>NC_079194.1:36575711-37175711 GCF_029499605.1 Hyla sarda
CGATGACGCGCGGCTGTCTAGGGGATATGACGTCAGACGCCACCTTGCTCCGGTAGCGCGCCATTGGTCATATCTAGAGCGGATCAACTTAAAGGGGTGCTCCGGTGGAAAACTTTTTTTTTTAATCAACTGGTGCCAGAAAGTTAAACAGATTTGTAAATTACTTCTATTAGAAAAATCTTAATCCTTCCAGTACTTATTAGCTGCTGAATACTACAGAGGAAATTATTTTCTTTTTGCAACACAGTGCTCTCTGCTGAAATCACGTGGACAGTTCTCTCTGCTGACATCTCTGTCCATTTTAGGAACTATCCAGAGCAGCATATGTTTGCTATGGGGATTTTCTCCTACTCTGGACAGTTCTTAAAATGGACAGAGATGTCAGCAGAGAGCGCTAAGCTTGTGATGTCAGCAGAGAGCTCTGTGTTCCAAAAATAAAATAATTTCCTCTGTAGTATTCAGCAGCTAATAAGTACTGGAAGGATTAGGATTTTTGAATAGAAGTAATTTACAAATCTGTTTCATTTTCTGGCACCAGTTGATTAAAAAAACAAACAAAAAAAAAAAAAAACACCTTTTCCACCGGAGTACCCCTTTAACTGTGAGTGAGAAACTTCAACTTACAGAAACCATCAGCAACCTTGTACTAAGGGATCATTTTTGTTGTACTTTTTTCCTAGGTACCCGGACATGGAGACATGTAAGTACGGAAAAAGTGCTCCGTTTTACCTGAGTTTCATCAGTCTGGTCAGTGCTGTAAATGTTGCTATTTGCTCATTTTCTATTTACAGGTACCATGTGACTCCACGGGGAAGCATGATCCCCCTGAACTAACCTATGTGTCATTGTGTGTGACTGTGTGGGTGAACCTTGCTATACTGGGACCCTGTATGCAGTGTAGGGATGATTTCCCAGTGTTCCCCATATAGAGATAATACCCTCTTGATACTCCCCTGAGGACGCCACCACCATCTCAGTGCTAGAAACACGTTGGGAAACATATCGATATAGGGTTAGCTTCCTGAAATGAGGTATTTGATATTCATTTAACAGTAGCTTCTTATATGGTGTTAGATTGGTGTTGTAATATCTACACCAACCTAACCTGATCCACTTCACAACACTATTGAGTGAATTACCTTTTATGCATGTACTGTATATAAGTAAATGTTAAAGGGGTACTCTGCTCCTCAGCGTTTGGAACAAAATGTTCCAGAATGCTTAGAGCCGGCGTTGGGAGCGTGTGGCATCATAGCCCTGCCCCCTCATGACATCATGCCCCGCCCCCTCATGACATCACACCCCGCCCCCTCAATGCAAGTCTATGGGAGGGGGCGTGGCGGCTGTCACGCCCCCTCCCATAGACTTGCATTGAGGGGGCGGGGTGTGACGTCATGAGGGTAGGGCCATGACGCCACAAGCTCCCGGCACCGGCTCTAGGCGTTCGGAACATTTTGTTCCAAAATGCTGAGGAGTGGAGTACCCCTTTAAGTTTTAAGCACCTCCCATAACTTTATTTATCTTCACTTTTTTTTCGGTTTATGATTGCCGGGAGTAATCACTAAGTGGGGCCGTGAGGTGAGCCAGAACAGAATTTAGCAGATAACTATTTAATTTAAAAATCTGTTTATCTTTCTGGCACCAGTTGATTTTAAAATAAAAATGTTTTCCAGGGGAGTACCCCTTTAAATAAAAAAAATAAAAAAGTTGTTTCTAACATCAGTAAAACAAACAAACAAAAAACAAATCCCCACCCTCACTGACCTATGGTGTATCAGTGGGCAAATAGATTATTATTATCTATCCCGGTGGATCCAATTGACTTATACTGGAGTCGGTCAGACGTCCCTTGGTACTCTGCATAATGCAAGAGCGCTGCAGACCTCACCGTTCATAATGATAATTATCCTATAGCACCAACATATACTGTAGTGTTTTACATTTCAGGGTGTAGATATTCAGGCAAAATAAGACGTTACATCTGCGTTTTCCATTCAGGGTGCCTCCAGCTGTTGCAAAACTACGGCTCCCAGCATGCCCGGACAGCCTTTGGCTGTCCGGGCATGCTGGGAGTCGTAGTTTTGCAATAGCTGGAGGCACCCTGCTTGGGAAACACTGCATTACATAGTAACATAAAAAAATTATTAAAACATTTTTTTTCCCTATCAACTGGCCCCAGAAACTTAAACAGATTTGTAAATTACTTCTTTAAAAAAAAATCTTAATCCTACCAGTACTTATCAGCTGCTGAAGTTGAGTAATTATTTTCTGTCTGACCACAGTGCTCTCTGCTGACACCTCTGTCCTGAGTAGGGCCAAGTCCCCATAGCAAACCACTCCTGATCTGGAAAGTTCCTGAGACAGACAAAGGTGTCAGCAGAGAGCACTGTGGTCAGACAGAAAAGAACAACTCAACTTCAGCAGCTGATAAGTACTGGTAGGATTAAGATTATTATTTTTTTTTAATAGAAGTCATTTTCAAATCTGTTTAACTTTCTGGAGACAGTTGATATTAAAAAAAATTGTTTTCCACCGGAGTACCCTTTAACAAACATACAAGGCGTGAGGCTGCTGAAGTTGAGTAATTCTTTTCTGTCTGACCAGAGTGCACTCTGCTGACACCTCTGTCCTGAGTAGGGCCAAATCCCCATAGCAAACCACTCCTGATCTGGAAAGTTCCTGAGACAGACAAAGGTGTCAGCAGAGAGCACTGTGGTCAGACAGAAAAGAACAACTCAACTTCAGCAGCTGATAAGTACTGGAAGGATTAAGATTTCTTTTTTAATAGAAGTAATTTTCAAATCTGTTTAACTTTCTGGAGACAGTTGATATTAAAAAAAATTATTTTCCACCGGAGAACCCCTTTAACAAACATACAAGGCGTGAGGACCACTACTCCCCCCCGCTTCGAATCTGCTGCTGCTATATATTGATTATTATATTGAATTTATTATATTGAAATAAAACTTACTTGTGCAGCTTGGTATAGAGGACCAGCCTGTTATCAGACACTCTACCCAGTCTGAACTGGTACCAGCAGGCGTGTAATACCCCTCATTGCACTGGTATTCCACCGTCTCGATAACCCGGAAGGATCTCCTTGTTGTTACATAATATCCATTAGTAAGAAGAGGGGTCTCACACCTATCTAATACATAACAAAAGCATAAAAAGAAAAAACGTTTATTTTTTTTATCAGTTTTACATATACTAGATACGTGAGGACTTCTTTATAGGTTGGAATCAAGAATAGTCAAACCTTGACCTGTAGTATTCTACACCAGCATCATTACTAGCTACCAGATACCCAAATTTGTTGCCCCCTACATTTTTGAAGTTTGGTGATTAAAGGGGCACTCCAGTAGCAATTTTTTTTTTTCAAATCAACTGGTGCCAGAAAGTTAAACAGATTTGTAAATTATTTCTAGTTAAAAATCTTAATCCTTCAAGTACTTATCAGCTGCTGTATGCTCCACAGGAAGTTGTATTTCTTTCAGGAGTTCTTTTCTGTCTGACCACAGTGCTCTCCTCTACTGACACCTCTGTTCAAATCAGGAATTGTCCAGAGTAGAGATGAGCGAACTTACAGTAAATTCGATTCGTCACGAACTTCTCGGCTCGGCAGTTGATGACTTATCCTGCGTAAATTAGTTCAGCCTTCAAGTGCTCCGGTGGTCTGGAAAAGGTGGATACAGTCCTAGGAAAGAGTCTCCTAGGACTGTATCCACCTTTTCCAGCCCACGGGAGCACCGGAAAGCTGAACTAATTTATGCAGGAAAAGTCATCAACTGCCGAGCCGAGAAGTTCGTGACGAATCGAATCTACTGTAAGTTCGCTCATCTCTAGTCCAGAGCATGAGAGGTTTGCTATGAGGATTTGCTTGTACTCTGGACAGTTCCTGATACAGACAGAGATGTCAGCAGAGAGCACTGTGGTCAGACAGAAAATAACTTCAGGAAGATATTCAACTTCCTGTGGAGCATACAGCAGCTGATAAGTACTGGAAGGATTAATATTTTTTAATAGAAGTAATTTACAAACCTGTTTAACTTTCTGGCACCAGTTGATTTGAAAAAAAAATAGTTTTCCACTTGAGTACCCCTTTAAATGGGCACTGTCCGAATCAAAGACCTTTTATATGTCGTACGTCTCAACAAAACATTAATGTTTGTAATATACTTCTTGAAAAAATGTAATGTCCTTTTTATAGAAATCATGGCTTGTAAAAGAGACCACTAGGGGTCACCATACCATCCAGAACATAATCCTGTCCGGCTGCAGTATCGTCTTCGTCCTAGCTGAAGCACAGGCTGGGACAAAGTCCAGGAAGTGAGGGCGGGACTAGCACTCCTCTGTGCTCACTCCTGTCCTATCAGACTGCAGCATGAAAACAGAGAGGAGGGGGATGCAGAGCAGCCTGCAGTGATTGGATGAGAAGAAGACACAGCACAGAAGACTCAGGGAGGAAGTGACTGCATGGTGAGTGAGAGCAGGCTCAGTGCTTGCCTTGGACACGCCTCTTCCTGAGCAGTGGATGTCAGAATGAGTGAGCAGCAGAATAGAGGAATTTGTGAGCCATTACAGAAGCTAGACACATAAAAAAACATGTAAAGCCCCTGCATGACCTAGTGAGTAACATATAGAAGCATTTCTTCATGCGATATGACACCTACACCTTAAAGGGGTACTCCGCTGCTCAGCGTTTGGTACAAACTGTTCTGAAAGCTGGAGTGCAAGTGGAAATTCAGGAGAGTAAATGGGAGTGCAGAATCCCATAGAAGTCTATGGGCTTTAAAGGGGTACTCCGGTGGAAAACTTTTTAATTTTTTTTCCACAGGCTGAAATTCTGCCGGGTGAATAGACCCTTATCCTTCATTCTCAGGATCGATGGGGATCCCAGTGGTCAGACCGCCACCGATCCCAGGATAAACGCTTTTTATAGAGTTTTTGGACATTCCTACCAGTAATCTGATGGCATCCTGGGGGAGGTAGCCATTCTCCAGAAGTACAATTCGATGTCTCCCCTTTATTTCCTCTTGTGGTTCTGAAGCCTTCATTGCAGCTGTATTGGATGGTATCAGAAGTTTTATACAACTCCTTTGCATTCTGCAAATTTCCATTTGGAAGTGATGGCCGGAGGCATTTTCCTGGCAAACAAAACATAACAAAAATCTTCCATTTATGGTCCTATATGTGATCAGGATAAATATATTACTCATATTTATAACCAAGGTTTGGAGTCAATTTTAATAGTTTTTTTTTTGTTTACATTATTTTATTTAAAAACGGGGATAGAATAGTAATTTAAACTTTTATTAAGAAAGTTCTTATTCACATTTTTTTTTAAATATATATTTTTTTCCCATTCTTTTTCTGCTATTTTTAACTTTTACATGTAGTCTTTCAAATGGAAATACACTAAACAATGCTGTGCTATAGCACAGCATTGATCAGTGTTATCTGCGCTCCACTTGTACAGGCTGCTGAGGCTGTCTGCACATTTGGAGCACTGATCGAATGGGACAGAGCACAGTAAAGGGACTTCCACTCCTCCTCTGAGCTGATTGGGACACCGCGATTTTGCCAGGATGGTCTCGATCAACTACCCTGAGCTTCTTCCACTTTAAGATGCTGCAACATCTAATGGGTTAATGCTGGACATCCCCCTGATGGGTTAAAGGGGTACTCAGGTAGAAAACTTTTTTTTTTTTAAATGAGCTGGTGCCGGAAAGTTAAACAGATTTGTAAATTACTTCTATTAAAAATCTTTATCCTTCCAGTACTTTTTAGCAGCTGTATGCTACAGAGGAAATTCTTTTCTTTTTGAATTTCTTTTTTGTCTTGTCCACAGTGCTCTCTGCTGACACCTCTGTCCGTGTCAGGAACTGTCCAGAGTAGCATAGGTTTGCTATGAGGATTTTCTCCTGCTCTGGACAGTTCCTGATATGGGCATCAGGTGTCAGCAGAGAGCACTGTGGACAAGAGAAAATAGAAATTCAAAAAGAAAAGAATTTCCTCTGTAGAATACAGCTGCTAAAAAGTACTGGAAGGATAAAGATTTTTAAATAGAAGTAATTTACAAATCTGTTTAACTTTCTGGCACCAGTTGATTAAAAAAAATGTTTTCCCCCAGAGTACCCCTTTAAGTATGGCATTAGCCAAGAGCCTACTTTGTAGACTGGAAGTGGGCGCAGGGCATACTTGTACGCCCTGCATCCTCTAGGGGTTAATCTGCAACCTATACCTGCATCTATATCCACAAAGAAAACAGAATGCCCGGAAGAGGATTTTTAATATCAGACTGAGCAGGGCATGATGTTTTGTGAAATGCACATTTGGGACCAGAATTAGGATTATTTAATTTAGAAAAAAGACAATTTAGGGGCAACCTAATAACTATATATAAGTATATTAGGGGGCAGTACAGAGATCTCTCCCATGATCTATTTATACCCAGGACTGTATCTATAACAAGGGGGCATCCTCTACATCTAGAGGAAAGAAGGTTTCTACACCAGCACAGACGGGGGTTCTTTACTGTAAGAGCAGTGAGACTGTGGAATTCTCTCCCGGAGGAGGTGGTCATGGGGAACTCTGTAAAAGAGAGTATTAACATTACAGGTTATGGATACTAGATTTATAAGGACAGAATGTTGATCCAGGGATTTATTCTGATGCCATATTTATGGTATCGGCCAATTGGCAATAGTCTCATAAGGTTTTTTTTTTTTCCTTCCCCTGCATTAAAGGACTACTGTAGTGGTAAACATTTATATATGCCCGTGCCTCAAAAATAAACAAAATAAACTCATACATACCTTCCTACGAGCCCCTGTTGGTCCGGCACAGGCCTCACGGTCCGGCAGTGCTGACGTCATTCCACTTCCTGGGGACGAGGACGCCGCAGAGCCGTCGGCGTATCACCGGCCGTAGTGATGTCCCGCCCCGGCTGGTGATAGGCTGAGCCCACTGTCATGTAAGGAGCTCTGGCCGGCTTCTTACATGACAGTGGGCTCAGCCTATCACCGACCGGGGCGGGACATCGCTACTGCCGGTGATACGCCGACGGCTCTGCGGCGTCCCCGTCCCCAGGAAGTGGAATGACGTCAGCACTGCCGGACCGTGAGGCCTGTGCCGCTCCAACAGGGGCTCGTAGGAAGGTATGTATGAGTTTATTTTGTTTATTTTTGAGGCCCGGGCAGGGGTATATATAAATGTTTACCACTACAGTTGTCCTTTAACTCAGTAGGGACACAATACAGATATAGGTTGAACTTGATGGACTCTGGTCTTTTTTCATCCTTATGAATTATGTATCAACTGGAATTCTGTCATGAGATCCAACAAAATCCAGGTTACAAAAACATTTGCTGACTTTTTGAATCCTGAATGTATTTCGCTCTGGCAGTGCCAATAGGTATGTTTTCTCAGTAAGATATCCTTGTAAACTTACTGAGACAGACGGCTGGGGGTTCCCATCCTTCTGATGTGCAGGTGATTTCATCTTCTTGTTTTCCAGACTGAAATGCATGTCCAGCTGAACAAGATACAGAGAGCCTACTCCCCTCTTTCATTGGGAAATAAAACTTTTTGAAGATGTAATAATACTGAGCAATCTTTCCATTCTCTACATCGGGAAGATCACAAACGTTTCCTGTAAAAATATCAACATATCAATATCAACAAGCTTTTCAAGAACATCTCTACCTTTGAGTAGTCTCCACATTGTTTTGTAAATAGAAACAAAAAGGCATACTTACCAAGCCCTGGTCCTTCACCGATCCCCTGCAGCTCCTATTTGGCTCCATCCGGTCCCCTGATCTTTTTAGATGAGTGCTTGATGCAGGACCATCTAGGCCAGTGATTGGCTTGGCTGACAGGTCCTGCAACAAGCGCTTTTCTCAAAATCAGGAAAAAAATAAATAAATTCAGGGGACCGAACAGTGGCGAATGGGGCCTGCGGAGCCATGGCTAGGAAAGTATTTTTTATTTCTGCTTTCTCCCTGCACTAGCACCATATTATTTTTTTTTTAAAAACCTTGTATAACCCTTTTTAGATATTACATTGAAGCTATTTATTCTGCTTGTGGGGGGCCTCAAGGGTTTTTTAATGACACACAAGGAGTTAATCCATGTCCAATAATTGATGGAATTCATGATTTGAGTGATGTAAAAGCACTGCGAAATATGTTGCTGCTATATAATTAATAATACAGTGACCCCCCCCGACCTACGATGGTCCCGACATACGATGATTTCAACATACGATGGTCTCTCAGAGGCCATCGCATGTTGAAGGCAGCATCAACATACAATGCTTTTGTATGTCGGGGCCATCGCATAAACGGCTATCCGGCAGCGCAGACTGCTTCAGTTGCCACCGGTTAGCCGTTTACGGTGCCCCGTGCGCTCCGCTGACGATCACTTACCTGTCCTCGGGGCTCCGGCGCGGCCTCTTCGGGATCCCCTGCATCATCGGCGCTCTCCATTGTCGTCATCACGTCGCTGCGCACGCTGTCCCATCATCCAATAGGAGCAGCATGCGTAGCGACGTGATGGCGGCGACAGAGAGCGAGGATGCCGGGGAAGCAGAGGCCTTGCCGGATCGTCGGGGACACCCCGGGGACAGCGATGGACGGCGACATCCAGGGCAGCGGTGACGAGCGGTGACGGTCTGGAACGGCGGGGACACGTGAGTATAACCTCCAATACCAGTGGTCTTCAACCTGCGGACCTCCAGATGTTGCAAAACTACAACTCCCAGCATGCCCGGACAGCCGTTGGCTGTCCGGGCATGCTGGGTGTTGTAGTTTTGCAACATCTGGAGGTCAGCAGGTTGTAGACCACTGTCCTATACTTTACATTGCACGGATCCCTCAACATATGATGGTTTCAACAAACGATGGTCCATTTGGAACGGATTACCATCGTATGTCGAGGGACCACTGTAATATTAATAATTATTATTATTATTGAAAATGTCATCATGCAAATGTTATTTTTCCTCCAAAAAAAACTGTTCAAAACTGTATAACATCTGATTATATGCATTATTTGTTTTATATTGTGGACCGTCGCTGTGTCAGGAGGTATGTTGTAAAGGCTATTCCGACTCTATGTTTACAGCAAAATGTATTCATCCAGCGATGTTGAAGTGGAAAAAGCAAACTAACTAAATAGTCTTTAAAAAAAGTTTGCTCTTTTTCTACAATTCCCTGACCTGTGCCTCTCTATGATAACAGACTGGAAATAAACTGTGTGTTCTGTACACAGAAATGGTAATATTTGGGAATTAATGAATTAGTTTAACAGAAATTTTGACTCATACCTGTGGTGCACCACAGAGTGTGAAGGGGAGGTGAATGGGGCAGATGTTATTAACCCCTAAATGTTCGTGACGCCAGGACATGGTTTTCCCGGTAACCACCCGAACTGTAGTACCGCTATCCCTAGGTTAGGCAGCATAATGGTCCAAGAACAGTGTCAGGATTCGGCAGGCTGGAGGTGGATCCTCTGTGTCAGAAAGGGATTGACGTGGACCGTGCCGGCGGACCGGTTCTAAGTTGCTACTGGTATTCACCAGAGCCCGCCGCAAAGCGGGATGGTCTTGCAGCGGCGGTAGCAACCAGGTCGTATCCACCGGTAACAGCTCAACCTCTCTGACTGCTGAGATAGGCGCGGTACAAGGGATTAGGCAAGAGCAAGGTCGGACGTAGCAGAAGGTCAGGGCAGGCAGCAAGGATCGTAGTCAGGGGCAACGGCAAGAGGTCTGGAACACTGGCTTGGGACATAGAAGAAACGCTTTCACTGGCACAATGGCAACAAGATCCGGCAAGGAAGGGAAGGTGAAGTGAGGTTATATAGGGAAGTGCACAGGTGAATAGACTAATTAGAACCAGGCGCCAATCAGTGGCGCACTGGCCCTTTAAATCGCAGAGAGCCGGCGCGCGCGCGCCCTAGGGAGCGGGGCCGCGCGCGCTGGGACATCACAGACGGGGAACGAGTCTGGTAAGCGGGCCGGGATGCGCACCGCGAGCGGGAGCGTCCCGCATCGCGAATCGCATCCCGCCTAGGGACATTATCGCAGCGCTCCCGGGCAGCGGGTCTGACCGGGGCGCTGCGAACAGGAGAACGCTGTGAGCGCTCTGGGGAGGAGCGGGGACCCGGAGCGCTCGGCGTAACAACCAGGTTAGGGTTAACGGTAGCTTTACTGAGGTAGACAGATGGTAATAGTCTTTACAGCTAGGCCAGGATCCCAGAGAGGTGGCCAGTAACACAGAGGGGACATTGCAGCTTGCGGGGACTTGCAGTGTTTGGACAGACTTCAACTCCGCCATGCTGACTTTAACAGACTTGACTATAGACTTGACTTGACTGTAGGCAGTGACAGCAGACATAGATGACTTGACTTACTGGCATATGGCTGTAGGTTAGGCTTGAGGCCTCCAGATGTGCTGGACACTGACTATAAGAAGTCTGGTCTTTATTGTGCCTCAGGATCTAAGAGCAAAAGAGGCAGATTGCCGCTCCTTCCTTCCTTATAAAAGGGGGGCTGAGCCAGAAGCCCATAGGTCAAGCTGCAGGTCACCTGGTTAGCTGGTGCTCTCTGGGTAACAAAACATCAGGTGAACACAATATCTTATGACTAACTCAAAGGTCCTTAAAGGTCCTTTATACCTAATACATATAACACTATACACTATATATATATTTCTATGGGGGAGACACTGCAGGAGGGCCCCTAGGACACAGAGGGACTCAACCTGACAGGGCCTAAGTACTGTATGGGACTATATCCCGTACTGGGACATCACATACCAGTAATATGGTGGATGATATTGATTTATTATTGATCAGATGGTGTATTTACTGATGGTGTAAATAACTCATAACTTCTTCTTTCCATCATGTGACAGAACTGATGTACACAGATACTTTTACATGAGCGCGACACTCAACAATTAAGCATTCTTTCTGCATACCATACAAATATACCATAAATGTTATTATTTGATCTTTCCCATAAGTGTATTATGGACAACCCAATTCCTGTCCTGAACTTAAAGGGGTACTCCACTGGCCAACATTCCGAACGCTGGCCAGAGGAGTACCCCTTTAAGTTCATTGACCCAAACCCACAGTATCATAAATCCCTATGGTCCAGGACACTCATTAGCATGCACAAAAATTTCCTGTAATGCGTTCTTGTGAAACTGGCCTTACACAGTGAATTATTCCGAATCTCTGTTTTATATATAAAGAAGTGATGGGGGGAGGGGGGTGGTCAGACACAACTTACCTCCTGCCGAACATGATACAGAGAACACTAAGCCCAACAGCAAGAAGTCCTGGACCTTCATGATTTCTTTCCGTTGTTCATGTTTTTGCCCAAATATTTGTGAAACCTCCAGATTCCAGGGTCTCTAGAAGTTCTGTTAATGATTCACAGTACGTCTAATGATTACACCTTCTGGTTAAAGCTTCACATATGTAGTGTGGGTAAAGACGATAGAACACAACCAAAATCAATATACAAATCATTAAAAAAAAACAATATACAACCAAAAAAAACAACAACACAAAAATGCTATAAAGTGATACAGAAATGTAATGCGGATTCATGTTCTTCTGATAAACCTTATCACAGTTTACACAAGTCACATGTGGTAGGAATCCAACATAATACAGTCTGATGTTCCATGTTATGTTAGTGACCCCATTTTCAGGCAAACTTATTTCCTTTAAATCAAAGGTAATTTACCATAGGGCCAAAACTATAATAAAATGGTGGCTCCAAGTCGCCTGAAAAAGAAAATAATAAAACAACTTGAGGGTGACTTTATTGGTAGTTTGACAGGATCTTACAAGTGTAGCATAGCGAGGTAGAAATGATGCGGCTCCATAAATAAGGGGAAAAAAACTTTTAAAGGGGTACTCCACCCCTAGACATCTTATCCCCCTATCCAAAGTATAGGGGATAAGATGTCTGATCGCAGGGGTCCCGCCGCTGGCGACCCCCGCGATCTCCCTGCTGCACCTGGTGTTCATTGAGAGCGTCGGGTGCCGCGCCGGAGGCTCGTGATGTCACGGTCACGCCCCCTCAATGAAAGTCAATAAGACCATTGAGAGCCATTTTTAATAACCAAGGAGGTGGTACAGTAACCCCCCGACATGCAATGGCCCCGACATATGATCAAATGGACATACGATGCTTTTATATGTCGGGGCCATCGCATTAACTGCTATCCGACAGCGCAAAATGCATAAGCTGCTGTCGGATAGCAGTTTAAGCATCCCGGACAGGTTCACTTACCTATCCCCGCTGCTCCAGGTCCACTTCCTCCGGTGTCTTCTGCATCTTCTCCGTGGTCCAGGCCTCGCTTTCCGGCGTCGTTATTACGTCGCTGCACACGCCGTGCGTAATAATGTCACCAGAAAGATGCGGAAGACACAGGTGGATCCCGAAGAAGACGCCGGAGCATCGGGACAGCATCGGGAGCCCCTGGGACAGCATCGGGAGCGGTGAGGACGCGGTCTGGAGCGGTGAGGACGCGGTCTGGAGCGGCGGGGACAGGTGAGTATTAAATGCACTTTTTACATTGCACGAATCCCTCAACATACGATGGATTCGACAAACGATGGGTCGTTTGGAACGAATTACCATCGTATGTTGAGGGACCACTGTATATTGTTATCGACAACTATGAGGTGCTTTATTTATTTATACTTTTTTTTTTACAGAGTATGTAAACCTTTATACAATAAAATATAAACATTCCAATCTTCATCAGACCTTTTACATTTTAAAATCATATTTTATATTAAAAGCTCCCCTTGGATTGGTGGGGCACGGGGGACCAACTAACAATCAGACCCCCTCAGTTTCATCCAAATATTTACTCTCACCCAGAATGAAGAAGAGGAACTGAAAACGTAAATAAAAAAAAATGTAAGTTATGCAAACTTAACGTGTTTGCCCCTTCATTCATATCAGGATTTTTGTCTAAGCCAACTGTTTCAGCCACAACCTTAAATAGGCACTGTCAGATGCAAAAACTTTGTATATGTTGTTACTGATGAAAATTAAAGACCTTTTGTGATATGGTTGTTTACATTTTTAATTAAAAAAAAACAGCTCCTGAAAATCTCACTAATAGGGGTCCCCATACCTACTGAGACACTAACCAGTCATGCAGCAGCATTAGGCTTGTCTATTAATCATGGACAAGAGATGACTAATGGAAAAGGCTGCAGGACCAGACACATCAATCGTCTCCCTCCACCACAAAGAGGGACACCCCCCTCCCACCACACACCAATCACCTCCCACCACCACAAGGAGGGACACCCCCCTCCCACCACACACCAATCACCTCCCATCACCACAAGGAGGGACACCCCCCTCCAACCACACACCAATCACCTCCCACCACCACAAGGAGGGACACCCCCCTCCCACTACACACCAAACACCTCCCACCACCACAAGGAGGGACACCCCCCTCCCACTACACACCAATCACCTCCCACCACCACAAGGAGGGATAACCCCCTCCCTCTACACACCAATCACCTCCCACCACCACATGTGAGGGACACACCCCCTTCCCCTGAGAGGATTCCTAACACTGTGAGCTAATGAAAATAGGTATTTTTTATAATAAATATAGGTGATAGAGGCATAAAAATTAGATGCACATGACCAGGATTAACATTTATATAACATTTTTATTATTTTTGTAGGATCTGACAGGTACACTTTAAGCCTGTCTGATCTGTTTCATATGATCCTTCATGAGGAGGTATAATCTTAAAAGGCCTTTCCATTCATTACTTTTCCCATTTCTCAGCTTACTCTGCTCTCCATTTATCAAAGAGAGTTAAGAAGCTTCAAACGCTGCAACTCACAATACACCAATTCAGTAATCATTCCCTTAGCCCATATATAATGGACTACCAGGAGTACCAAATCGGTTACTTAATCATCCCAAAAAAATGATCGGGCCATTATTAATTTAATTACAAAATCATTTTCTTTAGGCTGCAATTGATCAAATGTAATTATATATATCTCTTATAAGAGGACCATATCTTAAAGGGGTACTCCAGTGGAAAATTTTTTTTTTATATCAACTGGGTCCAGAAAGATAAACAGAATTGTAAATGACTTTGAATAAAAAATCCTAATCCTTCCAGTACATATCAGCTGCTGTATGCCCCAAAGGAAGTTGAGTAGTTCCTTTCTGTCTGACCACAGTGTTCTCTGCTGACACCTCTGTCTATGTCAGGAACTGTCCAGAGTAGGAGCAAATCCCTATAGCAAACCTTTCCTTCCCCGCATAGTTCCTGACATTGACACAGGTGTCAGTAGAGAACACTGTGGTCAGACTAGAAAGAACTACACAACTTCCTCTGTAGTATACAGCAGCTGACAAGTACTGGGAGGATTAATATTTTTAATAGAAGTAATTTACAAAAGGGGAACTCTGCTGCTCAGCGTTTGGAACAAACTGTTCCAAACGCTGGAGCCAGCACCGGGAGCCCATGATGTCACACTCCGCCCCTCAATGCAAGTCTATGGGAGGGGGCGGAACAGCCGCTACGCCCCCTCACATAGACTTGCATTCAGGGGACATGGCCTTGACATCACATGCGGGGCATGGCCGTGACGTCATGAGCCTCCGGCCCGCATCGCCAGTCATCCGGCATGGGACGAAGTTTGCTCCATGCACCGAATGTCTAGGTTGCTGCAGCCGAGATTGTGGGGGTCTCCACCGGTGGGACCCCCGCTATCAAACATCTTATCCCCTATCCTCTGGATAGGGGATAAGATGTCTAGAGGCGGAGTACCCTTTAAACACAAAATAGAGAACTCTTGATGGCAAGGTACACTTGGTGAGGTATCTGGGGGTCTACACGTGATGGTGTGTACAACAGGAATATTCCAGACACAGATGTAACTTGCAAACAGCTAAACTTTACTGACATCCTCTATGAGGATTAATATACTCTCCTGCAGCACAGGTTACAGGTCTTCTGGATGGATGCTTAGAAATTGGTCATAGTTTTTTTGGAGTTACTTTGGAAGCAATTATACTGACATAAAGTCTCTAAATATGCTTTTAATACTGTAGTGTTGCTACTGGTAATGTATGCAAAGTCAAATTAGATCATTCTCTACACCAGACCTACACAGGTTGGCTAACTATGACGTACAAAAGTGCTACACGATTCCCTATCACAGGGTGTAAGCTAAAGATGATCGAGACATGATAGCCTGGCAGCACTAACTCTGGCTGGAAGCCCACATAGAGTTAATTGCTTGCAGAAGAGTCTTTGCTCAGCTATTTTCTCTATTGACTATATGATTTTCCCTCTCAGACCAAGAACAGGATTGTAGAGATGAATACTCTCTCAGTATGGACTGGTAAAAGTCTGGATTAAAACCTCCTAGGTTAGACTTTTGCAACAAGAATCAGATATGGATTCACTGGCAAAGCCAGGGCTTGGTTACTTTTTCTTTAAAGGGGTCTTCCGCCCCTAGACATCTTATCCACTATCCAAAGAATAGGGGATAAGATGTTTGATCAAGGTGGTCTTGCCGCTGGGGACCCTCGCGATCTCCCTGCTGCACCCAGTGTTTGTTTAGAGCGTCAGGTGCAGCACCGTAGGCTCATGACTTCATGGCCGCGCCCCACTCGTGACATCACGGCCATGCCCCCTCAATGCAAGTCGATGGGAGGGGGCATCATGGCCGTCATGCCCCCTCCCATCAACTTGAATTGAGGGGGCATGACCGTAACGTCACGAGCATCGCCAGTCCATCCGAAGTTGTCTGGGGTGTCGTAGTCGAGATCCCAGGGGTCCCCGCGATAAGACATCTTATCCCCTATGCTTGGGATAGGGGATAAAATGTCTAGGGGCGGAGTACCCCTTTAAGCAGACAGCTGGAAACTGGATTCTTACTAGACTTATCCCCTCCTTTTCCTCTGGTGACCTAGCAGGGAGCAGACAAGCCTATCAGCACTCGAGCCTAAGCTAGATCAGACTGATTCCAGTCCTCTGGGAAGAAGAAATTGGACTTGGGAGACTCCAGACCTTCTAGTAGTTTTTGGATAGAAACTGAAATGAGGAGAGTCATTTGAGCAATGTTCCATGCACCAGTGGTAACAGTAAAGAGTGAAATGTTAACCCTTGCACATCCACAATACCACAGTGCATGCAGAGTTAGAAATGTGACACTGAAAGTCAGACAGTCCGAGATCGTAATCTGGAGAGGCTGAACTTGAGCAGAGGGTTAAGGCAGAGACAACGTCAGAAACAGGCATGAGTCAGAAAGCTGTAAAATGCAGTAACATAGCAGAAAAACACCGCTGCGTGCACAAACTACAATATTGCTCAAGCAAGGAAAGGAGGGAGGAGAACCCCTAAATAGGTGATGCAGGTCAGGAATTGTAAGGGGAGCAGAATCAGAGATGCACGCAGACCTTTAAAGAGACAGACCTTGTGCGGCACCTACTGGATGCATCAGACACTGTTGTCGCCAGTGCAGAGGGAACAGTCCAGAGCATGCAGCGAGGAGGAGGAGCTGTGCGTGCAGTGTGGCCGAGGTAGGCAGCAGAATGCGATTTTTGAAAACTGCCACTGAGCCAAAAAAGCCAAAGAACAGGGAAAAAACACCAAAGGAAAAAAAGCCATGTGGGTTTGGAGTTTGATATTTTTCCTATTAAATGGGCACTCCGCCCCTAGACATCTTATCCCCGATCCAAAGGGACCCCAGCGATCTCCCTGCTGCACCCGGCGTTCATTTAGAGCATCGGGTGCAGCGCGGAAGGCTTGTAAGCTCACAGCCGCGACCCGCGAGGCATGACTGTGACATCACAAGCCTCCGCCCCACATCGCCAGTCATCCAGCATGGAGCGAAGTTTACTCTGTGCAGCGGATTTCTGTGATGCCGCAACCAAAATCGTGGGGGTTCCCAGCGGCGGGCCCCCTGCGATCAGACATCTTATCCCCTATGCCATGTGATGCATTTTTGAATGACCAAACAAAAAAAAAAGTGGAAACACTGCCTAATGATTGGAACACTGGTTTATCACGTCATTGATTGCCACAGAAATGATAAAATGACGTCTTCCTGCAGCCATCACTAGGGGGAGCTCACTGCACACATATTTATACATCCTATTTCTCAATAATACATGTGTCCTTAGCCTTCCATAGCTTACTTACTTACATGTAAAAGTGTTTGATTTGTTATCTCTGAATTCTCTTCTTTGCTTTCTACCACATTAAGCAATGAAGAACTTTGGGTTACTTGTTCATACACACATTCTTGCTCTTATTTTCCAGATTTTCATTATTATGACATTGTGGTGTCCCGGCACCGTATTGTATACATTACCTTTATAGAGGTCCCCATAGTCAGAGTCCCTAGGATGTCGGGGTCCCTCTTCTGTTCTTCTGTAGTTATCCCCTTGTCACCCCTCAGTTAGTCAATGACTGTAAAGTTCTTATCAATCTAAATATAAGTATATAAATATGTATATATTTAATTGCCTATCTGTTCAAGCGTAACAGGACCTGCTTGTCACGTGATTAGTTCAGAACTCTATGGTTTTGCTACAGGACCTTTGGAGGTTCCCATGACGTGTTCACCCACGATGCACTGTAACGGTGAGTGACAGTTGTTATGGACCAATCCAAAACGGCCGGCCCCTGCCCATATAAGGGACCTGCGCCATCTTGATCCCTCCCTTGGGTTGCTGACTCTGGAAGAGGTAGGACCTCCGCAGCTTACAAGACGATTTACTAGGCCAAAGCTTTGCGGCCTAGGCCTCTAACATAGTGGATAGACTAAGCAATTCCCCGCTACTCACCGCAAGATCACTGGACCTAAACGCACCCTTAAATCCAGCGGATCTCTGCTATACAATCCCTAAGAAGCTAAATTGAGCTTATCTGATCCCAACCAACTGTCAATCGCTGCTCAAGCTATATCTGTAGAGACTCTTATCTGGACTGTTACTATTGCTACATGTACAGAAATTCTTCAGTAAAAGTTCCTGCAAGTTTTCAGTTAACAGTGGTTGTGGACAATCCTTTATTTCTGCATCACCTATTGCTCTTGGGAAGGGTGGCAATAGGCCTACCAAGAATACAGCACTTAACCTTCCCCCTGGCATCACGAGTGACAAGGGTTAACAGCGCCCTTAACTATCCCGAACAGCAACACCCTAACTACCCTACATCCCCACAAGGCTTTATCCCAATTCCGCTACCACAACATCTTGGTAAAGCAACCTCATTACCATCATCATCATCCTCATTATCAGCATCATCAGCCTGCAGAACACCTGGTTCCGTCTTTTTTCCACTTTCAATGACATAATTTTTGCCTCCAGTTTGGAGAACACTGGGTTCCTTTGCATCTGATATGTCTTCATGTTCTCGTCTTTGCAGGAGAGTCTGCAAATAAAAAATGTAAAAGTTTAACCAAAAAGACTTTTTAGCTAAGTGGGCAATTCCATGTCCTGATCCTGGAAGTTCCAAACCTAAGAGTGTATACAAGAGGGAGATGTATCCGGCTAAGATTTCACTAGATTATTGCAAGCGTTTATTTTTTTTGGTCCAAACAAATGTAGGAAAAATCACCCAAAAAATTGCCACTGCATTTTCCTGCATTTTTGCCTTCGTGTGAAAAGTGCATTTTTTTCTCCTTTGGCAGTTTTTGCCTTTCCTGTGTCCACCCCTTTTGTTTTTATAACTTCTAACCAAAGCCCCCCCCCTCAAAAAAAAAAAAAAAAAAGCCAAAGAATGAAAAAAAATGCCAATGCAAAACCCAAATTGCATTTCTAATGGAATTTTTGCATTCCCATAGAAGTCTAGAAAAAAGCGTCATAGTCTCAACATGCTGCAATTTTGATTACCGACCACTGAGACCAAAAACGCTAAAAAACTCCAGAGGAGTAAAAAATAAAAAAAATGTAAAAAATGCCACGTGGGTATGGTGTTGCTTAAACCCCTACTGACTTACAGCTAACATTTTCTTTTTGTTTTCTTTTTTCTAATAATCTTTATTTATTCATTAACATTAAATCATTTTACAGCTTTCCTTTGCAATTTTACAAAATGTATCATTAACTTTTATTCCCCCCCCAATAATAATAATAATAATAATAATAATAATAATAATAATAATAAAAAAAGATAACCCAGATACAGTTATAATTCTCAAACCATTCTGTTCCCTTACCATTTTATCAATACTATTACATCATATCAAAGCTATAAGTTCAATTCGTCCCCTACCCAAAGTTATTTTCCATTAATTTTATATTCCTTCCTTATTATTTCTAACCATTCGAGGGTATTAAAAGGGTAGGGGGAAACCCATTCACTTATAATCAGAAGCCTAGCGCAGAACAGAAGCTTATGCAAAATATTCAAAATATTCACCCAAAATATTCACCCAAAAAACAGACAAAGAAAAATAAAAAATGCAGAGGGGCATTTGTGCCATTTTTTTTTTTTGGGGGGGGGGGGGGGGGGGGGGCGTTTATTTAAAAAAAAAAAAAAAAGTGGGAACTTAACCTCAATCATTTAGTTATAATTTTTCCTTCTTTTTGGATTCACAAAACAGGGGCATCTGTAAGGCTGAGTTCACATATGTCTGGCATCTGGCATAGGTGAACTCTCCCCAATCTCGACCCAACTGATCCCACAACTGAAGACAACTTGCATCAGTTGTCATCAGTTGTATGGCATCCGGTACCTTCCGGCGTGTCCAACCATCTGGGGTCAAAATTGAGACGCTGGATGATTGTGAACTGTCCCATTCAAAAGAAAGGGATGAGTTCAAGCATCAGTTTCCCTCCGGTGCACGCCGGAGGGAAACGATGTGGAACGCCTGATATATGTGAACAAGTCCTGCTGGTCATCGTAACACTTCATACAACATGAAGTAATACAGGGCTTACCTTAGTTGGCCTCCCCGAATAAAATCTTTTACTTATTATCCATTGTAAGGCGTTAGAGGTAAAACAAACCTAGAAAATATGAAGATTTTTTTTTAAAAGAATTATACCTAGGTACATAGCGGTATTTGAATAGAAAAAGTCAAGCTAAGAACTTATTGTTATCTTTGGAGTAGTGACCTCATGAAGCGTTGGATGCTGTTGTTATGCTGTTTTACATGATGCTATTTTAATGATAAAATACTCATCATATCCCTTTGTGCATCCGGCAGCCGGAAATGGAGGGAGAATTTCAAAATCCCCATATACAGTTAAAAAGTACCTGTCAGATCCTCCCCTTTAAAAAGAAAAACTGTTATATGTCGCTGAGAACCTCATTCTGATCAAGTACATCTAATTTTTAAGTGTCTATGACCTATATTTCTCTCAGAATTACCTTTATTTACTTGCCATCATCATGCTCAGTGAGTTTTCTGTCCATGCAGAGGCAAGGGGCGTGTCCCTGTCTTCTCCTCATTATGATGACTCCTCCCCCTCCCTCACTCTGCTCTGACTCACAGAGGGCCCTGGACCTGCCTGCAGCCCTGTCAATCACTCATGGTGTCCATGACATGTCGATGACAACTGGACACTTCAGGACTGGTATGTGTCCCAGGAGGTAGGGGGACCCCTAGTGGCCAGTTTTTTCGACTGGCTTTTTCAGTATGCAATACTGAAAATTTTCTGATGAAAGCAATTGCAAAACATATTGTTTTTGCATGCAACATATCAAAAGTTATTGTATCTTACAGTGCCCATTTAAAAAAATAAGAAAACCGGAGTTACTAACTGACTCCGGTCAGCTCAGTGAAATGAATGGGGTACGGCACGGGTACCGTGCCGTACCCCATTAATTTCAATGAGCCAACCGGAGTCAGTTAGTAACTCCAGTCGTCTCATTTTACGACTGTATCTGGAACCTCAAAACATGACCGTAAGTAGTCAGCCAGATGTGGTCAAAAAATGAGCTAACACGGGTTGGCTCATTGAAATGAATTGGGTACAGGACTGGTCCGGCATGGATTCGGCAGGAGGTGGTTTAGAAATGTTCCCGCCGTTTCAGGAAGCGAGATGTGAACTGCACCCTAAGCTGGTAAACATTACAAATCACATATATCAAAAACAGTATCATACCACATCCAAAGTCGTGAGATAAATCCAGAAACTCTCTCCTCCATTCTTGTTCAGTCTGAGTTTTTCAATAAAAATGTCCAGTTTTTCTTGGTCCCAGTCTTTATTGTTAAGGAACTTCTTGATCTCCTTTTCAATATCACCCATGTTATCATTATTTGGGAGAAAAGATCGTAGATGGTTAATATCTGAATCATTGAATCAGCAGAAGAGGAAGGGAGAAGGATATTACAAGCTGGAGCCGTTGATGGCCGCAGGGACCGCCGCGATAGGTGTGTATTCGCCGTATAAGACGCACCAATTTCTATCCAAAGAATGGGGGATAAGTGTTCCCTTCTTTGGATAGGGGATACATTTTAGGAGACTGGAGTGCTCCTTTAAATACAGCCAGGAGGAGCCCATGGCCGTGCAGTTTTCTCCCTGGCTCACTGCTTGATCTGATCTGATTGCGGGAGATACACTCCAAGAGCCTGCAACGAGTCCGTTTGAGCGGCAAGCTGGTGGGTGAAGTGCACAGCTGCATGCTTCTCTTAGCTATATCTGCACTGAGACTTTTTTTTGTGATGTCAACATTTAAGCCACAGTAATTCTTTAAATTAAGGAAAGGCAAAAATAAAACAAGGTCGTGTTTTAAGGGGAACTCCAGTAGAAAACAAATATTTTCAAATCAACTGGTTCCAGAAAGTTGTACAGATTTGTAAAATATTTCTATGTAAAAATCTTAATCCTTCAAGTACTTATCAGCTGCTGAATACTGCAGAGGAAGTTGTGTAGTTCTTTCCAGTCTGACCACACTGCTCTCCGCTGACACCTCTGTCCATATCAGGAACTTGCCGGAGCAGCAGAGGTTTGCTATGGAAATTTGTTTCTGCTCTGGACAGTTCCTGACATGGACAGAGGTGGCAGCAGAGAGCACTGTGATCAGACTGGAAAGAACTACACAACTTCCAGTGGCGCATACAGTAGTTGACTTCTATATACAGTGACCCCCCGACTTACGATGTCCCCGACATATGATCATTTCAACATATGATGGCCTCTCAGAGCCCATCGTATGTTGAAGGCAGCCTCGACATACGATGCTGCTGTGTGTCGGGGCCATCGTACAAACAGCTATCTGACAGCGCTGACAACTTCAGCAACTGACAGATAGTTGTTTAATGTGCCCCGTGTGCCCCGTTCTGCCTCCTGTTACTCACATGCTGTCCTGCTAACTCATACAGGCTTCCACTGTGAGCTCCTGTAAGCCCCGCCCCCCAGTGCAGCCATAGCCAATAGCCTGCAGCATCTTGCTGCAGGCATCCAATGAGCTGCTGGCTGCCCTCCCCTTCCTTTCCTATAGAGCTGTAGTCAGCAGGATGGTAATGGAGGACATTCTGTCCCCCCTGAAGGTATTTAAAGAACTGTACAGTACTGTATGCAATGTCACACATCACATACAATACATAGACACACTATACACCCCATACATCAATGTTTCCCTCTCAGTGTGCCTCCAGCTGTTGCAAAACTATAACTCCCAGCATGCCCAGACAATCAATGGCTGTACATGCATGCTGGGAGTTGTAGTTGTGCAACAGCTGGAGGCACCCTGGTTTGTGAAACACTCCCCATACACTCCACATACAATGGTCATCCCAGAACCAATTGGCAGTTTCCCATAGAGATATGTATTCAACATACAATGGTTCCGAGGCCCCAGAACCAATTACCATTTTTACATAGACATATGTACTCGACATATGATGGTTTCAACATATGATGGTTCTCCTGGAACCAATTAATATCATATGTTGAGGGGCCACTGTAGAAGTAATTTACATATCTGTATAACTTTCTGTCACTAGTTGATTTGAAAACATTTGTCTTCCACCAGAGTATCCCTTTAATAATTTTAGCAGATCTACAAGTTCAGTTTTGTTCTAAAAAACTTTTTTACTTTCTGTGATATATTTTAATACACGTACCGCTATATTTCCTATTGATAAGTAAAATATTCAGCAAAGACATAACTGAGATTTTAAGCATCGGTATTGATTTTGGAAATGGTCGATCACTTCCTTTAGTGCAGATCAAAATCAAAGCACTGGGTTCATAAAGGACAGATCTTTATATACAGTATATTGTTAGCTTTTCACGTATAGACCACTGTACAAGACACACACCCTGTGTCCTCCTATTTCCTCTCAATTTATTTTTATTTTTCATAAACGTATTACTCCGTAATGTCACATTTTGTTTGTACCCTTTGCACTGTAAAGTTCTGGTGCTAAACAATGAATGTTTATGTAGGATTTAGCATGCATTTTTGTAAGACAAGAAAATAATAGAGTTTTCTGCCATCTATTGGTCAGAAGTGTCATTGCAGGTTGAATCTTTGGCTGGAGTCTTTTGGGGTCATTTTTCAAAGCCTAAATATATTTACAAAGTTGCGGCGCATTTATTTGCGCCAAGAAAGGGCATGCACAAAATATTTGTGAAATGTTGCTAATCTGTCCTGGTGGAGGGAACGATAAATCCCCCCACTT
Organism: Hyla sarda; assembly: GCF_029499605.1. Lineage (NCBI taxonomy): Eukaryota > Metazoa > Chordata > Amphibia > Anura > Hylidae > Hyla > Hyla sarda. Next base: position 36,599,386 of record NC_079194.1, read on the forward strand.
AATATACTGGGCAAAGTTTTAATATTTTGACAATTTCTCTAGGAGTTTTCTTGCACCAGTCTGAGTCAGAATTGACACAGTAAGTGCCTTGAAGGATGTAGTACAAATATTGGTGAAGTTTTCTGGCTTACCTGGTTCTCCGGTGGGTGCTTTGCACCAGCCTGAGACAGTTGTGGGGTCTGCCGGCCCAGCTGGTACTTTATTTCATGATACATACTTTTTCCAGGTCACCTCTCTAGGATCCTACTTTATAAAACAGTTTAAAGGGGTACTCCGGCACTAAGACATCTTATCCCCTATCCAAAGGATAGGGGATAAGATGCCTGATCGCGGGGGTCCCGCCACTGGGGACCCCTGTGATCTTGCACACAGCATCCCGTTACAATCAGTCCCCAGAGAACGTTTGCTCCGGGTCTGATTACTGGCGATCACAGGGGCCAGAGCATTGTGACATGTCCTCAGCGGTGGGACCCCCACGATCAGGCATCTTATCCCCTCAAAGATGAGTTTATTGATATTCCAAAAAAAAATAATCCAACTTTTGGTAAATGGTTACAAGCAACTTTTATTATGGTTCGGTGCCTTATGCTAAAGGATCTAAGGTTACTCCAGATTTGTTTGTTTACCAAGACACAATACTTTCTGTTTACAAACTCTGTGAGGGCACTGCTTGGTGGATGACCAACGAAGAGTCTTGTCACCATTTGGCCTTGTGTCCAGATGTTGGGTGGTGTAACTGTGAACCAATGTTTGGATACAGCTTATGCTAGCACACTTGGCCCTTTTTTTGCTTTGTGTCTTCCTCGTGAAAGGGATGGGCAAAATGCCAGACCTGTTATGTCCAGTAGGCATCGAGACACCAATGATCTTGAATGCCCTAACCCAAGTAGCAGTAATGGCAGATACTACGATGGCGGGCATTTAAGAGACTTATCTAATAAATGTTATCGAGGGTTATTATTAATCTAGTAATCTAGTAATAAAAGTAGAACTCAATGGACATGTGTCTTTTTTCAACTTATGTAACTATGTAATTTGGACACATTGATGAGGATTTCTCAAAACATGTGCAGAGGAAACGTTGACCAGTTGCCTAAAGCAACCAATCAGATCGCTTCTTTCAATTTTAAAAAAGCCTCTGAGAACTAAAAGAAGCTATGGGCAACTGTTCAACTTTTCCTTAGCACAGGTTTTAATAAATCTCCACCATTGGGCGTCATTTACAATTTTTTCCCTTTTTTCCCATTTTCATAGCAACTTTTTTTTTTCCATTTTAACTGTCACGATTCGGCTTGCAGGTAGTGGATCCTCTGTGCCAGAGAGGGATTGGCGTGGACCGTGCTAGTGGACCGGTTCTAAGCCACTACTGGTTTTCACCAGAGCCCGCCGCAAAGCGGGATGGTCTTGCTGCGGCGGTAGTGACCAGGTCGTATCCACTAGCAACGGCTCACCTCTCTGGCTGCTGAAGATAGGCGCGGTACAAGGGAGTAGGCAGAAGCAAGGTCAGACGTAGCAGAAGGTCGGGGGCAGGCGGCAAGGTTCGTAGTCAGGATGGGTAGCAGAAGTTCAGGTACACAGGCTTTGGACACACTAAACGCTTTCACTGGCACAAGGCAACAAGATCCGGCAAGGGAGTGCATGGGAGGAGGTCAGATAAAGGCAGGGAGCAGATGGGAGCCAATTAAGCTAATTGGGCCAGGCACCAATCATTGGTGCGCTGGCCCTTTAAGTCGCAGAGAGCTGGCGCGCGCGCGCCCTAGAGAGCGGAGCCGCGCGCGCCAGCAGATGACAGCAGGGGACCGGGACGGGTAAGTGACCTGGGATGCGATTCGCGGGCGGGCGCGTCCCGCTGTGCGAACCGCATCCCCGACGGCCATGACAGTGCAGCGCTCCCGGTCAGCGGGACTGACCGGGGCGCTGCGGGGAGAGAGACGCCGTGAGCGCTCTGGGGAGGAGCGGGGACCCGGAGCGCTAGGCGTAACAGTACCCCCCCCCTTAGGTCTCCCCTTTTCTTTGACCGGCAACTGCCTCCCCTGGGATGAGGACACCGGGAAAAAATGGAGGGTTTCCTCAACGGCAGGCAGTACAGCAGGAGTGGGAATGGGGAGGGAGGGCAGAGGGCGAAGCCTGGCACGGGGCAGTGTGACACCAGGACGGGGGCCATGAGGAGGCACAGAGGTTTGCCTGACGGGACTGGGAGGGGGGGAGAGGCACTTCCTATGGCAGGCAGAGTCCCAGTTCTTTATCTCCCCGGTGGTCCAATCAAGGGTGGGGGAATGAAGCCGGAGCCATGGCAGACCGAGGAGGACCTCAGAGGTACAACTGGGGAGGATGAAGAACTCAATCCTTTCGTGGTGGGGTCCGATAGACATCAGGAGGGGTTCTGTGCGGTAACGCACGGTGCAGTCCAATCTGGCTCCGTTGACCGCGGAAATGTAGAGCGGTTTGGCGAGACGGGTCACCGGGATGCTGAATTTATTAACAAAGGACTCCAACATAAAATTCCCGGAGGCACCAGAGTCCAAGCAGGCCACGGCTGAGATGGAGGAGTTGGCTGTAGGGGAAATCCGCACGGGCACCGTGAGACGTGGAGAAGAAGACTTAGAAGCAAAAGATGCCACACCCACGTGAGCTGGGTGCGTGCGTGCGTTTCCCAGGCGTGGAGGACGGATAGGGCAATCCACCAAGAAATGCTCAGTACTGGCACAGTACAGACAGAGATTTTCTTCTCTACGGCGATTCCTCTCTTCCTGGGTCAGGCGAGACCGATCCACTTGCATGGCCTCCTCGGCGGGAGGCCCAGGCGAAGACTGCAAAGGATGCTGTGGGAGAGGTGCCCAGAGATCTAAGTCTTTTTCCTGGCGGAGCTCTTGGTGTCGCTCAGAAAAACGCATGTCAATGCGGGTAGCCAAATGGATGAGTTCTTGGAGGTTGGCAGGAATCTCTCGTGCGGCCAGCACATCCTTGATGCGACTGGATAGGCCTTTTTTAAAGGTCGCGCAGAGAGCCTCATTATTCCAGGATAGTTCAGAAGCAAAAGTACGGAATTGTATGGCGTACTCGCCAACGGAAGAATTACCCTGGACCAGGTTCAGCAAGGCAGTCTCAGCAGAAGAGGCTCGGGCAGGTTCCTCAAAGACACTTCGGACTTCAGCAAAGAAGGACTGGACTGTGGCTGTGGCAGGATCATTGCGGTCCCAGAGCGGTGTGGCCCAAGACAAGGCCTTTCCTGAAAGAAGACTTACTACGAACGCCACCTTAGACCGTTCTGTAGGAAACAAGTCTGACAACATCTCCATATGCAGGGAACACTGAGACAAAAATCCACGGCAGAGTCTGGAGTCCCCATCAAATTTGTCCGGCAGGGACAAGCGGAGGTTAGGAGCGGCCACTCGCTGCGGAGGAGGTGCAGGAGCTGGCGGAGGAGATGGTTGCTGCTGTAGCAGAGGCAGAATTTGCTGTAACATGGCGGTCAACTGCGACAGCTGCTGTCCTTGTTGGGCAATCTGCTGCGATTGCTGAGCGACCACCGTGGGAAGATCAGCGAGACTTGGCAGCGGCACCTCAGCGGGATCCATGGCCGGATCTACTGTCACGATTCGGCTTGCAGGTAGTGGATCCTCTGTGCCAGAGAGGGATTGGCGTGGACCGTGCTAGTGGACCGGTTCTAAGCCACTACTGGTTTTCACCAGAGCCCGCCGCAAAGCGGGATGGTCTTGCTGCGGCGGTAGTGACCAGGTCGTATCCACTAGCAACGGCTCACCTCTCTGGCTGCTGAAGATAGGCGCGGTACAAGGGAGTAGGCAGAAGCAAGGTCAGTTGTAGCAGAAGGTCGGGGGCAGGCGGCAAGGTTCGTAGTCAGGATGGGTAGCAGAAGTTCAGGTACACAGGCTTTGGACACACTAAACGCTTTCACTGGCACAAGGCAACAAGATCCGGCAAGGGAGTGCATGGGAGGAGGTCAGATAAAGGCAGGGAGCAGATGGGAGCCAATTAAGCTAATTGGGCCAGGCACCAATCATTGGTGCGCTGGCCCTTTAAGTCGCAGAGAGCTGGCGCGCGCGCGCCCTAGAGAGCGGAGCCGCGCGCGCCAGCAGATGACAGCAGGGGACCGGGACGGGTAAGTGACCTGGGATGCGATTCGCGGGCGGGCGCGTCCCGCTGTGCGAACCGCATCCCCGACGGCCATGACAGTGCAGCGCTCCCGGTCAGCGGGACTGACCGGGGCGCTGCGGGGAGAGAGACGCCGTGAGCGCTCTGGGGAGGAGCGGGGACCCGGAGCGCTAGGCGTAACATTAACCTTATATGTATATATGGTGTTTTGACATGTTGGGTGAATTTTAATCACTGGAAATTTTGGAAAACTTGTAGAAAGTAATGAACTGGTCAGAAAACTAAGTAAACATTGACGCATGTTTGGCGCACACCATTAATAAAGTCAAATGCATTTCTTCATACTATTTTTACAAAAATAGTCATGGAACTCCAATAGTACATGCGGTCATTTTGTTTTGACAGATGCTTGGCATTGTACTTAGACATCACAGTTCTTGCGTTGATGTCACACAAGGTTTGGACCTTTGCAGTGATGATGCCATGGAGGACGGAGGATTTTTCTGCACCCCTCACTTCAGTACTTCAGCTGTGAGTTTGGGTGGTCTACTATTTTGTTGAGCTTCCTCTCAGCTCTGATTTAGAGCTCTACCAGTTTCCTGATTGGATGCTAAAGCTGTCACTCAAAGCTGAGAGGAGAAATCGGGAAGAGCTCAGTGCACAGATCTCTGGCTTAACCAGCATGCAGCCAGTATGGCCATAACCCAAGGTCGTTTTTCACTTCTCTCCCTAGAGGTGACATTTCATTTTTTTCCCTACTTGGGAAAATGGCGATAGGAGGAAGTGTGAGGAGGAGGAGGAGACAACCTACTGAGGTACTTTCTGCAGAGTCTCCCCCTCACTTAATTTGTAATGAATTAAGGCAGGAGGGCAGTATGAAACATCAGCCATTGCCCCATACAACTGTGACAACAGGGCAGGATTGGGCACTGTTTCTGCCTGGTTCCGTGAACTGGCTGTGCCACAACTGGAGAGAAGTAGAAAAAATGTCTGGATCCCGCCACTGCCTTTCTCCTTCCTCTTTATAGTTCTGTCAGCAGTATTATGGGCTCAACTGCAAACAAATTCCCTTAAAAGGCAATGTATAATGAAGATCTACCCTGGACTTGAGCTGTGCTCTATGCACCACAACGGGAAAATGCCTGGCTGGCCACAGCTTTCCCTAACAAACTTAGCTGTTTGGCCGTGGCTGCATTTCCAGGTCTGCCTGACCTCTATGGGCCGGGTGTGTGCACTGGCTGCAACCTACATGGCCAATGTGTGCCTCTCTAATGTGTCCTCCACCAATCCCTTCCTGTAATTACCTATTTAAAGCTGCTCTAGCCACTGACCTGTACCTGATCAATATTGTGGTTTTTCCATAGTGAAGGTGTGTGTTCCTGATCTCCTATCCTGCAACAGTGTCTGTTTATCTGACGGTGCCTCTGCCTGTCTCCTGTGTACCTCGAAGACTCATCTGCACATGACAGTTGACATTGAATCTGTGTCTGTATTTTGCCGCTACCAGAACATTCTTATCTCTGCTACATCCCTGCCTACAGGTTTCTTAACTTTTGCTGGGTTAAATCTCCTTCTGCTGACCAGCACCATCTCCTGGAGCTACTTTTTCCTACCGATTGTTATTAACTATCAATGTCAAACAGGCAGATAACAGCAGGTCCACACTCATTGGGGCATTACAAGAAGTGTCTGATTGTGAGGGTCCAGCCTCTGGGACCCCCCACGATGGCAAGAATAGGGACCCAACTCTTCCTGCTCAATGGAGTGGTAGGTCAGCATGTTCTCCATTAATTCTCCATGGAGCTGCTGGAGATAACCAAGCAAAGCTATGTCCAGGGCTCCATAGAGCTCCTCTGTGTGTGCTGACACTCCAGTCCATTCCATTCCATTCAGAGCGGGGGCCGAAGAGGCTGGACACCCCCCCCTTCCCCATAATGTAATACCCCTTTAATCGGTTTAAATAGGACCTTCACTTTTGCTTTTCATCTAAGGAAGCCATACCAAAGGAAGATAAAAACGCTTCCTAAATGCTGCACTGTTATCTGTAAAACACTCAATAGGTTTGGGTGAGATTGTAAAACAATAACTGATACCAAACTATGTCAATAATTGCATTTTGCTAAAGCAATTACCAAAAGAGGTTAAACTACGTAACATCATTACCGGTATTAATATAATCTACATTCGCTCTACACGGAGAACCTTCCAGCCAATTACTGTTTATTGCCTACTTTATTCTTCAATGGACGACCTCCAACACTAATTTAGAGATAGGGTCGGCTCCAGATAACAAAGCTTCAGAAGGGAATGAGCTTGTGTTCTCGTGTACCTTTTGTTTCTGCTCAGTAGAGAAGAATAAAGACATTTTAAGTGGTGTTAAACAGTTTTGGTCTTTATTTAAGTCTCCCCTGTATTCATCAAATTATCACGTACCAGCTAAGTAGATGCCATTTGCATGGAGAATCAACTACTTTTTTTAATGCCATGGTGTTGGCAAATTTTAAATATTTCTGCATATCTTCTGTAATCTCTCTCTATATCTTTACCGTTTTATTTTACCTTAATAGCAGGATATATTTCATGAATTTACTGGAATGTTCATTTCCTAGACACTATTGCCAGAGGAAGCGTCTCTCCACACTTGACACCAGGTTTAGGATAAGTAACAGCAGGAGATGAGAGCACCAAACATTCACAGTCTTTTTACAAGCATACAGTATATACACAGGTTCAAAGGGTAGAAGCCGATTGTTAGAATAATGAATCCCACTACAGGCAAATGACATTTCGCATATCAAAGGGACAAACTTTATGGAGTCTGCTGCCATTGTTTAAGTTGTCCCTGCAGAGTTGTTGAGTCCTATGATAACCTCTCCATGCCCAGAGCACACTGTAAATGAGCGCGGAACAAGGAGGAGAAGGGAATTTGGCCACATTTTCTTCTTGGTATAGTTAAAAGAAATTTTTATAGGGATAATAAGAGTAATGAACTAATAACTAATATATACCGTATATACTCAAGTATTAGCCAACCCAAATATAAGCCGGGGCCCCTAATTTCACCCCAAAAACCCAGAAAAGGTTATTGACTCAACTATAAGCTTAGAGTGGGAAATACATAATCCCCCCCATGTCATCATCCCCCCCCCTGTCATCATCCAGACCCCCGTCATTAACACCCCCGTCATCAACAGCCTGTCATTTTCACCCCCCGTCATCATCACCCCGTCATCATCACCCTGTCATCATCCCCCCCTTCATCATCACCGCCTGTCAATCCCTTCAATGACTCAGTGGTCTTCAATCTGCGGACCTCCAGATGTTGCAAAACTGTCCGAGCATGCTGAAAGTTGTAGTTTTGAAACATCTGGAGGTCCGCAGGTTGAAGACCACTGCCCGGGCCTTCGTCATCATCCAGACCCCCCTTTAGTTTTCTACTCACCTCCCCTCGGTGGGAAGGAAGGGTGAGCTGGTCGGGGCCATCTATGCTGCAGGGTCCATCCGGTGGGGAGGGTTAGTCATTTTGGGCTGTCCATTTTCACCGGGAGGCCCTCGGCCCTCGAGGCTTATACTCGAGTATATACGGTAATGAGATATATTGCAATGGTCACAGTTTGGTTTATGTCATGTGTTATGCTGAATATACTCTGGGATTGGGATTCTTGGTTTATAATGATGCTTGTACATTGCCCTATCTACAAAATTCTCTCCACCATTTTTGTATTGAATGAAAGTCAAATGGGGCCTTTATTTATTTTAAAAATTACTTCTTATGTTTTTTACACACATCTAAATCTTTACTACTTTTATTTTTACTCCCATCTAAATCTTTACTACTCCTATATTTACTGTCACCTTTCCAGGGTCCCCTGCCTGAAAAGTAAGCAGTTGCATTGCCATCGGGTTGGGGACTTCACCCAGGTGACAACCCAATTGGGAAGTAATCATCTTGCGATGGCATCACCCCATCTAATGTCTTGCTCGCTGTCCAGAAGTGATAACCAGCAGTGGAGAAAATGGTGTCACCTTCCGCCTATTTTCTACTGTTCTAGGTACATAAACCCTAGTTCTGGCATAATGTCATATGATGTCCACCATTACACATAGTGGTTATTATCTATGAAAAGACCAACCCCATAGAAGACTACATTTTAAATGAAAATTTAGATGGTCTTTTCAAAGAGGTTTCACTGTACAATGATCATGTGACTCTTCAGCCACTCACCGGCAGATGTTCCGCAGACTAACATGAACAACGCACATGATGTAATCTCAACCATTCTAGATGGATACACTAGTTTTGGCACTGGAAAGGTGGCAAAAATAAAAGTAAGTAAAGTTTCCAGCCTGTACAACATTTTTTCATTTATTTTTTATTTTAAAGATCCAGAAGTTCCCTTTACAATAAAGGTAATCTTTGACAAATAAGGCCGAAACCCTTGAAAATATTTATACACTTTATTATTATTTAACACATACAGCAACAGGTAACTTTTAATGATTGTCACGGCCCTATTATTTCCACAGACATATTACCATAAACATATTTATGCAGGACATACAAGTCTCGAAGACCACTACGGCAACTTTATATATTACAGAACACTGACACTGACACGATTAATAGGATAAAAAGCACACAAAAAATTTACTTTTTATCCGTATTTTATGAAAACTTCGAAAGTGCATTTGTTTTGTGTTAAAACAATACTTACGACAAACATGTAAAGCACTCACTACGTAATAATATACAGTTTATCATTTTAGGACGAAGATAAATTAAAAATATGAAAACACAAAAATAGTTCAAATTGAAGAACCGAAACTTGGATATTTACTGGCATGGTCCATAGAGTTTCCCCTACTGAGGTTATCTCTGGTGTCCCCTATTCTTCCTCTTGATGAACATGTTGTCAGAACTTCTGTCCCTCTTGGAGCAGTAATGCTTGATAACCACTTGTTTGCACTGTTCGCATTTCACCGTGCAGCACCAATGGAACTTGCAGTTGCAGCTGCTAATAATTTCGATCTTTTTCTCTTCTACTTTAAGACCACAATCGGTACACAGCCTTCTGCAGCTTCTCCTTTCCCACTGGGTCAGGTTCTTCCCGCTTTGGAGACACTCCCGCCCTTCTGTACCTTGGAGGCCCAGGCTGGCGTTCTTTAAGCAATAATCGGGGGAGTCTTCCAGAAAGATGAGCTCAGATTTGCCCACAGATCCAAAAGCGTCGGCTATGGCTCCTCGATTATCTGCGCTGTTGCCCGACCTGATCTTTCTCTTGTCCATCTCAAGTTTTAAAGCCTGGTCGTGCTTGACCTTTAAATGGTTGCCGATATCCCGAAATTCTGCCAGTTGTAGCCAACAGGTCTGCACGCTGCAGCTTCCCGATACTCCGTGACACTTGCATGTTCTCTTCATAGTTGCTTTCACTGCCTGTGGAAAACGAAAATATTAAATATTTACTTAAAACTGGGACAAAATACTAAGAAAATGTGTATGATTCCATGGCCTATTACACTTTAGTTGTGTTGATTTTGTTAGGGCCCATGCACACTACAGAAACTACACTAGGAATGATTTCCAGCTGAATTCCTCTTGGAACAGAACTGGCACTTAATGGCCGCACAGGCATTAGGTGCCGCTCCATTGGCTGCATTGGAGTTCTGGCCGGATTTTGGGAAAATAATAAACAAGTTCTGTAGTGGAACTTCTGAAGTGTGCACAGTGCAGCAGAATCCCATTAAAAACAACAGGAAACTGCTGCAAATGGAATTCTGCTCCAAATAATCCAGAGCAGAATTTCCACAGTGCGCATAGGCCCTTACGATATGCACGTGTCCTTATGCATGGTGATATCTTCATATACATATATTATTGGTTACATATAATCATATGAACGATAATGGTGCCATAGGGATTATAAAAGAAATAAAAAACTAAATATAGCTGCTTTCTTTAAGAGGTTGTAAGAAATTAGGAAAACATGGCTGCTTCCTTCCGAAACCAGCATTGGAGTTCTGGCCGGATTTTGGGAAAATAATAAACAAGTTCTGTAGTGGAACTTCTGAAGTGTGCACAGTGCAGCAGAATCCCATTAAAAACAACAGGAAACTGCTGCAAATGGAATTCTGCTCCAAATAATCCAGAGCAGAATTTCCACAGTGCGCATAGGCCCTTACGATATGCACGTGTCCTTATGCATGGTGATATCTTCATATACATATATTATTGGTTACATATAATCATATGAACGATAATGGTGCCATAGGGATTATAAAAGAAATAAAAAACTAAATATAGCTGCTTTCTTTAAGAGGTTGTAAGAAATTAGGAAAACATGGCTGCTTCCTTCCGAAACCAATACCGCCCTGGCTGTGTCTAATATGGTGGATCAGCCACATTTTGCTTGAATGCAATACCAGAGACAGCCTTTCGCTCTGTTTTTGAAATGAAGCAGCCATGTTTTTTTTTTTTCTTCAAATTTTTCAATCTCTTTAAATCCTTATAAAAATAATGGTTATATAGGGGGTGAATATAATTACAAATCATGATCTGTTCCTGTCCCTGCTCCAGTGTAAGCTTCCTTAAGACATCAATCAGAAGAGTTTTTCCTGGCAGCATTGGAGAGATTTTTACAGTGTAGAAATATATTTCACTATTTCTGTTGCAATAAGTTTAATTTTGCCGTATGCCAAGACATAGTCAATTACCCCTTAATTCCCTGGTTGAACTTGATGGACATATGTCTTTTTTGACCGTACTAACTATGTAACTATGTAACTATGTAACTATACTATTGTGTGCATCGAAAAAAGTATACAGTAAATCAATTTTTTTATTTTTATTTTTTATAATCTGAGTCCATGTGAAAAGTATACAGCAGCATTAGTTTCTAGCACCAAGTTTTTTTTTTTATACACACACACACATGTATATATATATATATATATATATATATATATATATATATATATATATAAATGTTAAAAGGAAACAAAAGTGCAATGTGAACCCATGTTAAAAAATTTACATGTTTAACATTGATATAAGCCTTAATTTACTATTAAAGAGATATATAAAGTTTTTGTATTGAACTATTCCAACCCTATAACCTGACTGTCCATAGATTAGTATATTTTATTATTATATAATCATTATAATAATGATAATGATGATAATATTAATAATGATAACAATAATATTCTTCTCATTATTATTATTATTATTCATACCTCTTTAATTGATTTAAAGGCTAAAGACTAAAATTGCTCCAGTAGTGTAAGTAGTGCATAAAGCATTTTCTAAAGTGTTGTGTGACGGGGTATTTTGGGGGATTTTACTTTGTCTTGTCCGTGTTATCTAGATGCAGAACAAGGGTGGTAAACTGAATCATTGCCCCAAGGGGAAAGAAACCTAAGCTATGTCAAACTCCAACTATGAGTATGAATTTATTTTATAGAAACTATAAAAAGCAGCAAAAAGTTGGCATAAGGTTCCTTAAAGGGGTACTCCGGTGGAAAACATTTTATTGTAAATCAACTGGTGCCAGAAAGTAAAACAGATTCGTAAATGACTTCTATTAAAAAATCTTTACCCTTCCAGTACTTTTTAGCAACTGTATGCTACAGAGGAAATTATTTTCTTTTTGAATTTCTTTATTGTCTTGTCTACAGTGCTCTCTGCTGACACCTCTGTCCGTGTCAGGATAGGTTTACAATCAGGATTTTCTCCTGCTCTGGACAGTTCCTGATACGGGCATCAGGTGTCAGCAGAGAGCACTGTGGACAAGACAAAAAAGAAATTAAAAAAGAATAGAATTTCCTCTGTAGCATACAGCTGCTAAAAAGTACTGGAAGGGTAGAGATTTTTTAATAGAAATCATTTACAAATCTGTTTAACTTTCTGGCACCAGCTGATAAAAAAATATTATTTTCCACCGGATTACCCCTTTAAGGCTTCCCTCTTGACTTGCCATGCTGAAAAAAGCAGTAAATTGTTTCTTAGTATTTTTTTGGTTAAACATCTCTTTTATCTTGGGCTCAAGTGTCCAGGAGGCGGGTCCAAGCTGCTTTATTTCTCATTATCTATCTGATGCTCATAGCACGAAAATTTGTGATTCAAAACTGAAGTTTCTGATATAAAATGACATAGAAACAATATGCTATTGCAATAAAATATAAGTATTTCATTAGAGTTGGACATTTAGCATTTTCTATCAATATTCTTAAGCATAAATTTCATTCAGTAATGATGAGGCCTAATGGAATCCCTGTGGTATACTATAGTTTTAGAGTTTGGAATATTCTTTCCCAATATCTTCCTGGATTATAATTATTTGTCATTGGAAGGGTCAAATACTGGTGACATGAACAAGAAACACTTTTCTTTACAGAGTGATACCCATTTAGTGTTAAAGAAGGTTGTTGTTTTAGGGCTCCTAATCCAAAACTAAAGACACATTATACTGAGGTGTGAACACTACTTAATACTAAGACCACACGTCTCTAACACCTCTATGCTGGGTTCAGGGTTTGCATATGTCAAATGGAGAAGGTGTGAATGTTCTGGCCAAGAGCTCTGGTAAGAATAATTGACCTCCTATTAGACAGCATGTCTCTGCTGCTATTCTATTTTAATGATGTTCGATGAAACAAACATATAAACACAAAATGTGTCGGCCGGTAGGAACTATTTGGCCGATATAGTCTACCCAATATTCTGAATACTATTAATAGTCCTTGTCCCTGTCTTATATGAAAAATAGCCTCATGTCTATCCCTTTCTTATATGAAGGATAACCTTATGCCTGTCCCTATCTTATATGAAGGATAGCCGTATGTCTATCCCTATCTTATATGAAGGATAGCCGTATGTCTATCCCTATCTTATATGAAGGATAACCTTATACCTATCCCTATCTTATATGAAGGATAGCCTTATACCTATCCCTATCTTATATGAAGGATAACCTTATAGCTATCCCTATCTTATATGAAGGATAGCCTTATACCTTTCCCATCTTATATGAAGGATAGCCGTATGTCTATCCCTATCTTATTGAAAGGATAGCCTTATGCCTATCTCTATCTTATATGTAGGGCCTACCCCATGCATGCTAAAATTCCTTCACTGTATTTGCAGCTACCACTTCTGCAGGAAGGCTATTTCATGCATCCACTACTCTCTCAGTAAATGAATACTTCCTCCTATTACTGCAGAAACCTTTCCCCTCTAATATAAAACAAAGACCTCTTGTGGTAGTTTTTCTTCTCTATGACATTGTCTTCCTACCTTTTAGTCTACTCAAATAGTGACCCCTAAATCTCTTTCCTCAGATACTGAGGTCAGGACTGTATCACATATTTTATATTCTGCCCTTGGGTTTTTTACGCCCCAGGTGCATTATCTGGCACTTATCCGAGCAAACACATGCTAATGGACTTACAAGTCTTCCTGCTTCATTGTTATGCAAGTTCATTAAGGCTCGAGCATCTTGTCCTGTCTCCAGGCCATCGACAAAAAGTTTTGAAATCCTCTCTCCAAATTCAACATTATCACTGCATCCACCCCATACCCAACCTCTTCCACCTATGAAAAAAACATAAAAATAAAATATTTTATATACAACGTCAATGTAGTTTGGAAAACTTAATGCATCTTTACCCAATGAAAGCAATGCTACTTTGCACATGTATCCTAATGACCTCTCCGTGCCTCCCCCTGCTGAGCATTACAATTGATGGCTATTGAATGACGCTGCTGAACGCTGGCTGGAAGCCTCAGGAAGTTACCAGTATAATGGAAAACTATTCCTACCTATTGCACAAATAAAATGCAGGACAGTACCAAAATGTGTATCCATGTGTGTAATGTCAGTGATGGCCCACTTTCAACCCCTTGCCGCAGATGGATGTTCATTAACGACCATCTGCGGCTCCCGAGGTATGACGCACGCTCAGCAGCTGAGCGCGCTTCATACTCCGTAGTTCCCAGTTACTATAGGCAACCAGGACCCACGGCTAATGCCGGACATTGGCTATCGGGCTGATATCTGGCATTAACCCTTTAGGCGCGGCGATCAAACTTGATCGCCGTGTCTAAAACCAAAGTAAACATTGCCGGTTTGCTCAGTGGTGCTGTTCAGGACCGCCGCGGTGAAATCTGGGCATCCCGAACAGCTTTCAGGACGCAAGGAGGATCCCTACCTACCTCCTCGCTGTCCGATTGCCAAATTACTGCTCCGTGCCTGAGATCCAGGCAGAAGCAACCGAGCGGCGATAACACTGATCAATGCCATGCTATTGCACGGCAGTGATAAGTGTAGGAAATCAGTGTGTGCAATGTTATAGTCCCCTATGGGGAAAATAAAGTGTTAATAAATGTTAATAAATGGGATTTAACCCCTTCCCTAATACAATTTTGAATCACCCCTCTTTTCCCATAAAAAATAACTGTGTAAATAAAAATAAACATATGTGGTATTGTCGAATGCATAAGTGTCCGGACTATAAAAATAAATAATTAATTAAACCATCAATGGCATCATCATGTAAATAAATTCCAAAGTCCAAAATAGCGTATTTTTGGTAATTTTCTATACCATAAAAAAAATTCATAAAAAGTGATCAAAAATCTGATCAAAACATGAATGGTATCAATAAAAACTTGAGATCACGGCAAAATATTAGCCCTAATACTGCCCCTTATATGGAAAAATAAAAAAGTTGTAGGGTCGAAGGAGGCCATTTTTCAACTTATTAATTTTGGTGCATGTAGTTATAATTTTTTTTAGTAGTAAAATCAAATCAAACCTATATAAATTGGGTATCCTTGTGACCGTATGGACCTACAGAATAAATATAAGGTGCAATTTTTACCAAAAACTGCACTGTGTAGAAACGGAAGCCGCTAAAATCTACAAAATGGCTTTTTTTTCAACTTTGCCCCACAAATAATTTTTTCTGGTTTCGCCATAGATATTGTAGTGAAATTATTAATGGTATTACAAAGTAAAATTGTTGGCGCAAAGAACAAGCCCTCATATGAATGTTTAGGTAAATTGAAAGTGTTATGATTTTTAGAAGGTGAGAAGGAAAAAACTAAAGTGCAAAAATGAATCTTTCTATTTATCTATCTATCTCATATTTATGTCACATCTATCTATCTATCTAAAATAAAGAAACTCCAGCAGCACACCGATATAGTGAAAAACAATGTGAAGTTTATTCACCTAAAGTCTTGCGACGTTTCGGCCGTCCAATTACAGCCTTTCTCAAGGCTGTAATTGGACGGCCGAAACGTCGCAAGACTTTGGGTGAATAAACTTCAATTGTTTTTCACTATATCGGTGTGCTGCTGGAGTTTCTTTATTTTGGATATTTACTTCAAGTCTCCGGACCAGAGCCTATACCAGCTGGCACCCGGCACCTGAGCAACTTCTAGTTGTGCTGCTTCTCCCACATCATCAGTATTTATCTATCTATCTATCTATCTATCTATCTATCTATCTATCGAAGCAAAAAATGCAGCAGCACTCCGTGATGGATGAAAAAGTGGAGTTAGGCTTTATTCATAAAGTGCAATGCACAACGTTTCGACCGTCTCACATGGTCTTTGTCAAGCATGGCTTGGCTTTGGCTTGACAAAGACTGTGTGAGACTGTCGAAATGTCGTGCATTGCACTTGATGAATAAAACCTAACTTTACTTTTTCATCCATCACGGAGTGCTGCTGCATTTTCTACTTACATTTTGGGGACCCTGCCCCGGTTGGACCAGCCTGCACCCATACCCAACAAGGAGTGCGGTTCTCCTACAAGAATCTATCTATCTAATCTATCTCATATCTATCTATGTCATATGTATCTCATATCTATATATCTATCTCATATATATATCTATTTCATATGTATCTCATATCTATCTATCTCATATGTATCTCATATCTATCTATCTATCTATCTATCTCATATATATCTATTTCATATGTATCTCATATCTATCTATCTTTCTTTCTCATATCTATCTATCTATCTACAAGAACACAAGAAGGTAGCAGCACTCCTATAAAATGAACTAAAGCTGGGCGCACATCAGAGCGGAGATCCTTGGTTGTGCAGGATTCCAGGTAAGGATACAATGGAAGAAGGTCACTGCAGCACTCCAAAGTGATTAATAAAGTTGGTAGCGGTTATTCCATCAAGAAACACATGGCAATGTTTCAGCTGCTACAATGCAGCCATTCTCATCACTTTGGAGTGCCGCAGTGACCTTCTTCCATTCTATCTATCTATCTATCTATCTATCTACCTATCTCATATCTATCTATCTCATATATATATATATATATATATATATATATCTATCTCATATATATCTATCTAATTATCTATCTATCTCATATCTATCTATATATCTCATATCTATCTATCTATCTATCTATCTATCTTTCTCATATCTATCTATCTATCTCATATCCATCTAAATATCTTATATCTATCTATCTATTTATCTATCTTCTATCTATCTATTTTTCAATCTATCGCATATCTATCTTTCTATCTATCTATCTAACTCATATCTCATATCTATCTATCTCATATATATCTATCTAACTATCTCATATATATCATCATCACATTATCTATCTATCTATCTATCTATCTCTCATATCTATCTATCTATCTATCTATCTATCTCTCATATCTATCTATCTATCTATATATCTATCTATATATCTCATATCTATCTATCTATCTCATATATATATATATATATATATATCTCATATCTATCTATATATCTCATATCTATCTATCTCATATTTATCTATCTATCTCATATCTATCTATCTATCTATATTTCTCATATCTATCTATCTCTTATATATCTATCTCTTATCTATCTATCTCATATCTATCTATATATCTCATATCTATCTATCTATCTATCTATCTATCTCATATCTATCTATCTATCTCATATCTATCTAAATATCTTATATCTATTTTCTATCTATCTATCTATTTTTCAATCTATCTCATATCTATCTTTCTATCTATCAATCTATCGCATATCTATCTATCTATTTATCTATCCATTTAAATATTGCCAGATAAAAAGCATGTAAGCCCATACAGAAAAGACATATGATTCAAACTAACTTTCATTTAAACCTGTATAAACATACAAATAATGGTAAAAAACAGTAAAACTCACCACTACGTCCATTTCTAGAATCATCACATCCACAATTATCGAAATCTCCCATACTGCAGTTTCTGGTCAATGTGTACATGACTCCGGCTGAGCTGATCGCATGTACAAAAGAAGTTTCTCTCGTTGCTGGAGGAGAAAAACATAATGCTTTATCATATATACCGTAGATCTGTTTTCTTTAAGATTTACATATTACACAATACCGCTCTTCATTCAATATTGACTAATTCTATACATATACAAAATTCATTGGAGCATTTTCTTGTCTTTTGCATTTCACACAACATGAATTTTTTTCCACATTTAATTGATGTTAAAAAATATTTAACTGAATTTCTTAAACTATAAGGCTAGGTTCATACAGTGTAAATTTTAGTATAAAATAAAATATGCCACTGTGTGAATATGTCTTAAGGTAAAACTAGTGTAGCCCCTTTTTTCATGAACATTTTGAAGTTGTCTGTATGGCTATATGCATGTAAAAGCTCAGTTTTTCATTTTTCCTACTTCATCTAAAAACTTTATAAGATAAATTCTACAAATTTTTTAAAATGTCCTAATAAATATAACAACTTGAACTGTAAAATATCAATTCTAAAAAAGATCAATTTTAACATTTAAAAATGTTATAAAAAAATTAATTTGACAAATTTTAAGATTTCCAACTAAACAGAAAAACTTTATAAAAGATCAATTCTTAAATATTATTTCCTACTTGATATAAAAACATTAGAAAATATAAATTTAACAAATATTAGAATTTCCTACTGAACAGAAATACTTTGTACAATGAAAATTCAAAAAATATTTCCTACTCAATATAAAAACTTAATAAAAGATAAATTCTATAAATAAAAGCATTTCTTCTGAATAGAACAACAATGTAAAAGATCAATTCTAAAATTATAATTTAATCCTACTCAATGTAAAAATGTTGTCAAAAATTCGACAACTACAAAAAAAATTCTATTGAATGTAACAACTTTGTAAAAGATCAAGTCTACAACTATTAATATTCCCTACTGAATATAAAAACTTTGTGCAAATTTTATAATTTCCCCTGGAATGTAAAACTTTGCAAAAGTTCTATCTTTGTTGACATTATTTATTAAATATAAAAACTTTGTAAAAGATAAATTCTACAATTACTATTGATGATAACAACTTTGTAAACAGATCAATTATACAATTATTAATGTTTTCTAGGGAGTATAAAGCTTTGTAATAGATACATTCAACAATCATTAATATTTCCTATTAGATATTAAAAAAAAATTGTCAACTTTGTTCAATTTTTATCACTTAATAGTCAATTTTCTTACCACTTCTGAGCCCGTTGTGGGTTGCTAGTTGAAGAGTGCTCTCAGGACAATTCCACCGTTCCCAGGCAAACTGAAACTTACATTCCTCAATGCCGCTCTGAGCCCCAACCGCAACGCTGGTAGAGTATGTCAGGTAGGCCTGCATAAAATAAAATTAAAAGACATTGATTTCTCACCTATCTATGCATGGACACTATCCAGAAGTATGAAAAATTTTAAGTAAATAAATAAAGTTAATAAAAAATCAATTACCTTTGGTCCTGTCATCAGAAAGTTGTTGACTGACCTAGAAATAGAGACAAGAAAAAAAATTATAATTTTTGTTGCATTTAAAAAAAAATGTTTTAGACTTTCACATAGAAATTGTGTTTTAAACTCACCATGCTGATGCTGTGAACACTGGGCAAAACACAAGGAGGGTGGTAAGGACGAAAAGTTTACTGCATTCCATGGATAAAGTTCTTCTTGTTCGTATAGTCCAAAGCAAAGTCCACAGAGAGGTGGTCTACCCAAGAAATGAGCAGTCATATGGCTTGGGATTCTTATAAGGCATCCATAGGGTTCTCAGGAAACTTGTCTTTACTGTCGGCCAATAGCACAGCCTAAATGAGAAGTTCACTGGCTAATGTGTGAAAAGGTGACGCCTACTACAACACTTGAGAAGACAATGAAAATGACCCAGAGCTGTAATAATAGAGCAATACACTTACAATAGTTGGTTTTAATTATATTAAAACATTTTGAATGACTTAGTTAAAGTTTCTTTTGACAATATAATAGCCAAATAAGTTATCTTTCCTTATATCAATGCAAACACTTCCAGGTTCTTATTATAAGGTTATGACATTTTGTTACATTTGTCAATAGATGTTTATGAATGCCAACAAGTAGAACTAGCGAAGAGGTGAAGGAGAGACAAGGCTCCGGCTGACATGATGTAGATTCATTATATATTCCCTTGTTTTATCGGAGATTAGAAATTAGTTTCATTCTAAGGAGAAGAAGTCTTAAAATTGCTTATCATTAGGATCTGACTGGTAATGATTCTGTAATGGCTGCCTCTAAAAGGGGTTTAAAGGATTTATTCAACGATCTACACCTATCACATATCCACTGGTTAAGTGATTACTGTCTGATCACTGGGGGGAGGGGACTGCTCAGAACCCCACTGATCGTGAGAATGGGGTTCCCATGTACCTATTTTAAATGGAGTGGCAGTCGGGCAGGAATTAGGGTCCCTTGTTCTAACGTGTCAGTCAGGGATGAATTGGTGTCCTGTGGCTCCCATTTAAATGGAGTGGCAGTCGGAGACACATAGGTGTCTTGTGTCCCCCCCTTCATATGGAGTGGTAGTCAGGGATAAATTGGTGTCTGGTGTCCCCCATTTAAAGGGGATGACAGTCAGAGATGAATGGGTGTCTTGTGCCCCCATTTATATGTAGTGACAGTTACAGATAAATAGGTGTCTTGCTTCCCCATTTATATGTAGTGACAGTAAGAGTTAAATAGGTGTCTTGTGTCCCCTATTTAAGTGGAGTGGCATTCGGGAATGCAGCCCCCACTCTGTTAAAAACTTTGGGAGGCTGGACTCAGCTATCTCCATCCATCAAACAGAGTTTAATGAAGCAGCAGTGCACATGACTGACCGTTGATCCATTAAAAAAGGGGAAGAAGGGGGTGTACAATACCCCATTTTCAAGATCAGTGTATTCTCCAACACTGAGAAAACCCCTTGAAAGCTTCTTCAAATATGTGCTCTACTGTAGCTAGATTCTTTCATGTATATGCTAATAATAGGAACTACATATTTATGCTAATTTAACATTTGTAAGCTGTAGAAACTAATGATGATACAGTTTTAGGTAATTTTCCCACATCCTGGCTTACTATGGCCAACAATAGTTCTAATATAGTAGTATATGAAGGTCTAGGAACAGATTGTTACATATTTGGTTGATTACAAATGACTACTACTATTATTGGGTAGTACATAGGTCACTTTATTGAGGGTGGCTTTCCATTTTAGTTTACACTTAATGTAATGTGTCCCAGCTATACGTCGGATCCTGTCTAAACAGGGATGCAGGTATATACTTTGACTAACGGCAGCAGGCCCCATTCACTTCAGTTCCTGGAACTAAATCAGCTAGAGACTACAACTGAGTGACTTCCTGCTTATATACCTTTAATTTGCTGAACTATATAGTATTATCTGTTGTGCAACTGAGTCCAGTATATTTAATGACTATGAGCGGAATAGGGCCTGATCGTAGTCACTAGCTGTCTATGTCTGGACTATTGTAGTAAAGGGCCCATTGCAGTGCGTCACATTATATGCCACATCTCTGTTTTGGCAGGATCTGATGTATATCTGGAACATAATGCATTAAGGCAGCGTAAACCCAGCCTAAGGTTGCTATACAACTTCAAAAGCTGTTGGCTGAAATTTATTCGTTCAACAACTATCATTCCAGATCCCTCCATACACTTGAATCCTGAGCTCGGTCAAATATCTGTGTTCTCAGAGGAGAAATAAGGGATAAGCTGCTGACGGACTCCGTTGGCAGTCTACCTCTTTAAAAGCAATAGGGATGGAAAATTAATAACCAATATGCCCAACCCTTCTCATTTGTCGGTGTGGAGTTACGAAGCCTTCAAACACTTTAGTAAGTCGTCAGGTTTGACCAAACATATAAGCCAGTTTTCAGGTTTTGCCAACTGTTCACTAATATGTGTGGGCACCTTTACTTTGAAGAAGGAAGAATTACAGCTGGCGGTAAAAAATTCCAAAATCCCTTGCGTACCTTCTGTGTCCCCACTGGATGAGTCCCACAAAACGAAACCCCTAAGGCCATGAGAGAAATAGTGAAGTAGTATTCTGTTTGGGGACAGGACCGAACAAGGTGAGAAGGTAACCGGTGTGCTCTCTAGTCACCTCATCAAGACTTGGAGCAGGTGGCAGGTTAACTTTGGGACCCCTGAACTATGGGGCCAAGTCACAACCGAAACTGCTCCAATTTCTTGTAGTGTTATTAAAATCGTGTTAGCATTTGTAATCTGTCTGATTGCAAATAGAGAGTCAGGAAACCCTTTGCATAGTGTTGAATAAATGATTTAAATCATTGTAGCTCTTCTCTATCAAATTACTGTACATGATGTATGAATTCCCCTTCACATCACTTGTCTTATTTACTATTGTTATGTCTTTTTTGTAGATTAATCTGACTCTTTGGATTTAGAGTTAAACCATACCCAATGAAGTGACCTAAGTCTTCTTAGTAGCTTGCTATTTGTCATCATTCTGCGGGATTTAAAAAAAAACATGGCTACTTTCTTTAAAAAAAAACTGCAGTGAGGAGGCCCTAGAACTCATTAGAGAGTCAACTGGTAGTGCCCAAATTAGCTGGGTCAGCCAACTTTTTACCTAAAGAATTGAGCTCCTTTAGTCATACACCCATTGACTATTTATGTTTGCACCTACTAGAAGAGGATTTAACTCTTTTAAGGCTGCTTATTAGTTTTTATTTCTATTTGACTAGAAGCTGCTTAAAATAAAAAAATGTGATCTCATAATTGAGTTGCCGCAAAAATTCAAAAAAGACATCACCCAGTCATTCATAAGGGAAATCTTTAAATGAATCTAAAACCATGGATCCGCCCCTAGTTTGCTTTACACGTCATTCACTGAAACATCAGTGCTGCCTAAAAAAGACACTAAAGTATTGAATACCAAGAAACACCCGGATGTTTACAAGACTGCAACGTGTCCTGTCCTGTCTGCCCCAAAAAAGTGTTCTTGGTTATTTCCCAATGCAGCAGAGGTGGGTGTGTAATGATCAGTGTGTACTAGCCCCAAGGCTGATCATAAATGGGTAAGAGTTTATTGAGATCGATGGATGGCAAATTATCTGCCTATTCTTCAGGCCATCTGGACCCGCCATTCACTGCAGCAAGAAGTCACAGATCTACTGGGTAGAACATATGTGCGTTGAGCTCCGTTCTTTTGTTTCCAATGAAAAGAAGTAACTGCTTGTTTTATTGGGCAAAGCTTTGCCAGCATGCTGGAAAATCTCATCTCAAATTGGCTACAGAATAATGTATAGTAACATATCATCTTCCTTTGTGTAAAAACTTTTAATTTATGGATTTACTATTTCCAAACTAAGGCCATGTTCACAAGGCAGGATTTCTGCACAGAATCCGGCGGAAAAATTCTGTGGCAGCAGAGTCCTATTGTTCTCAATGGGATTCTGCTGCACCGTGCACTCGGGGGAACTTCCGTGGTGAAAACATCTGATTCCGGCCTCCACAGAAAGAGTTGACATGTCTATGAACAACAAGAGAAGGAATAAAAAACGTGTTCCTTTTCTTGTTGTTCATCTACCGGTGAGACTGACGTCACTCTGGGAAGTTCCTCGTGGCAGCTGTCCGGCTTTCCTCTATCACAGACGCTACTGTAGGTGTTGTGCTCTTAGCGCAACACCCAAGGGTAAGGACCCATCTTTTCTTTTACCTGGATTAATCTTTCCAGACGGTCCTCACCCAGGGGCGCACCTTTGGCTGTGTTTTTTTCTTTGCATTAGACATGTCTATGAAGACATTTCCAAACGGTCCTAGCGCTGGCATGTTCTGGAAATGTTTTGGGCAGACATTCTGCAGTGTGAACATAGCCTAAAGCTGGCCATTCCCTTGAGATAGCAGTCAGAGGAATATTTCCTGAACAGTTATCTCTTCCAGCGCCCCGCATACTCTTGTGTGCTTGCATGTGTTCTAGGGAGAGAATGCATGCTAGCTGGGCATCCTAGGAGTTGTAGTTTTGAGCCAACATGCCGGCCCTTCTCTTTCCCAACATCTGCTGTCAAAAGACCCCCCCCCCCCCCCCCCCGTACACTTTGGGTCAGTTTTTCCCCACCAGTCTGCCCCTAACTATTGCAAAAGCAACACTGCGCCTTGTTGTTTCTTATTCTTTCTTTATTCCTGCTAATGATTTGTTATATTTTGTACCTTATACCAGACACCATTTAGTTGCCCACTTCTACATTATTTACTATTCTTGTATCTACAATATTCAGAATAACAACTAAATAAAAAGATTTACAGTAAATGAGGGTGTACACAGTAGCACTGTGGGGCTATTCACTGGGTGAGTATTGTATTCTAAATAACTGTCCAGACAAAGTAATTACATGAATGCTCTACGACCCTATACCAGCCTCCTAATTCCACATTTACAGCAATAAAATACACTATTGGACTTGTTTTAGGAACTTGTTCCTGCACCCTAACTAACTTCTGCATCTATTGCCATCATTGCGATAAATCTATTTTATTTTATTTTTTCACATACTGATTTAGTATAGATACTATTGTGCTGCGTAATAGAATTATTTTTCTTTGCGTCATCGTACTTGCACACTGTCTAAGTTAAACAAAGAGGGATCTCGTATGATTAACCCTGTAAAATTTTTCAATTTTATTTTTTTATTGAAAGATTTTTTATAAACATAGAGTAAAGAAGAAGATAACAAAATAAATATGCATCCAAAAAATGAGATATCATTACAGAAAACATAATATATATATATATATATATATATATATATATATATATATATCTATATATATAGTGACCATAGGTATCATTTACACATGGACCATAAACAAAGCAAATATAAAGAATAACAAGAAGACATAGTAGAGTAAGCTATATAAAAAAAAAATAAGATACAAGATTTTTATTTAAAGAGTTTATATAAAGTGTAAGCTATAAGCAAATAACTAAAATAATGTAAACAATTGGGTATTTTAATACATTTACATATAACAGAACATGAATAATCTTAAATGGGTTTTCCAGGAATAGAAAACATTTTTTGCTTAAAAACAGCACTACGCCTGACCTCTGGTTTAGTATAGTATTACAATTTGGTTTCATTTACTATAATGGAAGCTGTAATATCACAAACAACCTTAAAGGGGTACTCCGCTGCTCAGCGTTTGGAACAAACTGTTCTGAACGCTGGAGTTGGCGCCGGGAGCTCGTGACATCATAGCCCCGCCCCCTAATGACGCCCCCCCCTCAATGCAAGTCTATGGGAGGGGGCATGATGACTGTCACGCCCCCTCCCATAGACTTGCAGTGAGGGGGCATAACGTCATGAGGGGGCAGGCTATGACGTCAAGCGCTCCCGGTGCCGGCTCCAGCATTCAGAACTGTTTGTTTCAAACGCCGAGCAGCGGAGTACCCCTTTAAGCCAGGAGGGGGCTTTTTTTATTTTTTATTTTTTTAATGAAATTAGTTGGGTTCTTCTAATTCTGAATAAAAATCTTATAAAATGTGATTGATTGATCGTCATACGAACAATCAGACAACAATTGTACCCATAAGGCACTTAAACCCTCATATTCCCTTCTCTCATAAAACTTAACATTTATTAATACTTATAAGATATACAGAGAAAGGAGATTAAACCACATCTATTCTCCACTGTTACTTCAAGTCCATATCTATATCTAATCTATATGCTGCTACACCCTACATGTTTCGCCACCATGCATGGCTTTCTCAAGGATGACGCATAACAGACTGCTATGTGTCATCCTTGAGAAAGCCACGCATAGTGGTGAAACATGTAGGGTGTTGCAGCAATTAGATTTTAATAAACACTATTTTCCACTGACGTATGAGAGTATGAGTGCACACTGCAGGTGCAACTGCCTCCATATTGGCACATTTGAACCATCAATCAGTGCTGGTTCAGCGCTGAATATCTTTTTCCAATGAAAATAAATAACTCATTCTTTTAGTAAGAACAGTTCTTCACAAATGAATATTGGAGAAGATAGTGGACTTTAATTACCAGTGGAGAATAGATGTGGTTTAATCTCCTTCCTCTGTGTATTTTATAAGTACTAATAAACGTTAAAGGGGTACTCCGCTGCTCAGCTTTTGGAACAAACAGTTCCGAATGCTGGAGCCGGCGCCGGGAGCTCGTGACGTCATAGCCCGCCCCGTCATGACATCACACCCCACCCCCTCAATGCAAGTCTATGCATAGACTTGCATTGAGGGGGCGGGGAATGATGTAATGAGGGGGCGGGACTATGACGTCATGAGCTCCCGATGCTGGCTCCAGCGTTCGGAACAGTTTGTTTCAAATGCTGAGCAGCGGAATACGCCTTTAAGTTTTATGAGAGATGGGAATATGAGGGTTTAACCTCTTAAGGACCCAGCCATTTTACACCTTAGGACCCGGCCACTTTTTTAACATCTGACCACTGTCACTTTAAACATTAATAACTCTGGAATGCTTTTAGTTATCAATCTGATTCCGAGATTGTTTTTTCGTGACATATTCTACTTTAACAAAGTGGTAAAAAAAATTTGTAACTTGCATCCTTTCTTGGTGAAAAATGTGAAAATTTTATGAAAAATTTGAAAATTTAGCATTTTTCTAACTTTGAAGCTCTCTGTTTGTAAGGAAAATGGATATTCAAAATATTTTAATTTTTTATTCACATATACAATATGTCTACTTTATGTTTGCATCATAAAATTGACAAGTTTTTACTTTTGGAAGACACCAGAGGGCTTAAAAGTTCAGCAGCAATTTTCCAATTTTTCACAAAATTGCCAAACTCACTATTTTTCAGGGACCAGTTCAGGTTTGAAGTGGATTTGAAGGGTCTTCATCTTAGAAATACCCCACAAATGACCCCATTATAAAAACTGCACCCCCCAAAGTATACAAAATGATATTCGGTCAGCCTTTTAACCCTTTAGGTGTTTCACAGGAATAGCAGGAAAGTGAAGGAGAAAATTCACAATCTTCATTTTTTACACTCGCATGTTCTTGTAGACCCAATTTTTGAATTTTTACGAGGGGTAAAAGGAGAAAATGTATACTTATATTTGTAGCCCAATTTCTCTCTAGTAAGCACATACCTCATATCTCTATGTAAAGTGTTCGGTGGGCGCAGTAGAGGGCTCAGAACCAAAGGAGCGACAAGGGGATTTTGGAGCGTACGTTTTTCTGAAATGGTTTTTGGGGGGCATGTTGCATTTAGGAAGCCCCTATGGTGCCAGAACAGCAAAAAAAAAACACATGCCATACCATTTTGGAAACAAGACCCTTTGAGGAACGTAACAAGGAATAAAGTGAGCCTTAATACCCCACATGTGTTTCACGACTTTTGCATATGTAAAAAAATAAAATAAAATTTCACTAAAATGTGTGATTCCCCCCAAATTTCACATTTTTGCAAGGGTTAATAGCAGAAAATACCCCCAAAATTTGTAACCCCATCTCTTCTGAGTATGGAGGTACCCCATAAGTTGACCTGAAGTGCACTACGAGCGAACTACAATGCTCAGAAGAGAAGGAGTCATATTTGGCTTTTTGAGAGCAAATTTTGCTCGGGGGCATGTCCCATATAGGAAGCCCCTATGGTGCCAGGACAGCAAAAAATACCCACATGGCATATCATTTTGGAAACTAGACCCCTTGAGGAACGTAACAAGGAATAAAGTGAGCCTTAATACCCCACACGGGTTTCTCGACTTTTGCATATGTAAAAAAAAAAAAAAAAAATGTCATTAAAATGGGTGTTTCCCCCAAAATTTCACATTTTTGCAAGGGTTAATAGCAAAAAATACCCCCCAAAATTTGAAACCCCATCTCTTCTGAGTATGGAGGTACCCCATAAGTTGACCTGAAGTGCACTACGAGCGAACTACAATGCTCAGAAGAGAAGGAGTCATATTTGGCTTTTTGAGAGCAAATTTTGCTCGGGGGGCACTTCGCATTTAGGAAGCCCCTATGGTGCCAGGACAGCAAAATAACCCACACATGGCATACCATTTTGAAAACTAGACCCCTTGAGGAACGTAACAAGGGGTACAGTGAGCATTTACCCCCCACTGGTGTCTGTCAGATCTTTGGAACAGTGGTCTGTACAACATTTTTAATTTGCACAGCCCACTGTTCCAAAGATCTGTCAGACACCAGTGGGGGGTAAATTCTCACTGGACCCCTCATTACATTCCGTGAGGGGTGTAGTTTCCGAAATGGGGTCACATGTGGGGTTTAGTTTTTTTTGCGTTTGTCAAAACCGCTGTAACAATCAGCCACCCCTGTGCAAATCACCTCAAATGTACATGGCGCACTCTCCCTTCTGGGCCTTGTTGTGCGCCCCCAGAGCACTTTGCGCCCACATATGGGGTATCTCCGTAGTCGGGAGAAATTGCATTACAAATTTTGGGGGCTTTTTTCCCTTTTACCTCTTGTCAAAATGAAAAGTATAGGGCAACACCAGCATGTTAGTGTAAAAAATTTATTTTTTTACACTAACATGCTGGTGTAGACCCCAACTTCACATTTTCATAAGGGGTGAAAGGAGAAAAAGCCCCCCAAAATTTGTCAGGCAATTTCTCCCGAGTACGGCGATACCCCATATGTGACCCTATACTGTTGCCTTGAAATACGACAGGGCTCCAAAGTGAGAGCGCCATGCGCATTTGAGGCCTAAATTAGGGATTTGCATAGGGGTGGACATAGGGGTATTCTACACCAGTGATTCCCAAACAGGGTGCCTCCAGCTGTTGCAAAACTCCCAGCATGCTTGGACAGTCAACGGCTGTCCAGCAATACTGGGAGTTGTTGTTTTGCAGCTGGAGGCTCCATTTTGGAAACAGTGGCGTACCAGACGTTTTTCATTTTTATTGGGGAGGGGGGCTGTGTAGGGGTATGTGTATATGTAGTGTTTTTTACTTTTTATTTTATTTTGTGGTAGTGTAGTGTAGTGTTTTTAGGGTACAGTCACATTACAGCGAGTTTGAGCTGCCGTGCAAAATTTGCTGCATCGCAAACTTGCAGCCTGATACTCACTGTAAGCCCCCTGCCCATGTGAGTGTACCCTGTACATTCACAGGGGGGGACCTCCAGCTGTTGCAAAACTACAACTCCCAGCATGCACAGTCTATCAGTGCATGCTGGTAGTTATAGTTTTGCAACAGCTGGAGGAACACTGGTTGGGAAACACTGAGTTAGGAAACAGACAATGTTTCCCAACCAGTGTGCCACCAGTTGTTGCAAAACCACAACTCTCAGCATTCTCAAACATGCTGGGAGTAGTAGTTCGGCAACATCTTTAGAGCCAGATGTTGCCGAACTACAACCCCCAGCATGCTTGGAGTTGTAGTTTTGCAACAGTGCCCTTCCAGATGTTGCAAATCTGTGCCCTTCCAGATGTTGCAAAACTACAACTCCCAGTATGCCCTTACTGTCCAGGCATGCTGGGAGTTGTAGTTCTGCCACATCTGAAGGGCCAGATGTTACAGAACTACAACTCCCAGCATGCCTGGACAGTAAGGGCATGCTGAGGATGTGTAGTTTTGCAACATCTGGAAGGGCACAGTGGTCTCCAAACTGTTGACCTCCAGATGTTGCAAAACTGCAACTCCCAGCATGCCCAGACGCCAAGGGCTGTCTGGGCATGCTGGGAGTTGTAGTTTACAGGGTCCCAATACAGCAATGCATGTCGCTTTACGGCAACGTGCATTGCTGTAAAGGGCCCGACCGCGGCTGAAGATCTACTCACCTATCGCCGCTGCCGCCATCTTCCTCGCCGGGATCCGGGTCTTCAGGGACGAGGTAAGTACCGGGGCCGGTCCCCAGCACTCCCCCGTCCCCCGCCGCGTCCTCCGGTCTTCCTCCCGTCCTCTCCGGACTTTCAGGGGCCGGGCAGGACGGGAGGAAGTAACCGCCCCCCCCCCCCTGCGATTGGTCGGTTATCTAACCGACAGATCGCAGGGTATAGGAGGAGGTGGCAGGTTTGCCACCTCGCTCCTATTCTTTAGCATGGTCCTGGCTGTCTGTGACAGCCGGGATCATGCGAAATTACCGGGTGGTCGGGTCCCAGAGACCCGATCAGCCCGGTATCGCCGCAGATCGCAAGGGCGATTTCCCTTGCGATTTGCGGCGATCGCCGACATGGGGGGCCTACATGGCCCCCCTCGGCGTTTGCCCTGGATGCCTGCTTAAGGATTTCAGCAGGCATCCAGTTCCGATCTCTGCCCGGCGAGCGGCAGAGACCGGAAAACGCCAGGGCGTACTAGTACGCCCTGGGTCCTTAAGGCCCAGGGTGTGAGGGCGTATCCATACGCCCTGGGTCCTTAAGAGGTTAAAGGGGTATTCCAGGCAAAAACTTTTTTTTATATATCAACTGGCTCCGGAAAGTTAAACAGATTTGTAAATTACTTCTATTAAAAAATCTTAATCCTTCCAATAGTTATTAGCTTCTGAAGTTTTCTGGCTAACTGCTCAATGATGATGTCACGTCCCGGGAGCTGTGCATGATGGGAAAATTTCCCCATAGGAGCTGCCCAGCTCCTGGGACGTGAGTCATCAGAAAGCAGTTAGACAGAAAACAGCAACTCAACTTCAGAAGCTAATAACTATTAGAAGGATTAAGATTTTTTAATAGAAGTGATTTACAAATCTGTTTAACTTTCCGAAGCCAGTTCATATATATTAAAAAGGGTTTTGCCTGGAATACCCCTTTAACCCCTTAAGGACTCAGCCCATTTTGGCCTTAAGGACTCAGACAATTAAATTTTTACGTTTTCATTTTTTCCTCCTCGCCTTCTAAAAATCATAACTCTTTTATATTTTCATCCACAGACTAGTATGAGGGCTTGTTTTTTGCGCGACCAGTTGTGCTTTGTAATGACATCACTCATTATATCATAAAATGTATGGCGCAACCAAAAAACACTATTTTTGTGGGGAAATTAAAACGAAAAACGCAATTTTGCTAAATTTGTAAGGTTTTGTTTTCACGCCGTACAATTTATGGTAAAAATGACATGTGTTCTTTATTCTGAGGGTCAATACAATTAAAATGATATCCATTATTATATACTTTTATATTATTGTTGCGCTTAAAAAAAATCACAAACTTTTTAACCAAATTAGTACGTTTATAATCCCTTTATTTTGATGACCTCTAACTTTTTTATTTTTCCGTATAAGTGGCGGTATGGGGGCTCATTTTTTGCGCCATGATCTGTACTTTTTTTTGATACCACATTTGCATATAAAAAACTTTTAATACATTTTTTATAATTTTTTTTAATAAAATGTATTAAAAAAGTAGGAATTTTGGACTTTTTTTTTTTTTTTTTCGTTCACTCCGTTCACCGTACGGGATCATTAACATTTTATTTTAATAGTTCGGACATTTACGCACGCGGCGATACCAAATATGTCTATAAAAATGTTTTTTTACGCTTTTTGGGGGTAAAATAGGAAAAAACGGACGTTTTACTTTTTTATTGGGGGAGGGGATTTTTCACTTTTTTTTTACTTTTACTTTTACATTTTTTTACATTTTTTTTACACTTGAATAGTCCCCATAGGGGACTATTCATAGCAATACCATGATTGCTAATACTGATCTGTTCTATGTATAGGACATAGAACAGATCAGTATTATCGGTCATCTCCTGCTCTGGTCTGCTCGATCACAGACCAGAGCAGGAGATGCCGGGAGCCGCACGGAGGAAGGTGAGGGGACCTCCGTGCGGCGTTCTGAATGATCGGTTTCCCGCAGCAGCGCTGCGGGCGATCCGATCGTTCATTTAAATCGCGAACCGCCGTAGATGCCGGGATCTGTATTGATCCCGGCACCTGAGGGGTTAATGGCGGACGCCCGCGAGATCGCGGGCGTCGGCCATTGCCGGCGGGTCCCTGGCTGTGATCAGCAGCCGGGATCAGCCGCGCATGACACGGGCATCGCTCCGATGCCCGCGGTTATGCTTAGGGCGTAAATGTACGTCCTGGTGCGTTAAGTACCACCTCACCAGGACGTACATTTACGTCCTGCGTCCTTAAGGGGTTAAGTGCCTTATGAGCACAATTGTTGTTTGATTATATTGCACCATCCCTTCCTCGTGGGGCGAATTTAGTTGGTTGTCGGTCATATGAACAATCATCCCATCAGCAATATATATGGCCAACAAAAATGGCCGTGTACAAAGTGGTGCGGTGTAATCGGCTGCTTGTGCCATACACACTTAGTTTCGGCTGATATTCACCCAAAAAACAACAACCTGACAGCTCACGTTCTCAGGAGACAGTAGTCTGCCACCATTGTTTGTGTCAAATTTACAAACAATGCATGGCTGTAATGGTCAAAACCCGGGCATTTTGGCCAAATTTATGGCCTGATTTCCTGATAACCCTTTGGTGTAAATACATAAAATACCTTCCCTCAAATAGAGAGGGTAAATATATTTACTTGCCTACATTTTTGCAGTTAGTCTCATAAGAGTGTTCCTCTAACTGGGTCTTTAAGATGCCCCTAAAGGGTTAAACCAGCACATGCTTACAGCCCTTAAACCGAAGTTTGGGGATTTTTGCTTCTGAAGAATTTCTGAAAAGACATGTAAATGGACCTTTACTGTATAGCAGCTAATTTGTTAAGAGTCAGATGATCTGGGCCGTGATTTTTTTTTTTGCAAAGGTGTTGGGGAGAAGGTTATGGGATCCATCATTGCCCTGATTTGAATGCAATAGCACCCAATAACTTAAAGGTGTATACCCCATCTCGAACATTTATAGTATATCAATGATATACTACAAATGTCTGATAGGTGTGCCTCCCACCTCTGTGACCCACACCTATCTCTTCGATGATGGCCTTATGTGTTGGTCAGAGAGCCCTTGTTTTAGAGATAGGTCTGGGTTCCAGAGGTGGGACCCTCATCTATAAGACATTTCTCACCAAGAGAAAAATTGAGTCTTGAAAACTATACCCCTAAAAATAGTACTTTATTAACACTATATAAACAAATTGAATAAAATCAATTACATACTATATGCAAGGTATAAAAAAAAATGCTTGCAGAAGGACAGGGGACAACGAAAGAACTAGTGACCACAAATGTATAAATACACCACAATATAGAACCATTGATACCTGTACTAGTAAATATTGTCACAGTGTTAATTGGCCGAGCTGGGTCCCTTTAAAGCACAACTGTCATGAAATTTTGGTGCAAAAATCTGCACACAGCCTTTGTACTGTGTGCAGGTGGTGGGTATAGCAATATTTTTACCTGATATTTGCAGGCTTTCATGACTGCAAAAAATGCTTTGATTCAGCCTCTGACAGTCAGATAGGCGTGGCGCGAGGTACGCGATGCCCAGCCACCACGCCCACCCCTACGCCTACCCCGTATGTCAGCGCTGGGACCGCTGTGTGATTGACACACAGGTCCCAACGCATGCGCCTTCAGTGTCATCGCCGCTGTGTCAACCAGCAAGCGCTCGCTCCAGCGGCTGTCTTCCTCCTCAGTGCGACTGCGCAGAGCAGCGTGCAATCAGGTTAGTTCTCGATACTAGGTGCAGAGAGGAAGTGCGCTCTCTGCACCTAGCACTGCGCAGGCACACTGAGGAGGAAGACGACGGCGGGAGCAAGCACTTGCTGGATGACACACAGCGGTGCGCAGGTCAGATTAGTTGAAGGGTGCATGCGCTGGGACCAGTGTTTCAATCACACAGCGGTCCCAGCGCTGACATATGGGGTCGGCATGGGGGTGGGCGTGGCGTCGGCCAGGGCATCACGTACCTCGCGCCACGCCTATCTGACCATCAGTGGCTTTGAATAAAAGCATTTTTTGCAGTCATGAAAGCCGCCAAATTTCAGGTAAAAATATTGCTATACCCACCACCTGCACACAGTACAAATGCTGTGTGCAGGTTATTGAACCAAAATTTCATGACAGTTGCGCTTTAATACCCTAGAAACCTATTGTAGCACATAATATAATAGTAGAAAATGTGGCTATAATAATAGTACATCTGGCACCTAACAATGGGCCAGAATTACTAGTGCAAATGTGCCAAATAATTCTCTTACATGATGCATTATATTTATTGTGAGTTTTAGACACAAGTCTGACGTGTCCAGGGTTTGGTAAAAGGGGCATGGGCTCCATGCACCAAAAAGTGTGCCAAAATGTTGGCTTAGGGCCCATGCACACTAGCAATATAATTCATTCTGAGGGGAAATGACTTGTTGCAGAATGCCATAAATCTCAGTGGGATTCTGCTGATCGGTGCTGGGAGTTGTAGTGTTGCAACAGTTGGAGGCACCATGGTTGGCAAACACTAACTTAGTGTTAAAGGGACCAGCAGGAAGGCTAAAGGGGGCCATACACAATAGCAGCCAATCCCAGCTCAGCTTTCATTTTTCAAGAGCAGAATACAAAATGAAAATCAAACTAACTGTGATATGGACAACAAAGATTTTTTTTTTTTTGGCCTTCATCATTTACGACTGCGTGAATGTAACAATTGTTCAACCATCAATCATATTCTATATAAGATGTATGGCCGAGCATTCATGGGTTCTGAATTGGTTGGGGGGAGGTAAGCCACTTTCAAGTTCCTGAGAACGACATGCCCAATCCTTCTCTCATCCAATCTCATCTGAAAAGGAAAGGTTGGAGGTCTCCATACACATTAAACTGTTGACCAGTCCTTGGGAAATTGGAGGGTTTGGAAACTTTTGTCCT
Organism: Hyla sarda; assembly: GCF_029499605.1. NCBI lineage: Eukaryota > Metazoa > Chordata > Amphibia > Anura > Hylidae > Hyla > Hyla sarda. The sequence continues at coordinate 36,633,619 of NC_079194.1, forward strand.
GAGAGTGCCCCTCTTCTGCCAACAATTATATCACATTTCCTCCACTTTGTTTAGTTGCTGAGCACAAGTAACCATCTTCTCTGCCTAGGGCCGTCTGAGGAATTGGATAGTAAATTAACTTGAGAAATTTTGCTCGCTTATTCGACTTCAAATCATCCAACAATGAAAGTTTAATTGACTTTAATGAACTTTCCGCTGCCCTGTTCACACTGAGTAATTTCTTATAGCAAAATTCCCATACTGAGTTCTGTTCCCCCTGAAAATAAAGCATGTTCATTCTTCAGGCGGAATCTGTGGGTAAAAGCCAATTGAAGTCAATGGGATTTTTTCTTTACTGGCAAAATGAGTTTCATGCGGAATTCATGCAAATTCATGCAGAAATACCATGCAGAAATTCCACATGAATTCCGTGGAAGGGAGATAATGGCAAGAAACAAGATTTTTCTGGCCGAAATTATTCCTCTTCAATTCCGCTCCAGCTCATAAGTGTGAATATACCCTAAAAGTGTGGAGTCGGCACTACTCATTACTCATTGCCTTTTAGACCTAATACACCATTGCGGTTTTACCTCAACTCCTACAGTTGTAGGATGGACTTTCTGGTGCTCTGCCACTGATCCAATGAACATTCCCAAAATACCCCAAAAAATTTGAAAAGTGACAAAGTAGCGGCACTCACGTCTTTTGTAGAACATCCATCTTTCCATATTCGAAAAACATTGGTCAACAGGTCAGACATAGAGGGAGCGAACAGTCCCAAGATAGCAAAGTAATGTAGAGAAGTAACACCTTAGGGGCCCTCACGTCTTGTGTAGAACATCCGTATTTCTTAATTGAAAAAACATCCGTCAACAGATCATACACTGAGGGAGTGGACAGAGAGGTCCTCTTTGTCCGCTCCCTCTATGTATGACCGGTAGACCGATTTTATTTACCAATAAAGAAAGATGGACATTCTACACAAGACATGAGTGTCACTATTTTGTTACTTAGGTCTAGCCCCATAAAAGGGTACTCCGGTGGGAAACTTTTTTTTTTTTCTATCAACTGGTGCCGGAAAATTAAACAGATTTGTAAATTACTTCTATTAAAAAATCTTAATCCTTCCAGTACTTATTAGCTGCTGAATATTACAGAGGAAATTCTTTTCTTTTTGGAACACAGAGCTCTCTGCTGACATCACGAGCACAGTGCTCTCTGCTGACACCTCTGTTCATTTAAGAACTGTCCAGAGTAGGAGAAAATACCCATAGCAAACCTCTCCTGCTCTGGATAGTTCCTAAAATGGACATGTCAGCAGAGAGCACTGGAGATGGAGATGTCAGCAGAGAGCACTGTGCTAGTGATGTCAGCAGAGAGCTCTCTGTTCCAAAAAGAAAATAATTCCCTCTGTAGTATTCAGCAGCTAATAAGTACTGGAAGGATTAAGATTTTTTAAAGAAGTAATTTACAAATCTGTTTAACTTTCTGACACCAGTTGATTAAAAAAAAAAAAAATTTACCCCTTTAAGGACTCAGGGTTTTTCCGTTTTTGCAATTTTGTTTTTTTCTCCTCACCTTTTAAAAACCATAATCCTTTCAATTATGCACCTACAGACTCATATGATGGCTTTTGTTTTGAACCACCAATTCTACTTTGTAATGACATCAGTCATTTTACCCAAAAATTTATGGTGAAACCAAAATTTAAATCATTGTGCGACAAAATTGAAAAAACAAAACAAAAAAAAACAAACACCATTTTGTATTCTTTGGGGGCTTCTGTTTCTATTCAGTGCATATTTCAGTAACAATGACACCTTCTCTTTATTCTGTAGGACCATATGATTAAAATGATACCCTACTTATATAGGTTTGATTTTGTCTTACTACATGCACAAAAATGAATTCGTTTAAAAATGTCCTCTTCTGACCCCTATAACTTTTTTATTTTTCTGCATACAAGGATTTATTAGGGCTAATTTTTTGCGCCGTGATCTGAAGTTTTTATCAGTACCGTTTTTGTTTTGATCAGACTTTTTGATTGCTTTTTATTCATTTTTTTATGGTATAAAAAGTGACCAAAAATACGCTATTTTAGACTTTGGAATTTTTTTTACGTGTACGCCATTGACTGTGCAGTTTACGCGGCAATACCACATATGTTTATATTTATTTTTACTTACATAGTTTCTTTTTTAAATGAGAAAAGCGGGGTGATTCAAACTTTTATTAGGGTAGGGGTTAAATCACATTTATTAACATTTTGTTTACATTTTTTTTTGCTGTGTATGAAATCAATGCAGTACATTGATTGCATACACTGATCAATGCAATGCCATAGCATTGCATTGATCAGTGTTATCGGCGCTCCACTACTCCTGCCTGGATCTCAGGCACGGAGCAGTAAATCGACGATCAGACAACGAGGAGGCAGGTAGGGACCCTCTTCGTGTCCGTACAGCTGATCAGGCACCTCGGTTTCACCACGGTGGTCCCGAACAGCCCGACTGAGCTGCCGGGAAGGTTTTCTTTCACTTTAGACATGGCAATCAACTTTGATCGCCGCGTCTGAAGGGTTAATGCCAGGCATCACAGCGATTGGGGATGTTTGGTATAAGCCGCAGGTCGCGGCCGTTGATAAGTGTCGGGACCGACCCGATATGACGCTGGGTCTGTCCCGATGTTATATCGCAGGAGCTGGACGTAAATATATTGGAGCTAGATCACCAATATCCGAACCTTTTTTGATAGTTCTATACAAATAAAACACCATGGTGAAGGGGGCAGTGTTTACACTTATTGTATTAATGGTCATAATCGCAGTAAGTGTGAATGCCGACACTTTTACAATAGCGGCATAATTAGCATACAGCCCTTAGAAAGTCCTTCAGTCTTCGCTATGACTAGGATATAGAGCAGGGCCTCCCCAGTCACTTAAAGAACCTAAAATCCCTATGTCAGATTCCTATTCAGTTTCAGGTACAAGGTGTTAGTAGCATTTACGATTTCCAATGTGTGATTTTAGGGCCGTTTACATGGTACTATTAGCAGTCATACAAACGCTTGTTTCCACGTTAGTTCCTGGTCACTGCCCCTTGTAAATGGCCCTGCCATCAGTCTATGGGCGAACAATCTCTTGTATGACCTGTAGACCGAAGTGGCAGAAAAAATGATCACTGGTAGGAGATGTGTTTTGCCAACAATAATGGATTCAAATGACCACATGAATATAAATGATTATTTGCGCATCAGTTAATCCTCCAACTTGGTGCTTAGGGCAGTGTTTCCCAACCAGGGTGCCTCCAGCTGTTGCAAAAAGATGTCATGTGTGCTTGTTGCATGTGACTGCTGAGGCGGGTTACAGACTGTAGTGTATGGAGGAGCAAATAGATTTTCTATATTTTCACTTCCATTCCATGGGAATTTTAAAGCATACCCATCGAGATGTCTAGGGGCAGGATATGTTTAAAACTCACATGCTATTTCGTAGATTGAGATTTGTCCTGAGCTGACAAGATGAGGACACATTTGTCCCAATTTCCCATTCAAGTCTAAGGAAATTCTGGACACACGTCTCCTGATCCCAACATCTTTGGACAAGTCTCGGGAGTTTTAAACATAACATATGTTGCTCCAGCCTCTGGCCACGTCCTTACCTGCCGATTTTACCCAATGTTTATGGAAATAAAGTAAAGAATATTTTAACGGAACATTGGATGCCGGATGCCATACAACTGATGACAACTTGTCATCTTTGTGCCATCAGTTACGTCAAGATCTAGGCTGAGTTCACGTATGTCGGATGCCGGACATATGTGAACCCAGTCTCAATTTCTGACGCCAGATGGTTGGACATGCCGGAGGGCAACGGGCAGGGAAACACAGCTTGCTGGATGCCGGATGCCATACAACTTTTGACCACTTGTAACATATGTTGCTCCAGTCTCTGGCCACATCTTTACCTGCCGATTTTACCGAATGTTTAAAGAAATAAAGAAAATAATATTTTAACGGAACATTGGACGCCGGATGCCATACAACTGATGACAACTTGTCATCAGTTGTGCCATCAGTTACATCAAGATCTAGGCTGAGTTCACGTATGTGGTATGCTGGACATATGTGAACCCAGTCTCAAGTTCTGAGGCCGGATGGTTGGACATGCCGGAGGGTACCGGGCAGGGAAACGGAGCTTGCATGGATGCCAAATGCCATAGAACTGATGACAACTTGTCATCAGTTGTGCTATCAGTTGTGTCGAGATCTAGGCTGAGTTCACCTATGCCGGATGCCGCACATATGTGAACCCGGTCTAATTCATTTTGTCAATGCGTTTTCCCACCTCTCCAGTAATTGAAATATCCCGACAAGTATCAGCCTTTAATTTATTTGCCTCCTCTAAACCTTCCTAATTCTTGTTATCTGACTATGAACTTCCCTTAACCCAGCAGGCATATACTAACAGTGAGGCTGATCTGTCTTCATTAAGCCGTATTTTACATTCATTACTTTCTCACACACCGACAACTGTAATCCGCTGCTTCAAAGTGCCGAATTTAGCAGCTTTGTCAGACTGGCCCCAGGTTGCCCTTTCACAAAATCTGTGATGATAAATATCTTTCTATTACTTGCTAATAAATGTGGAGCCAGAGGATAAAATGCCTTCAGCCCTTTATGCACAACACTTGTCTTTTTACAGCATTTCTCACGTAGGTGGAAACTATTCGAAATGTTTCAGTGCAGTAAAAGTTTTAGTTTCAGAATAATAAAACAATTTCTAATCATTGCCTACAATGATGGCGTAGGAAGAGATGTTTAAGACCAGATTTAGCAATGTGTGACTTAACACAGGTAGGAAGATCACTTTTTTTTCTACATTGTCACCAATTGTGTTTAAATTGGTCTTTTCAATTGCTTCGAAACCGTAATTTGGATCTAGAAATAGTCGTAAAAGGGAAACATTTTCCACCAAGGTTTAAATACTAAGGCAACAGAATATTTGAAGCGTTGTCGATACGACTGTATATGTAATCTGGGAGAAGGACTGGAAATCTGGACTATGTACCATTTGTACTAGTTTGTATGTGTAGGAGAGAATTGGCAATTGTCAGCCTGGGGGGTAAGACCAAACAACTGGCTGTGGAATCATGCGGTCTTTAGCTCATAAAAAAACATTTAAATGAGACCAAATTCCTCGAATTGTCTCCATTATGCCCCCCAGGCTTGCCCGCCCCATTTTATGATTGCATGTCCTTCTCAGGAGCTTCTTTGCGATTGTAAAACCCTAAACTGTAAAACATTTCACATAAAAATAACATTTTATATTCTTCACCATTGTAGGTACCAACTAGATTTTCAGCCTTTACAAGCCCAAGCATAAGTTAAGAAGAAATTGTCCTCGAGTACCATGGATCTTCTATACTTAGCAGGACCCCAAGAAGAAGCAGTAGAGCAATATGGGATCTGTCCAAGGCCCTCTTGTTATGAGTAAAATAAATGACCAATTAGAATGTTCTCTGGGGGCACTGCAAGGTCACATGGGCTAATAGGGATCTATCATCTCAGGCTGGGTTCACACCACATTCGGGCTGTATGCTGAAAGTATCCATTAGGATGCGGATGTAGGATGCCTCATACCCACCGACGGCCCATTCACTTTAGGAGGCCTACCATAGTCTACAAAGGAATACATTAGGTCAATGAAACAAACTTTTATTTTGCTGGACTCAAAAGCAGAGTACATGCCATTTCGAGTCATGTAAAATGAAAGTATATGTTTGGGAGCTACTAAGAGTCATCTTACCTTTTAATGAGTTCTCCCAGCTTGTTCTTATAGAGTACCTGTTATGATGTCAATATGTTGCTCCAGCCTCTAGCTACAGCCTATCCTGCCGTTTTTACCAATTAAAAAAAATAAAAATAAAGAACATTTTAATGGTACACGGTGAGTTCCACTGTATGGAAATTCCAGTGGAGCATCCTCCTATTGTTTTCAATAGGATTCTGCTGCACCATGCACACTATGGAATTTCCATGGAAAATTTTTATTCTTGACTCAGTCGAAGGAATGATAATACAATGGAGATGGCAAATGTGTGAGTGATCCTCACACCAATTAATATCGGTGGCAGGTGCTACATACAGAATATCTGGCCAGGATTTTTCTGGGCGGATATTCTTAAAGGAGAACTCCAGAATATAAAAATTGTCCCCCATACTGCCGGCAGTAAAAAATAAAGATGTACATACCTTCCTCCGCCCCCCCGGGGCTTCCGGTAACCGGCTCCTGTCTCCGCCGCGATCCTCTTCCTGGTTGCCGGTGGTCGGAGAGTCATACTGCACTCAGCCAATCACCAGCCGCAGTGAAGTCCCGACTCGGCTGGCGATAGGCTGAGCGGCAGTGTGAGAACACTTGAGGACACAAAATCCTTCACTACACCGGCACCTGGTGCCGGGGCCGAAAACGTCACACTGCCGCTCAGCCTATCGCCGGCCGAGTCGGGACTTCACAGTGGCTGGTGATTGGCTGAGCGCAGGTATAACTCTCCGATCACTGGCAACCAGGAAGAGGATCGCGGCGGAGACCGGAGCCAGTTACCGTAGGCCCCGGGGGGAGCGGAGGAAGGTATGTACATCTTTATTTTTTACTGCCAGCAGTATGGGGGAGAATTTTTATATTTTGGTTCTCCTTTAAGTGTTAAGCTAAGTTTCCACTTGTTTTTGGATATCTGCCACTGCAGTCTTTGAGCCAAAGTCAGAAGTGGATCCATAAGGGAGGAGAAGTGTAAATCCTTCCTATATATGTCTCATTCCTTTTGAATACACTTCTGGCTTTGGCTCAAAAACTGCAGTGGCAGATATCCAAAAACTGCCAGAAAAAAAAAACAAGTGGAAACTTAGCCTTAATGGGCCCTTACAGTTTTTTCTAGCTCATCGCCGTGGTCACCTGAATAGATAAATTCCCTGCACAATAAGAATAGGTGGTCAAGAAGACCCAAACCATGCAAAAAATACCACTACTTCCTTCTTCGATTTAGCTGGGATAACATTTTCCCCTGTTTGAATAAAGCATCAGTTTAAGGGGTACTCCGGCGGGAAAACTTTTTTTTAAATCAACTGATACCAGAAAGTTAAACAGATTGGTAAATTTCTTCTATTAAAAAAAAGCTTAATTCTTCCAGTACTTATTAGTGGCTGTATACTACAGAGGAAGTTATTTTCTTTTTAGATTTCTTTTCTGTCTGACCACAGTGCCTTCTGCTGACACCTCTGTCCATGTCAGGGACTGTCCAGAGTAGGAGAAAATCCCCATAGCAAAGACAGTTCCTAAAATGGACAGAGGTGTTAGCAGAGAGCACTGTGGTTGTGACAGAAAATAAATCCCAAAAGAAAAGAATTTCCTCTGTAGTATACAGCCGCTAATAAGTACTGGAAGGATTAAGATTTTTTTTAAAGAAGTAATTTACAAATCTGTTTAACTTTCTGGCACCAGTTGATTTAAAAAAAGGTTTTCCATCGGAGTACCCCTTTAAGTATGCACAATGCTGCTCTATTCAAAGTCTATGGAACCACAGTAGATAACCCAGTGCTGTATCTTTGGTAGTCTCATACACTTTAAATGTTAAATTGCTGCTCCATTCAAATGGGAGGACGCAAGGTCCCCATTCTCCCGATCAGCGGGGACCCCAATAATAACCTATTATGTGCATAGTAGATACATTTTAATTATAAGGGAACCCCTTGGCTACTTTCATTAAACCAGTAGAGCCAAATGAAGTTGATGAGCGTATGTCCAGCTGCAGCTTCACTCAACCAGGGGGACACAGGACCTCCTGTTCTTGTGATCGGTAGGGGTTCCTGTGGTTAGAATTATTAGAATGTGTAAATACTAATAAATGAATGAATTAATAAATAAATAAATAAATACTAATAAAATACATGTCCTTATTAGATGGGACAATCAATACACATAAATGTTTTTTACTCGTCATCATTTTATTTTGATTTTTTTGCATCAAAAATGGAGACAGATTTATTTGAAAAGATCCAAATGACAAATGTGAAGCCTTAAGTGTAGGCTACAAATTCAGCTTCATGTCAGCAAAGTGCCAGGAGAGACACATTTCTGTGTGAGAATTCTCAGCTTTGCTGTTACACAAGCAGAGATCACTCCACATCATCCGCCACAATCTTGCAGGATCTTCCAGATATTTGTTTGTTTTCTTTCAATGGTTTCAACTTATGAGTGAAGAAGTTCTCAGATCGTTTCCCAACTTGATATTGTTTTTAAATAATTACCCTCTTAGTAGTCCCCCTATCAGTGAGAGATGCCAAACACAAACACATCACATACATGAAAGAAAAGCAAAGCCGATATAAGAACGAGATATGAGGACTGGATATAAAGACGGGATATGAGAATGAGATATGAGGACTGGATATAAAGACGGGATATGAGGATGACATATGAGGACTGGATATAAAGACAGGATATGAGGACGAGATATGAGGACGGGATATGAGGACATGATATAAGGTTAGTATATGAGGACGGTATATGAGGGAGAGATTTGAGGATAAGATATGAGGACGAGATATGAGGACGGGATATGAAAATGAGATATGAGGGCAAGATATAAAGTCGTGATATGAGGATGCCATATGAGGTGGGCATATGAGGACATGATATAGGGTTGGGATATGAGGATGGAATATGAGGACAGTAAATTAGGACAGGATATGAGTATGAGATATAAGGACAGGATATGAGGACGAGATATGAGGACAGGATATGAGGACGGGATATAAGGACAGGATATTAGGTCGGGATATGATGTCAGGATATGAGGTCAGGATATGAGGTCAGGATATGAGGTCAGGATATGAGGTCAGGATATGAGGACGGGATATGAGGGTGAGCTATAAGGACAGTATATGAGGATGGGATATGAGGATGGGATATGAGGACAAGATATGGGGACGACATATGAGGACGGGATATGAAGACAGGATATGAGGACGGGATATGAAGACAGGATATGAGGATGGGATATGAAGACAGGATATGAGGATGGGATTTGAGGTCAGGATATGAGAACTGAATATGTGCTTTTTCTCTACCACAAGGTTTAAGTAGGAAGATCGAGCAATGTGGGGTACTCAGCTAGTTGATTATAAAGTACAGATTACTGATTACCTAAATTTTTGTTAATGATACTTCAAGGGTGGACAGAGGATATTCCCCTATTGGTAGATAACAATCACTTACCTACCAGTCTTTTGTCAATTACTTAGATAAAATTCTGTGATTATCTCACTAGTTGATGCTTGAAGGGGTTTCCCATGATTATCTTTTATGACATGTCAATAAGGCAGGCAATGCATGTGTAGATATTGCTGATTTTATCAATGAGAAATGGGGTAGCTGAACGTCTTTTAACTCCATTAATTCATGTGGTGGAAACTGTGTACTAGCACCAAATGTATTACATGTTGCAGGGCCTGTGATAAATCTAGTGCTGATCACATTTCTTACATCACTACTCCACTTTGTATGATGTTTTTTCTACAGCAAAAAACAAAAAAAGCATGTAAATGAAAAGTCACACAAAAATACACAAATAGACAAACATTGCAACAAATTTACCCAGGAAAACTTAAGTAAAAGGATTCATAAATACCACTCCAAGACCCTCAATGATCCTGAGAACATAGGGCCTCTGTCACTCTTTATTGAAGAGAATGAAAAATATGAAAAACTTTAAGTAAACATGGATCCGAACTCAGTACCTTAGTGCCAGAGGGTGACAGTGCTAACCCACCCTAAACCACCTGCTAGTGGGCTTCACAACTGCATAGCTCTTTCACCTCATAAATCCATTTGCTGATGACTGTAAAATTATTTGTGCCCAAAGCTAGAAGGGCAATATCAGAAATAATGGATCCGACTTCTTTGGGAGATTGTAGATCTATGCAGTTAAGTCATTACCTTCATAGGCTACCAAACCCCACAGATCGAGCTACTAATTTTGAAGAAATGTGTGTGGGGAAGGAGCCAGTAAAACATGCCCTTGCAAGGATATATGTAATGGCCTTAACGTAATGTAACGAGTAGTAGATCCGTTGTCCTGTGTGAACAAAGACTGAACCGTACCAGGGACCCATGTCGCTACCCCTGACGAAATCCGTTCACACAGGTTGTCCAGATGGAACTTGACACAGATGACGATTTGGAGTCAGACGAAGCACGGGTCAGGAGGCAGGCAGCAAAGGAGTGTAGTCAGGTCACAGGCACAAGGTCAGGAGGCAGGCGGCAAAGGAGCGTAGTCAGATCACAGGCAGGAGGTCAGGAATACTAATGAGGCACAAACTACATAACACTTTCTCTAAGGCACTAGCGCAAAGATCCAGCACAATAATAGGGAGGTGCCGAATTAATATAAGGTCCGCCCTGCAGCAGACCAAATATGGGCATACTGGCCCTTTAAATCAAGAAGTGCAAGTGTGCGCACACCCTAAGGAGAGGGGATGCATGAGCCTGCAATGAGCAGGATGAGAAGGGCCAGGGAGAGAGAGAGGTAAGGGGATGCCCGGGACTCGTATGCGGGTGCGTCCCGCAAAGTGAGTCCCGGAGTCACCGTAGGTAACCACTGTAACGGCCAGAGCATTACCAATAGCAATGCCCGGGACACACGTGCAGGAGCTTCCCGCACAGCGAGTCCCCGGGTTGCATCCACCAGGGAGGAGGGAACGCTCACGGCCAGAATGAATGGCCGGAGCGCTGCCCTTAACAATATCTAAACAGTGGCTGATGTCCACTGGAGATACCCCCCCCCCCTGCATATACAATAAAATGGGAGAAAGACTTAGAACTGAGTCTGTCGGACGAACAGTGGTTCAACATTTTTTAATTGGCCCACGGTTCATCCATTAGCGCGTGCTTTCAAAAGGCTAACTATAAGAGTTGGTATCTTGTCCCAAGCGTATTATGTGAAAGGCATGAACAGTACAATGAGAATTTTCTGGTGATCCGGGTTGGTTGAGGACAAAATTCTACATATTTTCTGGTCCTGCCCTAGGCTATCTGATTTTTGGCATAAAATACGGGAAGTGATTATGAAAATAATTGGGAGAGAGATACCAGATTCCGATTGCTAAGTATAAGCAATCACTACTGAGCTTTTTGGTGCAGACAGCTAGCAATTGCATTCCTGCACTTTGGCGGCAGAAAAAAAGTACCAACAATGGCTCTATGGTTCAGTAAGATTAATGATTTAAGGTATATGGAAAACTTAAGATTGGAATGTCAGGAATCCAACTAGGAGTACTATAACACATGGGCAATATGGTCCCATAGTCAGGAATATACAGAATGAGGCATTAATAAAATAATAAATTGGAGAGGAGGCATTAAAAGGAGATTTTTTAACACTTACCGTAAAATCTCTTTCTTGAAGGATCCATTGGGGGACACAGACCGTGGGTGTATGCTGCTGTCTCTAGGAGGTATGACACTATGGCAACAAAGAAGTCGGCTCCTCCCAGCAGGATATACCCGCCTCCAGGCCCTGAGGTAATCAGTTTTAGTACCAGAGCAATAGGAGAGGATGGACAGGTCAAGGAAAAAACACGAACCAGACGAAAATATATAACTGAACACACCCTCGGACAGAGAGCCAAAGAGAAACCCAAAAGGGCGGGAGCTGTGTCCCCCAATGGATCCTTCGAGTAAGAGATTTTACGGTAAGTGTTAAAAAATCTCCTTTTCTCTATTGGCTCCATTGGGGGACACAGACCGTGGGACGTACCAAAGCCGTCCCTTGGGTGGGCAGATAATCAGTCAGGCAGACGGCTGTTCCACTGCCGCCTGCAGCAGTCTACGGCCCAGACTAGCATCAGCCGATGCAAAGGTATAAACCCGGTAGAACCTCGAGAAAGTGTGCAAAGACAACCAAGAAGCCGCCTTGCAAATCTGCGAGGCCGAGGCTTTGTTCTGGAGAGCCCCGGATGCCCCAACAGAAATGGGTAGAATGAGCCACAATCCTGAAGGGAGGAACCTTCCCCCTACAGCAATAGGCTTCCGAAATGGCAGACCGGATCCACTGGGAAGTGGTAGCCTTGGAAGCAGGTTGTCCCTTACGACGACCTTCCGTAAGGACGAAAAAGGAATCGTACTGATGAAACGAAGAAGAGAGAGAGAGATAATACCTAAAAGCCCAAACCACATCCAGTTTGTGGAGTAAATGCTCCCTAGAATGAGAAGGAGCAGATAAAAGGACGAAAGAACAATGTCCTCATTGAGATGAAAGGCCGAAACAACCTTAGGCAAAAAGGAAGGATCTAGCCGGAAGACAACCTTGTCCTGGTGAAGCACCAGAAATGGAGATCGGCAGGAGAGAGCTGCCAATTCAGACACTCTCCGAACGGAGGAGATAACCCTCTCAGAATGGAGGAGATAAGGAGATAACACCTCCCCAAGGGGTTCAAAAGGTTCACCTTGGAGTACCCCCAGAACCAGATTCAAGTCCCAAGGGGGAGAAGGTGACCGATAAGGAGGGGCAGCATGCGCCACTCCTTGAAGGACGGTCCGGACATGAGAATTAGAAGCCAGAGGACGCTGGAAAAGAAAGAAAGAAAGGGCCAAAACCTGACCCTTAAGGGAACTGAGAGACAACCCCAGTTGCAACCCCGACTGCAAGAAAGAGAGAAGACAGGAAACCGAAAAGGTAACAGGACACAAGACCTGAGCTTCACACCAACTAAAATAAGACTGCCAGGTACGGCGGTAAATTTTTGCCGAGGAGGACTTATGAGCCTTGAGCATGGTGCGAATGACTTGGGAAGAGAAACCGCGGCTCTCAAAACCGCGGTCTCGACCGCCACGCCATCAAAGCAGAGACTGTAATAGGGGTGGCACAGGAGACCTGGGATAGGCGGTCTGGACGATTGGGAAGGCACAACGTTAAGTTGTTCAGGAGCCTGACCATGACGACGTACCACGCCTGCTGGGCCACTAGAATGGTGGAAACGTCCCACTGAGAGTTTCCTCAAGACCCCGAAAAGAGAAGAAAGGGAGGAAACAAATAAGGTCGGGCAAAGCCTGACCACCGAATAGACAAAGTAGGGCAAGGCTCGACCAAGAGAGAGGAACGCTTCGGTTGTGGTGGGACAAGCAGAGGTCCACACCTGGAGCGCCCCAGGGGTTGCAGATCACAGCAAACACCCCTGGATGTAGGAACCAGTGCCTTGGACGACTGAGGACAGACTGAAGATAACTGAGATGGCCGGAAATCTGAGTTTCACCCAGGAGGGAAATTCCCAAGAAGCAAGCGAAGAAAGAATTGCCCTAGGCCCCAAAATGTTGAAAGGGAAAAAGTTTCTCGGGGGGCCAAGACCCCAGACCGGGCAGTCCCTGAAAACACCTCCCCAGTCTGACAGACTGGCAGGGATGGACAGGAAGGAACACCCCCCAAAAAAATGAGGGGGAAAACGAAACCACCATAGAAGGGACCAACAAGACTGACGAGAGAGGACGATCTTGCGGCCGAGAGACAATGGAAACCTGTCACACCGGAAGAAAATCACCAGTTGAAGAGGTCGGTGATGAAACTGGGCAAATGGCACAGCCTCCACGCCCGCCGCCAATCGACCCAGGACATCCATGCAAAAGCGAATGGAAACTGGAGCAGGGAGCCGAAGGCATCAGACTCTTGAAAAGAGTCGGCGGAGTCGAAAGCGGGCAGAGGCCGCATCGAACTGGAGCCGCAGGAGAGCGGTTGGGCTTGTCCCAAATGACCATCCAACCGAAGTGAGACAAGGTCTGGAGGTTGAGACTAAGACTCTCCAGGATCTGGGTCCTGGCTGCAGAACGGAGGAACCGCTGATGACCGGGAAACAATGAGAAGTGGAGGCAGGTATCCTTGATGTCCACCGAGGAACGAAAACTCCCCTTGAGCCATGGATGCCAGCACCGAACGGAGAGACTCCATTCGGGATGGGAACGCAAGATGCTGGCTGAGATACTCGAGAACCAAGACTGGGCGAACAGAAACGCCTTTCTTGGAGACCACAGAGAGGTTGGAATAAACCTCGAAAATGTTCCCCTGAAGTTGCATGCCAAGGCATCCCAGAGGGTAAGAGGAGATCAACCACCCGAGAGAGGTCAGCGGGTGGGGCGACCCTTCAGGCCGAGGAAGGCCTACGGGTACCTGATGGGGCCGCCAAACGGCCGGAACGGATAGCCGACCTTTGGGAGGAATGGGATCGGAAAGAGGAGCCCTCTTCCCATGAAGGCGCCTGGCTGGACCCTTTGTTGGTACCCTTTGTTGGTACCAAAGGACCGCAGAATCAGAAGCAGAACTTACGACGGAAAGCGGTTCTGTGAGTCTTACCAGAGGTAATAAAGAACTCTTTTTTTCCCGCCTGTCGCCTCACTTCCTGAAGGTGGCGTCCGCATTCCAGACTTAAAGCCACATGAAGGGACGGTGGCTACCAGGTAGCTTGTGGTAAAGGCAGCACAGTGGCTGCACATGGAAGCAGAACACAGAAAAATCTCCGGCTGCAGAGCATCGGAGAGCTAGATTAAATAAATCCTCCGGAGGGATCTTGAAGACTACCCTGGCAGAGTTGGAAGACCATACTAAAAGGGCCTTTGACACCCAGGCAGAAGCAAAAGCAGGAAAAACCTGATGCCTCAAGGGGAGAGATTGCCAAAATATCCACCTTCATGTCCGCTGGATTCCTGAAGGCAGCCGCATCAGCCAATGGCCGGGTAGGCACCTTAGAGAGGCGGGAGACCAGCGGATCCACAGTTGGAGAGGAGGTCCACCGAGCAATGAGGTCCTTGGTGAAGGAATACCGCGCTTAAACCTACTTAGTTTCCTGAAACTTCTTGTCAGGGTGACTTCAGGCGGATACCAGCAGGGCGTGAAATTCAGCGTGAGAGCTGAAAATCTTGAGTGCCGGTCGGGCACAGAGAAGGAGACTTCTGGAGCCACGTCCGAAGTTCCTGGGTCCTTTAGATGGAAGGTGTCTCTTATAGCCGCAACCAATGAGTACACCACATTAGGCACATCAGTGTGGTCCTCTGAGTCAGAGGCCGAATCAGAAACTTCTTCCACAAGTTCTCCAGGTGAATGGGAACATGTGAGGCGGCCATGGAAGAGAGAGAGACTGACCTGGTACGCAGGTCTGGAGAGCCAGAGCGGCGACCCTGGGAGCATTCTCTAGAGGAGCGACGATTGCTACATGTCGGAGTAACGGGGCGATGCCTGTGAGGGGAGCGCCCGTGCCTGCCAGAAGACTCGGGGGATGAGACAGATGACACACCCCTATGATGCTGCGAGAGCATCAGAATAGAGGGAGAGAGGGACCCTCCGGAGGGCCGGTGTAGGGAGGGCCACTCCAAGGAGGAGACCTGAGCCAAGTCGGATATAGACTGGGAGAGGGAGGGAACCCAGGCTGGAGGGTCGGAAAGAACAACCGGGGTAGAGTAGCAGGGGGGTCTGGGGGAGCAGTGGAGCAGGCAACACAAGTGGTTCAGCAGAACCAGACAGTTTAGAGTTACAGTATTGACAGAGTAAAGGAGCGGCCAACGCTCCAGTTAACTGTTTAGAGTGAGGCTGTTCTGGGCCTCTCTCACCCAAGACTGTGTTCCATTTCACTGTGTTGCTGATACAGTCTGCTTATCTTACTGTTTCACATGCCTTGAGATCCCCATAGACCACAATGGGCCTATTTAAAAAATTAAACCACAACACTGTAACACTCCGTGGTGGTCTGCAGGCTGTCAAAAAGGAGAAATGCCGGCCAATAGCAAGTGAGGGGTGTGTTAGGAGCAAGGGGCACCACTGATTGGTGTAGTTTGGTGAAGTCTGTAATGGCGCCCGCTCCTTGCTCCGAGTGCACATGCGAATGCATGTGCACTCACGGGGAACTGAGAGGACTAGACGTCGCCAGCAGCAGCCGTTGCCGAAAGTGAAAGTAAACCGGCGCTCAGAGCGCCCGCATAGAGAACGCCGCGGCTGTCAGCCGCTTCAATGTAAAAACACACACACACACAGATGTTCCACACACACACAGGGGGACATTTACTAATCTAGTCTATTCTGGGTATGCTTATAGACCAGCGTATGTGGTAGTCTCCTGTCTATTGTGCTCCTAATTTATCAAAGGTCTCACAGCCCTTGATAAATTCTGTGCTCAGACTTCAGGGTCTACAGCTTAAACTGCATTTAGACCTGCTCCAACATGGTCTGACATTTCAGCGTATTTTGGGCAGATGCGACTTGTCGCACAAAAGTCGCACTTGATAAATTCAGCACCAATGCATTTTCCAATGCATTTCCATCTAAAATAGACTTGCATGCATCATGTTCTAAAAATCCTCTACAGCAAAAGTCGCAGAAAAGTCGCACATATTTAGACTGCGTCTTTCTGTGCGACAAATTTAGACAGGAAAAACCAGTCTAAATCTTTTGATAAATCTCCCCCACAGTATATATGAATAAAGTGTAGAGAGTTATCCCCAACCAAACTGCCACTGCTCCCCCCAGTAATAAAGGACCAAAAAGTGGGCCAAAAACTGAGGGTCTCCAGTTGTTGCAAATCTGCACCTAAGGAGAAAGGGAAATATACTCACCTCAGTCAGAAGAACTTACCTCATGAAGTCTTCCTATGAAGTCTTCAGCCAGCTTTTATCACCTGCATCATGCCGGGCTACCATGTGCGAGCGAGGCGAGCAGGGAGATGGGGTGACCGGGCCCATGAGGTACAACCCCAGGCGCTGACCGTTGGCGAGAGGGGGTTAACAGCGCATATACGCAATGTCTGTGCCCCCTTACTCGCAATGGGGAAACAGTGAGACGCAGTTCCTGAGTCCCCACCTGAAAACATGAAAGAAAATGGAATAAAAAACTAACACATTCCCTAACTAGGAAAATAATGAAACATAAGACCTGGTCTGGAGAAATCCAGACCATGTCCACCTCCTTCAGACACTAAGCTCAAACTGATTACCTCAGGGCCCGGAGGCAGGTATACCCTGCTGGGAGGAGCCGACTTCTTTGTTGCCATAGTGTCATACCTCCTAGAGACAGCAGCATACACCCACCGTCTGTGTCCCCAATGGAGCCGATAGAGAAAGGGGTATTTCGCTGCTCAGCATTTGGAACAAACTGTTCCGAATGCTGGAGCCGGCACCGGGAGCTCGTGACATCATAGCCCCACCCTCCTCATGACATCACGCCCCTCCCCCTCAATGCAGGTCTATGGGAGGGGGCGTGACGGCTGTCACGCCACCTCCCATAGACTTGCATTGAGGGTGCGGGGCGTGATGTAATGAGGGGGCATGGTGATGACTTCACAAGCTCCCGGCGCTGGCTCCAGTGTTGGGAACAGTTTGTTCCAAATGCTGACCAGCGGAATATCCCTTTAAAGGGGTAGTCCAGAGATTAACCTCTTTCTAAAAACTTGCCAGGGAGGGGTTAAAAATAAATAAAACGCTTTCTTACTTTCTTCATTGTGGTTACAACAGAGTTCCACCCCCTGCTGTCCTACGCTTCTAGGTTTGGGGAAGAGATGTCACATCTGCTCAGCCTATCAGCAGCTGATATGGGACATGGCTATGGCGGCTGGTTGGAGTGGGTGTGTGATGTCATGTTACCAAATCCAGAAGCGCTGGGCATTGGGGAGCAGAGAACGCGGAAGGTAAGAGCGCGTTTTTTGTTTGTTTTTTAATTAACCCCTCCCTGACTAGTTTTTAAAAAGAAATTATTAGCCGGACTACCCCCTTTAGTAATAGATAAGGGCCTGCTATTGACATAGTCAAAGCTTCTGCAGTCGGCTCTAGGAAAACTCACTGTATAGAGATTTTACAGCTCCCACTGATTTCAATAGTAGCTGTATAGAGTCATGTGATGAGATGTGCTGAGCTCCCCCTAGTGGTGGTTGTAATGTACTGTGTGTAATGTAGGACACTAAGAGAGTTTAGAACTGCATGTGATAGACTTATCTATGGGGGAGATTTATCATTGCATTTAGAGCCTTGTTTTCTGCTTGCCTAAGCACTTTTTTGTGACTTTTGTGGGTAGGCATAAAGTTGCAAACAGCCTCACCAAAGCAACTTTTAGTTTTCACTGCAGTGGTTGCGAATTTATGATGTTTGAATGTTGCATGCGGGCAAAAAAAACAAAAAGATGCAAACTCCTTCAAAATGTTGCAAGTCAAAGCCAGGTCTGACATGGCTTACAAAAATCCCTTTTGAGAGCATTTTTAAACAGTCTCCAAAAGTTTCAACTGCAGATCTTTTGTTGTGCTTCAAATGTATCAACCCCCTGTGTTAGTATGATAAATATTTGTGTTAAAATACAGGTCAGCCAATCGTACAACGCTTTGCTCAGATTGCTTTGTATTGTATTGAAAGCTTTCTGGTATCATCTCTTAAAGATGACAGCTACAATGCAGTACATGGGGTTTTATCAATCTCCCCCCCCCCCCAACCCCTTAAGGACTCAGGGTTTTTCCGTTTTTGCACTTTCGTTTTTTCCTCCTTACCTTTTAAAAATCATAACCCTTTCAATTTTCCACCTAAAAATCCATATTATGGCTTATTTTTTGCTTCGCCAATTCTACTTTGCAGTGACATTAGTCATTTTACCCAAAAATGCACGGCGAAACGGAAAAAAAAATCATTGTGCCCTACTTATATAGGTTTGATTTTGTCGCACTTCTGGAAAAAATCATAACTACATGCAGGAAAATTTATACGTTTAAAAATGTCCTCTTCTGACCCCTATAACTTTTTTATTTTTCCACATACAGGGCGGTAGGAGGACTAATTTTTTGCGCTGTGATCTGAAGTTTTTATCGGTATGATTTTTGTTTTGATAGAACTTTTTGATCACTTTTTATTCATTTTTTAATGGTATAAAAAGTGACCAAAAATGCGCTTTTTTGACTTTGGAATTTTTTTGCGCGTACGCCATTGACCGTGTGGTTTAATTAACGATATATTTTTTATAGTTCGGACATTTACGCACGCGGCGATACCACATATGTTTATTTATTTTTTTTTACACTGTTTTATTTTTTTTATGGGAAAAGGGGGGTTTTATTAGGGAAGGGGTTAAATGACCTTTATTAACACTTTTTTTTTTACTTTTTTTTTTGCAGTGTTATAGGTCCCATAGGGACCTATAACCCTGCACACACTGATCTTTTACACAGATCACAGGCGTGTATTAACACGCCTGTGATCAGTGTTATCGGCGCTTGACTGCTCCTGCCTGGATCTCAGGCACGGAGCAGTCATTCGCCGATCGGACACCGAGGAGGCAGGTAAGGGCCCTCCCGTGTCCTGTCAGCTGTTCGGGACAGCCCGACTGAGCAGCCGGGTCACTTTCACTTTAGAAGCGGCGGTGAGCTTTGACCGCCACTTCTAAAGGGTTAATACCGCACATCGCCGCGATCAGCAATGTGTGGTATTAGCCGCAGGTCCCGGCCGTTGATGAGCGCCGGGACCGACGCGATATGATGCGGGATCGCGGCGCGATCCCGCTTCATATCGCGGGAGCCGGCGCAGGACGTAAATATACGTCCTGCGTTGTTAAGGGGTTAAAGGGGCACTCCACTGGCCAGTGTTCGGAACTAAATGTTCCGAATCTTGTTTTCACGCTGCGGGGGTTGGTCACACCCTAGTGATGTCATGACCACACACCCTCAATGCAAGCCTATGGGAGGGGGCGTGGTCATGACATCACTAGGGAGTGACTCCCATAGACGTGCATTAAGGGAGCATGCCCATGACAAAACAAGGGGCGTGGCTGACCCTCGCTGCACAAAAACAGCGCTCAGAACCTTTAGTTCCGAATGCTGGTCAGTGGAGTATTCCTTTAAGCTGTCTCCTGATTGGCCTGGGAGCTGTATGTTACATAAGTCAAGCAATTATTGGCTATACTGCAGTCATGTGATCTTGCTGATAGCTGCAAGGTATGCTGGGCTTCCCTGACATCTTCTCAGTGTTCCTAGTACTTCCTTCTTTCATTAAACGTCATGTATTCCTCGGCATAAACGTCATGTATTCCTCGGTCCTTCTCCTATAATATCAACGAGCCTGGCAAAGTTCTAATGTTCAGTGTGACATTTTTTTCCCCCAAGTTTTAAGCGAGTGACACACGACCCAAAAATTTAGAAAACCACAGACTGGTATAAGTGTTTGACAGGTATCAAATGGAAACTAGACAATCTAAGACTGTTAAATTTATTCAACAGCCTGAGCCGTTGTGAGAAATTTGCTTCATCCTTAGGCTACGAACAGACACAACTTTTGTTTGGCTAAAGTGTACCTGTTATTAACAACAACAACAACAACAAATTATAATGAAGACAATCATAATGAGGACAAGCAGGTCTCTGTACACTGAGGACAAGCAGGGCTCTGTACACTGAGGAAAAGCAGGGCTCTGTACACTGAGGACAAGCAGGGCTCTGTACACTGAGGACACGCAGGGCTCTGTACACTGAGGACACGCAGGGCTCTGTACACTGAGGACACGCAGGGCTCTGTACAGTGAGGACAAGCAGGGCTCTGTACAGTGAGGACAAGCAGGGCTCTGTACACTGAGGACAAGCAGGGCTCTGTACACTGATGACAAGCAGGGCTCTGCGCACTGAGGACAAGCAGGGCTCTGTACAGTGAGGACAAGCAGGGCTCTGTACAGTGAGGACAAGCAGGGCTCTGTACAGTGAGGACAAGCAGGGCTCTGTACACTGAGGAAAAGCAGGGCTCTGTACACTGAGGACAAGCAGGGCTCTGTGCACTGAGGACAAGCAGGGCTCTGTGCACTGGGGACAAGCAGGGCTCTGTGCACTGAGGACAAGCAGGGCTCTGTGCACTGGGGACAAGCAGGGCTCTGTACAGTGAGGACAAGCGGGGCTCTGTACACTGAGGACAAGCAGGTTTCTGTACACTGAGGACAAGCAGGTCTCTGTACACTGAGGACAAGCAGGGCTCTGTACACTGCGGACAAGCAGGGCTCTGTACACTGAGGACAAGCAGGGCTCTGTACACTGAGGACAAGCAGGGCTCTGAGCAGTGAGGACAAGCAGGGCTCTGCACACTGAGGACAAGCAGGGCTCTGCGCACTGAGGAAAAGCAGGGCTCTCTACACTGCGGACAAGCAGGGCTCTGTACACTGAGGACAAGCAGGGCTCTGTACACTGAGGACAAGCAGGGCTCTGTACACTGAGGACAAGCAGGGCTCTGTGCACTGAGGACAAGCAGGGCTCTGTGCACTGGGGACAAGCAGGGCTCTGTGCACTGGGGACAAGCAGGGCTCTGTACACTGAGGACAAGCAGGTCTCTTTACAGTGAGGACAAGCAGGGCTCTGTACACTGAGGACAAGCAGGGCTCTGTACACTGAGGACAAGCAGGGCTCTATACACTGAGGACAAGCAGGGCTCTGTGCAGTGAGGACAAGTAGGGCTCTGCACACTGAGGAAAAGCAGGGCTCTGTACACTGAGGACAAGCAGGGCTCCGTACACTGAGGACACGCAGGGCTCTGTACACTGAGGACATGCAGGGCTCTGTACACTGAGGACATGCAGGGCTCTGTACAGTGAGGACAAGCAGGGCTCTGTACACTGAGGACAAGCAGAGCTCTGTACACTGAGGACAAGCAGGGCTCTGCGCATTGAGGACAAGCAGGGCTCTGTACAGTGAGGACAAGCAGGGCTCTGTACAGTGAGGACAAGCAGGGCTCTGTACAGTGAGGACAAGCAGGGCTCTGTACACTGAGGAAAAGCAGGGCTCTGTACACTGGGGACAAGCAGGGCTCTGTGCACTGAGGACAAGCAGGGCTCTGTGCACTGGGGACAAGCAGGGCTCTGTGCACTGGGGACAAGCAGGGCTCTGTGCACTGAGGACAAGCAGGGCTCTGTGCACTGGGGACAAGCAGGGCTCTGTACAGTGAGGACAAGCGGGGCTCTGTACACTGAGGACAAGCTGGTCTCTGTACACTGAGGACAAGCAGGTCTCTGTACACTGAGGACAAGAAGGGCTCTGTACACTGAGGACAAGCAGGGCTCTGTACACTGAGGACAAGCAGGGCTCTGTACACTGAGGACAAGCAGGGCTCTGTGCACTGGGGACAAGCAGGGATCTGTACAGTGAGGACAAGCAGGGCTCTGTACACTGAGGACAAGCAGGTTTCTGTACACTGAGGACAAGCAGGTCTCTGTACACTGAGGACAAGCAGGTCTCTGTACACTGAGGACAAGCAGGGCTCTGTACACTGAGGACAAGCAGGGCTCTGTACACTGAGGACAAGCAGGGCTCTATACACTGAGGACAAGCAGGGCTCTGTGCAGTGAGGACAAGCAGGGCTCTGCACACTGAGGACAAGCAGGGCTCTGCGCACTGAGGAAAAGCAGGACTCTCTACACTGCGAACAAGCAAGGCTCTGTACACTGAGGACAAGCAGGGCTCTGTACACTGAGGACAAGCAGGGCTCTGTACACTGAGGACAATCAGGGCTCTATACACTGAGGACAAGCAGGGCTCTGTGCACTGAGGACAAGCAGGGCTCTGTGCACTGGGGACAAGCAGGGCTCTGTGCACTGGGGACAAGCAGGGCTCTGTACAGTGAGGATAAGCAGGGCTCTGTACACTGAGGACAAGCAGGTCTCTGTACACTGAGGACAAGCAGGGCTCTGTACACTGAGGACAAGCAGGGCTCTGTACACTGAGGACAAGCAGGGCTCTATACACTGAGGACAAGCAGGGCTCTGTGCACTGGGGACAAGCAGGGATCTGTACAGTGAGGACAAGCAGGGCTCTGTACAGTGAGGACAAGCAGGTCTCTGTACACTGAGGACAAGCAGGGCTCTGTACACTGAGGACAAGCAGGGCTCTTTACACTGAGGACAAGCAGGGCTCTATACACTGAGGACAAGCAGGGCTCTGTGCAGTGAGGACAAGTAGGGCTCTGCACACTGAGGACAAGCAGGGCTCTGCGCACTGAGGAGAAGCAGGTCTCTGTACACTGAGGACAAGCAGGGCTCTGTACACTAAGGACAAGCAGGGGTCTGTACACTGAGGACAAGCAGGGCTCTGTACACTGAGGACAAGCAGGGCTCTATTCACTGAGGACAAGCAGGGCTCTGTGCACTGGGGACAAGCAGGGATCTGTACAGTGAGGACAAGCATGGCTCTGTACACTGAGGACAAGCAGGTCTCTGTACACTGAGGACAAGCAGGTCTCTGTACACTGAGGACAAGCAGGGCTCTGTACAGTGAGGACAAGCAGGGCTCTGTACACTGAGGACAAGCGGGGCTCTGTACACTGAGGACAAGCGGGGCTCTGTACACTGAGGACAAGCAGGGCTCTATACACTGAGGACAAGCAGGGCTCTGTGCAGTGAGGACAAGCAGGGTTCTGCACCCTGAGGACAAGCAGGGCTTTGCGCACTAAGGAAAAGCAGGGCTCTCTACACTGCGGACAAGCAGGGCTCTGTACACTGAGGACAAGCAGGGCTCTGTACACTGAGGACAAGCAGGGCTCTGTACACTGAGGACAAGCAGGGCTCTGTACACTGAGGACAAGCAGGGCTCTGTACACTGAGGACAAGCAGGGCTCTGTGCACTGAGGACAAGCAGGGCTCCGTACACTGAGGACAATATATATATTATTTTTATTTTTTTTAAATAAGGAAAACCTATTTTTCTATACTTCATAGAAATAATCTATGCAGAATTTCCCCTAGAACAATGTGCTGATGTGTGCAACTTTCATGTAATCTTGCAAGGCAAATCTAAAATGCAGATGCTTCCTGGCTTAAGAGATAGAGGAAGTGCAGAACATTTCCAGGGGATTTCCAAATCCAAATTCCAACTGTTTATGAAAATAATTGATATGGCAGCACTGCAATCTATGCAATCATATGACAGTGTTTCCCAACCAGAATGCCTCCAGCTGTTGCAAAACCACAACTCCCAGCATGCCCGGACAGCTGTTGGCTGTCCGAGCATGCTGGGAGTTGTAGTTTTGCAACAAATCGAGGAACCCTGGTTCGGAAACACTTCCCTATAAAGAGTGCTTGGAGGCACTTGTTACAATATAGATAATGGAATATGTACAGTTTGCTGATATATATCAGACTGCTGATCTATGTAAGTATAGGGCTTTAAACCTTAAAGGGGTATTCCAGGCCAAAACTTTTTTTTATATATCAACTGGCTCCGGAAAGTTAAACAGATTTGTAATTACTTCTATTAAAAAATCTTAATCCTTCCAATAGTTATTAGCTTCTGAAGTTGAGTTGTTGTTTTCTGTCTAACTGCTCTCTGATGACTCACGTCCCAGGAGCTGTGCAGTTCCTATGGGGATATTCTCCCATCATGCACAGCTCCCGGGACGTGACATCCTCATTGAGCAGTTAGATAGAAAACTTCAGAAGCTAATAACTATTGGAAGGATTACGATTTTTTAATAGAAGTAATTTACAAATCTGTTTAACTTTCCAGAGCCAGTTGATATATAAAAAAAAAGGTTTTGCCTGGAATACCCCTTTAACCCCTTAAGGACATAGGGCGTATCCATACGCCCCCATTTCCAAGTCCTTAAAGACCGAGGGCGTATGGATACGCCCTGAGCATTTCCGGCCCCCGTCGCTAGCCGGAGGGGAACCAGGGCCGGATGCCTGCTGAAATCGTTCAGCAGGCATCCCGGCATATCGCCCAGGGGGGTCATTATGTCCCCCCATGTCAGCGATTGCCGCAGATCGCTGGACAATTCAGTCCAGCGATCTGCGGCGGATTCCGGGTCAATCGGGTCTCCAGTGACCCGATGACCCTGAATTATTGGCTGCCAGCAGGGGTGAGGTGGCACTGGTGCCACCTCACGATCGCCCTGATTCGTTGGCCGGATTACCGGCCGACCAATCAGGGTGCCTGCTGCGGGTGTCACTCCCGCAACCCGCTCTGCCCCTCTTCCGGAGGACGTGAGCAGGTGCGGGAAGACGACCCCGGGTGCTGGGACCCCGATCCCCAGCGTCCCTGTTGGGATCGGGGCTCCAGGAGCGATGGCAGCGGCGAGGGACTGACCTGTGCGGCGGCATCGTGGAGCAGCAGCAGGAGGTGAGTGACAGCCTCCTGCTGTTGCTTAGCAACAGCTCCCAGCATGCAAAAAGGGCATGCTGGGAGCTGTAGTTATGCAACAGCAGGAGGCAGACCACCACAACTCCCAGCATGCCCTTATGGGCATGCTGGGACTTGTAGTTTTGCAACAGCTGTAGGCACATTTTTCTATGGAAAAGTGTACCTTCAGCTGTTGCTACAACTCCCAGCTTGCACAATCAGCTAAAGTGCATGCTGGGAATTGTAGTGGTGCATCTGGTGGTTGCATAACTACAACTCCCAGCATGCCCGTTGGCTGTCGGTGACTGCTGAGAGTTGTAGTTTTGCAACAGCTGAAGGCACACTGAGTTAAGTAGCAAACCAGGGTGTCTCCAGCTGTTGCATGACTACAATCCCCAGCATCCCCAGCCAAAGTAGTATGCCTCCGGCTGTTGCATAACTACAAGACCCAGCATGCCCTTCCGCTGTCCGTACATGCTGGGGGTTGTAGCTTTTGCAACAGCTGAAGGCACACTGGTTGCAAAACACTGAGTTTGTTACCAAACTTGGTGTTTCACAACCTGTGTGTCTCCAGCTGTTGCAAAACTACAACTCCCAGCATGCACTGATAGACCGTACATGCTGGCAGTTGTAGTTTTGCAACAGCTGGATGTTTCTCATCCCCCCCCCCCAATGTGAACGTACAGGGTACACTCACATGGGCGGAGGATTACAGTAAGTATCCGGCTGCAAGTTTGCAAATGTTCTGCCGCAGCTCAAACTGCCAGCGAGAAACTACTGTGAACCCCCGCCCGTGCGACTGTACCCTAAAAACACTACACTACACTAACACAAAATAAAATAAAAAGTAAAAAAAACACTACATATACACATACCCCTACACAGCCCCCCTCCCCAATAAAAATGAAAAACGTCTGGTACGCCACTGTTTCCAAAACGGAGCCTCCAGCGGTTGCAAAACTACAACTTCCAGCATGCACTGATAGACCGTACATGCTGGGAGTTGTAGTTTTGCAACAGCTGGATGATCCCCCCCCAATGTGAACGTACAGGGAACACTCACATGGGCGGAGGATTACAGTAAGTATCCGGCTGCAAGTTTGAGCTGCGGCAAATTTTCTGCCGCAGCTCAAGCTGCCAACGAGAAACTACTGTGAACCCCCGCCCATGTGACTGTACCCTAAAAACACTACAATACACTAACACACAATAAAATAAAAAGTAAAAAACACTACATATACACATACCCCTACACAGCCCCCCTCCCCAATAAAAATGAAAAACGTCTGGTACGCCACTGTTTCCAGAACGGAGCCTCCAGCTGTTGCAAAACAACTACTCCCAGTATTGCCAAATAGCCACTGACTGTCTAGGCATGCTGGGAGTTTTACAACAGCTGGAGGCACCCTGTTTGGGAATCACTGGCGTAGAATACCCCTATGTCCACCCCTATGCAAGTCCCTAATTCAGGCCTCAAATGCGCATGGCGCTCTCACTTTGGAGCCCTGTCGTATTTCAAGGCAACAGTTAAGGGCCACATATAGGGTATTGCTGTACTCGGGAGAAATTGTGTTACAAATTTTGGGGGGTATTTTCTGCTATTACCCTTTTTAAAAATGTAAACATTTTGGGAAAACAAGCATTTTAGGTAAAATTTTTTACATATACAAAAGTCATGAAACACCTGTGGGGTATTAAGGTTCACTTAACCCCTTGTTACGTTCCCCGAGGGGTCTAGTTTCCAAAATGGTATGCCATGTGTTTTTTTTTTTTGCTGTCCTGGCACCATAGGGGCTTCCTAAATGCGGCATGCCCACAGAGAAAAATTTGCTTTCAAAAAGCCAAATGTGACTCCTTCTCTTCTGAGACCTGTAGTGCGCCAGTAGAGCACTTTTCACCCCCATATGGGGTGGTTTCTGAATCGGGAGAAATTGGGCTTCAAATTTTGGGGGGTGATTTATGCTATTACCCGTTTTAAAAATGTAGAAATTTTGGGAAAACAAGCATTTTAGGTAAAAAAATATATAATTTTTTTCACATATGCAAAAGTCGTGAAACACCTGTAGGGTATTAAGGTTCACATTACCCCTTGTTACGTTTCCCAAGGGGTCTAGTTTCCAAAATGGTATGCCATGTGTTTTTTTTTTTGGCTGTTCTGGCACCATAGGGGCTTCCTAAATGCGGCATGCCCCCAGAGCAAAATTTGATTTCAAAAAGCCAAATGTGACTCCTTCTCTTCTGAGACCTGTAGTACGCCAGCAGAGCAATTTTCACCCCTATATGGGGTGTTTTCTGAATCGGGAGAGATTGGGTTTCAAATTTTGGGGGGTATTTTCTGCTATTACCCTTTTTAAAAATCTAAAATTTTTGGGAAACCAAGCATTTTAGGTAAAAAAATATTTTTTTTTTTTACATATGCAAAAGTCGTGAATCACCTGTAGGTTCATTTTACCCCTTGTTACGTTCCCCGAGGGGTCTAGTTTCCAAAATGGTATGCCATGTGTTTTTTTTTTTGCTGTTCTGGCACCATAGGGGCTTCCTAAAGGTGACATGCCCCCCAAAAACCATTTGTCGCTCCTTCCCTTCTGAGCCCTCTACTGCGCCCACTGAACAATTAACATAGACATATGAGGTATGTGCTTACTCGAGAGAAATTCGGTTTCAAATACAAATAAAAATTTTCTCCTTTTTACCCCTTGCAAAAATTCTAAAATTGGGTCTACAAGAACATGCGAGTGTAAAAAATTAAGATTGTGAATTTTCTTCTTCACTTGCTGCTATTCCTGTGAAACACCTAAAGGGTTAAAACGCTGACTGAATGTCATTTTGAATCCTTGGGGGGGGGGGGGTGCAGTTTTTACAATGGGGTCATTTATGGGGTATTTCTAATATGAAGACCCTTCAAATCCACTTCAAAACTGAACTGGTCCCTAAAAAATTGTGAGTTTGAAAATTTTGTGAAAAATTTCAAAATTGCTGCTGAACTTTGAAGCCCCCTGGTGTCTTCCAAAAGTAAAAACTCATAAATTTTATGATGCAAACATAAAGTAGACATATTGTTTATGTGAACCCAAAAAAAAAAATTATTTTGAATATCCATTTTCCTTACAAGCAGAGAGCTTCAAAGTTAGAAAAATGCAAAATTTTCTTTTTTTTCATCAAATGTGGGGATTTTTCACCAAGAAAGGATACAAGTTACCATAAAATTTTACCACTAAGTTAAAGTAGAATATGTCACGAAAAAATAATCTCAGAATCAGAATGATAACTAAAAGCATTCCAGAGTTATTAATGTTTAAAGTGACAGTGGTCAGATGTTCAAAAAATGCTCTGGTCCTTAAGGTGAAAAAGGGCTCGGTCCTTAAGGGGTTAAAGCTTTAAACCAGTCCACAGATATCCGGTATTAAAATAGGTCCATCAATTCATACAATCTCTTTATATGCAGATGATATTATTTTGACGTTAGAGAATCCAGCTAAATCTATAGAAATAGTACTAAATTTATTATCAAGCTTCGGCATGGTTTCATACTACGCATTAAACAAACTTAAATGGCAAGCTCTTCCGATCAATCTTACAAAAACAATGGAAACTTCTTTTAAACTCTTATATCAATTAGATTGGCAGACAATACAAATTAAATATTTAGGAATTCAGATAACAAAATCTTTTCATTTATTGTATAAGATCAACTATATACCATTCATTAAACAACCGCATTCTGAACTGGAACAATACAAGAAGGTGGAGGCTTCATGGGTGGGAAGAATTGCGGCCTTTAAGATGATGCTGCTGCCAAAGCTTCTTTTCTTATACCGGTCGCTACCAGTCATGATTCCTACCACCTTTTTTTAAGAAAGTAAAGATTATGATTTCTAGATACATTTGGTTAAATTCTAAACCGAGAATAAATAATTCACTAATGACAAAGAATAGAGCTGTAGGGGGATTGGGCCTACCCGACATTTTTCATTATTATATCGCATCCGTAGTAGCACAGATTAAGGCAATGTGGACACGTTCATATGAGATTCATTGGGTACAGATTGAATAAACATATGTTCAAAATAGAGATACTCGCTGTTTGTTCTTCATCCCATTTTGGAATAGAGGAAAAAGTATAGATATGACTCCACTAATGCAAAATGGCATACGATGTTGGAACCTATGTCATAAACTAGGAGGACAAATTTCACTAGGATATAAAGAACAAACACCATTGCAATTTCTATCATATAACATTGAGGAGTTAGAGCTGCGGGAATGGGAGAAGAAAGGTATAGTGCAAATTATCCAATTATACACAAAAAATAATATATTACCATTCACAGAATTAAGGAAGAAATTTGACTTACCGTCACGTGAACTCTTTAAATACCTTAGAATTAGGCATTATTTGGAGGGGAGTAATCCCTCCCAATACTATTGTTGCCTATCTTTATTTTCTTATTTTAACAATTCAACAACTAAAGGATTAAGGCAGATTTACGGGGTAATGAATAATCGTTCAATATTCCAACATATAGGACAATATTTACAATGGGAAAAGGATTTGGCACAAAAATATACGGATCAAGAATGGATTTATGCGATGAACTTGACCTACTCCTCACTGCTGGCAGTATCACATAGAGAAGCCATTGCTAAAATCAATTTACGCTGGTACTATGTACCAGAAAGGCTTCACAAGATGTCCTCTCTTAATTCAGAAGAATGTTGGCGCAATTGTGGGAAGATGGGGTCGCTCATACACATTTTATGGCAGTGTCCAAAAACCCAAATATATTGGCATAGAGTGGAATCACTTTTAATGAACGTTATCCATATTTCCATTAATCTGTCACCACAAAGAGCGTTGCTACTATTACAAACCCAAGCCTACCCAGTGGGGATGCGATTCTTGATTTGTAAAATTTTGGTAATAGCAAAATTAGCTCTCTGTAGATATTGGAAGCAAGTAGAAGTTCCAAAATTAGAAGAAGTTGTTAATTTAATACAACGTTGTTATAAATTAGAATAAATAATAGCGATAGGTAGGAACGAATGTACAATATTTCATCAGAAATGGGCACTATGGAAAGAATTCAAGGGAGAAACAGAGAGTTCTTACTAAAATATTGAAATGTGTAGAAATTTATAGAACTAGATAATATTAATAAAATGATAAACACACCAGACGGAAACGGATAATAAGATATAGAAAGAAGGGGGCACCACTGTATGAGAGATGAGTGGGTAAAGGAATAGGGATGGATGTTTTATATGTAATTGTTAAAGTTGCAAACTATGTAATTAAAGTCAGATCCAACAAAAAACCTTTTTTTTATTTACCTAATCCTGACCATGTACATCTAATTTTTATGTGTCTAGCACCTTTATTTATTTTTTTTATGCACTTTTAATTTAGCTCACTAGTCTGACTTCCTCTCAAAGGGAGGGGGCGTGGCCTCACTGTGCAGGTCT
The DNA here is from genome assembly GCF_029499605.1 of Hyla sarda. NCBI lineage: Eukaryota > Metazoa > Chordata > Amphibia > Anura > Hylidae > Hyla > Hyla sarda. Next base: position 36,664,198 of record NC_079194.1, read on the forward strand.
CCGCCCCCTCCCTCAGTATGCTGTCTGCTCACATCTCCCCTAGTATTAGCAAAACTACAACTCTCAGCTTGTCCTCACTGACAGTAGCGGGACACAAGCGGACAGTGGGAGGATTTTTCCTCTAGTTGTGACTAGTGAGCCCTGCATTCACAGCTGTCAATCAAAGATGTGTGTCCATGACATAGGTAATGAAGCATGGACACAGCAGGACTAGTATGTGTCCAAGCAGGCAGGGGGGGCAGTTGTTTGACTGGCTTTTTCAGTATGAAATACTGAAAATGTTCTAATGAAAGCAATTGCAAAACCTATTAGTTATACATGCTTTACAACATATCAAAAGTTTTTGTATCTGACAGTTTCCATTTAAAGTTTAACTACGGAGTTGCTGTCTAGCCCGTTCTGAAAAGTTTGGCATGGAGAGATGCTGCACATGCTGAGTGGTCACGTTACCGTGGCGACCGTACCAAGCTAAGTGAGTTCCCTGCATGAGTCCAATTCATTTAAGAAACATTTATGCATGGAACTCAGTTTCCATGGTACAGTTGCATTGGCAACTTGAGCGCTCAACGTTTGAAGCGTCTTTCCACACTTTGCAGTATGGACAGGAGAGCCACTCTGAAGTTAGGCTTAATGACAGCCATTTTCTGGCTGTCTGAGCATGCTAGGAGTTGTAGTTTTGCAACAGCTGCAGGCACACAATTAGAAAAACACTGCTCTAACGAGTAGGAAGAGACGGTATCTACTGGGTCTTAAAAGTCACCAAAAAGATCTATAGTGGGTTTCAGGAGGGCTGTATTTACCCAGTACCTGGGGCTAATATGTCATTCCCAATTATAGGGGAAATAGGCATCATAGGGAAAGAAAAAAAAAATACTATAATGTTATCATGTCCCCCAAATGTCATGACCTTAAAGAAAATCTGTCACCAGTGTCACCTGCACTAACCTGTCAGTACCGACAGAAAGTTCAGGTGACACTAATGACAATGGTACTCACCTTGTTCCGGTCCGTGCAGTTGTTCTTTGGTAATCTCTGTTAGCTTCAGCTCTGGGCCCGACTTTGAGGCACGGCCGGTGCTTAGTGACGTCAACGCTGCTGTTCTCTAGCAGCGGGACCCAGCAGAGAGTAGCAGTGGTGACGTCACTAAGCTCCGCCCATGCCCCAAGCCGGGCCCAGAGCTGAAGCTAATGGAGAACATTACCGAAGAACGACTGCATGGACCGGGACAAAGTAAGAACCGTTGTCATCAGTATCGCCTGCACTAACTGTCGGTACTGACAGATTAGTGCAGGTGACAATGGTGACACATTTCCTTTAAGAGAAATATGTATTTGTAAAATAAAAGATAACAAAATAAATAAAACCACAACCTTCATAATTTAAACGAAGGGTTAAAGATTTTATAAGTTTAGAAAAAGTTAAAAAAAATTATAATAATTTATTTATAATAATTTATAGTTCCTTGTTATGTAAATCAGGAAATCTGCATTAAAATTAACTGTAAGAATGGGTCCCCTATTCTATTTTAGTGGTTTAGAGATGTAATATGTATAGTCTCAGGCAGCTATGGCAACGGTTACTTATGTTTGTGAATTCAAGTAGAAAAACAGACATGGTCGCACATAATCATATTGTACTTTGATCTAATTGCTTCTCAGCATGAATTCAAAAACTAACAGGTTGTTAGTATACATTTTGATCAAAAGGTACAAGTCCACTCGCCACGTCAAGGCCACCTATCCAGAGTGGGCCCCTAACGTCCCTAGCATTAAATGGCGTAGTGATGGGCGGCCGCAACACCAGTGCCCACTGGGGGAACGACCCACTGGCAGAGCGGACCCAATGCCACTCAAACCAGTCCCTGGGTCGCACCTCCCCACAGACACAGTGCAACGGCACCAACAGATGCCGCACAGCACCACACCAGTGCGAACAGGGTGTAAAAGCTCACTTACTATGTGCTCCCAGTCAGAATGGGAGGCTGCTAGGAAAGAGAAGGCCCTTGTGTAGCTAACTACTACTTATATATTTTTGATCAAAATGTATACTAACGGCCTGTTCGTTTTTGAAATTATGCTGAGAAGCAAGTGGATCATATTACAAGTGGTGGATGTGCGGCTGTGTTTCTCTTTTTTTGTTGCTAATTTGTAGTATCCCCTGTTACGCCGAGCGCTCCGGGTCCCTGCTCCTCCCCGGAGCGCTCGCGGCGTTCTCCTCTATGCAGCGCCCCGGTCGGGTCCGCTGACCGGGAGCGCTGCACTGACATTCACGGGAGCGCGCCCGCTCGCGAATCGCATCCCAAGCCACTTACCCGTCCCGGTCCCCGGCTATCATGTTCTGGCGCGCGCGGCTCCGCTCTCCAGGGCGCGTGCGCGCCAGCTCTCTGAGATTTAAAGGGCCAGTGCACCAATGATTGGTGCCTGGCCCAATCAGCCTAATTAGCTTCCACCTGCTCCCTGGCTATATTACCTCACTTCCCCTGCACTTCCTTACCGGATCTTGTTGCCTTAGTGCCTTGAGAAAGCTTCTACTGTGTTTACCATTACTGTGTTCCTGACCTCCTGCTATTACTATTGACTACGCACCTTGCCGCCTGCCCCGACCTTCTGCTACGCCTGACCTTGCTTCTGCCTAGTCCTTCTGTTCCACGCCTTCTCAGCAGTCAGCGAGGTTGAGCCGTTGCCAGTGGATACGACCTGGTTGCTACCGCCGCAGCAAGACCATCCCGCTTTGCGGCGGGCTCTGGTGAAAACCAGTAGCAACCCTAGAACCGGTCCACCGACACGGTCCACGCCAATCCCTCGCTGACACAGAGGATCCACATCCAGCTAGCCGAATCATAACATCCCCCTTCTTCCCTAGCCAGTACTCCACTCCACCTATTTGGCCCAGATGTTTTTAATTAGCAGGAGACTGCACAAGGGTTTCCTCCTACAATTCTCCCAGCCCTCTGGCAGTGAGCACATGGTAGGTTTCATACTGGTGTGGTTCTCTGTGGCGGCCATTGTTTCTGTGATGCTTTGTCTGTGGGTTGGAGTGGCCCAGAGCCAGGGGCTTGGTCGGGCAGTAGTGGGGCTGCCTGGCCACTGGGTCGCTCCCCCCATTGGGCATGGGGTCTCGGAGGCAGTGGTCGCCGCCGGGGGCTACGCCAGTGTCAGGTTGGGGACCCACTATGACGTGGTGGCTTGGCATGGCGAGTGGGCTTGTACTTTTTGATCAAAATGTATGCTAACAACCTGTTAGTTTTTGAAATTATGCTGAGGAGCAAGTGGATCAGATTACAAGTGGTAGATGTGCGGCTGTGTTTCTCTTTTTTTGTTGCACATTGGTTAATTATGTTTGTTTGTATTTTTATGCTTTTTAATGAAGGATATTCTCTTTTTACAATTTTTATTTATTTATTTCATTCTTTCCTAATGTAGCTGGAGCGTAGTAACTTTATTCACTGGCAAAGCTGATCTGGATCTGCGGAGATGAAAACTGACAAGTTTTTGGAATGGACATTTTTGCATGTGTCATTATACTGGGTCTTGCGCCAGAGATGAGTGCCAAGAAGTGGAGCAAGAAGTTGTGTCTAAAAGGACATATTCAGCAGAAATTGACAGGGAAAACAGCGCCCCATTCAGGGCTTTAGGTGGCAAATTTAAAATGGAGTATGAATTGTGCACAGCGCTGGATGGACACGATGGAGACAGCGCGGTCCGCACATGAGGATCACAGTTTGACACCCTCCCCCTCTTGTCTCTGAAGGTATACTAACTATACTAACTGGAGTTTAACATGGCAATGGCAGAAGTGGCAGTGAAATTGCACTTTCTCCCCCCCCCCCCCCCAGACAACAACTTTTTCAAAACAATACATACACATACAAAAAGAAAACACTACATTATTCCCTTGGAAAAGAGCCACAATAACTTACTACAGTACAGTTTGCCTGCCTCTACAACTTCCAGCCTACCTGGACAGCCTGAGTTTGAAACAAACTTAAGGAAAAGTTTTGGCATGAAGGTGAACTGTGGCTCTTTCGCTTTGGCCGAACCTGGTACAATGGTGTTGGGAAGTGAGGAAGGAATTGTTAATTTTAAATGATAATTTGTTTTGCCTTAGTCCTAACAGCAGCACAACTGGGGTATTACTGCCTCTGTGGTCAATCAGGACAGGTGGAACTTATATTAATAAATAAAATTAAGTGACCCTTAAACCTTTATATAGGAATCCCCCTACATAACACCGTGCGCAAACTTAGAGGAGAAGAAAAAAAGCAACGAGGGATATTAATGTGTTGCTGTTGAGACTAAGGGAAAACAAATTATCGTTAGAAATTAATGATTCCCTTTCGCCGTAAACAGCAGCACAACTGGGGACTTAGCAAGAAGAGAGCTTATGAGGGAGGGTCTTCCAGCTGGAACCTGCCAAAGGTGGTGTGTCCTTAACCCCTTAAATTAAAACTATAATGGCTTATAAACGTGGAGTGGGAACTCCATGAAGCATCAGCACAAATGTGCTCCAAAGGTACTAGGCTCCTCTCAGCCGTAGGAGCAGCTACCGCTATCGGGTAGAATGGGAGTGGACAAAGCTGGGGGAGCCAACCCCTGAGCAACAAAAGTTTCTCTGATGGCTTCTCCGATCCATCTGCTTAATGTCGGCTTAGAAGTTTTAAGACTTTTCTTTCTTCCTGCAAAAAGAACAAAAAAATTCTCAGCCCTTTGAAAGTCCTTAGTTCTTTCCAGGTAGATCCTCATACACCTGACAACAATCAGAGTCTATAAGACCTGCTCTTCTTTAGAAGTTGGAGAAGGTTAAAAAAAACGATAAGGATATAATTAAAATTTTGTATAAAAGTCACTTTAGTAACAAAAGTCTGGAAAAAATGTAGCAGGACTTTATCTGGCTCTACAGCAGCTAAGGCTTACAATTCTCTGATTATTTTTGCCAACCTGATGGCAAGTAGAAAACAAGTTTTCCAGGAAAGGAACTTTAAAGGGGTACACCCCTGGAAAAAATTTTTTTTTTAAATCAACTGGTGCCAGAAAGTTAAACAGATTTCTAAATTACTTCTATTTTAAAATCTTAATCCTTCTTGTACTTATCAGCTTCTATTTGCTCCACAGGAAGTTCTTTTCTTTTTGAATTTCCTTTCTGTCTGACCACAGCGCTCTCTGATGACATCTCTGCTCATTTTAGGAACTGTCCAGAGTACAAGCAAATCCCTATAGCAAGCCTATCCTGCTCTGGACAGTTCCTAAAATGGACAGAGGTGTCAGCAGAGAGCACTGTGGTCAGACTGAAAAGGAAATTCATAAAGAAAATAACTTCCTGTGGAGCAAATAGAAGCTGATAAGTACTTGAAGGATTAAGATTTTTAAATAGAAGTAATTTACAAATCTGTTTAGCTTTCTGGCACCAGTTTATTTAAAAAAAAAGTTTTCCAGGGGAGTACCCCTTTAAATTCACGCTCTGTAAGGAACCTTTATTTTTGGCATTTAAAAGCATACCGTGATGTTGACTAATCAAAATGAAAAAGATCTGAAGTACAAAAAAACTTCTTCCAGTCCAGACCCTGGAATGGAAGTTCGACAGTTCCCTGCTCTCACAGCTTACAGGGAAGACAATGAGAGGAGCAATATGGCGGTGGTGGCAAGGTAGACATAGCAAATGCTCGCCAGTCTGCTCAACAGACAAAAAAAGTTAAAAAACTAACAACGTTTGTGTGTACAGGGACGGAAAAGTCTGCAGAGAGGAAACAAAAGCACCGCAAGGAGCCCGGACACAACAGGGCAGAACGGAGTCTGCATCCATCTAGGACTTCAGAATCTGGAGAGATTAACCTGCAGGTCTCTGCAGGACAGAAAAAGGCGCACTGTGTTATGTAGGGGGAGTCCTTTATATGGGATTGATTAAGGGTTAATTATCACTTTATTTAATTAATAACATTTCTACCATTCCTGAGTGTCCACAGGGGCAGTAATACTCCAGTTGTGCTGCACTAAGGACATAAGGGAATGAGACCTTAGGGTAGCCCAGGATACATTTGCAAGCAGGAAGAAGGATCACATGACCTTAGGAAGGTCAATAATGCCTTGCCTACAGCGCCCAGCCAATCAGGAAGCAGTGTAGGGTGGGTCAGAGAGAGATCTCTACATTTTTTTTGTAAAGGGTTTCGGGCTGCTGATCCAACAATCCTTGCTGATCAGCATTTCCTGGTGAGGGGATAATGGATGACAAGCTGATTGTCACGATTCGGCTAGCTGGATGTGAATCCTCTGTGTCAGCGAGGGATTGGCGTGGACCGTGTCGGTGGACCGGTTCTAAGATGCTACTGGTATTCACCAGAGCTCACCTACTGAAGAATTACCCTGGACCAGGTTCAGCAGGGCAGTCTCGGCAGAAGAAGCTCGGGCTGGTTCCTCGAAGACACTACGGACTTCAGCGAAGAAGGACTGGACTGTGGCTCACTATGAACGCCACCTTAGACCGTTCTGTGGGAAATTGGTCCGACAACATCTCCATATGTAGGGAACATTGAGACAGAAAGCCACGGCAGAGTCTAGAGTCCCCATCAAATTTGTCCGGCAGGGACAAGCGGAAGCGGCCAGTCGCTGCGGAGGAGGTGCAGGAGCTGGCGGAGGAGATGGTTGCTGCTGTAGCAGTGGCAGAAGTTGCTGTAACGTGGCGGTCAACTGCGACAGCTGCTGTCCTTGTTGGGCAATTTGCTGCGATTGCTGAGCGACCACCGTGGATAGGTCAGCGAGACTCGGCAGCGGCACCTCAGTGGGATCCATGGCAGGATCTACTGTCACGATTCGGCTAACTGGATGTGGATCCTCTGTGTCAGCGAGGGATTGGCGTGGACCGTGTCGGTGGACCGGTTCTAAGATGCTACTGGTATTCACCAGAGCCCGCCGCAAAGCGGGATGGTCTTGCTGCGGCGGTAGCAACCAGGTCGTATCCACCGGCAACGGCTCAACCTCGCTGACTGCTGAGAAGGCGTGGGGCAGAAGGACTAGGCAGAGGCAAGGTCAGGCGTAGCAGAAGGTCGGGGCAGGCGGCAAGGTTCGTAGTCAAATGGAATAGCAGATGGTCTGGAACACAGGCTTTGGACAACACTAAACGCTTTCACTGGCACAAGGCAACAAGATCCGGCAAGGAAGTGCAGGGGAAGTGAGGTAATATAGCCAGGGAGCAGGTGGAAGCTAATTAGGCTGATTGGGCCAGGCACCAATCATTGGTGCACTGGCCCTATAAATCTTAGAGAGCTGGCGCGCGTGCGCCCTAAGAAGCGGAGCCGCGTGCGCCAGGACATGACAGCCGGGGGCTGGGACAGGTGAGTGACTTGGGATGCGATTCGCGAGCGGGCGCGTCCCGCTATGCGAATCGCATCCCCGCCGGTAGTGTCAGTGCAGCGCTCCCGTTCAGCGGGTCTGAGCGGGGCGCTGCAGAGAGAGAAACGCTGCGAGCACTCCGGGTCCCTGCTCCTCCCCGGAGCGCTCGCGGCGTTTCTCTCTCTGCAGCGCCCCGGTCAGACCCGCTGATCAGAACGACATGACCCCCACTGATCACGAAAAAAGAAGGCCCTTGTCACCCAAGTGAATGGAGCAGCAGCGAGCATGTTCGGCCACTATTCCATTCACTCTCTATGGGACTTCAGAACACTTGGCAATGTTTGGAAGCCCCATAGAGAGAAGGAACAGCAGTCAAGTAAGTACACTACCCCTCTGTTCACTACCGCTCCATTCACTACCGCTCCAATCACTACCGATCCATTCACTACTGCTCCATTCACTACCGATCCATTCACTACCGCTCCATTCACTACCGATCCATTCACTACCGATCCATTCACTACCGATCCATTCACTACCGCTCCATTCACTACCGATCCATTCACTACCGATCGATTCACTAACAATCCATTCTCTACCGATCCATTCACTACCGCTCTGTTCCTGTGACCGATGCAATTTCAGCAGTCTGACCCGCACTGATCAGCTGATCATCCTCTATCTTGTGGACAGGGAATGTTCTTAATCTTGGGATAAACCCATTTAGGTAGCAAATGAAAAAATAAAAAAAACGTTTTCTTTTCCATATTTATTTTCATTCTTTTTCTCCTATTACACAGTCAGCATTCTAGTATGGCTGAATCTACATATACCAAAAACAGATCTCTTCTCCATGGTGATGGAGGCCAAAAGGCCACAGAAGACGGAATTTTTAAAATGTCAAAATAAATCAGAACAGGAAACAATAAACAGGAAAGGAGACGTCGCATCTCCTCAAACTGTTCTGTCAGTTTCACTTATGTGCTGGACGCAGAATGATCTCCCTGGAGTATTTCATTCTCCTGATCTCTGTTATTAGAACATGCCAAGGAACATCCCCACAGCAAGACCAAAAAGCAGGTAAAGCGCATTTTATTTATAGACAATTAGAAAATTAACCCCTTAAGGACCCGGGGTTTTTCCGTTTTTGCACTTTCGGTTTTTCCTCCTTACCGACAAAAATGAAGAAAAAACAAAATTTTGTAACTTTTGGGGGCTTCTGTTTCTACGCAGTATATTTACCGGTAAAAATGACACATTCTGTTTATTCTGTAGGTCCATACGATTAAAATGATACCCTACTTATTTAGGCAGGTTTATAAAATTTATATGTTTAAAATTGTCATGTTCTGTCCCCTCTAACTTTTTTATTTTTCCAGGTACGGGCCAATATAGGGGCTCATTTTTTGTGCCATGATCTGACATTTTTAGTGGTACCATTTTTGTATTGATCTGACTTTTTGATCGCTTTATATTCATTTTTTTTATTATATAAAAAGTGACCAAAAATTCACTATTTTGGAATTTTGAATTTTTTTGCACGTACGCCATTGACAGTGAGGTTCAATTAGCAATATATTTTTATAATTCAGACACTTCCGCATGCGGCGATACCACATATGTTTATTTTTATTTACACAGTTTTTTTTTATGGGAAAAGGGGTGAATCAAACTTTTATTAGGGAAGGGGTTAAATGATCTTTATTAACTTTTTCCCCCCCTTTTTTATGAAATGTTATAGCTCCCATAGGGGGCTATAACACTGCACACTGATCTTTTACATTGATCATTGTTATCCCATAGGATAACATTGATCAATGATATCTCGGGCACTGAGCAGTCATTCGGTGATTGGACACACAGGAGGATCCTCCATGTGTCCTCCAGCGGTTCCGGACACCGTGATTTCGCTGCGGCGGTCCCAAACAGCCACTGAGCTAGCTGAGGGAAGTATACTTTCACTTTAGATGCGGCGATCAACTTTGAATGCCGCGTCTAAAGGGTTAATAGCGCGCGGCACCACGATCTGTGCCGCTCGCTATTAGCCATGGGTCCTGGCCTCTAGCAGAGGCCGGTCCCAACCCGCTATAGAAAGGGAGGAGACTCAGGGCGTACAGGTACGCCCTGTGTCCTTAACGGCTTAATACACATAAGTTGAGCCTGGTGAGTTAACTAAAAAAATATGTGCAGCTAAACACACAATGATCAACAATCTCCTCCTGTATGTTACTATAAAGTCAATTCCGGGCCTGAGGAACGGCACTGTCGCTGCTGACGGGGCTCCCCGTGATCCACTGCCCTGCCATACCATCTGTCCATGTATAGCCACTTTTTATCATTTGAATAAATCCCACAGCATTGTAAATTACTTCTATTTAAAAATCTTAATCCTTCCAGTACTTATCAGCTGCTGTATGCTCCAGAGAAAGTTGTGTAGTTCTTTCCAGTCTTACAACAGTGCTCTCTGCTGCCATCTCTGTCCATGTCAGGAACTGTCCAGAGTAGGAGCGAATCCCCATAGCAAACCTCTCCTGGTCTGGACAGTTCCTGACACGAACAGGGGTGTCAGCAGAGAGCACTGTGGTCAAACTGGAAAGAACTACACAACTTTCTCTGGAGCAAACAGAAGCGCATTAGTACTGGAAGGACTTTTGCATAGAAGTAATTTACAAATCTGTATAACTTTCTGACATCAGATATTTTTTTTCCTCCTTTATTAACATTTATTTTCTGTCTCTCAGTTATGCAGAACCGATGGTATCCTATCATTACTTTACTTATCTTTTTATTATATCAGTGCCCACATTATTTTATTACTGTGTCATGATTTTAGATGTTCATACCCTCCCTAACACATAGGAAGTAATGCTATAGTATTCATCGTAGGTACTTGTAAAGCACCGCTTCTGAAGAATGGACGCCATATGCCAAATAAGATTATCTTTGAAGTCGGAGAATGGCTCCAATATTATTGTGAGGAAGGCTACATGACAGCACAGAGGAATATTGTGGAAAATGTCCGATGCCTGTCCCCTGGATGGTCAACAGTGCCTCAGTGTTCCGGTAGTGTATATGTACAGGCTTATAGTGTTATCCAGTGGTCTAAAAACTGGGGTCCTGTGTCCTGTGTCTCTGGCTGATGTGAAAGTACTAAAGATGTCTTAAAACTACAACTCCCATGCATGCTGGGAGTTAAAGTTTTGCAACAGCTGGAGAGGAACCGTTTGGAGACCACTGTTATTGACTAATAATAATAAAGAATTATGAGGTATATATATATATATATATATATATATATATACAGTGACCCCCCGACCATTTCAACATACTCTCAGAGGTCATCACATGTTGAAGGCAGCATCAACATACGATGCTTTTGTATGTCGGGGCCATCGCATAAACGGCTATCCGGCAGCGCAGACTGCTTCAGCTGCCACCGGATAGCTGTTTACGGTGCCCCATGTGGTCAGCTGACGATCACTTACCTGTCCTCGGGGCTCTGGCGGGTCCTCTTCGAGATCCCCTCCATCGTCGGCGCTCTCCATCATCGTCATCACGTTGCTGCGCACGCCGTCCCGTCATCCAATCGGAGCGGCGTGCCTAACGACGTGATGGCGGCGACGGAGAGCGAGGATGCCGGGGAAGCAGAGGCCTTGCCGAAGCGTCAGGAACACCCCGGGGACGCGGCGACAGCGATGGACGGCGACATCCCGGGCAGCGATGTCGAGCAGTGATGGTCCGGAGCGGCGGGGACAGGTGAGTACAACTTCCTCTAACAGTGGTCTACAACCTGCGGACCTCCAGATGTTGCAAAACTACAACTCCCAGCATGCCCGGACAGCCAGCGGCTGTCCGGGCATACTGGGTGTTGTAGTTTTGCAACATCTGGAGGTCCGCAGGTTGTAGACCACTGTTCTATACTTTACATTGCACGGATCCCTCAACAAACGATGGTCCATTTGGAACGGATTACCATCGTATGTTGAGGGACCACTGTATGTAGTAAATTTGAGTAGCCGTATTAGTCCAGTGATGCAGATGCAAATCATAAAATGTTGCAGTATCTTGTAATACCTTTTTTATTGGACTAACAGCATTTTAAGCAAATCTAAGCTCACATGCAGAAGACACAGGTTGATAAAGGGAGGAATCCCGAAAGCTTCTCTACAAATTAGTCCAATAAAAAAGGTATTACAAGATACTGCAACATTTTTTGATTTGCATCTATATATATATATTTACAGGGGTATTCCGGTGAAAAACATTTTTTTAATTAACTGATGCCAGAAAGTTAGACAGATTTGTAAATTACCTTTATTTAAAATTCTTAACCCTTCCAGTACTTATCAGCTGCTGTACACTACAGAGAAAGTTCTTTTCTTTTTGAATTTCCTTTTGTCTGACCACAGTGCTCTCTGCTGACACCTCTGTCCATGGCAGGAACTGTCCAGAGCAGGAGAGGTTTGCTATGGGAAATTGCTCCTGCTCTGGACATTTTTTGACATGGACAGAGGTGGCAGCAGAGAGCACTGTGTTCAGACAGAAAAGAACTACATAACTCCCCCTGGAGCATACAGCAGCTGATAAGTACTGGAAAGATAAAGATTTTTAATAGAAGTAATTTACAAATCTGTTTAAAGTGTACCTGTCGTCAACAAAAACGTTTTATATAATGTAGATAAAACCATTATATGTATATTTATAATATACATTGGTTAAAAATTGTATTTATTTTTGGGTGAAAAAATGCTGTCCCTGCAGCTATTGTCTGTGTGTCTCTATGAGGAGTCCAAATACAGGAAGTGAGGTCAGGGCAAGCAGGGCTCTGTGCAGACTCCTGACTTGTCAATCATCCTAATGTATTAGCCCATAGCATGTCACAGAGCCTCACTGCACAGAGCCCTGCTTGTCCTCAGTGTACAGAGCCCTGCTTGTCCTCAGTGTACAGAGCCCTGCTTGTCCTCAGTGTACAGAGCCCTGCTTGTCCTCAGTGTACAGAGCCCTGCTTGTCCTCAGTGTACAGAGCCCTGCTTCTCCTCAGTGCACAGAGCCCTGCTTCTCCTCAGTGTACAGAGCCCTGCTTGTCCTCAGTGTACAGAGCCCTGCTTGTCCTCAGTGTACAGAGACCTGCTTGTTCTCAGTGTACAGAGCCCTGCTTCTCCTCAGTGTACAGAGCCCTGCTTGTCCTCAGTGTACAGAGCCCTGCTTGTCCTCAGTGTACAGAGCCCCGCTTGTCAGTGTACAGAGCCCTGCTTGTCCTCAGTGTACAGAGCCCTGCTTGTCCTCAGTGTACAGAGCCCTGCTTGTCCTCACTGCACAGAGCCCTGCTTGTCCTCAGTGTACAGAGTCCTGCTTGTCCCGCCCTCACTTCCTGTATTCGGACTCCTCATAGAGACACACAGACAATAGCTGCAGGGACAGCATTTTTTCACCCAAAAATAAACACAATTTTTAACCAATGTATATTACAAATATACATATAATAGTATTATCTACATTATATAAAAAGTTTTTGTTGACGGCAGGTACACTTTAACGTTCTGGCACCAGTTGATTTAAAAAAATAGTTTTTCCCCAGAGTACCCCTTTAAAACAAAGTTTTAAAAAGGGCGTCCTGAAAATATAAGATTTACACTTACGCCTATTTTGTTTATTCCTTAAGGAATCGTCTGCTCTTTCCAACCTAAAACAGGTTCAGATCAATTACAATTGGTTTACTCCGATGGGCCGGTGGCAAAGTTTTCATGTAATGAGGGATTTACATTGAAAGGATCGGCTATCAGCCAGTGTTACTACTATGGGTGGGATCCACCGTTACCTACTTGTCAAGGTAAATTTTAAATATTCCCTGTCATATGTCAACATGTTCTTGGCAAGAGATGAAACGTACCTGATATGATGCATCTGGATGAATATTGTGCTTACATATAGTGTTAACACTATAAATGTACAAAGAAGAGATGTGGTTTAAGGAGAAATATGGCAAAAAAAATAAAAGTATCCCTTTTCCACAGAAGAGGGGATGAACAGCATATTGGGGGTGGGGGGGGGGGGGGGGGCGGGGATGGGGGCTCCGAGCAGTGGGTCCACCTGCGATCACTGGGACGGGACCTGGGACGGGACCCGAAAGGCCTGAGTACAGCTCTCGAGAATCACTGGCACTCTCATGAATGGAGGGCGTGCCGTCTACCAGTAGACGGCATGCGCTCCTCAATAGGAAAATCGGGGTCCCACCCCAGAGATCGCGGGAATCCCAGCGGTCAGAACTCAAACAATCAGCTACATATTCACTATATTGTGGATAGTAGATACGTTTACTTTTGCCAGAGTTCTCCTTTGAAGGGGTACTCTGGTTATGTAAAACTTATCCCCTAGATCTCCAGATCAAAGCTCACCTCAGAGTGCTCGAGATGAACTGGTCTCAGGAGTGGTGGCCTGCTCCCCCAATAACCGCCTGAGGCAGGACATCACTGGGGCCGGTGACTGGTGGCGCAGGACGTCCCTCCTGAGACCAGTTTGTCTCTAAATTAAAGGAAAACTGTCAGCCTGTTCACCTACACTAAACCAAATACATTGGGTTATAGTGTTGGTGAACAGAAGTCCAACGAGCGGTCACTCACTTAAATATGTCCAGTAAGTCCTGAGATATGTCCCCCAGAAGATCCTCTGCTAAACTCAGTGAATTGCGCACCGGAGACGGGGCTCCGCCCACTCAATTTACATATTCATTGTCTGTGACTCCACATCCTAGTGAAGTGGAGTCACAGACAATGAATGTGTAAATTGAGTGGGCGGAGCCCCCCCTATATCCTAGTAAAGCGGAGTCACAGACAATGAATATGTAAATTGAGTAGATGGACCCCTGCCCCCTGTGCGCGATTCACTGAATTTGGTAGAAGATCTTCTGGGGGACATATTTAAGTAAGTGACCCCTTGTTCTACTCCTGTTCACCCACACGATAACCCAGTGTATTGGGTTTAGTGTGGGTGAACAGGCTGACAGTTTTCCTTTAAGAGTGGAACCCTGTTCTGGAAATGGCAGGGGTCCCAGTGGTCAGATTCCCTCCTATCAGACACTTATGCCCTATCCTGTGGTTAGAGGATATGTTTTACATAACCAGAGTACCCCTTTAAGAATTAAGCTGTGGACTGTATACATGGGGTTCAATGTCAGAACAACCTTCATAAAATTTTCTATTTAGACACTAAATCCTATCATTACTATTCTCCCTACTCCCTTTAGCAGTTTGGGGAAACATTTTAAGTAAAATAAAAAATAAAAACAAACAAACTCTCTCAGTTTCCACTAGGGGGTGCTCATAGCAAATATAAATATTATAAAGGCACAAAGACTGGTCTTCTACATCTTTTTTGCATTGAGTGTTCACCAACAGTAGAGTTATATAATGTTGAACTTGTGGTTAGTATAAAAAAATCAAGTTGTTTTTAAGTTTAAAAGCCCCTGGTGCCCTGATTCCAATGATGTTTTTAGTTTATTTTGCCATCATAGGCACCAACACACTTGAAAATCCCAATTTTAAGGATTATCTGGTAGGAGGATAAGCAATACCTTTCCTCACCCCTTCGCACCATTTCTGCTACCTTGTCATCTAGGAAGTATTACGATCATTGCATATGGGCCATACCATGCCCGCATGCAGTAACCATTGGCCACTTGATGTTGGCGCAATACCTTTGAGATGACAAGGAGGTGTAAATGGGGTTCGCATTTGGTCCTAAAAGGGGTGATAAAAAGATTGTGCAAATATGAATGCTCTTAGATTGGGTTAACAGGTGTGTTGGAGGCTCATTTTGGCATTTTTGTTGGAGGGTCCCCAATAATAGTAGACATATAATAGACAATAGTAGACTTTGCTCGGTGAAGGGTTGAATATCATGCCGAAAACCCGATGGGCCACAATATAGTCAATGCGGTCCATCAAGAGCTCTTTTTGTCTGGCGTGTAATGGATCTGCCACTTCCATTTACGGAACAGGACAATGGAAAACACATCACGTGTGAACACCAGCCTTATTTAGAGGACTCTCCTGTGCGTTATTCCCATGGATTTTACTATCATATGTCACTGCTCCTTTCTTCACCATTTTGTTCTAGCCTCTGGTGAAAGGACTAAGTGTCCACCTCCTCCGCAGCCGATGAATATACATGAAATTAAGCTGAAAAGTGATTATTTGAATGGAGATAAAGAAGCTCTAAGATGCAAACCTGGTTTCCAACTTTATGGTGCTCAAACAATAACTTGTAAAAATGGACAATGGACGTCGCCACCTCAATGTGTTCGTAAGTCCTGAGATTATATTTTTTTAAATGACATCAAGTGTATGGTTTACGGTTTGACATTCTCTCATGTCATAGATATTTAGTGATTTTAAATGGGTACTCTGGCACTAAGACATCTTATCCACTATCCAAAGGATAGGGGATAAGATGCCTGATCGCGGGTGTCCTACCGCTGGAGACCCCCGTGATCTTGCACGCAGCACCCCCTTAGAATCAGTCCCCAGAGTACATTCGCTCTGGGTCTGATTACTGGCGATCACGGGGGCCGGAGCATTGTGACATCACGTCCCTGCCCCTGTTTGACATCACGCTCCGCCCCCTGAATGAAATGTCACGCCCCCTCACACAATTTTGCATTCAGGGGGCAGAGCGTGATGTCACATGGGTGCGGGGCCACAACGACACAATGCTCCGGCCCCTGTGATCGCCAGTAATCAGACCCGGAGCGAACGTTCTCCGGGGACTGATTATAACGGGGTGCTGCGTGCAAGATCCCGGGGGTCCCCAGCGGCGGGACCCCCGTGATCTGGCATCTTATCCCTTATCCTTTGGATAGGGGATAAGATGTCTTAGCGCCGGAGTACCCCTTTAAAATCTGTTTCATTTATTGGATTTAGCATATATAAATATTTTTTTTAAGGCGTTAATATTTTATGTTGACCACCCTTGGGTCTGCTGCGTAGGCAGTACAGCAAAATGCTTGTAACTTATTTAAAGAGTACCCGTCATTTGGAAAAACTTTTGACATGTCCTAGCTACATGTGAAAAGTTTGGATCACCAGGTGGAGGGGGATGGGGGAGAGGTGGAGTGTTCAGCCCTTCACCAATCAGGAGAACAAGCAGAGAGAATTCTACCCTGCAGCACACTCCTCTCCCTGCTCCATAGACTTACATTGTGAGTGGGTCTCAATCACATGAAAAACTGAGCGCAAACTGCTCCTGCCTCGTTCTTCTAATCGGCAGAGGTCTGAACACTCCAAACTTTTGACGCCACCAGAACATGTCAAAAGTTTTTCCAAATGACAGTGGCCAATGAAGCTAAAATACCATAAATGGACATTATTTGTCAGAGAAATGTCAATAGGTTATTACAATTACAAAGAAAAAAGGAAATACAGCCCCTACCCCAGAGATTGGGGGAGTGGTAGGGAGGATGTATACAAAGCTGTATTTATACAGTGATCCCTCAACTTACAATGGCCTCAACATACAATAGTTTCAACATACAATGGTCTTTTCTGGACCATTGTAACTTGAAACCAGACTCAACATACAATGCTATGGAATCTGCGAAACGTGTCAATGGCTGGAAGAACCGACCAATCAGAACGGATATTTCACTGGTAAAACCTGTGTATTCCTAAAGTGCATGCACTGACTGGTGTCTGGTAGCGCCCCCTACAGTACAGGGAGGTACTACATGTTCTGTACTCTTTACCTGTACCAGGGTTAGCTGCTCCTTTGGGCATCAGGTGAGGGCGGCTCCATTTTCCTTTTTTTCCTTTTTTCCTGTCCTCTACATAGACCAGTGTTTCCCAAAGAGGTTACCTCCAGCTGTTGCAAAACTACAACTCCCAGCATGCCCGGACAGCCTTTGGCTGTCCGGGCATGCTGGGAGTTGTAGTTTTGCAACAGCTGGAGGCACCCTGGTTGGGAAACACTGAAATAGATATTGATTTACAGCCCCCAGCAGATCTTTATTACTTTTATATGTAACGATTTGCTTTATCTATATTAGTTATCTACTTATTTATCTTTAATCCTCACTTTTTCCTATTTTTGGATGACATTTTGGTGGCTTTAGAACCAATTACCAGGTTTCCATAGAGTTCTGGTCTCAACATACAATGGATTCTACATACAATGGTCATCCTGGAACCAATTAATATTGTAACTTGAGGGACCACTGTATAGCTTTAGTGCCTCATTACATGACCTGACTCAAGCTGTAAACAAGAGCTGATCTCATAGATTGGCACTCATTTAAAGTGCTTTTTATAAGTCTTAAAGGGGTACTCCCGTGGAAAACTTTTTTTTTTTTTTTTTATCAACCGATGCCAGAAAGTTAAACAGATTTGTAAATCACTTCTATTAAAAAATCTTAATCCTTCCAGTACTTTTTAGGGGCTGTATACTAAAGAAAAATCCAAAAAAAGAAATGCATTTCCTCTGATGTCATGACCACAGTGCTCTCTGCTGACCTCTGCTGTCCATTTTAGGAACAGAGCAGAAGAAAATCCCCATAGCAAACATATGCTTGTCTGGACCGTTCCTAAAATGGACAGCAGAGGTCAGCAGAGAGAACTGTGGTCATGACATCAGAGGAAATGCATTTCTTTTTTGGATTTCTCTTTAGTATACAGTCCCTAAAAAGTACTGGAAGGATTAAGATTTTTTTTTAATAGAAGTGATTTACAAATCTGTTTAACTTTCTGGTACCAGTTGATTTAAAAATAAAAAAGTTTTCCACAGGAGTATCCCTTTAACTATCATGCGGGGAGGGACACATGAACAATCTCTGTGTTGGTCGTGCGGGCCCTTTGCATCATTTGTTTGTCAGCCGAATGCTCCCTATTACTTGGGGGGGATGTGGCGCTGACAAATTATGATTTTGTTTAGCAAGTCAGAATGAAGTGGTCAGTCAACGAATCAGAATTTGTTGGTCCTATTGCCTATTTGGCTAATAATGGCTCTGTGTAATTGGGCCCTTAGTATTCTTCCTTATCTAGCTTAGTTTTAAGGCCTAGTGGCCAAAGCCGAAAACTGCAACATTTCAGGATTATTTTATAATATAGATAAAAAAAGAATAAAAAAAATAGAAACAAAAACATTACCAAAAATTCTTAAAAAAATAAGTTTACCATAAGAACTTGATTTGAAGGGGTATTTCAGTAGGAAAAAAAGTTTTCAAATCAACTGGTGCAATAAAGTTATACAGATTTGCAAATGACTTCTATTTAAAAATCTTATCCCTTCCAGTACTTAGCGTCTGTATGCTCCAGAGGAAGTTGTGTACTTTCCAGTCTGACGACAGTGCTCTCTGCTGACACCTCTGTCCGTGTCAGGAACTGTCTAGAGTAGAAACAAATCCTCATAGCAAACCTCTCCTGCTCTGGACAGTTCCTGACACGGACAGAGGTGTCAGCATAGAGCACTGTGGTCAGACTGGAAAGAACTACACAACTTCTGGTGGATCATACAGCAGCTGATAAGTATAGGAAAGTTTAACTTTCAGGCACCAGTTGATTTGAAAATTATTTTTTTCCCACTTGCTTTCCACCGGAGGTCCCTATTAAGCAATAGGTAATTTTCTGATAACACATTCCTTTTAGGGTATGTTCACACGAGCGGATCCCCAGCGCGTATTACGCAGCGGAACCGCTGCTGAAGGACTGCTGTATGCTGCCTTTACAGGTGCCTGCTCGGAGCAGCAGTACACCGCTACAAGCAGACACAGTGAAGCGATGTTCGAGTCGCTGCGCATGCGCGGTGTACTCACACACATTGCGGCCACTCCCCCTGCTCTATGAACTAGACCGAGAAACTGCCGCAATGTGCGAGTATACTGCGCATGCGCACGGCAACTCACACATCGCAGTATGTCTGCTCATAGCGGCGGATTGCCGCTCCGAGCAGGCACCTGTAAAGGCAGCATACAGCGGTCCTTCAGCGGCAGATCCACAGCGTACTATGCGCTGGGGATCTGCTCGTGTGAACGTACCCTAAATATCCAACTATCTTGCTGACTCTGTCTCAATCTACACAGCAAAGCTGAGACATGAGCGGCAGAAAACAGTAAATGTCAAGATTTTCATTATATGGCTAGTTGCAAAAATAAAGAAAAAGATAATTTAAACAGAAATATGATAAAGTAGTGGGGTAAGGTTTTTTCATTGGTGTGAAATGTCATTTTCTTTAGTAATATTATGGGAAGTGTGTGCAGTTGTGGACACACTGGGTTGAGGTAACCATGAAATAGACTTACATACTGGATATCCAGGAACAAAAACCATAGACTATTGTAAACAGACATTATAAAAGCCTGTCCAGAGGAAAAGTTATTGAGTTTCCCATAGCAACCAATCAGATCGCTTCTTTCATTTTTCAGAGGCCTTTTCAAAAATGAAAGAAGCGATCTGATTGGTTGCTATGGGCAACTAAGCCCCTTTCCCTCTGGACAGGTTTTGATAAATCTCCCCCATAATGATCTCTTTATTTGCTTGGATCAAGGTTCACATGAATGCAACGATCCTCCCTCTGTATCATCTGGGACACTGGATCCAGCAACTATCAAGCCAAAATATCACAGTGGAAGTGTCGTAAAATATAAGTGTAACAGAGGTTTCAAAATGACTGGGCTACAAGAAATGATCTGCATCAATGGAAACTGGTCTTCACCTCCTGTTTGTATGAGCGGTAAGGACATTATGGTGGGGGGGACTTATCATCAGGAAAAATGGGGGGGACAAAATAGCATAGGTTTTGGTCCTGTCCGTAAAATGGACACAATATTTTTTCAAATACGCCCTGCACTAACCGATTGGGTTGGCTTTGTGGTAGAGGGGGTGGGGTTTGCTGCAGAGGGGCCGTGGTTGCCCCCCGGTGGCCAAATTTAATACAATTGAGCCTCTTGATAAACCCAGCGAACTCCTGCTCTGGCGCGGGATTGGTTTGGCCCAGTGTGTCACACGCTGGTCTTGATAGATCCCCCCAAAAAAATGTTTTTTGAGTAATTATTCCTAATGAGTATGTTCCCGTGTACCATATATGCTGCGGATTTAATGCAGACGATTTTTTTGTTGCAGATTTTATCATCAATTTACCAGCAGAAAATCTGCAACATATATAAAACATGTGAACACATCCCAACTTGGTGTTTATGTTGACAGTGCAGCTCTGACCTAGATGGGTGTATATATGCCAGCTTATGCCATACTTGAAGACATTTTGTGAGCAGAGAATACATTTCATAATTTCTAGACTAAGGCTATGTTCACACAGTGTTTTTGTCCTGATATTAGGCCTCATTTTAGTCAGTATTTTCTTTTACCAGCACCAAGAGAGGAAACAACCCCAAAAAAGCCATTATATATATATATATATATATATATATATATATATATATATATATATATATATATATAAAAATAATTAAAAAGTCTTTTTTTGGGATGTTTCCTCTCTTTAAAAAAATATCTATCTATCTATCTATCTATATATATATATTTTTTTTTTTTTATGCAAAGAGTAACCAAAATGAGGACTAAAACAGTGTTTGTAAACATAACCTCACATGACAAAAAAGATAATAAATTAGATGCATTTTTTTCTCCCTTTATACCATGCTTGGGCGGTGATAGCAATGTTGTATTAATTTTACCATTAGTAATGAATCAATGTTTTGCCACCGAAGGGTATGTTCACACGGGCAAATTACCTGCAGAATTTCTGCAGCGTATTTGCTGTGGAAAATCTGCAGCAGATTTTGCTACAATTCACTTCAATGGGTCCGAAGGAAAATCTGCAAATCTACCTCTACAATTGAAATAACAGCAAACAATCTTTTATATTGACACTTCATGTCGGAGTGGCATTCCAAGGTCCGTGCACCATTTCCCACCCGAGGGTGGGAAATGGTGCACGGACCTCGGTGTGCCACTCCGACATGAAGCGTCAATAAAAAAAATTAAAAATAAAACATGAATTTCCAGCACCAGCTTCAGATAAAATTTTTCTTCTTTATTAATCCATTATAAAATTGTACAGAACATAAGTGCAGCAAAAGTAAACATTTGACACATTTCAGCTAGGGTATAGCCTTAGTCATAGATTGTGATAGATCGGGAGTTTCAGGACCCTCAAACAGCTGGAGGGATGGGTCAGGAGAAGCACGGCCCGGGTGGTCCTAGTCTCTGGATTATTGATTGAGACTTTTAGCCGCATGGGCCGACACTTTAGATGTTAGAGGAGTAGGTACACGATTCCCAGGGGGATGGTCCACCAGACCGCTGAGAGCCTTCATCAGAGGAGTTGTCATCTTCAGAGGACTGCCGGGCCGCCTCTGCAGCAACATTTGACTTTTTAGCTTTGTTGCGGGAGCCCCCCCCCCATAGCAACACAGAGGGAATGTAGTGATAAGTAATGAGACCAGAGCAGACAAGGGGAGCAGACCAGAAGGTATCCCACAGGCAGCACTATCAATAAGGCAGCAGTCCAGCACCAAAGGGAAGAACCACAAAGTTCAGCAGATTCACAGTTCAAGGCTCCAGAGCAGGGTAGAGGCACAGCAGCAGCACAAGACACTGGCAGACAGGCGCAGCAGAGTAGGTTCCACCTTCCTAGTAGGAGAGGATGAGCTGAGGCCACAACCGGGAGGTTAGGGCTACCGCACCACCAGCAGCAATCCAGAGGACCAACCGAAGATTGCTCGTGCAGCCCTCAGCAGCGGAGAGATGTCACCATCGCACCTGCAGCCGGAAGTCAGCAGAGCCGGGAGGAAGTCAAGCGCAGCGTGCGCCACTCAGTCCCGGCGGTGGGAATTTCCTAGGAGACCATCTGGTCCGCCCATGAAGGCAACAGTGGTGGCACCCCCACAGCCTTCCAGCAATCTGCCCAAAGCTCCCGGACACCTGCACACCAGCCCCATGGCACCTCGGGACCCAATGACCTCTCAGGAGACCTCCGCAGAGAAGCACCAGCCGCTACTCAGCTCACGGCGCCTCCCGACTGCTACGGCCCCCAGCTCCGGACCAAAGGACTCTCCGGCAGAAGTGAGCGTTCCTCCACAGGCAAGGCAGCAGTATGTATTCACCCCAGCAAGGCCAGGTGAGTTGCGGACCCTCAGGATAGGTATTTCAGGGTCTTAGAGGCAGAGGGTGCGAGAGCTCCTGCTCACATGTCCTCTCAGTCCAGAATGAAGGCCACGGCCCCCCGTGTTAGTGACTGTATAACAATGTGACTAAACATATCATTGTACTGAATATACCCTGTATTTGGAACCTTTAATAAAAATGTTAAAGTCTTTACTATATCTTTCTAGATGGCTGCATATTATCCAAAGAGGCAATGTTAGTAAATGGTATTAGACTGCAAAACGCCGCTCTTAAAATATCAGAAGGAGAAAGTGCGGAATTTCTTTGCATTGGCGATATGGTTCCAAGTCAGTCGCTTACAGCTGCATGTAAAGATGGTAAAATACAATACCCCAAATGCATCATCCCAGGTAAGAATACAATGTCATTGCATTTAGAATTAGTAGGAGTTTGAGGCAGCATCATTATGTGCAGAATACAGGGGACTTAAAGGGGTACTCCGCTGCCCCAGCGTTCGGAACATTGTGTTCAGAACGCTTGGAACAGGCGACAGTGGGTCGCGATGCCACGTCTCTCCCATAGACTTGCATTGAGGGGGCATGGCATGACGTCACAAGGGGTGTGGCTGTGACATCATGACCCCCGCCGCCCGCACCTTGTCTTCTAAATGAACGCCGGATGCTGCTCAGAGATCCCGCGATCATACATCTTATCCCCTATCCTTTGGATAGGGCATAAGATGCTAGGGGCGGATTACTACATTAAAAAACAAAAAACTTTATGGAGGAACCCAAGTTGGTGAAACACTTTCTTCTTTCTCTCAAGGTCCACCTACAGTCCGTTTTTTTTTTAAGTAACTGCATTGGAATAGAGCAGGGAAAAATGTAAATCCTGGAATATGGGCACTGCTAACTAACACAAGCTAGAGGGCACTGCTGTAGAGAAGGACCGATCCCGGTATCACTGCTGTATCTCAGCATGTATTGTGGAGGCTAGCGTTCTGTCACTGTGGCAGGGCAGAGTCTTAGTGCCTATGGGTCCGGAGGTGCTGGGAACCAAGAAACCCGAAGTCACTCTATAGCATACATGAACAGTCAAAAAGGTACCTGCACTCACCGCGGGGAAACAGTAGACCGACTTCTATGGCATCTCGGACAGATCCGGCTTCAGGCTGATAGCAGGGCGCTCAGAGTGGAGGCAAAGCCTCCATTCTGAGCGCCCTGCTATCAGCCTGAAGCTGGATCTGTCCGAGATGCCATAGAAGTCGTTCTGCTGTTTCCTCGCGGTGAGTGCGGGTACCTTTTTGTCTTTTCATGTATGCTATAAAATATGGGCACTCCACTACACTGCGGTAAGACACCAGATGAACCCCGGGGAGATCGGTAAAGTGTCCTAGAAAGAAAAACCACATGCACTCACCAGATTGATAAAAACAGTAGAAAAACTTTATTCGTACTTATGCATCTGACAAATGGACTTCACCCAGTGCAGGAGGGAGACAGCCTTGGAGTCTCGAGTTGGGTTCTGTGATACGCCCCTGCTCATAGCTCCGAGCCTCCTTGCCCTGGGGGAAGTCCATTTGACAGATGCATAAGGACAAATAAAGTTTTTCTACAGTTTTCATCAGACTGATGAGTGCAGCTGTTATTTCTTTTTATTGTACGGGAGATTTTAAAATCATAGTACTGTGACCTCCACTGACCCTAAGAATGAAGGGAGCCAATGGGGCCATTTTACAGTTCCATAAGGGGTTATACAGGAAAAAACTTTATATATATATATATATATATATATATCTATATCAACTGGCTCCAGAAAGTTAAACAGATTTGTAAATTACTTCTATTGAAAAATCTTAATCCTTTCAGTACTTACGAGCTAATGTAGTTGAGTTGTTCTTTTCTGTCTAAGTGCTCTCTGATGACACGAGTCTGTAGAACCGCCCAGTTTAGAAGCAAATCCCCATAGCAAACCTCTTTTACTCTGTGCAGTTCCCGAGACAAGCAGAGATGTCAGCAGAGAGCACTGTTGCCAGACAGAAAATAACAACTCAACTTCAGCAGCTGATAATTATTGAAAGGATTAGGATTTTTTAATAGAAGTAATTTACAAATCTGTTTAACTTTCTGGAGCCAGTTGATATACATTTCCCCCCCCCCCTGGAATACCCCTTTAATTGTAGCAACTTTCTTTTCCAGATTCGAAATCATGTCGTTTGTCAGAAGATACAATTACACAGAATAATTTAGTGTTATCTAAGAGTATACCCATGACTAAAGTCTATAACAATGGTGACCGTATTCTCACTCGGTGTAAAGCCAACTATTATCGTGCATCCCCATCTTCTGCATTGGAATGTGTAAATGGAAAGATGATCTATCCAAAATGTACGCAGGAAAGTAAGTATAACCTTGTTTACAGCGTTTAGTTAAATCTGTGAAATGCGGATATTTGTATGCAGTAAATGTACGCTTTATATAGCTTCGGGACGTCACTACTCCTTGCAAAGCTCTTTTTCCCATTGTTTTAATAAGAAAATAAAAATTGACTAAACAACATAATATGCTATTACAATTCAATATTGACAAATATTTATAACCCCTTAGTGTCCTGTACTATATTTTTAAAGGGGTATTTTAGACCATTAAAAACAAACAAACAAAAAAAAACAATATGCTGCTGTGGCTGAGAGGGGAAGGGGGAATAGACAAATAGCCATACTTACCTAGCCCTGGTCCCCCACCCACATTCCCCAATCTTCTCTCTTCAGTCTTATTCTGAGATGAGCGTTTGAAGCAGGACCTGCCGGCTTAGGCAATCACAGGCCGCAGCAGTGTCCGTTCTCGGCCAGTGATTGGCTAAACCAGCAGGTGCTGCTTTAAGTGAGTCTCGGAATCAAACGAAGAGTTAAAGGGACCAGCGGAGGACCAGGGCTAGGTATGTATGGCTTTTTTCTCTTCTATCCCTCTACCACAAAAGCATATTGGGGAAATGTAAAATTTCTTATAAAGTCACTGCTATTTGCCTGTTGGCTGTAAGGCTGGGTTCACACCACGTTTTGTTAAATATGGCTCCCGTATACGGTTGGGAGGAGGGGGGCGGGGCTTAATCGCAGTGCCCACACTCAGCCGTATTCGGGAACTATATTTAATGCATGTCTATGAGCCGACCGGAGTGAACCGCAGCCTCCGGTCGGCTTCGTTTTTGGCCGTATGTGGTTTCCCGACCGCAGGCAAAAACGTGGTCGACCACGTTTTTGCCTGCGGTCGGGAAACCGCATACGGCCGAAAACGAAGCCGACCGGAGGCTGCGGTTCACTCCGGTCGTCTCATAGACATACATTAAATACGGTTCCCGAATACGGCTGAGTGCGGGTGCCGCGATTAAGCCCCGCCCCCTCCTCCCAACCGTATACGGGAGCCGTATTTAACAAAACGTGGTGTGAACCCAGCCTAAGCCCACCTCCTGCAATCAGCCAGACTGAATGAAGTGCATATCTTTGCGCTTCTTCTGACTGTATCTAGCGGTAGAGGTCCCACCACTGGGACCGCAACCAAAAGTTATTTTTATGTGACAGTAATGCTTCAAAAACAAGCAATCAGAGTTTCATAATGTATCTTTGCCCCTATGTGTTGTAGAACCTTGCAGGATAAACCAAGAGAAAGTAGACGAAAACTTTTTGGAACTCCATCCAGACCATGAGAATAAAGTTTTTTTTGAAAATGAAGAGGTCATTCATTTTACGTGCAAAGCCGGATACACCACAACATCTGATACAACTGGACTCTGTATTAAAGAAGATATTTTATACCCTTTTTGCCATGAAATATGTAAGTAGTCATAAAAGCGTAAAAATTGTGTTAAGAGAACTCAGTAAAACACTGGAATCTTAAAGGGGTACTTGGGTGGAAAACCACATTTTTTAAAATCCACCGGTGCCAGAAAGTTAAACAGATTTGTAAATAACTTCTATTTAAAAATCTTAATCCTTCCAGTACTTATTAGCTGCTGTTTGCTCCAGAGGAAGTTGAATTTATTTTTGGAATTCTTTTCTATCTGATCACAGTGCTCTCATACAGAGGCTGATAAGTACTGAAGGGATAAAGGATTTTTAAATAGAAGTAATTTACAAATCTATTGCAGCAGTGAGATAGGTATAAAGGGGAGAGCACACAAGAGGCAAACTTCACCTGTACTGAATTGCAGCGTGGTCTCAGCAAACCAACTCTACATCTCCTGCGGGGTGCACATACACAAAGTATGAAGTATCAATATAAACGAATAAAGAAGCATGGTACATGCACTCACCGCTCAACGGAGATAGTAGCGTAATGGGGTCCGGTTACGTGAAGCTGGGTCTCAACATCAGCGCAGGTGGAATGGCGCTCGGAGGCGCCATTCCACCTGCGCTAATGTTGAGACCCAGCTTCCCGTAACCGGACCCCGTTACGCTACTATCTCCGCTGACTCTGGAAAAAATGTTTTCAAATCAATTGGTGCCAGAAAGTTAAACAGATTTGAAAATTACTTCTATTTAAAAATCTTAACCCTTCCAGTACTTATCAGCTGCTGTATACTACAGACATACTACAGACAAATTTGTGAAGTTCTCTCCAGCCTGACCACAGTGCTCTCTGCTGACACCTCTGTCCGTGTCAGGAACTGTCCAGAGCAGGAGAGGTTTTCTATGGGGATTTGCTTCTAATCTAGACAGTTCCTGACACGGACAGAGGTGTCAGCAGAGAGCACTGTGGTCAGACTGGAAAGAACTTCACAATTTTCTCTGTAGTACACAGCGGCTGATAAGTACTGGAAGGATTAAGATTTTTTTTAAATAGAAGTAATTTACAAATCTGTTCAACTTTCTGGCACCAGTCCATTTGAAAACATTTGTTTTCCACTTGTTTCCACTGGAGATCCCCTTTAATACCATAGACATCAATATTAAAAGCTCCAAACCTAAATGTATCAGTGTTTTTTTTTAGTAAGTTTATTCTTTTTCTGCCTTACAGAGTTAATGAAACTGGATAAGAAGATGTTACCCTCTTCAAGCTGTATTGTATATATCCTGATCAAAATACTCCATATATTGATTATTAAGAAGTTGTATCAATGCCAAGCACTAAAGAAATCATTACTTGAGTTTTGGAGTTTGGATACAACTGGAATACAAGAAACAGCTCCAATCTTTACCCATGCACTCCAGCAACACCTCCGGATAAAGTCCACTGCGGTAACAAGCAAAGAAATGTCCAGCACCGGAGTGCACAGTTAAAGGGGTACTCCCCTGGAAATCATTTTTTTTTTTCTAAATCAACTGGTGCCAGAAAGTTAAACAAATTTGTAAATTACTTCTATTTAAAAATCGTAGTACTTATCCGCTTCTATTTACTCCACAGGAAGCTCTTTTCTTTTTGAATTTCCTTTCTCTCTGACCACAGTGCTCTCTGCTGACATCTCTGTCCATTTTTGGAACTGTCCAGAGTAAGAGCAAATCCCCATAGCAAACCTCTCCTGTTCCAAACAGTTCCTAAAATGGACAGGGGTGTCAGCAGAGAGCACTGTGGTAAGACTGGAAAGGAAATTCTAAAAGAAAAGAACTTCCTGTGGAGCAAATGGAAGCTGATAAGTACTAGAAGGATTAAGATTTTTAAATAGAAGTAATTTACAAATATGTTTAACTTTCTAGCACCAGTTGATTTAAAAAAAAAAAAGTTTTCCAGGGGAGTACCTCTTTAACAACTTCTTCTTTATTGCTTTCAATGTTCTATAAAACTGAGCATAAACACCAACGCATTTCAGGTCTAACAACCCTTATTCATGGCTTATGTCAACTGAGATCAGCGATTAAAGCAAAAAAAATAAAAAATCAGTCACATCATGCAAGGGATGTCAGACAAAATAAGTTACATACATGGATTGGAGTACTTCTTAAACCTTCAAAACAATATATAACATGCAAAGAATAGAATAACAATTACTACATTTTACTGTACACATACACGTCCAAACTAGGATGATGGTTTAGTACTGTATATTCCTAGGTTTATTCTTGTTGCTTGTAAAACGTCATGAAATGTAAATTCTATGTTAATTCAAAGGTCTCCAAAACAAATAAAATCCTTTCAAAAGCCAATTGTGAATAAAATCATTAAACTTGGAGACTTTACGCCAATCATTAGTTTAATACTGTAGTAATTTTGGCCAACAGTCCAGATTTTAAAGGGGTACTCCCTCGTGACTTAACCCTACAATTCCTCAATGCAAGTCTATGGGAGGGGCGTGGCAGCCACCACACCCCCTCCCATAGACTTGCATTGAGGGGGCATGACGTAACGTAGTGAGGGGCATGGCCATGATGTCAAGACCCCCCACAGCCCGCACCCGGCGTTCGGAACAAAATGTTCCGAAAGCTGGGGCAGTGGAGAATCCCTTTAAGAAGACAATCCTGCAGACCAGTGACACAGCTAGGGTTGGTGTCACCCAGGGTGGTAGAAAATTACGTCATTACCCGACCCCTGTAACCATTTAATTTTGCCCATTCAACACTGAGGGTGCTGTGTGAGAGCCACTGTCACATTGAGGGTTTACACAATTTGTCTATGCATGTTGTATAGTAAACTAAGAGACATGCATAACAACTTGAACTTTGCCACGGCTCAAAGGTCTCTGCTTCCACTTTCTATGCTTAGGAATCAGGAGTGGGATTAAAATTTTTTACAACAGGTTCCCTTCTTGAGGTGACTGACACCAGTGATGTAGAGCACCGCGGAAACCACTTCTACTCTAAAAAACCAAATTAACCTCAAAGTCAGGTCAGGACTAGTATTGGGCGCGAATATTCGCATTTCAAATTCGAGAATTCACGAATATTGCGAATATATTCGCTATATGTTTGAAATGACGAATATTCACTTTTTTCCGCATATGCGCATATTCGCATATGTGAATATTCGCATATTCCTTCTTTTCACTTGAGGGCCAATTAGAATGATGCAAATACACTTGTCAGAGGTTATCAACAACATCCCTAGCAACCAATAGTAAAGTTGCCCACCCCTCACTGTTTTATTCCTCAAATACGCAAATATTCAAATATGCGAATATAACGAATACGCAAATATAGGACGAATATTCGTCTATATATTTGCAAAATATCGCAAATTCGAATGTGGCCAATGCTGCTCATCACTAGTCAGGACCTCACTGTCCTCTCCAGACTCCTCCAGACTCCTCATTTTATCCTTCATTCCTTACTGGCCAGTAATTTTATTGTGAAAAAAAATGATGAAATTTAAATTGCATGTAAAAATCCAAGATCTGCACAGAAGTGCGTATACAGATCCAGAACAACAGGAGTGCAGATATCTATGCAACTTCTCTGTAACATGAAATGGTCCTGATATAAAAATATGTCGAGCAGACAAAAACAGAGATGTTACAAACCACTTTCATCTAACCCGGTACAGAGCACTGTTAAAAAAACTTTGGTCTTTCCTCAGATGTGAAGTTGAAAAGGTCGTGATATCCCAGAAAACTGCTGGGCGCCTCTTTGTTGAATATCCGAAATTCGGATATTCAGCAAAGAGTATCCAAAGTTGTATTGCCTCCCTAAGATGCACAAGTCACAGAGCCGACCCACCGGCTGCCCGATTGTGGCGGGGATTGGCTCTGCGACTGAACCACTTTCACAGTACATGGAATGGCTACTAAAACATTTACATACCTCCATGACCACATATGTAAAAGATATCAGTGATTTATCACACCAACTTGATGGCTTCGCTTGGGGCGAAGAGAGCCGATACACCCGTATCCCTATGGATGCGGGTGTACAGGCTATACATGAGCTCCTTCAAGAGGTAGGAAAATCCTTACGTCTCCTACATTAAAGGAAAACTGTGAGAATAGTCACCCGCACAAACCAGTGGTACTGCCTGGTAGTGCGGTTGACGCTTAGAAAAACTATGCTTACAATGCCTGGATCCGTTGCTTCGTTTGTCTGATATCTCCTTCTTTCTGAATATGCAAATTAGCAGTAAGTGGCACAGGCGAGGACAATAACACCTATGTACTTCAGGCCGAAGAATTAAAAGCAAGATTAAGGGAACATAAGTATCCTGAAACAGTTATCAATTGAGCTTTTGAAAAAGCTAATAAAGTTACTTGCAATAATCTCCTCTGTCCCAGAAAATACAGAATCGATCACTCCAAAAAATGTAACAACAATGGGGTCAATAATTAAATTAAATCTTATGCACAAATAAAAGAGAATTTTGATATCATCGATAAGTCTAAGTTCTGGTATATACAAAGGTTTGAAGCAGTTAGGGCTATGAGCCATCAACAATTCCCCACAATAAGGTCACATCCGATAATTGATAATATGGAGCATAATACAGCAATTAAGAGTTTGACTGGTATAATGTATAAATGAATAGTGCAAGAAATCACTTTACCCTTTTTAGAAAAGGTTAAAAAAAAATGGGTATTAGAAATAGGTAGTGTAGATGAGGATTCCTGGCAATGGATACTTAAGAATGTGGAATATTGTACTTCTAATAAACACTACCGATTCACCAAGCTCAGGTTAATTTTTAGACTATATCAGTCACCTAGAGAATTTAAATCAATGGGATACAAAGAGAAGCAATACTGTCCGAGATGTGAGGAAGAAGCGGTGGGTTTTCTTCATATGACATGGGGCTGTATTGTACTACGGAAATATTGTTCCCCGATAGTTAAATACATTTAAGAGAAGCTAGAAATTAATCTAACATGGTCTCCATGGATTATTATTCTAGGTGAAATGAACCCGGGGGAAAAATATAATATATTGATACTCAATCTTCTTTTTCTGGCAAAACTAATGATACTAAGGAATTGGTACAACCCAGTGCCCCCAGATATTGTGGCTTGGATTAATATGGCTAATAAAATTTAATCGTCTGAAAAATGGAGGAGTAGGCAATCGAAGAAAAAAGCCAAAGATTTCAATAAGTCTTGGGCACTTTGGGATAATTAGGCAATTCATTTTATTTTCCCCCCTGATGGGCAATAGGGGTGGGAATATGGGTTGGTTACATTGATTAGCTGATATACTGTTAGCAATTTTATTGTCATAATTGTATAAAATTATTAAAAGAATAAATAGTGCGTGATGGTAAAAAAAATAAAAAAAAACAAAAAAAAAACAATCGGGTTACCTTCTCTTTCTCTAACTCCAATTTAAACTCTAGAATCATGTCCACCATCCATCGCTATTAGTATATGTTAGAGGTAGATCCAGACTTGAAAGAAAGAGCACTACAAAAAGCCCTTATTACTTACCGCAGGAGCACAACTCTGGGTGATACATTATCCAAGCTAGATTCTGTTGCTTTAAAAAGCACCTGGCTGGATAAAACTAAAGGCAATTTTGCTTGGGGGCACTGTAATTTCTGCTCCTATAACATAAAGACGTACTGTGACGTTAGGTAGTTATACCCACGCTGTTAATCAGTTTATTTCCTGTCGATCACATTTTTTGGTGTATGCCCTGATTTTCCCTTGTGGGTCCTTTTATGTGGGCAAAACAATAAGAAGTCTATTTACTCGGGTACGTGAGCATTTCTATTCCATTTGTACAGGAAAGGGAGCCCCACATTTAATAGCCCACAACGGAGAACACCCCAAAGGAGATTGTAACGTCATGAAATTTACCGGTTTACAAATAGTTAATCCACCCTGTAATGGAGGGGATCGGCACGCGATTCTCCTACAAACTGAAGCAAAATGGATAATCAAGCTTAAAGCCTTAGGACCAATTGGTCTTACTCTCATAATGACTCCAGATAGGACGAAAGGCATGCTGGGTAGTGACTACTTATGAACCTGATTGTAAGAGATGCAGTGATCCTCATTACAAGGCTTCATTCAGAAATCATTTGAACTCTCCGTTAGTCTACACATTGGCATCCTTAAAGGGGTACCCCACTGGAAAAAATTTTTTTTTTTCAAATCAACTGGTGCCAGAAAGTTAAACATATTTGTAAATTACTTCTATTAAAAAATCTTAATCCTTCCAGTACTTAAAAGCTGCTATGTGCTCCTCAGGAAGTTCTTTTCTTTTTGAATTTCCTTTCTGTCTAACCACAGTGCTCTCTGCTGACACCTCTGTCCATATTAGGAACTGAGTAGGAGAAAATCCCAATAGCAAACCTATCCTGCTCTGGACAGTTCCTAAAATGGACAGAGGTGTCAGCAGAGAGCACTGTGGTCAGACAGAAAGGAAATTCAAAAAGAAAATAACTTCCTGTGGAGCACATAGAAGCTGATAAGTACTGGAAAGATTAAGATTTTTCAATAGAAGTAATTTACAAACATGTTTAACTTTCTGGCACCAGTTGATTAAAAAGAAAGTTTGCCAGTGGAGTACCCTTTTATAAAAAAAAAAAAAAAAAGGGGAAGCCTATGTGCAGCCCCATGCAGCCCGTAGACTTGATTGGGCTGAATGTAGTCTAATTGTGAGAACAACGCACATTGTTGGTGTAGTGCATCCTCGTCTGTAC
The DNA here is from genome assembly GCF_029499605.1 of Hyla sarda. NCBI lineage: Eukaryota > Metazoa > Chordata > Amphibia > Anura > Hylidae > Hyla > Hyla sarda. The sequence goes on from NC_079194.1 coordinate 36,697,183, forward strand.
ATTCCGCTATCAGCAATATAGCAGCACATTTTGCAAGAAGTGTTCCGGGTGCCCTGTTAATTCTCCTTTACAAGGTATTGTTCAAATTTCTAGCTACGGACGCTGGCACCAAATGATCTGCTGTGCGCTTGTACCTGTGGCTCCAATCCTGTGAACTGTATTGGATGTGTGGTGGAGTGGTGCCGACAGCATTACCTTAGGACTGTGTAATTGTGACAACATATAGAATGTTTTTGTGAGACTCCGAAACCTGGTGGATCAAATTCAACGCGGACGTTCAGGAAATAGACTGAATGTTGTAGAAAGTAGGCTACGTTAGGTTACCTTTTAGTCTATTTGCACGTTGGCATATTTTTTTTTTTAAGTAATGCTGACGTGTACCGTATTTTTCGCCGTATAAGACGCACTTTTTGTTCCCCAAAACTGGGAGGAAAAAGTCGGTGCGTCTTATACGGCGAATACACCCCTATCGCGGCGGTCCCTGCGGCCATCAGCGGCCGGGACCCGCGGCTAATACAGGACATCACCGATCGTGGTGATGCCCTGTATTAACCCTTCAGATGCGGCGATCAAAGCTGACCGCCGCGTCTGAAGGGAAAGTGACACTAACCCGGCTGTTCAGTCGGGCTGTTCGGGACCGCCGCGATTTCACCGCGGCGGTCCCGAACAGCCTGACTGAATAGCCGGGTTAGTGCTTACAGGACACCGGGAGGGACCTTACCTGCCTCCTCGGTGTCTTCTCCGTTCAGGGATCCCCTCTATGGCCGGCACTCTCCTTTCTCGTCATCACGTCGTCGCGTACGTGCGTCGGTGTGCGTAACGAAGTGATGGCGGCGACGGAGAGCGAGGATACCCAGACGACAGCAGAGACGTTCCGGAGCGACAGGGACACGGCAACAGCGATGGAGCGACATCCAGGGCAGCGGTGACGGGTCCGGAGCGGCGGGGACACGTGAGTATTACCTCCTATGCAGTGGTCTTCAATCTGCGGACCTCCAGATGTTGCAAAACTACAACTCCCAGCATGCCCGGACAGCCAACGGCTGTCCGGGCATGCTGGGAATTGTAGTTTTGCAACATCTGGAGGTCCGCAGGTTGAAGACCACTATTGGGTTCAAAATCTTTAATTTTTTAGATTTTGCACCTAAAAATAGGGTGCGTCTTATACGCCGGTGCGTCCTATAGGACGAAAAATACGGTACCTCGAAAAAGGGCACAAAATGTAATCTGAATGCAGCCTAACCCTGACATGACAGACATAAGCTGTGTTCACTATTCCAACATTATTTTATTGTTCAAGGGCATCTAAAATAAACAGTGAAGCTAACAATTTTAATCAGTTTTGTACCGACATCTCCTATGCAGGTCTATATTTCACCATGGTAACAGACTACAAATCCTTTGTACTCCTGCAGTCAGACTCTCTGCCATCCATCACTTACGTCTTGTTACTGAATGTTTGTCAACAATAAAAAAAAAAGCCCTTTTTTATATTCTGGTCAACCACGGCAAAGTACCCGCTATGGACAAAATTGACTCCGTCTTATGTGCGATATGTGAAAGTCTCCCTGTCATTTAGATGAAAACAGGTCAAAAGTTTTTGATCACTCGGGTTGTAAATGTTTAGACCCACACCAATCTCTAGATATTGCTGGGAGAAGCACACAGTACTGCGCTTCACTCCATGGCTGGCTACGATGCACTGGATGGGCTCCATAGACTTATAGTGAAGCCTGTCTAGTGCTGCTCCCACCCAGGGAGTGAAGCATGCTGCTGTGCGCTTCTCCCGGCAATATCTGGAGATCGGTTGGGGTCTAAACCTTCAGACTTGTCTGATTCAAAGGATTTTCTTAATGACAGGGACACTTTAAATATTTACAGCTTTGTATGTTTATTGCATGTGTATTATAGCTAGATGCTCATGTTAAATAACAATATAATAGAACTGTCATAAACAGGATATATTTGATTTATTCCCCGAAACTGAAGCAGCAGCGGTATGAAAATGATTAGGCAGCACAAAATACATTTTTATAATTTAAGGAACTGTTGCTGTGATTTTATTCTCACTTAGTGAAAGTAAACAAAAGAAAAGCACGAAAGTAGACGAACCAGAAAATGTTTGAGAAATAGTCGAAGTACAGAGCAGAGATCCAGATGAATGGTTTAATCATTTCTTTTATATAAGATTATATAAGATTATGTTCTTATTTTTGTTATTTTGTTAGCTTTCAGATTTTATCATTAAGCAATAGCTGTATCATTATATGATTTTAAGTGGAATTTGTTCACTTTCTGAAAGACAAAAATAAGAGAGAATATAGACATTAGGGACAGAAATGTTTCACTTTTTACAATTAAAGGGGAACTCCGGTGGAAACAAGTGGAAAAAAAAAGGTTTTCAAATCAACTGGTGCCAAAAAGTTAAACAGATTTCTAAATCACTTCTATAAAAAAAAATCTTAACCCTTCCAGTACTTATCAGCTTCTGTATACTACAGAGAAAATTGTGTAGTTCTTTCCAGCCTGACCACAGTGCTCTCTGCTGACACCTCTGTCCATGTCAGGAACTGTCCAGATTAGAAGCATATTCCCATAGAAAACCTCTCCTGCTCTGGACAGTTCCTGACACGGACAGAGGTGTCAGCAGAGAGCACTGTGGTCAGACTTCACAAATTTCTCTGTAGTATATCTGTAGTATACAGCAGCTGATAAGTACTGGAAGGGTTAAGATTTTTAAATAGAAGTAATTTACAAATCTGTTAAACTTTCTGGCAACAGTTGATTTGAAATTTTTTTTTTCCCCACCGGAGTACCCCTTTAACCTCTGAGTGTAAATGTTTACAAATTGGAATCTGTCCTGACTAAAAGGTGGTGATTTACATCAGTTGTGGGTGTGAATTATAGTAATGCAGTTGAGCTGTGGAGTGCCCCACCCCTGCCTTATAAACTCCTCCTACTTACAAATAAGTAAAGTGTAAGCGAAATAGGAAAAAGTAAAAAAAAATTTACCAACATAGCTAAAATTTGAAACTTTTCTCATTAGAAACCTCTCACAGGGTGGTAAGTAAATTTGCCCTGAAGTTTACCAAGGTGTTTATAAGTAAACTTGGGTGGTCTTACATTTATACAGTAAACGTTTTTTTTTCCCGGCACACAGTCATGGTAGATTTGATTTGTGCAACTACTTTCTAAGGTCATTTTTATACAATGTATTTTTTCCCATTTTTTGGGTCCATAAAATGCCCTTAAAATACTGGTCAAAAAATATTAAATTCTATTGCACTCAATAGTAAAACAGCCTAAAAGAGCTGTCAGTGGCTGTAATTATCATAGCTGTAAATTTAAAGGGTTACTCTGCCCCTAGACATGTTATCCCTTATCCAAAGGATAGGGGATAACATGTCTGATCTCCGGGCTGACACTGCGGCATTATGGTGACGGAAGCCTGGGGCTTCCGTGATCGTGATGTCATGCCACACCCCCTCCATTCATGTCTATGGGAGGGGGGCATGGCGGCTAGTACACAGCTGTCACGCCTCCTCCCATAGACATGAATGGAGGGGGCGTGGTGTATGATCACTAGTCATCCGGAATGGAGCTGAGTTCACTCCGTGCATCAGACGAGTCTGATTTCAAGTTACAATGGTCAAGAAAAGGTCAACATACAATGCTATGGAATCTGCGAAATGTGTCAAGGGCTGGAAGAACCGACCAATCAGAATGGACATTTCACTGGTAAAACCCCTGTATTCCTTAAGTGCATGCACTGACTGGTGTCTGCTAGCGCCTCCTACAGTACAGGGAGGTATTACATGTTCTGTACTCTTTACCTGTACCAGGGTTACCTGCTCCTTTGGACACCAGGTGAGGGCGGCTTCATTTTACTTTTTTTAGGACACTGTGTATACTGTACAGGACCCTGAAGAAGCTTCTGTCCTCTACATAGACCAGTGTTTCCCAAAGAGGGTGCCTCCAGCTTTTGCAAAACTACAACTCCCGAAGGCTGCCCGGGCATGCTGGGAGTTGTCGTTTTGCAACAGCTGGAGGCACTCTGGTTGGGAAACACTGAAATAGACAGTGATTACAGCTCTCAGCAGATCTTTATTACTTTTATATGTGAGGATTTGCTTCATCTATATTAGTGGGCTTCAGAACCAATTACCAGGTTTCCATAGAGTTATGTAAAGTAGAGATGGTAGGTACTTCGGTTTCTCATCCGGTGCACGTAGAAACAAATATGCAGTAGAAGAAGTCTCGGCACTCGGGATTTAAATCCCGAGTGCCGAGACTTCTTCTACTCCATAGAGTTATGGTCTCAACATAAAATGGTTTCAACATACAATGGTCGTCCTGGAATCGATTAATATTGTAACTTGAGGGACCACTGTATTATCCTTATTTTTTAAATCCACTCCTGAGCTTCAGTTTGTTGTCATGCCTGCTGTATTCATGTCTATAGGAGAGACGTAGATACAGCGTTCAAGTATCTATGTTAAACCAGTGAAAGAGACTGGTGGCACTGTCTTGGGGAAATTAGCCATGAAAACACCTGACAATTATATCTTAGTATGGCTGGAAATACTGAATGCTTTAGCGTTAGAGTGTGACGGCTATGTAACTTCCTCAATTTAGACCAATATATGGAGGGTTAACTTCAATGTATTAACCTATAGATTCCCCTAGGGGAATCCAAAAATACCCTATTTCCCCATATATACATATACTTTATGGTGATCCCACAAGCTTTATTAAATAATGATTTAGGTTGTACTAAATGAACAGAACTACACACAGTTAAAAGGTTAAGCAAGAGAAGCAGCTCGATGTGTATAATGTATATTGATATTCAATATACAGATTGACAGAACATTCTCTGCTAGTATCGGTTGTTCCTATTGAGTGAGCTGAATGTGCCTGCAGTGCACGTTCTGCAATCCGAGCTGCTGCTATGCTTTTGTTTAAAAAGTTCCCTACTCTGCCCCCCTCAACATGTTTCGCTGCTCCTGCAGCTTTGTCAAGAGGTAGCGGGCATATGCTAAAAAGTACTAAAAGGATTAAGAATTTTTTAATAGAAGTTATTTACAAATCTGTTTAACTTTCTGGCACGAATTGATTTAAAAAAAAAAAAGTTTTCCACTGGAGTACGGTACCCCTTTAATCTTTGCCACTGTCTGGGTGCTCAGACCCTTCCATTTCTCTCCCCTTCTTTCTTCTTGCCTCTACCTGTTCTGATGACCCATGTGTTCCATGTGCTACCTCTTGACAAAGCTGCAGGAGCAGCGAAACATGTTGAGGGGGGCAGAGTAGGGAACTTTTTAAACAAAAGCATAGCAGCAGCTCGGATTGCAGAACGTGCACTGCAGGCACATTCAGCTCACTCAATAGGGACAACCGATACTAGCAGAGAATGTTCTGTCAATCTGTATATTGAATATCAATATACATTATACACATCGAGCTGCTTCTCTTGCTTAACCTTTTAACTGTGTGTAGTTCTGTTCATTTAGTACACCTTAAAACATTATTTAATAAAGCTTGTGGGATCACCATAAAGTATATGTATATATGGGGAAATAGGGTATTTTTGGATTCCCCTAGGTGACGGCTATGTAAGACACATTGTAATGTTTTCAAAAAATTTAAGTGACCGCACTAACCCATTCACGTGAAGATAGAAGTAGATGCTTTATTTCATGGCGTTTCTACATGCGAGGAAGAAAGAGGTGTGGCCTGGGGCTAATATGACCACATGTTATCCTGTGAATAGGGGATAAGTTACCTAGGAGCAGAGTACCCCTTTAAAGGGGTACTCCGCTGGGAAACAGTTTTTTTTTCATATCAACTGGTCCCAGAAAATTAAACAGATTTGTAAATTACTTTTATAAAAAAAAAATATTAAAGGGGTATTCATGGAAAAACTTTAATTATTTTTAATATCAACCGACACCAGAAAGTTAAACAGATTTGTAAATTACTTCTATTAAAAAATCTTAATCCTTCCAATAATTATCAGCTGCTGAAGTTGAGTTGTTCTTTTCTGTCTGGCAACAGTGCTCTCTGCTGACATCTCTGCTTGTCTCGGGAATTGCACAGAGTAGAAGAGGTTTGCTATGGGGATTTGCTTCTACTCTGGATAGTTCCCAAGACATCAGAGAGCACTTAGATAGAAAAGAACAACTCAACTTCATCAGCTCATAAGTACTGAAAGGATTAAGATTTTTTTTAAGAGAAGTGTTTCAAAAATCTGTTTAACTTTCTGGAGCCAGTTGATACATAAAAAAAAGGTTTTTTTCCTGGATAACCCCTTTAATCCTTCCAGTACCTATCAGCTGCTGTATGCTCCACAGGAATTTGTGTAGTCCTTTCCAGTCTGACCACAGTGCTCTCTGCTGCCACCTCTGTCCATGTCAGGAAGTGTCCAGAGTGAAAGCAAATCCCCATAGCAAACCTCTCCTGCTCTGGACAGTTCCTGACATGGACAGATGTGTCAGCAGAGAGCACTGTGGCCAGACGGGAAAGAACTACACAACTTCCTCTGGAGCATACAGCAGCTGATATCAGTTGGTTTGAAAAAAAAAATGTTTTTCCTACCCCTTTAAGACATAAACAATTAATATGCAGTATATTATAATGTAGTTAATGAATATAATATATATTATGATATAATTATAATTTGTTACATTGTAGTAGGTTTGTACTTACATCTAGAAGCATCTAGGATATGGAAGAACTCCTCTGTCGCACTGGCTGATTAATTCTCTGGGATCAGATATTTTATATCCAGGCAGACATTTAAACTTAATTTTACCATTGTGACTGACGTAACATTTTTGCGCATGTTTCCTTTTCTCTTGATTCCTGACACAGTATATTTTGCTCTGACCCGACATTAGCATCAGATGATTTATTCTCATGTCTTCCTCACTTGTAGTACATGGCTCTAGGACACAAAATTTTATTTTTGTTACAACATTTATTATGTGAAGTGTTTAAAGGGGTACTCAGGTGAAAACCTTTTTTCTTTTAAATCAACTGGCTCCGGAAAGTTAAACAGATTTGTAAATTACTTCTATTAAAAAATCTTAATCCTTCCTGTACTTATTAGCTGCTGAATACTACAGAGGAAATTCTTTTCTTTTTGGAATTCTCTCTGATGACATCACGAGCACAGTGCTCTTTGCTGACATTATTATAATAATAATAATAATAAGTCTTTATTTATTGTAGTCCTTAGTGGGATTTGAACCCAAGTGCCCAGCACTGCAAGGCAGCAGTTCTAACCACTGAGCTACCATGCTGCCCTTAGCATACATCTGCTATGCACGGTTGCTAAAATGGACAGAGATGTCAGCAGAGAGCACTGTGCTCGTGATGTCATCAGTGTTCCAAAAAGTAAGGAATTTCCTCTGTACCATTCAGCAGCTAATAATTACTGGAAGGATTAAGATTTTTTAATAGAAGTAATTTACAAATATGTTTAACTTTCTGGCACCAGTTGATTTAAAAGAAAAAGGTTTTCACTGGAGTACCCCTTTAATAAATAAAGCGGCCATGGATACCATACTTTAGAATACGATATTGACGGGTAATTCAAACTAAAATACTTTACAGTTTTAGCAAATTAAGTCACCTGCCTTTATGGGTTTTCTGTGGTAGAATGATTGATGGGCTATCCTTGCTGCTTGGTGCCCATAATACACGGTTAAAGGGGTACTCCGCTGCCCAGTGTTTGGAACAAACTGTTCCGAATGCCGGAGTCGGGAGCTTGTGACATCATAGCCCTGCCCCCTCATGATGTCACGCCCGCCCCCTCAATGCAAGTCTATGGGAGGGGGCGTGACATCCGTCATGCCCCCTCCCATAGACTTGCATTGAGGGGGCAGGGCATGACATCATGAGGGGGCTATGACATCACGATCTCCAGATGCCGGCACCAGCATTCGGAACCGTTTGTTCCAAACGCTGAGCAGCGGAGTACCCCTTTAATAGGGCCAGAAGTAGTTGGCTCCAACCACTGTGTAGTGGTGACACCGCATTACTGCAGCTCAGCTCCTAGGAGGAGGGAAGGAGAACTGAGCAGCACTAATCAGATCCCTTTTTTTTCATTTATTCTTTTAGCATTTTGAAGTCCCCCACAGGGAACTTTTTATAGCAATCTATTGATGCACGGCACTGATCCACTTGTATAGTCTGCCAGAAGGTAGACCATACAGATGGAACCCAGAAAAGCAGAATGGAGGAGGTAAATAGACCTCCGGCCACCATCTTGACTCATGGGACCCCCGTAATCCTGCAGATAATTTAGATCAATATTGATCAAGGGTTAATGGAAAACAATGGAAGACATTAGCCTGATCACTGATGTCTGCATAAGGTCCAGGCCAGTACTGGAGGATTGGTGGCCTTGGTTTTGGTGTCCAGTGGAACACATGGGTCATCAGAACAGGTAGAGGCAAGAAGAAAGAAGGGGAGAGAAAGGGAAGGGTCTGGACACCCAGGAAGGGTCTGGACAGTGGCAAAGATTAAAGGGGTACTCCGGATGGAAAACTTTTTTTTTTAAATCAACTCGTGCCAGAAAGTTAAACAGATTTGTAAATAACTTCTATTAAAAAATTCTTAATCCTTTTAGTACTTTTTAGCAGCTGTATACTACAGAGGAAATTCTTTAATTTTTAATTTTTTTGTCTTGTCCACAGTGCTCTCTGCTGACACCTCTGTCTGTGTCAGGAACTGTCCAGAGCAGCATAAGATTGCTATAGGGATTTTCTCCTGCTCTGGACAGTTCCTGATACAGATATCAGGTGTCAGCAGAGAGCACTGTGGACAACAAAAAAATGTAATAAAATAAAGATTTTCCTCTGTAGCAAACAGCTGCTAAAAAGTACTGAAAGGATTAAGATTTTTTTTTTATAGAAGTAATTTACAAATCTGTTTCGCAACAGTTCAGTTAATCGAAAAAAGTTTTCCACCGGAGTACCCCTTTAAGGGCCCTATTATATCGGCCAATTATAAGATGAACAGACTGCTATCCCCTTGTGTAATTGGGACAGTGTTCAGCTGATGCACTAGAAAGCCTGATTGGTCGGTTGATAGGCCTCACAAATAAACTAAGCTAGTGGCCTCACTAAACTGTGCAAAAGAATGTAGCTGAAGGCGCTAATACACATCAAAACAGAACAAACACACTGATAGTTGTCAGAGAAAAAACACGAATTATGGCTCCATGATTTCCAAATACGAAGATCAGTTTAACATGGACAGGAAACAGAAATAACAAACAACTTAAAACTTGAGATAAGCAGGAACCAGCACTTGGCTCAGACCTGAGCAATGAAGATACCACATCACTTAGGCCCTGTTCACACGTCCGAAATGTCTGCACGAAAAATCTCTGACTGCAGGCACCAGCACGGGAATGAGATGTCTAATAGACGGCTATACATTCCATGTGGAGTCCACAGAAAGAGTGGACAGGTTTATTCTTTCTGCGGACAACGAAATTGGAATTTGTGCCAGAAACATCTGGCGCCAAAATTCCTCCATGTGCACAACGCAGCAGAATCTCCACATAGAATCCCAATGCGGAAGTGTGAACAGGGCCTTACTCTGGAATCAACTGGCTCCAGAAAGTTAAACAGATTTGTAAATTACTTCTATTAAAAAAATCTTAATCCTTTCAGTACTTATGAGATTCTGAAGTTAAGGTTGTCTTTTCTGTCTAAGTGCTCTCTGATGACACGTTTCGTCTCGGGAACCGCCCAGTTTAGAAGCAAATCCCCATAGCAAACCTCTTCTAAACTGGGCGGTTCCCGAGACACGTGTCATCAGAGAGCACTTAGACAGAAAAGAACAACTCAACTTCAGAAGCTCAAAAGTACTGAAAGGATTAAGATTTTTTAATAGAGGTAATTTACAAATCTGTTTAACTTTCTGGAGCCGGTTGATATATATAAAAAAGTTTTTTTCTGGAATACCCCTTTAATTCTTGTGTTGGAAACTGTGTACCTGCACGAAATTTACGACACGGCACAGGGCATGTGATAGATCTAGAGCTGATCACATTTCTCTGCGACTTTTTGTGCATTTTTTGCATTTTGTGTATTATTTTGTGCGACTTTTTGTGCATTATTAAAAAGTCGCACATTTGTCGTACAGGTTAAAACCTGTGCGACAAATGTGCGACTTTTTAATAATGCTGTCCACAGTCAGTTTCTAAGCCAACTGAGGACTGGTGTAGAATTGCACCTAAATAAGCGTAGTTGTGCCAAAATATGCAACAAACTGAAAAGTCGCAAATCATAAATTCCTGACCTCTGCACGATTGCAACTGAAATCACGACTTCCAATGTCACTTTGCAAAAAATGTTCTATTTCATTTGTCACAATTATTTATCACTAAAAAGCAACTGCACCAAAAATAGAGACAAACTACGGCCAAAATAATGGAGTAATAATGGACCTAACAACTGCCCCACTACCTAAACCTCAGAGAAGAGGAAATAGTAGGAAGATTTCATCTATGTGTAACAGAAGAGAACGAAGGAAGGATTGGGGTATTGCTCAGTGGTGTCTGTAAGTTACTGAAAATATCAAATTCTATTCAGATCAAATTGTGGTTTGAGTTTTTTTTTTTTTTTTTTTACCAATAAAGGGGTACTCTGGTGAAAACCATTTTTTTTTTCATATTAACTGACTCCAGAAAGTTATAAAGATTTTTAAATTACTTATATTAAAAAATCTTAACCCTTCCAGTACTTATCAGTGGCTGTATGATCCAGAGGAAGTTGCGTAGTTCTTTTCTGTCTGACCACAGGAAGTTGCGTAGTTCTGTGCTCTCTGCTGACACCTCTGTCCGTGTCAGGAACTGTCCAGAGTAGGAGCAAATCACCATAGCAAACCTCTCCTGCTCCGGACAGTTCCTGACATGGAAAGAGGTGTCAGTAGAGAGCACAATAGAAGTAATTTACAAATCTGTTTAACTTTCTGGCACCAGTTGATTTGGAAAAAAAAATAAAAAAAAAAGGTTTTCACCGTACAACCCCCTTTAACCCCTTAACGACGCAGTATGTATATTTACGTCCTGCGCCGGCTCCTGCGATATGAAGCGGGATCGCGCCGCGATCCTGCATCATATCGCGTCGGTCCCGGCGCTCATCAACGGCTGGGACCCGCGGCTAATACCATACATCGCCGATCGCGGCGATGTGCGGTATTAGCCCTTTAGAAGCGGCGGTAAAAGCTGACCGCCGCTTCTAAAGTGAAACTGAAAGTGACCCGGCTGCTCAGTCGGGCTGTTCGGGACCGCCGCGGTGAAATCGCGGCGTCCCGAACAGCTGATCGGACACCGGGAGGGCCCTTACCTGCCTCCTCGGTGTCCGATCGACGAATGACTGCTCCGTGCCTGAGATCCAGGCAGGAGCAGTCAAGCGCCGATAATGCTGATCACAGGCGTGTTAATACACGCCAGTGATCAGCATAGGAGATCAGTGTGTGCAGTGTTATACGGACCGCAAAAAAAAAGTAAAAAAAAAGTGTTAATAAAGGTCATTTAACCCCTTCCCTAATAAAAGTTTGAATCACCCCCCTTTTCCCATAAAAAAAAAAACAGTGCGTAAATGTCCGAACTATAAAAATATATCATTAATTAAACCGCACGGTCAATGGCGTATGCGCAAAAAAATTCCAAAGTCCAAAAAAGCGTATTTTGGTCACTTTTTATACCATTAAAAAAATGAATAAAAAGTGATTAAAAAGTCTGATCAAAACAAAAATTATACCGATAAAAACTTCAGATCATGGCGCAAAAAATGAGTCCTCATAACGCCCTGTACGTGGAAAAATAAAAAAAAGTTATAGGGGTCAGAAGATGACATTTTTAAACATATAAATTTTCCTGCATGTAGTTATGATTTTTTCCAGAAGTGCGACAAAATCAAACCTATATAAGTAGGGGATCATTTTAACCGTATGGACCTACAGAATAATGATAAGGTGTAATTTTTAACGAAATATGCACTGCGTAGAAACGGAAGCCCCCAAAAGTTACAAAATGGCGTTTTTATTTTTATTTTATCGCACAATGATTTTTTTTTCCGTTTCGCCGTGCATTTTTGGGTAAAATGACTAATGTCACTGCAAAGTAGAATTGGCGACGCAAAAAATAAGCCATAATATGGATTTTTAGGTGGAAAATTTAAAGGGTTATGATTTTTAAAAGGTAAAGAGGAAAAAACGAAAGTGCAAAAACGGAAAAACCCTGAGTCCTTAAGGGGTTAAAGGGGTACTCCGTTGCTCAGCATTTGGGACAAACGTAGCCCCACCCCCTTAATGATGTCACACCCCGCCCCTCAATGCAAGTCTATGGGAGGGGGCATGATGCCCCCTCCCATAGACTTGCATTGAGGGACGGGGCGTGATGTCATGAGGGGGCGGGTCTATGACATCACGAGCTCCCGTCACCGACTCCAACATTCGGAACAGTTTGTTCCAAACACTGAGGCTATGTTCACATCAGCATTGTGGAGCTCTGATAAATAGGATGTGTCACAATGGACACCAATGGATCCTAACAGGTCCTTTTGACTTAGAATGGAGTCCATCAGGTTTCTGTTAGATGAACGTTTTTCTCCACCAAAATCTAGTCACTTTAATGGAATCGACCAATGGCGCTCCTAACACTGATGTGAACGAGGCCTTACACTGTCAACAAACAAATGTTACCATATGAACGTACCAAAACAAACGGGTGGATCTTCCCAGGTTCCACTTTGGCATCTGATCTCTTTAGGACCTTGAAGCTTGTACAGATATGGACACACATATTTAACCTTTGAACCTGAACGGTAAGACTCTCGCATGGGTGATACGATTTCTCCATGTTTGATTTGAGGAGGTCTGCCACAGGGGGTGTTCACTAAAGGAAATGGAAGATGGAAAACATGATGGGGGAGATTTATTACATTTAGAGGTTTTATTTTATTTTAATTTTTTTACTGTGTGCACATAAAGTCGCAAGCGCGCCTAAGAATTTTTTTTGGCGACTTTTTTGGGTACACAAAATGAAGTGAGAATGTCAGCATAAAGTACAAAAAGTAGCAAACCTAAGCCTGGTCAGACCTGGCTCACAAAACTGCCTTTGGAGGTGGAGGGTGCTCACAAAAAGTCGAGAGGAGAGGAGAAATATACAATGGTGGTCTGACGTGACTTATTGTTTTTTGATCATTTGCCCCAAATTTAACAACCAAAACCAAAGCAACCACTCATCCTTATAAAAAAAAAATAAAAAAATACAGACAGGCTCACAATGGGCTTTGATGTGATTAGTGGGAACATTAGGAAATGTTCCAAAATTAGCAAATGCTATACAGTGACCTCCCCCCCCCGACCTATGATGGCCCCGACATACGATCATTTCAACATACGATGGCCTCTCAGAGGCAGCATCAACATACAATGCTTTTGTATGTCGGGGCCATTGCATAAACGGCTATCCGGCAGCGCAGACTGCTTCAGCTGCCACCGGATAGCCGTTTACGGTGCCCCGTGTGGTCCGCTGACGATCACTTACCTGTCCTCGGGGCTCCGGCGCGTCCTCTTCGGGATCCTCTGCATTGTCTGCGCTCTTCATCGACGTCATCACGTCGCTGCGCACGCCGTCCCGTCATCTAATAGGAGCGGCGTGCGTAGTGATGTGATGGCGGCGACGGAGAGCGCGGTTGCCAGGGAAGCAGAGGCCTTGCCAGAGCATTAGGGACACCCTGGGGACGCGGCGACAGCGATGGACGGCGACATCCAGGGCAGCGGTGACGAGCGGTGACGGTCCGGAGCGGCGGGGACAGGTGAGTACAACTTCCTCTAACAGTGGTCTACAACCTGCGGACCTCCAGATGTTGCAAAACTACAACTCCCAGCATGCCCGGACAGCCGTTGGCTGTCCGGGCATGCTGGGTGTTGTAGTTTTGCAACATCTGGAGGTTCGCAGGTCGTAGACCACTGTCCTATACTTTACATTGCACGGATCCCTCAACATGCGATGGTTTCAACAAACGATGGTCCATTTGGAACAGATTACCATCGTATGTTGAGGGACCACTGTATTGTAGTTGCAGTAGACTGTGCTGGTTTTTCCAAGTTTTCCAAAATTCCAAAAAAACACAAGTAAAAACAAAACATCAAAACTACACAACAAAATAATATATAAAGGCAGGAAAACTACTGCGGTCAGTTATGCAGAGTATAAATGGAAATTCATAAATCTCCATTTCTTATTTTGACCTATTAACATGATTGACATATTAGCATATAATGTCCGATAGATGATAGGCCTAGTAGGTGAGGGTCCACTGAAAGGTCTAGGGGGTATTTTTCAAAGGATTTATGTGGGTTTTTTTTTTCACGTAACTTTGGCGCAATACTTTGGCGCAGTGTCTTTTTTGCGTCAAAGTTTGGCGCATCTTCTCCACTGTCATTTTTACAACTTTCTCAAAATCACACGGTCCTGTGTGTGATTTTAACTTTAGTCAGTAATTCATAATTTGTGCCAATCGATCTTTGGCGCAATTTTGCGCCTTTAGTTTTTTTTTTTGGGGGCGCAAATGACCGCCAAGAAATTTTGCACATGGAAAACACACTTAGCAATGTCAGAAAATGTAAAGGCGTCAAAATACATAAAAATTTTTTTTTTGTCAAAGCAGCGACGCCTCCGGGGCCACTCAATACTATCCTGCGACATAGTTGTCTCTAGAGATGAGCGAACTTACAGTAAATTTGATTAGTCACAAACTTCTCGGCTCGGCAGTTGATGACTTTTCCTGCATAAATGAGTTCAGCTTTCCGGTGCTCCGGTGGGCTGGAAAAGGGGGATACAGTCCTAGGAGACTCTTTCCTAGGACTGTATCTACCTTTTCCAGCCCACCGGAGCATCGGAAAGCTGAACTAATTTATGCAGGAAAGGCATCAACTGCCGAGCCGAGAAGTTCGTGACGAATTGAATTTACTGTAAGTTCGCTCATCTCTAGTTGTCTCTGAGGAACCTTCACCCTCCGTTGAGCCAGCATTGGACAAGGCCACACAGGCTCAGGAAAGGTAAGCACTAAAGCAGTGGTCTCCAACCTGCGGACCTCCAGATGTTGCAAAACTACAACTCCCAGCATGCCCGGACAGCCAACGGCTGTCCGGGCATGCTGGGAATTGTAGTTTCGCAACATCTGGAGGTCCGCAGGTTGAAGACCACTGCACTAAAGTAACCAAAAATAAATAAATGGTGCATGTCCACGAAAACCAAAAGAAAGAAAAAGAAACAGGCAAAATTGATAAATACCCCCCCCATTATCTTTTGGAGAGTAGGGCTTCCAAACACTTCATAAAATATTTGGCTGCTACTAATGGCCACCTCGGGGGAGATTTATCAAAACCTGTCCAGAGGAAAAGTTGTCCAGTTGCCCATAGCAACCAATCAGATCGCTACTTTCATTTTCCAGAGGCCTTGTTAAAAATGAAAGAAGCAATCTGATTGGTTGCTATGGGCAACTGGGTAACTTTTCCTCTGGACAGGTTTCGATAAATCTCCCCCTTGTCTTGGAAGATGGGGGTCACTGGGGTTTTGGGACCCTGACCTATCATGAACAAAGGTGTACATTTAAAGGGGTACACCAGTAGAATTTTTTTTTTAAATCAATGATGCTAGAAAGTTAGAGATTTATAAATTGTTTCTTTTTGAATATATTAAAGGAAATCTATCATCAGTTTCAGGTGACACTGATGACAACGGTACTTACCTGATCCCGTTCTGTGCTCTGGCTCTCCCGCCATCTTTTTTGTTATCTTGCGTTTTGGGGCTGACTTGGGGCATGGGCGGAGCTTCTTGACATCATTTACAAGCAGCGGGATCCGGTAGAGAGGCAAGAATGGTGACATAACGAAGCTCTGCCCATGCTCCAAGTCTGCCCTGGACTAGAAGATGCAGAAGAACCTTAGCACTGAATAAGATCAAGTAACTATTGTTGTCATCAGTGCCAACAAACGATGGTCCATTTGGAACGGATTACCATCGTATGTTGAGGGACCACTGTATATGGATGAATATTCGTCCTATATTCGCAAAATTCACATATTCGCTATGTTCGTTCTCGACAAACTGATGACAGAGTTTCTTTAAAGGGGTACTCCGCTGCTCAGCGTTTGGAGCAAACTGTTCCGAATGCTGGAGCCGGCGCCTGGAGCTCGTGATGTCATAGCCCCGCCTTCTCATGATTTCACGCCCCACCCCCTCAATGCAAGTCTATGTGAGGGGGCGTGACAGTTTGTTCCAAATGCTGAGTAGCGGAGTACCCCTTTCATGTTTAAATACTGTGATCTGTATAGATCGCGGTATTTAACCAGTTAAATGACGGACATCAGAGCGATCTCCAATGTCCGTTATTACCGGCAGATGTCAGCTGCTGACAGCAGCGGACATCTCCCGATTATGATTCGGACCCAACCAGCATCACCGTCATGTCCACTCACTGGACCTATGACGTCATTATATGTCATGGGTCGGGAAGAGGTTTGTGTTGTGTCCCCTTAAAATAACTCAACACACAGTCATTAATGTCTAAACCTTGGCATCAAAGGTGAGTACACCCCTAAATGGAAATGTCCAAGTTGGGCCCAAGTGTCAGTATTTTGTGTGGCCACCATTATTTTCCAGCACAGCCTTATGCCCCTCGGGCATAGAGTTCACCAGAGCTTCACAGGTTGTCACTGGTGTCCTCTTCCAATACTCCAGTCACTGGCCATCACAGCAGAATAGCATCTGAAGTTTAGAATAAAGGTTTAGCATTTTTAAACGCTTTCATAAATTGCCTTACATTTTAATTATTTTTCATTGTTTTTTAATGTATTGAGCTCTTACTACCATCCTCTTACACAATCCATAGTAACTGGAAGAGTAATGTTTCTTTTTGAGGAGAACACCCAAAGGTGTATTGAGACTTAGGACTATTGATGAGCACCATAGGCCATATTCAAATTTGCAATATTTTGCGAATATATGGATGAATATTTGTCCTATATTCGCAAAATTCGCATATTCGCTATGTTCGTTCTTTTTTTTTCCCATGCAAAAATTTGTAATGAAATTCGCATAGTGCACATGCACCATCATATCTTTCACCTAAAAGAAGGGAGGGATCGGTGTCCTCTGACTAAAAGTGTCGACATTCGCGAATATTTGCGAATATTTGCATATTCACATATATTTGGAAAAGAAACCTGAATATTCGTCATTACAAATATATATCACTATATTCTAAACATTCACGAAATTGCAAAGTGCCGATATTCACGGTAAAAATTAGCATTTGAATATTCACACTCAACACTACTTAGGACCCATTTACCACACAGCACTACATATTTTCAGAGCTGAATTCCGCTTGGAATTTCCCATGCAGCAGCCTAACATTGTTTTCAATGGGACTAATCTGCACCATTCACACTACAGAATTTCCACGGCACATGTTCCACTGTGGAAATTTCAGATCCCAGACTTACGAGCATTTGAGGAATCCGTTCTGAAATTAGTTTCAGTCTATGGAAATGGTGCATTTCTGAGCCGTTTCAACACCAACTGATTCAGTCAGTGCCGGCTACTGATGGGATTTCCATGGGATTTGTGGCTGCACAATATCCTGCCTATATGGCTGAGCTGTTAGTGTCCTTTGTATCACTACAAAGGGTGACTGACTGTTATGTCCGATGGCTCCCCAAATCATCATACGAGCAGGGGGTAGTGCATAACCCCACAGTAAAGGCAGGACTAAAGAGCTCACCACGAGACCTCCATACTCCAACCTGACTGTCGTCATTATATCCAAAACAGAACCTGGATTCTATGCTTAAAGAGGTACTTTGCCCCTAGACATCTTATCCCCTATCCAAAGGATAGGGGATAAGATGTCTGATCATGGGGGTCCCGCTGCTTGAGACCTCCACGATCTCGGCTGTGGCACCCCAGACATCCGGTGCACAGAGCGGACTTTGCTCCGTGCTGGATGACTGGCAATGCGGGGCGGAGGTTGGTGACGTCACAGTTATGCCCCGCTCGTGATGTCATGGCCACTCCCCCTCAATGCAAGTCTATGGGAGGGGGCTTGAAAAATAGAGCTAATAGAAAAATAGAGCCAATTTCTTCCAAAAACAGCACCACCCCTGTCCTCAGGTTGTGTGGGATATTACAACCTGCCTCCATTCACCTCAACGGAACTGAGCTGCTAAACCACACCCAACCTGGAGACAAATGTGGCGCAGTTTTTTGAAAACTCAGCTTTGTTTTATTTTATTTATAACAATAGTGTAACCATTTTAAGACAATACGATTCCAATCCATACCAGTCCAGGTTTCTCATTCATGACACCTCTCCAATTGCAGCTGATGGTGGCTAGGTGTCAATGGTGGGACACATAATGGACGCTGGGACCTCAAATTTCTTTCTAAGAGGCTGAAAATGGTCCACGCTGTACATACTGCAACCACTGCTCCTAACACCTCCGAACAGCTTAGTCAGAATATCCGAAATGGTGGCCATTTCATCAAAACCACCATCCTGCTTCTCTCAGTCTAATGATGCGTCAACTCCCAAAGTCTGTCACTTGGCCAAAATGTCTTCAAGTACATTGTAGAGGCATACCTAGCAGTCAATGATCTCTCATCAAGAGGCACGCTACCCAAAAGTAGCCTCTGAGAGCTTATTTTTGCAGGGCAGAGGGGGAAACACCTTTACACCCTCTTGTGGCAAAACCGAGGTATGACTGAAAGGTGCCTAGACCAGGACACATGGGAGACATGAGATGTGGGCGTTAGGAGTCACATAAAGATGGTAAGTGAAATGCATAGTGCTCACTAACCACACTCTATAGGAATATGTTCTTTGGCTCATGGCTTGTGCACATCATTCATCACAGTAATATGATCTTTCCTCACCTGTCTTGTTGCAGGTTGGATATTTCAGAATTCCATTGTTACATTGTATCATTAGCTTTGTTGGATCTGATATGTTATGTCGAGAAACACATTCAAACTGAATATTCTCATTGTCTTCAAAACGTAGTTTGTTATTATCCTTTAGTTGTATATTGTTTTTTCGCATGTCCTTCTTTTGTACGGTGCACGACGCTGTGGAAGAATAAATAAAACATTTATTTAGAGTATAAACATCTGTATACTGCATTTGTTTTTTAATGTCCATTTGCTTCCTTAATGCAATACAAGGCAACCGTCTGAAAAGTCTTCATTAAAGTTTTTCTTTTATTTTTCTGCTGTGGCGTCCTGTACAAAGCTTCTGGTGCTGAGAAATTCTGATCAAAATCAGTCAAATCATGGCTCCAGTTTCTATATTCTTTTAAGGTTGTAGGGAGTAGTGATGGGCGGTATGACCAAAGATGCATATCACGGTATATTTGTAAGTTGTGGTGGTTACACGGTATTTAACTTTATTCCCCCCCCCCCCCCCCCCCTCGGCTGGCTCCTTACATGACAGTAAGCTTAGCCTATCACCGGCTAAGGTGGGACATCGCTGCAGCCGGTGATACGCTGACGCCTCTGTGACGTTCCCGTCCCCAGGAAACAGCATGAGGATCGCAGCGGAGAACCATGAGGCCGATACCGGAGCAACAGGGGAACGTAGGAAGGTGAGTCAAAGTTTATTTTGTTTATTTTTGCAGCCCGGGCACAGGAATATGTAAAATTAATCAGTACGGATGTCCTTTAATCATTTCCAGCGCTGCGGCACGCAAATCATTAATTTAAGGTGCCGGCGGGTCACATATGATTAGTTCCCCGATGTGAGGACAGCTGCCGAGGCTAATAATTCATTCATTTAAAGGGGGGGAGGGGCCTGACAGGTATTGCGGTATAGGAAAAATTAATATCGTACAGAAAAAACATACCGGTAAACCGCCCAGCTCTAGTAGCGAGTAGGCCCAATTAACAAAAAAATAAAAATAAAAAAAAGATTTTCTTGACCTGACCACTGGGCTACTGGACACCTTGACTGGTGTGTAAGCAATGGTGCGGTTTACTGACATACTTTCTCTTATCTTACAGACTTTCTCTGCTCTTCTCTCTTGTTGTTCACAGCACATCAGAGTGTGAGGAGAGAGGGAAGCATCCGAGGAGGGCTCAAGCTTGCTGTAGATATTAACCCCTTAACGACTCAGGACGTATATTTACGTCCTGCGCCGGCTCCCGCGATATGAAGCGGGATCGCGCCGCGATCCTGCATCATATCGCGTCGGTCCCGGCGCTCATCAACGGCCGGGACCCGCGGCTAATACCACACATGTGCGGTATTAACCCTTTAGAAGCGGCGGTCAAAGCTGACCGCCGCTTCTAAAGTGAAACTGAAAGTGACCCGGCTGCTCAGGTGAAATCGCGGCGTCCCGAACAGCTGATCAGACACCGGGAGGGCCCTTACCTGCCTCCTCGGTGTACGATCGACGAATGACTGCTCCGTGCCTGAGATCCAGGCAGGAGCAGTCAAGCGCCGATAATGCTGATCACAGGCGTGTTAATACACGCCAGTGATCAGCATAGGAGATCAGTGTGTGCAGTGTTATAGGTCCCTAAGGGACCTATAACACCGCAAAAAAAAAAAAAAAGTAAAAAAAAGTGTTAATAAAGGTCATTTAACCCCTTCCCTAATAAAAGTTTGAATCACCCCCCTTTTCCCATGAAAAAAAATAAAACAGTGTAAAAAAAATTAAAAATAAACATATGTGGTATCGCCTCGTGCGTAAATGTCCGAACTATAAAAATATATCATTAATTAAGCCGTACGGTCAATGGCGTATGCACAAAAAAATTCCAAAGTCCAAAAAAGCGTATCGTGGTCACTTTTTCTACCATTAAAAAATGAATAAAAAGTGATCAAAAAGTTCGATTAAAACAAAAATCATACCGATAAAAACTTCAGATCACGGTGCAAAAAATGAGTCCCCATACCGCCCTGTACATGGAAAAATAAAAAAGTTATAGGGGTCAGAAGATGACATTTTTAAACGTATACATTTTCCTGCATGTAGTTATGATTTTTTCCAGAAGTGCGACAAAATCAAACCTATATAAGTAGGGTATCATTTTAACCGTATGGACCTACAGAATAATAAGGTGTAATTTTTACCGAAATATGCACTGCGTAGAAACGGAAGCCCCCAAAAGTTACAAAATGGCGTTTATTTTTTATTTTGTCGCACAATGATTTTTTTTTTCCGTTTCACCGTGCATTTTTGGGTAAAATGACTAATGTCACTGCAAAGTAGAATTGGTGACACAAAAAATAAGCCATAATATGGATTTTTAGGTTGAAAATTGAAAGGGTTATGATTTTTAAAAGGTAAGGAGGAAAAAACGAAAGTGCAAAAACGGAAAAACCCTTAGTCCTTAAGGGGTTAAAGGAGAAGTATCATTTAATAAAACTTATCCTCTATCTAAAGGATGGGGATAAGTTTTAGATTTTGGGGGTCCAAGCGCTGGGGCCCCCCGCGATCTCCTGTTTGGAGCCCCGGC
The DNA here is from genome assembly GCF_029499605.1 of Hyla sarda. Classification (NCBI taxonomy): domain Eukaryota; kingdom Metazoa; phylum Chordata; class Amphibia; order Anura; family Hylidae; genus Hyla; species Hyla sarda. The sequence continues at coordinate 36,718,733 of NC_079194.1, forward strand.
TCTCCTTCACAGCGGTGCATCACAACCCCCGCCTGAAGTGGGGGCCACCATACCCCCTCCATGTAGCTCACATAGCCATTCGTCAGTCTTCGGCTCTCCCATAGAGCTATATAGAGCGTGCGTGGCGGCCCCCATTTCAGGTGCGGGTCATGACATGCCGCTGTGAAGGAGAGCCAGGGCTCCAAACAGGAGATTGTGGGGTTCCCCAGCGCTCTGACCTCCCCGTGATCTAAAACTTATGCCCTATCCTTTGGTTAGGGGATACTTTTTTTTTATATGATACTTCTTCTTTAAGGAAAGTACACACAAGGCAAAGAGGAGACGTAATGACATATAGGCTGTGTATAAGTTAGGGAACCTATGGCACAATGTGCATGAAAATCTCACACTCCATGATATCAATGGCTGTCAACACAAGTGGGAGAAGATCCCTCATAAGTTGTAGAAAGGACATTCAGTGCAGAACACAAGCTGTTCTGATACATGACAGCTACGGAAGACAGCAGCCTCCTGGACACACAGACCTCACATCCAGTTTATAGGAAGGTACTCCTACAGTACATGATAAAAGGATTGTAAGGGGGTGGCTTTGTATGAAGGGGTGTGCTCTCCTCACTTGTGACTATTAGAGACGATATTCCACCCTAAAAGTGTCAGAAATCTATATGGTGTATATGTCTTTTAGTATCTTCAGCAAACTGAAAAGGGTTGGCACTTTATGTGTGGTGTATGAAACTCCTCCTTTATTTTTACATGCAAAGGTGTTTACTTAAAGGGGTACTCCAGTGGAAGACACAGCCATGCTCCTTGTGATGTCATGCCACGCCCTCTCGATGCAAGTCTATGGGAGGGTGCGTGATGGCGTGACAATACAAGGAAAGTGGCTGTGACGTCACGACCCCTGCCGCCTGTACCCAGCATTTTAAACACAGTGTCACGATCACACCCTATCGGTCCAGCTAAGACGCTAGAGAGAGTGTGATGGTGCAAGGGTTAAAGCCGCCAGACCTCTGGGTATCCACTACAAGTCCCAGCAAGTCACCAAATTAACCCTTAGATAAACGTGTTTTACCAGAGCCTCCTTCAGAAAGGTGAGCTCATATACTTAGAGATCAAAGACCAGAGCTGATTACCATATTTATCGGGGTATACCACGCACCAGCCTAAAAGTTTTTTTACCCAAATATCCATGGTAAAATGAGGGTGCATGTGTGTGCGCGTGTATACCCCGTTACACCCCCAGGAAAGGCAGCGGGAGAGAGACCGTCGCTGCACGCTTCTCTCCCCCTGCCTTCCCTGGGGTCTAGAGCCCTGCTGCCGCCGCTTCTCTCCCCCTGGCTATCGGTGCTGGCGCCCCATTGCCGGTGCCGATAGCCAGGGGGAGAGAAGGGGCAGTGGCACCCATTGCCGGCGCCGCTGCCCCGTTGCCTCCCCCCATCCCTGGTTGCATAATTACCTGTTACCGGGGTCGGGTCCGCCCTGCTTCAGGCCTCCGGTGTGCGTCCCCTGCGTCATTCCTATGCACTGCACAGTGCGGCGCACTGACGTCATGCGCCGTGCCGTGTAGCGCATAGCAACGATGCAGGGGACGCACACCGGAGGCCTGAAGCAGTGCGGACCCGACCCCGGCAACAGGTAATTATGCAACCGGGGATGGAGGGGGCAGCGGCGCCGGGAATGGGTGCCGCTGCCCCTTCTCTCCCCCTGGCTGTCGGCGCCGCTGCCCCATTGCCGGTGCCGCTTCTCTCCCCCTGGCTATCGGCGCCGGCAATGGGGCGCCGGCACCAATAGTCAGGGGCAGAGAACGGGCAGCGGCGCCTATAGCCAGGGGGAGAGAAGGCCCGGCAGCAGGGCTCTAGACCCCAGGGCAGGCAGGGGCAGAGAAGCCAGCAGCGCTGCCTGTCTCTGCACCTGCAAAGCCGCTGCAGTTCATTGATTTAAAGCGCCCACTTTAAATCATTGAACTGCAGCGGCTTATCGGCGTATTACACGCACATAGACTTTAGGCTAAAAATTTTAGCCTAAAAAGTGCGTGTTATACGCCGATAAATACGGTAATTAAACAATTAATCTGATAAAAGGTATCACAGTGCTGACTATATAAAAATACAGAAACAAATGACATACAGTTACAAAAATATGAAAGAGTTTAGCAAGGCAAGTTCAGAAAACAAAAGATGAAGTTCTTACAGCATGATGATATAGCAGTCCTTCAGTGAGAGTGCTGTTCTTAGGATGGTCTTGTCAGCTTGTTGCACAGCATTGAACACCCTGAGTCTAGCATTGTTAAATATTATATATCTGCCTTTTTGGAAGGGAGACTCCATTCCCCCCTCCCCTCTGATCCCACCAGGGGGTCTTCTCTCTTCCCTTATCTGTTTGATTATATGCTGGGACCAGAGTGCATGACTTCAAAAAAACCTTTGACTTCAAAGGAGATGTAAACAAACAGCCATACCCCCCCCCCCAATAAAATGCAATACACAAGCCCACAGTCTGAATGACCTCTCACCCATGGCTTGGATAATACATCACACAGTTATAATTATAATGCACATATAGGATTTTAATAATCAGGCCTTGGGCCTGACACACAGAGAAAAGGGACCCCCGTGATCAGACATCTTGGCCCCTCTCCTTTGGAAAAGGGATAAGATGTCTAGGGGCAGAATACCCCTTTAAGGACAAATGTATGGCCGCACATCTACAGAGCAATTATGAAGCAAGCATAGGAGCTACGCTCACTCCATAGTGGTGTCCACCCTTGACCATTTAGATGCTGTTATCAATGCCAATTACAGCATCTTTAAGGAAAATGGAGGTACCGGTGGGTTTGAGGGGAATGGGATGGTCTCATTGGACCCCACGCAGTGTGACCAGGGTCTGATGAAGTCCCTTAAAATTGCAAAATAAAATGTTTTCCAATTTCCCCACATAAATTCTTTTTTATTGTGACACCGTGCATTTTATGGTAAAATGAGGAATATTAAAGTACAATTGGTCGCGCAAAAAACAATCCCCCACATGGCTCCATGGATGAAAAATAAAAGCATTATGGCTCTTAAAAGGCGAGGAGGAAAAATGAAAATGTAAAAATGAAAATTGGCTGTGTTCTAAGGCCAAAATGTGTTGTGTCCTCAAGGATTTAAAGGTTCCTATGATGCCTGTGTTTTGCCTGATTTAGGGGTTTGTTGTCCCGGGGACAACAGTTAAAGGGGTATTCCAGGCCAAAACTTTTTTTTATATATCAACTGGCTCCGGAAAGTTAAACAGATTTGTAAATTACTTCTATTAAAAAATCTTAATCCTTCCAATAGTTTTTGAAGTTGAGTTGTTGTTTTCTGTCTAACTGCTCAATGATGATGTCACGTCCCAGGACGTGACATCATCATTGAGCAGTTAGACAGAAAACTTCAGAAGCTAATAACTATTGGAAGGATTAAGATTTTTTAATAGAAGTAATTTACAAATCTGTTTAACTTTCCGGAGCCAGTTGATATATAAACCACTTTAAAGTGTACCTGTCATACCACAGAAAAAATAATGCTTCTATATGTTACTCACTAGGTCATGTAGAGGCTTTTACTGTCTTCTTTATATGTATAGCTTTTTTATTTTCCTGTATTTGGCTTACAAATCCCTCCATTCTGCTGCTCACTCATTCTGACATCCACTGTTCAGGAAGGGGCATGTCCGAGGCAAGCACTGAGCCTTCTCCAGCTCACCATGCATTCACTTCCTCCCTGAGTCTGCTGTGCTATGCATCTTCATCCAATAACTGCAGGCTGTTCTGTAACCCCCTCCTCTCTGATTTCAGACAGGAGTCTGATAGATAGGACAGTAGTGAGCACAGAGGAGTGCTAGTCCCAGTCTGTGCTTTAGCCGGGACAAAGATGATGCTGCAGCCAGACAGGATTACCATATTTTTCGTCATATAAGATGCTCCGGCAAATAAAACACACCTAATTTTCTAGGATAAAAGTCTAGAAAATAAAGATTCAGAACCAAATACAATGTAAAGTATAGGACAGTGATCTTCAACCTGCGGACCTTCAGCTGTTGCAAAACTACAACTCCCAGCATGCCCGGACAGCCATTGGCTGTCTGAGCATGCTGGGAGTTGTAGTTTTGCAACATCTGGAGGTCCGCAGGTTGAAGACCACTGGTATAGGAGGTAGTTACTCACGTGTCCCCGCCGCTTCGGACCCGTCACCACTCGTCACCGCTGCACTGGATTTCGCCCTCCATCGCTGTCGCCGCGTCCCCGGGGTGTCCCCGTCACTCCGGAACATCTCTGCTGCCCGGTATCCTCGCTCTCCGTCGCCGCCATGACGTCGCTACGCACGCCGCTTCTATTGGATGACGGGACGGCGTGCGCGACGACGTGATGGCGACGAAGGAGAGCGCCGGCCATGCAGGGGATCCCGGCATGGAGCAGACACCAAGGAGGCAGGTAAGGTCCCTCCTGGTGTCCTGTAAACTGTTCGGGATGCAGCGGCGGTCCCGAACAGCCCGTCTGAACAGCCGGGTTAGTGTTATTTTCGCTTCAGATGCGGCGGTCAGCTTTGATCGCCGCGTCTGAACGGTTAATAAAAGGCATCACCGTGATCGCTGATGTCCTGTATTAGCCGCGGGTCCCTGCCGTTGATGGCCGCAGGGACCGACCCGATAGGTGTGTATTCGCCTTATAAGACGCACCAACTTTCCCCCCCTCGTTTTGGGGAAGAAAAAGTGCGTCTTATACGGCGAAAAATACGGTATGTTCTGGGTGGTTTGGGGACCCCTAGTGGTATTTTTTTATAAGCCATGATTTCTATAAAAAATGATATTATTATATGTTTTCTAATGAAGTATATTAGAAATATAAATTTTTTACCAAGATGTACAAAATGTGATGCCGTAGTACAATAATAATAATAATAATACAAATTATAATAATAGTAATGATGATAATAATAAAAATAATTCCTAACATATTAAAAATAGTGCAAGAAAGGGTTTACCTCTTTTAGAAATTACATAATTTTTACAAGTTGGAGGATCACTATTCCATGTTCCATGTTCGGTGCAAAAAATCATTGGTGGTCCTTTAAGCGTACGTCTTGGATCTCTGCATTTAAAGCTTATAGCGTGGCCCATGGTAAATTCCTCATCGGTCACACTTGTCAGGACTTGTACACTGTCATCCCACACTGGTGGACACAGCCGAGCTGTAAAGAAATAAGAAGCAGCCGGATGAATAGCGTTTCTAGTTTCCATGCGAAAATTCATAATGAAATTTGCATAGTGCGAATGCGCGATTATATCTTTTACCTAAAAGAAGGGAGGGATCAGTGTCCTCTGACTAGGAGTGTCGATATTTGCAAATATTTGTGAATATTTGCATATTAGCGAATATTTGCATATTCACATATATTCGGAAAGAAAGACTTGAATGTTCGTCATTATGAATATATATCACTATATTCTAAACATTCATGAAATCGCAAAGTGACGATATTCGCGGTAAAAATTAGCATTTCGAATATTCGCGCTCAACACTACAGTGGTCCCTCAACATACAATGGTAATCCGTTCCAAATAGACCATCGCTTGTTGAAACCATCGCATGTTGAGGGATCCGTGCAATGTAAAGTATAGGACAGTGGTTTACAACCTGCGGACCTCCAGATGTTGCAAAATTACAACACCCAGCATGCCCGGACAGCCAAAATCCATTGTAGTTCTTTTTCTAATAATAATTTGTAAAACTTTCGCTTGCGAGGGGAGGGACGTACTACTTCCAAGACAACATTTTTCATTACCCTCATGGGTTTCACATATTTGTTTCGCAATAGAGATGTTCCCCACCCTTCTCCATAGTTCTCTCAGAGTCTTCCCCACATAGTCTTTTGGACAGCTACATTGGCAGATATAAATCAGACCTCTAGATTTAAAATTGGACAAATCTCAAGAATAGAAGGCTTTCCCAGTGCTAGAGCTCACAACTCCATTTCTTTTAGATAGATAGTTAGTTGTATTTGTAGTTAGTTAGTTAGTCTATTGCAGGACAAGGTCAGTATATGTTAGGAGGTTCCAGCGCGGGACCGTCCTTTTTAGGGCGATAATTCCGCCTAGGGATAGGGCCTTATATAGGGACTAATATAGAGAGTGACAGGTTCCCGGTCCCGGCCCCCCTGTTGTCCCTCCCTGCACCCTTCCCTGAGCCGTCGGGGGATAGGGCTTGACAGATACATTTTGTGTATACTTACCTTTTATCAATTTGTCTATTGGCTCTATTACTTTCTTCTGATATATGGACCCTGTAGTGGTTGATGCAATCTATGTTATGTGCTTTATCAAATGCATCTCAGATTATTGTTGTGTTTATGTAGAAATTATAAATAAAAAATATTTATGTGAACCAGTCCTCAAAAGCACAGGGGAGAGAAAAAGGAAAAGACTAGTGGAGATGGGATCCAAGAAATGGTCTTTATTATATAAAAAGGATATATATGACCAATCGCCTAGCAGGGCCCTTGCTAAAGGCGAATGGAATATACTGGGTAAAAAATAGATATAATGAAAAATACAGAATATAGTAGGATTAAAATGAAATAAATATGATGGGTAAGTAGCACCAAAGAAAATTCATTAATTAAATATCTGCTGTATATATCAGGAGAAAACGTTCTCAGTCCATATAATTCATAGGGATATTTCAATGAAAAATCCACAAGAAATGTCCAGAATGAAAAGTCCCAATTAGTTTGGGTGTGTCCGGAGTAACGATATATGGTAGTGAGTGTAGCCACAATAGCTACAATAGGAAATTCATGGACAGGTAATGCAGACAATGTGGCAAACACTGTCAGCGATGAAGATGTCAAGTCTCGGTGCACAGCACCACTCACCCTCCTTTGGAGTCCTCAGGTCCGGGCTGGCACGGCTGAGTCCGGCACTCTGGATATCAATGCCCGCCTGGGTGGTATGCTGGGTGAATGGCTGAATCTCCGGGGGTCTGAGTGTCCTGGGCTGGCACGGGAGGCGTCCGGCCTTGAGGAGGATGATGTCCAGGAGTAACTCTGCCGACCGGGGCTGTGAGAGGATGCAGGTAACAGGTGGTGCGGATTGCACGTATGAATAAGGTGCTAACAGTGCGCGTGCAGCAGTGGTCCCGGAATCGCGGGCATCCAGCTGTTGCAATTGGAATATGGCAGATACAGTCTATTTGAAGTGATATACACTTATGGATATGGTGCAGATAATGGGCTAGACGCGTTTCAAGGCCGCGGGCCTTTTCTTCAGTAGCTATAGGTGTGGATAAAGGGTGGAAATGCTGGTTTTATATAGTCTCCATACAGTGATGATGTAATACTAATTGGAAAAGAGGAAAAAGTGGAGACTGGAAGTTTCAGGTATGTTGTAAAATGGGTAATGGATCCAGATAGAAAATGGGAATAGGGAAGAGAAGAAAGAAAAGAAAACATAGGGATAAAGATGGTGAATAGATATGAGTGTGAGTCAGGAGAAAAAAAATAAATAAATAAAAAAATAATAATAAATAAAAAAAAAATAAATAAATAAATAAAAAATAATGGTCATTGGGTATGTGTAGAGATGCACTATGGATCAAGATTATAGTGGAAATCATGAGAAAAAATATGGATAGTAAAATTCTTAAAAGGTGTGTAAAAAAAAAAAATAATAAAAAATAAAAAATAAATAAAAATAAATAAATAAATATTTTGATAAAAAAGTGAACAACTGCAATGCAATATATGATAATGTATTGATAATGATGTAAATAGTACATATGTAGTTTATGGTGTGTATAGAAATTAAAATTCATCCATTTTTATATTTTTTATTAATTAATTTCTATCTTTCATCAATTAATTTTTATATACATTTTTACTAAATTTCATCAATTAATCCATTCCCACTGTGGCTTAACTTTATATAATTTTAATTTCTATACACACCATAAACTACATATGTACTATTTACATCATTATCAATACATTATCATATATTGCATTGCAGTTCACTTTTTTATCAAAATATTTATTTATTTATTTTTATTTATTTTTTATTTGTTATTTTTTATTTTATTTATTTTTTATTTATTTTTTATTTTTTTTACACACCTTTTAAGAATTTTACTATCCATATTTTTTCTCATGATTTCCACTATAATCTTGATCCATAGTGCATCTCTACACATACCCAATGACCATTATTTTTTATTTATTTATTTATTTTTTATTTATTTATTTATTTATTTATTTAAATTTATTTTTTTTCTCCTGACTCACACTCATATCTATTCACCATCTTTATCCCTATGTTTTCTTTTCTTTCTTGTCTTCCCTATTCCCATTTTCTATCTGGATCCATTACCCATTTTACAACATACCTGAAACTTCCAGTCTCCACTTTTTCCTCTTTTCCAATTAGTATTACATCATCACTGTATGGAGACTATATAAAACCAGCATTTCCACCCTTTATCCACACCTATAGCTACTGAAGAAAAGGCCCGCGGCCTTGAAACGCGTCTAGCCCATTATCTGCACCATATCCATAAGTGTATATCACTTCAAATAGACTGTATCTGCCATATTCCAATTGCAACAGCTGGATGCCCGCGATTCCGGGACCACTGCTGCACGCGCACTGTTAGCACCTTATTCATACGTGCAATCCGCACCACCTGTTACCTGCATCCTCTCACAGCCCCGGTCGGCAGAGTTACTCCTGGACATCATCCTCCTCAAGGCCGGACGCCTCCCGTGCCAGCCCAGGACACTCGGACCCCCGGAGATTCAGCCATTCACCCAGCATACCACCCAGGCGGGCATTGATATCCAGAGTGCCGGACTCAGCCGTGCCAGCCCGGACCTGAGGACTCCAAAGGAGGGTGAGTGGTGCTGTGCACCGAGACTTGACATCTTCATCGCTGACAGTGTTTGCCACATTGTCTGCATTACCTGTCCATGAATTTCCTATTGTAGCTATTGTGGCTACACTCACTACCATATATCGTTACTCCGGACACACCCAAACTAATTGTGACTTTTCATTCTGGACATTTCTTGTGGATTTTTCATTGAAATATCCCTATGAATTATATGGACTGAGAACGTTTTCTCCTGATATATACAGCAGATATTTAATTAATGAATTTTATTTGGTGCTACTTACCCATCATATTTATCTCATTTTAATCCTACTATATTCTGTATTTTTTATTATATCTATTTTTTACCCAGTATATTCCATTCGCCTTTAGCAAGGGCCCTGCTAGGCGATTGGTCATATATATCCTTTTTATATAATAAAGACCATTTCTTGGATCCCATCTCCACTAGTCTTTTCCTTTTTCTCTCCCCTGTGCTTTGGAGGACTGGTTCACATAAATATTTTTTATTTATAATTTCTACATATTACATTAGGCCTTTTGGGTGAAGGCAACACCTTTAACCTCAAGCACATTATTTCTTTTATCCTAAGTGAGCTACACATATTTTACATTTCCTATTGTTGTGTTTAGTCACCATATTGGATACATTTTCCTAACTTTGGATTATAATATATGTTTAGTGGTACCCCTTGTTTTATGGGCTCGTAATAAAAGTTATATTTTAATTAGTCTTAATTGAAGAGCCTGAAAATGGTCCGAGCTGAGACAAGGCTGTGTAATATAAGTGCCATCTGGGTCTGGATGGTGCACAAGGAAACCATTACAGCTGCACATGCTTGTCATCTTTCTTAGTGGCATGGCTGGGTCATGATCCTGTTTGCCATGTATGCGAGCCCTCACTTACTGTAACCACTGCTCCTAACACCTCCGAACAGCTTAGTCAGAGTAGCCTAAATGGTGGCCATGCCATTGAAACCACCATCCTGCTTCTCTCGGTCTAATGATGCGTCAACTCCCAAAGTCTGCCACCTGGCCAAAGTGTCTTCAAGTATATTGTAGAGGAATATCTAGCAGTCAATGATCCCTCATCAAGAGGCACGCTACCCAAAAGTAGCCTCTGAGAGCTTATTTTTTATAGGGCAGAGGGGGAAACACCTTTACACCCTCTTGTGGCAAAACCGAGGTATGACTGAAAGGTGCCTAGACCAGGACACATGGGAGACATGAGATGTGGGCGTTAGGAGTCACATAAAGATGGTAAGTGAAATGCATAGTGCTCACTAACCACACTCTATAGGAATATGTTCTTTGGCTCATGGCTTGTGCACATCATTCATCACAGTAATATGATCTTTCCTCACCTGTCTTGTTGCAGGTTGGATATTTCAGAATTCCATTGTTACAGTGTATCATTAGCTTTGTTGGATCTGATATGTTATGTCGAGAAACACATTCAAACTGAATATTCTCATTGTCTTCAAAACGTAGTTTGTTATTATCCTTTAGTTGTATATTGTTTTTTCGCATGTCATTCTCTTGTACGGTGCACGACGCTGTGGAAGAATAAATAAAACTGAATTAACAATGAAAGAGTATAAACGTCTGTGCACTGCATTTGTTTTTTATTGTTCATTTGCTTCCTTAATGCAATACAAGGCAATCATCTGAATAGTCTTCATTAAAGTTTTTCTTACATTTTTCTGCTGTGGCGTCCAGTACAAAGCTTCTGGTGCTGAGAAATTCTGATCAAGAACAGTCAAATCATGGCTCCTGTTTCTATATTCTTGTAAGGTTGTAGGGAAACTACCAGTGACACAGATAGCAAAACCCCATTTCTAGGAGGGGGGACCATGACACCCCAATGTGCTCCCAGGGTATGTGTGGATGGACCACATAATGTCTGCTAACACAGCAATAAGCTACACCCATCAATAGCAAAAAAGCACTGTGACAGACACATGTACCAAAGATAACAGCTTTATTGTTTAAAACACATACAGTATTAAAATTCATGATACAAAGAGAGGAGTGGCGACTGAAAAATAGGATGTCTTCTGGGTAATCTACATATAATGCTAGTGCTAATAGTATTACAATAAAAATAATAATAATAATAAAAATAATTCTTCCAGAAGAAGGACTTTTGTCCAAAACGGTTTTAGGGGTGGACGTCTCCTGGGCACGTGTGAGTATTGTTGTCATGCACTGTAAGGGCTGTATGTATGCTGTGTTCTCTTATATAGGCATTTATTCTTTTGCTTGTACTTTAAAGGGGTACTCCGGCCCTAAGACATCTTATCCCCTATCCAAAGAATTGGGGATAAGATGTCTGACCGCGGGGGTCCCACCGCTGGGGACCCCGCAATCTTGCATTCGGCACCCACCTCTTTGAGCTGCATGCCGCGCTGCCAGCTCACAAACTGCCGGGTGCTGACCACAGGGCCGGAGTATCATGAGGTCATGACTCCGCCCCCGTGTAACGTCACCCCCGCTATGCAAGTCTATGGGAGCCCCCGTGTGACGTCACCCCCCGCCCCCGCTATGAAAGTCTATGGGAGGGGCTTGACGGCTGTCACGCCCCATCCCATAGACTTGCACAGTAGGGGTGGGGCGTGACATCACATGGGGGCGGATTCATGATGTCTCCAGCCCCATGGTTGGCATCCGGTAGTTTGTGAGCTGACAGCGTGTCACGATGCCGGCTGGCAGGAGGTGGATCCTCTGTGCCAGAGAGGGATTGGCGTGGACCGTGCTAGTGGACCGGTTCTAAGTCACTACTGGTTTTCACCAGAGCCCGCCGCAAAGCGGGATGGTCTTGCTGCGGCGGTAGTGACCAGGTCGTATCCACTAGCAACGGCTCAACCTCTCTGACTGCTGAAGATAGGCACGGTACAAGGGAGTAGGCAGAAGCAAGGTCGGACGTAGCAGAAGGTCGGGGCAGGCAGCAAGGATCGTAGTCAGGGGCAACGGCAGGAGGTCTGGAACACAGGCTAGGAACACACAAGGAAACGCTTTCACTGGCACAATGGCAACAAGATCCGGCGAGGGAGTGCAGGGGAAGTGAGGTATACATAGGGAGTGCACAGGTGAACACACTGATTAGAACCACTTGCGCCAATCAGCGGCGCAGTGGCCCTTTAAATCGCAGAGACCCGGCGCGCGCGCGCCCTAGGGAGCGGGGCCGCGCGCGCCGGGACAGGACCGACGGAGAGCGAGTCAGGTACGGGAGCCGGGGTGCGCATCGCGAGCGGGCGCCACCCGCATCGCGAATCGCATCCCGGCTGGAGGCGGTATCGCAGCGCACCGGGTCAGTGGATCCACTGACCGGAGCGCTGCAGTAGCGAGAGTGTAGCGAGCGCTCCGGGGAGGAGCGGGGACCCGGAGCGCTCGGCGTAACAAGCGTGGCATGCAGCTCAAAGAGGTGGGTGCCGAATGCAAGATTGCGGGGGTCCCCAGCAGCGGGATCCCCGCGGTCAGACATCTTATCCCCTATCCTTTGGATAGGGGATAAGATGTCTTAGGGCCGGAGTACCCCTTTAATGTGGTGGTTAATAACCATTTTAAAAATAAAAAAGATTTTCTTGACCTGACCACTGGACACCTTGACAGGTGTGTAAGCAATGGTGCGATTTCCTGACAAACTCTCTTTTATCTTACAGACTTTCTCTGCTCTTCTCTCTTGTTGTCCACAGCACATCAGAGTGTGAAGAGAGAGGGAAGCATCCGGTGAGGGCTCAAGCATGCTGTAGATATTAAAGGAGAAGTATCATGTCAAAAAAACTTCTCCTATCAAAAGGATAGGGGATAAGTTTTAGATTGTGGGGGGTCCGAGTGCTGGGGCCCACCGCAATCTCCTGTTTAGAGCCCTGGCTCTCCTTCACCGCAGCGTATCACAACCCCGGCCTGAAGTGGGGGCCGCCACACCCCCTCCATATAGCTCATATAGCCGTTCGGCAATCTTCGGCTCTCCCAGAGAGCTATCTGGAGGGGGCGTGGCGGCCCCCACTTCGGACAAGAGGCGTGAAGGAGAGCCAGGGCTTCAAAAAGGAGATGGCGGGGGGCCCCAGCTCTCGGACCCCCCATGATCTAAACCTTATCCCCTATCCTTTGGTTAGGGGATACATTTTTTACAAGATAAAGAGGAGACGAAATGACATATAGGCTGTGTATAAGTTAGGGAACCTATGGCACAATGTGCAGGAAAATCTCACACTCCTTGATATCAATGGCTGTCAACACAAGTGGGAGAAGATCCCTCATAAGTTGTAGAAAGGACATTCAGTGCAGAACACAAGCTGTTCTGATACATGACAGCTACGGAAGACAGCAGCCTCCTGGACACACAGACCTCACAGTTTATAGGAAGGTACTCCTACAGTACATGATAAAAGGATTGTAAGGGGGTGGCTTTGTATGAAGGGGTGTGTTCTCCTCACTTGTGACTATTAGAGACAATATTCCACCCTAAAAGTGTCAGAAATCTATATGGTGTATATGTCTTTTAGTATCTTCAGCAAACTGAAAATGGTTGGCACTTTATGTGTGGTGTATGAAACTCCTCCTTTATTTTTACATGCAAAGGTGTTTACTTAAAGGGGTACTCCGGTGGAAGACACGGCCATGCTCCTTGTGATGTCATGCCATGCCCCCTCAATGCAAGTCTATGGGAGGGTGCGTGATGGCGTGACAATACAAGGAAAGTGGCTGTGACGTCACGACCCCTGCCGCCTGCACCCAGCATTTTAAACACAGAGATACGGGACCCCCGCGATCAGACATCTTGACCCCTCTCATTTGGATAGGGGATAAGATGTCTGGGGGCGGAGTACCGATTTATGGACATGCACTGTAAATGTATGGCAATGCAGCAAGCTACTTTGTCTACAGCATTCTATTACAGAGAGCAGTGTGTTGCACAGAAGAACAGTAGCGATTCAGCTCAAGCACAAATCCTGCCTAGAAGCACTGATAGGTAAGGGAGTGAGATTGGGAGAGAAAGTGCAATTTTAGGTGTAGTACACAGCGACTGTGTGCTGCAGCACTGGTGTGTACTGCTGGTGTTGTGCACAAATACTTTTCTGCGTTCATAAGTGCATATCACATAAGTACATCTAAGTGGTGTACTATTTTGTTCCTGTTAACGTCTCAAGGGCCTAGATTCTCTAAAAGGCCGGCTGGTGTTGTACACAAATACTTTTTTAAGCGTACTGTAGCGCATTTTTCTGCCGTCATAAGTGCATAGCATATACGTACATCTAAGTGGTGTACTATTTTGTTCCTGTTAAAGTCTCAAGGGCATAGATACTGTGAAAGGCCAGGCAAAAGTACTCACTGGCTGGTGTTGTACACAAATACTTTTTTAAGCGTACTGTAGTGCATTTTTCTGCCCTCATAAGTGCATACCACTTACGTACATTCAAGTGGTGTACTATTTTGTTCCTATTAAAATCTCAAGGGCCTAGATACTGTGAAAGGACATCCAAAAGTACACACCTGCTGCTGTTCTAGACAAATACTGTGAAGCGTAGTGGAGCGCATTCTACTGCCCTCATAAGTGCATACCACATACGTACATCTAAGTGTTGTAACATTTTGTTACTGATAAAGTCTTAAGGGCCTAGTTACTGTAAAAGGCCAGCCAAAAGTACACACCTGCCTCTGTTCTAGACAAATACTGTCACGTCTGGGCAGGGAAGGAGTGCACACTATTCTTGCCCTCTCCCCTGTCCCTGCCTACTTATGTACCTGCCCTAACCACTGTGATAGTCCCTTCCTAAATAAGTGAGGGACATTCAAAAATTCAAAACAATAAACTACAAAACTGACAAAAGGTCGGGAAAGGCTGGAGGTACACGACTAACAGAAAACAAACCTAAACATGCACACACAAAAATACATAGTCAGAGGGCCGAGTCTAAACTTGGAGTCTAAAATTGTGAGGCCCTACCATCGCCTTATGCTGCTACCAACTCCAGACTGTGTCATTCAGCCACTATATGGTCTCCTCATGCTGCTGGGACATTACCTAAACTTTTTTTTTATGGTAGCACTAGCTACCATAAATCTTTAATTTTTATTTGAAAATTTATCTTTTTATCTAAGGGATTTTGAGGCCCTATGGTCTCCTTATGCTGCCGTCAACTGCAGGTTGTGTCATTCAGCCACTATATGGTCTCCTCATGCTGCTGGGACATTACCTAAACTTTTCTTATGGTAGCACTAGCTACCATAAATCTTTAATTTAAATTTGAAAATTAATCTTTTTATCTTAGGGATTGTGAGGCCCTATGGTCTCCTCATGCTGCCGCCAACTCCAGGCTGTGTCATTCAGACACGATATAGTCTCCTCTTGCTGCAGCCAATTGCAGGCTATGTCATTCTGCCAGATTATGGTCTCCTCATGCTGCTGCCACCTCTAGGCTCTGTCATTGTGCGCCATGTGACATGTGGCTCCTTGTTGGATTTGGTCTTTTGTAACCACACATTTTATTATTAAATCTTAAATTTAAAAAAATTAATAGAGCGATAACAATGAACCATAACTGATTAAATGAAACATTCGCACTTTCACAGTCAGGGGGGTGCTGAGAGGCAGGGGCTGGGACAGGTGGTATCTTGCCTGGCGGAGGCCTGCCAGCTTGATGCTCACCAGAATGGGTACTCAAAAAATGTAAATCAATTCTAATTAATTTAAATAAAAATTTACATAAAAATTATCTTTATTATCTTCAACTTTTATGCTGTATGGCCTCTCTGCTGCCACACCCAGATGCTCTGCAGCAGTGATTCTAATAGTGATGTCTGTAATCTGCATGTCATACTGAATAACAGTATTATTTCACTAACACAGCACACTCCCTATGTATGTTAGGACAAGACAAAGTGTCTTCTCATACTGATGCCACCTCCAGGCACTGTCATTGTGCTGCTCTGCGACAGTGATTCTAATAAAGATGCCTCTGATCTGCATGTCATACTGAATAACAGTATTATTTC
This sequence comes from Hyla sarda, assembly GCF_029499605.1. NCBI lineage: Eukaryota > Metazoa > Chordata > Amphibia > Anura > Hylidae > Hyla > Hyla sarda. The sequence goes on from NC_079194.1 coordinate 36,734,634, forward strand.
AGTAACCCAGCACACACACCCTATGCATGTTACTGCAAGGTAAAGTGTTCTACACCCCTATTGAGGCTCCCTTTAGGCCAGAAATAGCCGTTCTTAATAGCGATTCGCTGCAAATAAATTCGGACCGAACCAATTTTTGGGGGAAAATTCAGTGAATTGGTCGAATTGAATTTTTTTAAAATTCGCTCATCTCTTATAATAATAGTGAAGACATAATAATAATAATAATAATAATAATAATAATAATAATAATAATAATGTTAATAATAGTAATGATGATAATAATAATAATTCCTAACATATTAAAAATAGTGCAAGAAAGGCTTTACCTCTTTTAGAAATTACATAATTTTTACAAGTTGGAGGATCACTATCCCATGTTCCATGTTCGGTGCAAAAAATCATTGGTGGTCCTTTAAGCGTACGTCTTGGATCTCTGCATTTAAAGCTTATAGCGTGGCCCATGGTAAATTCATCATCGGTCACACTTGTCAGGACTTGTACACTGTCATCCCACACTGGTGGACACAGCCGAGCTGTAAAGAAATAAGAAGCAGCCAGATGAATAGAGTTTCTAGTTAAAGGGGTTGTCCCATCCTGACAACTAGATTTTTCTAATTGGAAAGCTGTTTTTTCTTTATAGCCTCTGTACTATATGATTTTTTTAAATTAAATGTCAGAATACTACTTTAGGAATAATAATTATGGGGCAGATTCATCAAGACATGTGCTGAGACAAAGTTGACCATAGCAACCAATCAGAAATGAAATAAACAATCTGACTGGTTGCTATGGGCAACTTGTCGACTTTTCCTCTGCACAAGTTTTGATAAATCTCCCCCTATGTTAATATGAAAGAGTTTTACAACAGGGCAGAAGAATATTAAAGGTTTTGACTTCAAATCCCATCCCCATATATTGTTGTCATATCCCAACCCCATATCCTGTCCTCATATCCCATCCTCCTATCCCGTCCTCCTATCCAGTCCTCCTATCCCGTCCTCCTATCCCAACCTCCTATCCCGTCCTCCTATCCCGTCCTCCTATCCCGTCCTCCTATCCCGTCCTCCTATCCCGTCCTCCTATCCCGTCCTCCTATCCCGACCTCCTATCCCGTCCTCATATCCCAACCTCCTAACTCGACCTCCTAACCCGACCATCCCGTACTCCTATCTTGACCTCCTATCTCGACCTCCCATCCCGTCCTCATATCCTGACCCGTAATATGTGCACCAGGTATTGAAATATCTCCAGCCGTACAGAAGTTATGTGAGAACATACATTTCCCATTGATTTGCATGGGACTTTAAACAAAAACCCCAACCCTCACAAATGGGGGTAGTTAAGGGTTAAATTAACTATCCTATTTTTTAAGTGGACATATAAGTAACATGTGACCAAGTATTATCAAAATATCTCCAGCCCTTTGGAAGTTATGCAGTAACATATATTTTCCATAGACTTGTATGGGACTTTAAACATAAACAACGCCCCTGAGAAATGGGGGTGAGTAAGGGTTAAATCACCTATTCTATGTTTGTTTTTGACATATAAGTAACATGTGTGCCAAGTTTCATATTAATATCTTTAGCCGTTTGTGTGTGCATGTATGTTCCACAAAAACTTCCACACACACACGTTGAGTTTTATATATATAGATAAATCTTTCATTAAAACACCAAAGATGTGGCCAACCACTTTATATATTAAACAACACGTAGAAGTAGAGATATCAAACACCTCGGCATAGATGCACTGTCCCTTTCAGACTTTAACTGGAGGCAAAGTGAACACTGTCCTTATTGTTCAGATCATAGCAGGTACAACGGTCAGAAAAACAGGGGCACCTCGCTGGGATGGATGCCGTGATTTCGTACAAAGTGGGTTATGTCACCCGACACGGCGTCCGCCCGAACGAGGTGCTCCTGTCTTTCTGACCGTTGTACCTGCTATGATCTGAACAATACAGAAGTCTGTTATTAATGGTGTACTCTGCCCATAGACATCTTATCCCCTATCCAAAGTATAGGGTATAAAATTAAGATTTCTGATCGCGGGGTTCCCGCAGCTGGGACCCCCGTGATCTCTGCAGCACCCAGCGTTCATTTAGAAAGTCTGGAGCGGGCGGCGGGGGTCATCATGCCCCCTCCCATAGACTTGCATTGAGGGGGCATGGTGTAACGTTACAAGGGGGTGTGGTCGTGACATCACCCGCTCAAAGCGTTTGGAACAAATTGTTCTGAACGCTGGGGCAGCGAAGTACCCCTTTAATGGTAAGTGCAGCATTGCCTCTTTTCATCCTTTTCCTCCAACTTTATATATTCAAATTAAATTCAGTTACTTTATGACAATGTGTTGCAATTTCTGCATGGTAGAAGATGTAATGGAAATCCTCTCAGCATGTTCAAGCTATATCCAGAATATCTGAAACAGAACCTCCAGTTGACCCTCCGCCTGTGGGACCCTCCGCCTGTGGGAGCCTCCGCCTGTGGGACGAGCTCCGGGTGGCGATTGGAAATTAAAAAGTACACAAGCAGCAGGTGCCCTTGTGATGATAACGGGGTGTTATAGAAAGCAACAATTGGTCAGCACATCCATGTTCAAGGATGTGCTGACCAATTTTTGATTTATTTTGTCTGCCTCCATTTTGGTCTGTGCACTCCACCCATTCCACTAGGTGTTTTAAAGTAGAGAATAGCTGGATCTTACATGCCCAGAAACTGCAGGCTTAGTGCCAGCCCAAGAGAGGCATATCTATAGTGTAATGTACTATAGAGACAAAAAGACAAGAGGAGCGCGATCCTAGTGAAATACCATTAAAAATTCAGGCAATGTTGGCAATAATATTATTCTCACCGGAATGTGTTATGCTTAGAGCATCTATAACAGCTCATCAGATAACGGGTCAGCAGCCTTGGAGCACCCGATCCTCCAGGGGAGTCGGCAGACAGAGCTAAAACTTGGTAGCAAAAAAAGAAAGAATTTCTCCAAAAACAGGCGCTTCTTCCAATAAAAGATTTTCTTTATTCCATCAAGGTAGATATAAAAGATTAAAAAGCACTTTCAACGCGTTTCTAGCTCGGACCAAGCTTTGCATGTTTCCATGCACATCTTGATAAAGAGCTCGGTCCGAGCTAGAAACGCGTTGAAAGTGCTTTTTAATCTTTTATATCTACCTTGATGGAATAAAGGAAACCTTTTATTAGGAGAAGCTCCTGTTTTTGGAGAAATTCTTTCTTTTTTTGCTATTAAGTTTTATATCTATAGTTTAGGGCCTGTCCCAAATGAGGTCACCATATTGTGGTGAGATGGTACACACTGTTTAGCCAAATGGTAAGCCAAGAACCTCTATTTTTCTCTATAGCAGTATTGGAATGAAAAAAGTGTTATGTTCCACATATATATCAGCGCTAGCAGTGTGCTGTTGCAATTTTTTTTTTATAAAAAGGTGTTGGAATAAAATGTAATCATTAAATAATAAAAGTATTTATTCGTAATGGAAAACGCGTTTCGAGATATGGATCTCTTCTCCAGGTCCGTAGATATCACAAAAATAGCAAGGTTTTTATATATATATATAAAAAAAAAAAGGTTTTTATATACATACAATTAAAACCGTGAACGGGAAGATTGAGTCCGCACAGGTCATCCAAACTAATTTAACAACAAAGGGCTGTTAAATTAGGGCTTATTTTGTTGTGTTATATTATGCATTCATAATTTTAGAAATACTATTGAGTGAGAGAATGGAAGAATTGTGTGTACTTCTAGTGGTGCGATACTAGTAAATTTTGAATGGGAAGGTGTCCTATGGAGTTGGTCACGTGTTTTGGAAATGCTATCATACAGTTTAAAGGGGTACTCTGGTGGAAATTTTTTTTTTTTCAAATCAACTGGTGCCAGAAAGTTAAACAGATTTGTCAATGCTCCACAGGAAGTTGTGCACTTCTTTTCTGTCCACAGTGCTCTCTGCTGGTACCTCTGTCCGTGCCAGGAACTGTCCAGAGCAGGAGAGGTTTGTTATGGGGATTGGCTTCTGCGGACAGTTCCTGATACGGACCGGGGTGTCAGCAGAGAGCACTGTGGTCAGACTGGAAAGAACTACACAACTTCCTCTGGAGCATACAGCAGCTGATAAGTACTGGAAGGATTAAGATTTTTTAATAGAATTAATTTACAAATCTGTTTAACTTTCTGGAACCAGTTGATATACCAGGTTGTCGACAGTATGGGAGACCTGAAGGGAAACCTAGAAGTACCGTATTTATCGGCGTATAACACGCACTTTTTATGCTAAAATTTTTAGCCTAAAGTCTATGTGCGTGTTATACGCCGATACCGCCCCAGGAAAGGCAGGGGGAGAGAGGCCGTCGCTGCCCGCTTCTCTCCCCCTGCCTTTCCTGGGGTCTAGAGCCCTGCTGCCGGCCCTTCTCACCCCCTGGCTATCGGCGCCGCTGCCCGTTCTGTCCCCCTGACTATCGGTACCGTTGCCTCCCCCCATCCCCGGTGGCATAATTACCTGAGTCGGGTCCGCGCTGCTGCAGGCCTCCGGCGTGCGTCCCCTTCGTCGTTGCTGTGCGCTGCACGGCACGGCGCATGACGTCAGTGCACCACGCCGTGCATAGCAACGACGCAGGGGACGCACGCCGGAGGCCTGCAGCAGCGCGGACCCGACTCAGGTAATTATGCCACCGGGGATGGGGGGAGGCAATGGGGCAGCGGCGCCGGCAATGGGTGCTGCTGCCCCTTCTCTCCCCCTGGCTGTTGGCGCCGCTTCTCTCCCCCTGGCTATCGGCGCCGGCAGTGGGGCGCCGGTACCGATAGTCAGGGGGACAGAACGAGCAGCGGCGCCGATAGCCAGGGGGAGAGAAGCGGCGGCAGCAGGGCTCTAGACCCCAGGAAAGGCAGGGGGAGAGAAGCGGGCAGCGACGGCCTCTCTCCCCCAGCCTTTCCTGGGGGTGTATCGGGGTATACACGCGCACACACGCACCCTCATTTTACCATGGATATTTGGGTAAAAAACTTTTTTTACCCAAATATGCTTGGTAAAATGAGGGTGCGTGTTATAGGCCGGTGCGTGGTATACCCCGATAAATACGGTAAGTGTGACATCATTAATTGGAGGAGTGTGGGGAAGATGTGTCCAAAGCTATCCAGAGGAGAGGTTCCTGAGTTGCCCATAGCAACCAATCAGATCGCTTCTTTAATTTTTCAGAGGCCTCATTTTTCAAAAATGAAAGAACCGATCTGATTGGTTGCTGTGGGCAGCTCAGCAACTTTTCCACTGGACAGATTTTGATAAACTGTATTTATGGTGTATAAATATATAAAAATGTTTAAAAAAATATTTAAAAAAGTAATAAATATATAAAAATATTTATACAAAGACAACGGTTTACATGTTGTACACGAATGTTATAGCATTTGACCATAAATTAATAGCTAATGGGGAATTGTGAAAATTATGCAGAAGATTGTATCATAATGGTAAAGAATAACCATAGGATATTTAATGAGATTTTGTTTTAAAACCCAATTTCATACATTTTATATATATATATCTTATTATATTATTACTTAGTTACTGTGAGCTATTTGAGTATATGACTGAATTATCTGACAAGTTCAGTGATCTCATTCAATCCAAGAGGTTGCAGGGTCTGCAGGTGGTAGATCCAATTTCTTTTTTATTCAATAAATCCATTTTAGTATGCACTGTTGACAAAACTTGTTCAATAAGTTAAATGGTGATAGGTATTGGGATCCTCTGGATGATTTTCTTTACAATGTTGGGAAAGACTGTGTTGTAGAAATCCTCTTTTTCTATTGTGCCTATGGTTGTTTAGTCATTGGTGGAGATTTTGGTAGGTACGGCCTACATACATCTGGCCACATTTGCATTCTACAGTGTAATGTAAATGACATTTTCTGATTGGCTGTCTAATTTATTGTTTATTGTTCATGTAAAAAAATTTCCTTGGTATGGGGATTGCAAAAAGCTGTAATACCGCAGCTAATTGTCAGACAGCAGAAGCAGCGCGGCTTATTGCATCTGAAGACTCCTATGGTCTGTTCTTCTGATTTTCGTTTTTCCTTGGTATGTAGTTTTAATTTACATAGTAACATACCGTATTTTTCGCCCTATAGGACGCACCGGCGTATAAGACGCACCCAATTTATAGGTGCAAAATCTAAAAAAATAAAGATTTTGAAACCAATAGAGGTCTTCAACCTGCGGACCTCCAGATGTTGCAAAACTACAACTCCCAGCCTGCCCGGACAGCCGTTGGCTGTCCGGGCATGCTGGGAGTTGTAGTTTTGCAACATCTGGAGGTGCGCAGATTGAAGACCACTGCATAGGAGGTAATACTCACGTGTCCCCACCGCTCCGGACCCGTCACCGCTGTCCTGGATGTCGCTCCATCGCTGTCGCCGTGTCCCCGTCGCTCCGGAACGTCTCTGCTGCCGGCCGGGTATCCTCGCTCTCCGTCGCCGCCATCACGTCGTTACGCACGCCGACGCACGTACGCGACGACGTGATGACGAGGAAGGAGAGCGCCGGCCATACAGGGGATCCCTGAACGGAGAAAACACCGAGGAGGCAGGTAAGGTCCCCCCCGGTGTCCTGTAAGCACTAACCTGGCTATTCAGTCGGGCTGTTCAGGACCGCCGCGGTGGTCCCGAACAGCCCGACTGAACAGCCGGGTTAGTGTCACTTTCCCTTCAGACGCGGCGGTCAGCTTTGATCGCCGCGTCTGAAGGGTTAATACAGGGCATCACCGCGATCGGTGATGTCCTGTATTAGCCGCGGGTCCCGGCCGTTGATGGCCGCAGGGACCGCCGCGATAGGGGTGTATTCGCCGTATAAGACGCACCGACTTTCCCCCCCCCAGTTTTGGGGAAGAAAAAGTGCGTCTTATACGGCGAAAAATACGGTAGTTCATAAGGCTGAAAAAAGACCAAAATCCATCAAGTTCAACCTATACCCCTAATGAGTCCCTACTGAGTAAAGGCAAAAAACCCTCATACTAGAGGTAAAAATTCCTTCCCGACTCCAAATATGGCATCAGAATAAATCCCTGGATCAACATTCTGTCCCTTGGGGAATTTCGCAAGCGTAAATTCCGAAGTGTCAACGAGAGTGGGAAATCTCATAGAAGTGTATTGGGCTTTAAGTTTAGGCAGACTTTCGCTAAGGCTTGTTTCATGTGGCAGTCTCTGGCTCTGTATTTTGCATCAGCCATAACCTGAAGTGGAAACTACAGAGGAAAAATTTCATTGGAAAGATACCTGTTACAACTACAGACATGGCGCGTATCCCCATGGGTACAGGTTGAAATTTTAAATATCTATATCCGTAAACTGACTGGATCAAGGAAGGAATATGGGCATATAAACAGACATTGGTTATTCATTGCTACCTTCACAGTGAGGAGGTTCATTTGTCCAGCCATTTGCAGCACATGTTCGTGTAGTTTGTCTGCTCACCATTTGAAACCTGGTTCCAAAACACATACAGTAAAGTAAATAAAAACAAAAAGTGAAGCCATGATTTATGCATCAGTATTTATATCTCCACTGATTCTATTGAACAATGTAAAGTCAAATAAATAAATCAGTGCATTCGCAGTGTATACGCTTGCAACTGCCAGTGGGAAATCCACCTCCACGAGCAGACACACAGAGCTACAGGGAGCAGGGAGCTCACTCTGCAGTCGCTCTTTGACTCCCAGCAGTGCATCCTCAGCGTCAAATACTCTGCGAATGCACTGTGTGTGACCCTACCCTTAAAGAGTATCTGTCACCAAACTAAACTTTTAATATATTGTTCCTTATGTAAATATAAGACACTTTGCTATTTACTTGCTGTTAAAATTCTCAACCTTTATATGCTTTTGATGTCATTGAAAAAATGGCCACTATGTGGATCTGTTCTATTCTCTGCCACAAGTCAAACAGTTAGTACTGACCTTAGGGATTTTACTAGTCAGGTACTAACTGGACAAGAAAATCAGGGTCAAAGCAACAATATATTGTCAATATGAGTCAGGATGTACGTACAATATTGTAGTCAGCCTCCAACCCCACCTTAAGTTTCCCTTATTATGTGAGCTTTGCTTTAATTTTCATAAAAAGAGATTGATGTCTATGACCCATGAAAAGGCATTGAAGGGGTACTCCGGTGGAAAACTTATTTTTTTTAAATCAACTGGTGCCAGAAAGTTAAACAGATTTGTAAATTACTTTTATAAAAAAATCTTAATACTTCCAGTACTTATTAGCTGCTTAATACTACAGAGGAAATTCTTTTCTTTTTGGAACACAGAGCTCTCTGTTGACATCACAAGCACAGTGCTCTCTGCTGACATCTCTGTCCATTTTGGGAACTGTCCAGAGAAGTATATGTTTGCTATGGGGATTTTCTCCTACTCTGGACACTTCCTAAAATGGACAGAGATGTCAGCAGAGAGCACTGTGCTTGTGATGTCAGCAGACAGCTCTGTGTTACAAAAAGAAAAGAATTTCCTCTGTAGTATTCAGCAGCTAATAAGTACTGGAAGATTTAAGATTTTTTAACAGAATAATTTACAAATCTGTTTAACTTTCTGGCACCGGTTGAGTAAAAAAAAAAAAAAAAAAGTTTTCCACTGGAGTACCCCTTTAAACCTAACAGAGGGAATGAAGAACAGACCTTATCTTCAGCGCTAATCTCTGCTGATCTATGTTAAAGCAGACCCCCTGAAGAACATGACTAGTGAAACCTGTTGGGTAATTGCTAATTATTAATTATAGGCAGTGAATATGGAAGAATTTAGATAGAATGCATACATCCTGCTGTGCACAATAGCTGAATTCCTGGCACTGGAGGCTTTTTCTACATTATATCTACTCTGATATGACTGCCCAGCTTATCAAGTATTGCCAATTCCCATTAGCCTTGGCTTTCTCATAGTAACACTTTAAAGAGTACCTGTCATCAAACCATATTTTCTTAACTAACTCAGATTATATTCCCTAACTCCTCCTAACACCCCCACCCCTACCCCCAATCTTTCCCCTTGCTCACATTGTGTGAGCTCCTGGTAGGAGAAAGTGGGCGTTCCCCAGCAGAGGCAATGTCACTGAAGCCTGCGAGAGCTGTGCCTCGCCATGCCCCGCATGCACTTCCTGAGTTTGGACTTCTGCAAGCCCGGGTGGAGAGAAAACTTGTAGGTTAACCCCTTCCAGACATTAACATCAAATGTTGGGTTGGGATGTATGGCGCAGGATAGGAATCTCAGCCTGCATTATACTCAGTGTATAGAAGCGGCCATTTACAATTGACAGCTGCTGTCGGTAGCCAGGAATAAAGAATCTCTAATCCCAGCTGTTTTACCATCTATATGCTGTGGCCAATAATGACCTTCTCATCTAATGAGTTAAAAACTGTGCACCAGTCTCTTCCAGCCTCCGACAGTCTGGATTTGAGACGCAATGCTGGAGTACTTTTCAGTTGTCATGGCATCTAGAAGGCCTTTTTAAGCCCCTGTTTGTACTCCTATTCCATCCTGCCATAGGAAATGGGTCATAAGAATTTGTCAATTTGACAGTACATTAGTATTGCCGTATACTTTACAAGTGATCAAGGGATTCCATATTCAAGTTTCTTGGGGGCCTAAAAATGTCATTAAAAAAAGTTGAAAAAATGTAGAAATCTCACACAGCTCCATAGATGGAAAAACAAAAGTTTTAAGGGTCAAAATATGGCAGTGCAGAGCAATAAAAAAAAAGTTTTTATAGGGGTACTCCTCTGCCCCAGTGTTCGGAACATTTTGCTCCGAGCGTTGGGTGCGGGGGGGGGGCAGGGGTCGTGACAAGTTGGCCACGCCCCTCGGAACATCACGCCACACCCCCTCAATGCAAGTCTATGGGAGGGGGCGTGGTGGCCACCACGCCCCCTCCCATAGACTTGCATTGAGGGGGCATGACGTAACGTCCCGAGGGGTGTGGCCGTCACAACCACGCCCGCCTGCACCCAGCCTTCTAAACAGATCATAGGGGTCCCAGCAGCGGGGCCCCTGCGATCAGACATCTTATCCCCTATTCTTGGGATTGGGGATAAGATGTCTAGGGACGGAGGACCCCTTTAATTTTTTTATAGTAATAAATAAAAAATAATAGTTCAAAAAAATAGTATAAAAAAATTACAAATTTGGTGTTGTTGTAATAATATTGAATCATTATTAAGTCATTTTTACGGCATGCTAAAAAATAAAGCAACCCCCCCCCCCCCATGACATTACACAATTGTCTTTTTTCCCCCAATGTCATCCCACAAATTTCTAGCGATTTTGTGATTATATGAAGTAGGGGGTAACGCTGGCACCAAGTGTTCTGGGGAAGGCAACATTTAGAAATATTTAGTTAATAGTTAATACGCACCCCTGATCACATGAGTACTCCACCACAGCTCCGAATACAAACCCCTCTTCATATCTCAGTTCAAATGTGCCGTAGGGGATATCTCCAGGGTGACCACATGATCTCTCTGTTATGGGCAGAAAACAAGATTAAAAGGGGTACTCCGGAGGAAAACATTTTTTAACCAACTAGTGCCAGAAAGTAAAACAGATTTGTAAATGACTTCTATTTAAAAATCTTAATTCTTCCAGTACTTATCAGCTGCTGTATGCTCTAGAGGAAGTTGAGTTGTTCTTTTCTGTCTGACCACAGTGCTCTCTGCTGACACCTCTGTCCATGTCAGGAACTGTCCAGAGCAGGAGCAAATTCCCGTAGAGAACCTCTCCTGCTCTGGACAGAGGTGTCAGCAGAGAGCACTGTGATCAGACTGGAAAGAACTACACAACTTCCTGTGGAGCATACAGCAGCTGATTTTTTTAATTTTGATTTAAAAACATTTTTTCCAACAAGTTTGATGACAGTAACATAATGACAGATTAGACAGATTAGGGCATTACAGGGAATCCGCTTTTATTTTCTTGACAGGAGAGCTACTTTACTCTGTTATTCCTCCCCTGTAATAAACCTAGACATATACACTATGTTGTATATGTAAAACAAATTAAAAGAAAAAAAGATGGGGTGGGTGCTGCTTCTCCTTCATGGGTCCTGGTCCTGATGCACACTCCAGGGGGTATAACCTACCTACCAGGGGACTTTCTTACCTACCTGGGGCATAACCTGCATAACATAGGGTATTGCCCACATACAAGGCAGCATTTTCTACTTACTAGGGGCATTAGCTCCCTATAAGAGGACATTACCTACCAGGGGGGCATTACCCTAACTTGGGGGTGGCTTTATGAATGTTCTGCCCTTGTGCAGTATTTCAAGAAAGCATTAGGATGGTGAACATGTAGACATCAGAAGAGCCCACTACCTATGGGAGAGATTTATCAAAACCTGTGCTGAGGAGGAGTGGTGCAGTTGCCCATGGAAACCAATCAGATTGCTTCTTTCATTTTTAACTCCTTAACAACGGAGGACACGGTGACCCCGCATCATATCAGGTCGGTCCCGGCGGCCATCAATGGGCCGGGACCCATGGCTAATACTGGACATCACCAATCCCAGTAATGCCTGGTATTACCCCTTCAGACACAGCGATCAAAGTTGACCACCGCGTCTGAAGTGAAACCGAAAGCATTCCGGCAGCTCAGTCGGGCTGCGCCGCGATCAAATCGCTGTGTCCTGAACAGCTTGCAGGACAGCAGGAGGACCCCTACCTGCCTCCTCACTGTCCGATCGCAGAATGACTGCTCTGTGCCTGAGATCGAGACAGGAGCAGTCAAGCTATTGCATGGCAGTGAACAGTGTAAGAGATCAGTGTGTGCAGTGTTATAGTCCCCTATGGGGGCTATAACACTGCAAAAAAAAAAGTGAAAAAAACAAAACAAAAAAAAAGTGTTAATGTGATTTAACCCCTTCCCTGATAAAAGTCAGAATCACCCCCCTTTTCCCATAAAAAAAACAACAACTTTGTAAATAAAAATAAACATGTGGTATCATGTGTAGATGTCCAAACTATAAAAATATATCATTAATTAAACCGCACGGTCAAGGGGTACACGTAAAAAAATTCCAATGTCCAAAATAGCGTATTTTTGGTCACTTTTTATACCATTAAAAAATTTATAAAAAGCGATCTGCGGCGATTCCGGGTCAATCGGGTCTCCAGTGACCCGGTGACCCGAAATTACTGGCTGTTCGGGGCTGTCTCTGACGGCCCCGAACAGCCAGAGCCTGCAGGGGTGAGGTGGCACTGGTGGCACAATCGCCCTGATTCGTAGGCCGGATTACCGGCTGACCAATCAGGGCGCCTGCTGCGGGTGTCACTCCCGCACCCGCTCCGCCCCTCTTCCGGAGGACGTGAGCGGGTGCGGGACGTGCACCCTGGGTGCTGGGGACCCCGATCCCCGGCGTCAATGTTGGGATCGGGGCCCCAGGAGCGATGGCGGCGGTGACGACGAGGGACTGACTCTCCGGCGTGGATCGTTGGAGGTGAGTGACAGCCTCCTGCTGTTGCTTAGCAACAGCTCCCAGCATGCAAAAAGGGCATGCTGGGAGCTCTAGTTATGCAACAGCAGGAATCAGACCACCACAACTCCCAGCATTCCCTTATGGGCATGCTGGGACTTATGGTTTTGCAACAGCTGGAGGCACATTTTTTCTATGGAAAAGTGTACCTTCAGCTGTTGTATAACTACAACTCCCAGCACAAACAGCTAAAGTGCATGCTGGGAGTTGTAGTGGTGCATTTGCTGGTTGCATAACTACAACTCCCAGCATGCCCGTTGGCTGTCGGTGACTGCTGAGAGTTGTAGTTTTGCAACAGCTGAAGGCACACTGGTTGTGAAACTCAGAGTTTTTTTTTTTTAACCTAACTCAGTGTTTCACGACCGGTGTGCCTCCAGCTGTTGCAAACTACAACTCTCAGCAGTCACCGTACACCATGCACCGTACATGCTGGGAGTTGTAGTTTTGCAACAGCTGGAGGCACACTGGTTGTGAAACACTGAGTTAGGTCACAAACTCAGTGATACATAACCAGTGTGCCTACAGTTGTTGCAAAACTACAACTTTCAGCAGTCACCGACAGCCAACGGGCATGCTGGGAGTTGTAGTTATGCAACAGCTGGATGTCTCCCCCAATGTGAACGTACAGGGTACACTCACATGGGCGGAGGCTTACAGTAAGTATCTGGCTGCAAGTTTGAGCTGCCGCAAACTTTCTGCTGCAGCTCAAACTGCCAGCGAGAAACTACTGTGAACCCCCCGCCTGTGCGACTGTACCCTAAAAACACTACACTACACTACCACAAAAAATAAAATAAAAAGTAAAAAACACTACGTATACACATACCCCTACACAGCCCCCCTCCCCTCCCCAATAAAAATGAAAAACGTCTGGTACGCCACTGTTTCCAGAACGGAGCCTCCAGCTGTTGCAAAACAACTCCCAGTATTGTCGGACAGCCGTTGACTGTCCAGGCATGCTGGGAGTTTTGCAACAGCTGGAGGCACCCTGTTTGGGAATCACTGGCGTAGAATTCCCCTATGTCCACCCCTATGCAGTCCCTAACTTAGGCCTCAAATGCGCATGGCGCTCTCACTTTGGAGCCCTGTCGTATTTCAAGGCAACAGTTTAGGGCCACATATGGGGTATTGCGGTAATCGGGAGAAATTGTGTTACAAATGTTGGGGGGTATTTTCTGCTTTTACCCTTTTTAAAAATGTAACATTTTTGGGAAAACAAGCATTTTAGGTAAAAAAATATTTTTTTTTTTTACATATGCAAAAGTCGTGAAACACCTGTGGGGTATAAAGGTTCACTTAACCCCTTGTTACGTTCCCCGAGGGGTCTAGTTTCCAAAATGATATGCCATGTGTTTTTTTTTTGCTGTTCTGGCACCAAAAGGGCTTCCTAAATGCAACATGCCCCCCAAAAACCATTTCAGAAAAACGTACTCTCCAAAATCCCCTTGTCGCTCCTTCGCTTCTGAGCCCTCTACTGCGCCTGCCGAACACTTTACATAGACATATGAGGTATGTGCTTACTCTAGAGAAATTGGGCTACAAATTCAAGTAAAAATTTACAAATAAAAATTCAAAAATTGGGTCTACAAGAACATGTAAGTGTAAAAAATGAAGATTGTGAATTTTCTCCTTCACTTTGCTGCTATTCGTGTGAAACACCTAAAGGGTTAAAACACTTACTGAATGTCATTTTGAATACTTTGGGGGGGGGGGTGTAGTTTTTATAATGGGGTCATTTATGGGGTATTTCTAATATGAAGACTCTTCAAATCCACTTCAAAACTGAACTGGTCCCTGAAAAATACTGAGTTTGAAAATTTTGTGAAAAATCGGAAAATTGCTGCTGACCGTTGAAGCCCTCTGGTGTCTTCCAAAAGTTAAAACTCATCAATTTTATGATGCAAACATAAAGTAGACATATTGTATATGTGAACCGAAAAAAATGTATTCGTAATATCCATTTTCCTTACAAGCAGAAAGCTTCAAAGTTAGAAAAATGCAAAATTTTAAAATTTTTCATCAAATTTACGGATTTTTCACCAAGAAAGGATGCAAATATCGACAAAAATTTACCACTATGTTAAAGTAGAATATGTCACGAAAAAACAATCTTGGAATCAGAATGATAACTAAAAGCATTCCAGAGTTATTAATGTTTAAAGTGACAGTGGTCAGATGTGCAAAAAACGCTCCGGTCCTTAAGGCCAAAATGGGCTCCGTCCTGAAGGGGTTAATGTGGATAAGTGCAAGATAATGCACCTGGGGCGTAAAACCCTCGGGCAGAATATAGATTATTTGACACAGTCCTAACCTCAGTATCTGAGGAGAGGGATTTAGGAGTAATTATTTCAGAAGACTTAAAGGTAGGAAGACAATGTAATAGAGCAGCAGGAAACACTAGCAGAATGCTTGGATGTATAGGGAGAGGTATAAGCAGTAGAAAGAAGTGCTCATGCCGCTGTACAGAACACTGGTGAGACCTCAATTGGAGTATTGTGCGCAGTACTGGAGGCCGTATCTCCAGAAGGATATAGATACTCTAGAGAGAGTTCAGAGAAGATACTAAACTAGTACATAGATTGCAGGATAAAACTTACCAGGAAAGGTTAAAGGACCATAACAAGTATAGAAGAAAGAAGAGACAGAGGGGATATGATAGAGACTTTTATATACATAAAGGGAATCAACACGGTAAAGGAGGAGAGGAGATTTAAAAGAAGAAAAACTACCACAAGAGGACATAGTTTTCAATTAGAGGGGCAAAGGTTTCTGCAGTAATATGAGGAAGTATTACTTTACTGAGAGAGTAGTGGATGCATGGAATAGCCTTCCTGTAGAAGTGGTCGCTGCAAATACAGTGAAGGAGTTTAAACATGCATGGGATAAGCATAAGGCTATCCTCCATATAAGATAGGGATAGGTATAAGGCTATCCTTCATATAAGATAGGGATAGGTATAAGGCTATCCTTCATATAAGATAGAGATAGGTATAAGGCTATCCTTCATATAAGATAGAGATAGGTATAAGGCTATCCTTCATATAAAATAGGGATAGGTATAAGGCTAGCCTTCATATAAGATAGAGATAGGTATAAGGCTATCCTTCATATAAAATAGGGATAGGTATAAGGTTATCCTCCATATAAGATAGGGATAGATATAAGGCTATCCTTCATATAAGATATGGATAAGCATAAGGCTATCCTTCATATAAGATAGGGATAGATATAAGGCTATCCTTCATATAAGATAGGGATAGGTATAAGGCCATCCTTCATATAAGATAGGGATAGGTATAAGGCTATCCTTCATATAAGATAGGGAGAGATATAAGGCTATCCTCCATATAAGATAGGGATAAGCATAAGGCTATCCTCCATATAAGATAGAGATAGGTATAAGGCTATCCTCCATATAAGATAGAGATAGGTATAAGGCTATCCTTCATATAAGATAGGGCCTGGGACTATTCATAGTATTCAGATTATTGGGCAGACTAGATGGGCCAAATTATCTGCTGACACATTCTATATTTCTATGTTTTGCTTGGCTTTTTTTTTTTTGGAATGGGAAGAAATTCCAAATAAAACTCCCCCCTCCTTGATGCAGTTTTTGTGGCATTTGTATGTTTATAAATTTTATGGGCATTTTTATTGGTCAAAAAAAATGCAAGAGTTTGTCGTTATACAGTATTGTTTTTTATTTATTTATTTATTTTATTTATTTTTTTTTTTTTTTTTTTTTTCACAAAAATGATTTTTCTGTTTTCAATCTAATGCACACTATTTTTTGGGGAAAAATCCCACGAAAACTGCATTTTAGAGGGGGAAAAAAGAGAGGCCAAAAAATCCAAAAACTAAACTCCAAACAAAAATTGTTTCAGGTTGTTCAGGATTATGAAAACATGGCTACTTTTTTTTTTTTCAAAAACAGTGCCACACAGTGTGTGTGTGTGGTATTGCAACTTATTCCCATTCATTTCAATTAGGTTGAACTGCAGTACCCCACATACCCTGATGGCATGTGTGGTGCTGTATTCGTGGAAGAAGGCAGCTGCGTTTTTCTTATTACTTCTAAACAACTAATTCCCTTGTGGTTCTTTCTGTTTTCCAGAGACTGGAATTACTCAACACAAGATATCCAGCCTTGCCTATAATAATACAAGTTGGTTTCATCATATTGTACCACTCCCTCACCAGAAGATGCACCTTCAGTATTTGGGTCTATTCACACGTACAGTATTCTGCGCAGATTTGATGCGCAGGATTTAAAGCTGTGATCAGTCATTTAGTTTACATTGAAATCTGCAGCAGAAAATCCTGCGCAGAAAATCTGTACAGAATACTGTACGTGTGAATAGACCATTTGAGTTATATTTAGAGGATGGTTTAACCTTAGCTGAACTTCCATATTATTTTTATCTATAACAATTAGTGTTGAGCGGCATAGGCCATATTCGAATTCGTGATATTTTGCGAATATATGGACGAATATTTGTCATATATTCGCAAAATTTGCATATTCGCAATATTCGCAGCCTTTTTTTTTTACTATGCACTATAAAATTTGCATGCACATGTGCAATATCGCTTGATAAAAGAGCTAAAAGAAGGGAGGGATCAATATGCGTGAAAATTCGCATATGCGAACATTCGCTTATGCTAATTTTCGGGCGCCCGCCAGTCTGACACAGTAACTAGTATTGGAGCCTTGTTTACACCACAAGCTGGAAGCAGGGAGGGATGATCACTGTGATGTGTACTGTGGAAAAAAAATGCAAATATTCGTAATTGCGAATATTTAGTGCTATATTCGCAATATTCGCAAATTCGCCAATATGCGATATTCGAGATAAATATTTGCATTGCGAATATTCGCGCCCAACACTAATAACAATCCTCTTCAATATGAATAAGCCATGAATATTCAGAGAGAAGCAAATCTGCCACTAGAGCAGTGTTTTCCAACCAGGGTGCCTCCAGCTGTTGAAAAAAATTCCAACTCCCAGCATGCCCGGAAAGCCTGTAACATGTCAGCATCTGGGACGTATGCATAAGGGAATGGGGTTAATGATACCAGTTTTTATGACGTCACGGCCACGCCCCTCGCGACATCTCGCCAAGCACCCTCAATACAAGTCTATGGGAGGGGGCAAGGCGGCAACATTATGTTAGTAAGTTACATGTCTTATGGTGATAGTCATATTAAAGGGGTATTCCAGGAAAAAAAAACTTTTTTTTATATATCAACTGGCTCCAGAAAGTTAAACAGATTTGTAAATTACTTCTATTAAAGAATCTTAATCCTTTCAATAATTATCAGCTGCTGAAGTTGAGTTGTTGTTTTCTGTGGGATATTTTGGTACCAGATAAGATGTCTTGGGGCCGGAGAACCCCTTTAACTTTCTGACTGGTGTTAGTTTGACTTTTGGGGTCCCCAACGATCTTTCGGGACTTTTGCTTGCATGGAAGTACTTTTGTCCACCCGTTGTGAAGTGAACTGCAATACAGCTCCACGACTCTGGGAGTGCTGTTGTGCAGGAAAAGAACTAATAGGATTTGGGTCTGTATGTTGCCATCATAATGTTATGGCATTGCCCTAGCGATAGAAATGCTTCACAGCATTCAGAAAAGGAGCTTTATTCTGGAATGTAAATTACAAATGATTAATAAACAATATCGCATAATAATGAAATCCACTTTACTATAATCAACCATTGTGTCTGTGTCTTTGTACTCACTTATGCAGTATCCATTCCCTAGCTTTTCCCATTTTCCTTCCAAACAGATGAGTTTAATTTTGCGACTCATAATGTATCCAGGGCGGCAGCTGTAAGTTACTGTGTCACCATGTGGGTAGGTTTCCTTATCCCAGTTACCCAGAAAAATTGTATTTTCTTTTCTTGGTGGTTTTGAACATTTAGCTAGAAAAAAAAAAAGGAAAGAGAATCAGTAAAATTAGAACTTGGTAAGGCCCCTTTCACGCTGCTGGTATGACCCGTAGAATACGGCCTGCAAACTCTCAAAAATCAAAATTTAGACGGGTCATATTGGGCAATAAAGGGTCCCGATGGTCCCCATTATAGTTTATAATATAGTTATTTTTGGAGAGAAAAGCCAGAGAAAGAGACAGTACAAGCACAATTTTTTTCTCCGGCTTTTCTCGATGGTAAAATGTTGGGCTTCACACTGCCGGAGTCAATCAGTAGTGTGAATGTAGCCTAACTTCACCAGATTTTGGCACTGCATTTTACTGGCCATCCTATATGATGTACACAATACCGTATGATCCTGAATCCATTAAAGAGGTTTTCTGGGACTACAATATTAATGATCTATCCTTCAATTTTCCAGAGTTTGTTAGTTATTGTTTTTATTGATGGCGTATCCTTAGGGTAGATCATCAGTAAGATTAGTGGATTGCCGATATCTAGCACTGTATCGGTCACCTATTTAAAGGGGTACTCCAGTGCAATTTTTTTCTTAAAGGGATACTCTGGCGCTAAGACATCTTTTCCCCTATCAAAGGATAGGGGATAAGATGCCTGATCACGGGGGTCCCGCCGCTGGGGACCCCCGTGATCTTGCATGCAGCACCCCGTTATAATCAGTCCCTGGAGCACATTCGCTCCGGGTCTGATTACTGGTGATCACGGGGGCCGGAGCATTGTGAAGTCACGGCCCCGCCCCCGTGTGATGTCACTCTACGCCCCCTCAATGCAAGCCCCTCAATGACAGCTGTCACGCCCCCTCCCATAGGCTTGCATTGAGGGGGCAGAGCGTGACGTCACACGGGGGCGGGACCATGACTTCACAATGCTCCGGCCCCCGTGATCACCAGTAATCAGACCCGGAGCGAACGTGCTCCGGGGACTGATTATAACGGGGTGCTGAATGCAAGATCACCCCCGCGATAGGATAGGGGATAAGAAGTCTTAGCGCCGAAGTATCCCTTTAAATCTACTGGTGTCAAAAGGTTAAACAGATTTGTAAATTACTTCTATATAAAAATCTTAATCCTTCCAGTACTTATCAGCTGCTGTGTACTACAGAGGAAGTTGTGTAGTTCTTTCCAGTCTGACCACTGTGCTCTCTACTGACACCTCTGTCTGTGTCTGGAACTGTCCAGAGTTGGAACAAATCCCCATAGCAAACCTATCCTGCTCCGGACAGTTCCTGACATGAACAGAGGTGTCAGCAGAGAGCACTTTGGTCGGACTAAAAAGAACTACACAACTTCCTCTGGAGCATACAGCAGCTGATAATTACTGGAAGAATTTAAGATTTTTTAACAGAAGTAATTTATAAAAAAAATCCCAATACACGATGTATGGAGCTATCTGCTTCTGGCTCTGTTCACTGCGTATGCAGGCGCCGCTGCTTTACCAGGCAGAATGGCGTGAATCTGACTCCAGCTGACTAGAGGGGCCACAGTTCTGTGAAACATTGTACATTATAGTCATTTTCTGTACAAACTTGTATCACATTGTAATATTGGGACCTATATATGGAATAAACTGCAGATAAGGTGGAAACTGTCATAAGTAACATCTATTTATATTTATAGTCCTACATATATGAAAAGACTATGGCACCTAAATGTCAAAGACACATTGATAATCCAGGCAGAGTGCCTATGTTATAGTCCAGCACATTGCCCCCAATAAATAATACGACTAATAGATTCTCCTTGCTCTTTGTTTCTAGGTGTATTTTATGGAGTTGGGAGCAATTCCAGTCCTGCTTTACTTCATTGTCTCTGTACTATATAGAATACACTGCTCAAAAAAATAAAGGGAACACTTATACAACACAATGTAACTCCAAGTCAATGACACTTCTGTGAAATCACATTGTCCACTCAGGAAGAACACTGATTGACAATCAATTTCACATGCTGATGTGCAAATGGTATAGACAACAGGTGGAAATTATAGGCAATTAGCAAGACACCCCCAATAAAGGAGTGGTTCTGCAGGTGGTGACCACAGACCACTTCTCAGTTCCTATGCTTCCTGGTTGATGTTGGCGGTGCTTTCACTATAGTGGTAGCATGAGGCGGAGTCTACAACCCACACAAGTGGCTCAGGTAGTGCAGCTCATCCAGGATGGCACTTCAGTGCGAGCTGTGGCATGAAGGTTTGCTGTTTCTGTCAGCGTAGTGTCCAGAGCATGGAGGCGCTACCAGGAGACAGGCCAGTACATCAGGAGATGTGGAGGAGGCCATAGGAGGGCAACAACCCAGCAGCAGGACCGCTACCTCCATCTTTGTGCAATGAGGAGCAGGAGGAGGACTGCCAGAGCCCTGCAAAATGACCTCCAGCAGACCACAAATGTGTCTACTCAAACAGTCAGAAACAAACTCCATGAGGGTGGTATGAGGGCCCGACATCCACAGGTGGACATGCAGGACGTTTGGCATTTGCCAGAGAACACCAAGATGGGCGAATTCGCCACTGGCATCCTGTGCTCTTCACAGATGAAAGCAGGTTCCCACTAAGCACATGTGACAGACCTGACAGAGTCTGGAGATGCCGTGGAGAACATTCTGCTGCCTGCAACATCCTCCAGCATGACCGGTTTGGTGGTTGGTCAGTAATGGAGTAGGGTGTCATTTCTTTGGGGGGCCATACGGCCCTCCATGTGCTTGCCAGAGGTAGCCTGACTGCCATTAGGTACCGAGATGAGATTCTCAGACCCCTTGTGAGACCATATGCTGGTGCGGTTGGCCCTGGGTTCCTCCTAATGCAAGACAATGCTAGACCTCATGTGGCTGGAGTGTGTCAGCAGTTCCTGCAAGAGGACGGCATTGATGCTATGGACTGGCCTGCCCTTTCCCCAGACCTGAATCCGATTGAGCACATCTGGGACATCATGTCTCGCTCCATCCACCAACACCACGTTGTACCACAGACTGTCCAGGAGTTGGTGGATGCTTTAGTCCAGGTCTGGGAGGACATCCCTCAGGAGACCATCCTCCACCTCATCAGGATCATGCCCAGGTGTTGTAGGGAGGTCATACGGGCACGTGGAGGCCACACACACTACTGAGCCTCATTGTGACTTGTTTTAAGGACATTACATAAAGTTGGATCAGCCTGTAGTGGGGTTTTCCACTGTGATTTTGAGTGTGACTCCATATCCAGACCTCCATGGGTTAATAAATTTGATTTCCATTGATAATTATTGGGTGATTTTGTTGTCAGCGCATTCAACTATGTAAAGACGAAAGTATTTCATACGATTAGTTCATTCATTCAGATCTAGGATGTCTTATTTTGTGTTCCCTTTATTTTTTTGAGCAGTGTAAATTATAACCATAAAGGAATGTATGGATAAATGTATACAGTTTAATTATATCTATATATAGAAATGTATAATAAATGTATACAGTTAATTAATAACTATATAGGAATGTATTATAAATGTATACAGTATTTTTTCCACTTTTACAATCTCTTTATTAATATAATAATTGATGCTGGCATAATTTTTACTTATTTTTTGCTTTCCTAAAATTATACATCATGAATTCTAATTGTCTTCATTTCAGGCTTCTCTTCATATTTATTTAAACAAAAAGTCAATCACTTTCATACATGTCTAAAATGTCCATGTAAAACTATATAGGAATGCATAGATAAATGGACACAGTGGTCGGTATTTATCATTGTCTTTGGACAGTTTTTTTGTGTCTAGAAAAGGCGCAAAAAAGGCACAAGCAGGCTTTATCTGTGCTTTTTTGTGCCTTTTGTTTTACACATTCTGTTGATTTTGAGGTGCAATCCACAGATTTTGGCAATTCACATGATATGGGATGGTTTTATGAACTGCACCTTTTTATAAAAAGGCACAAAAAAGGCGCAAAGCCACTGAAAAGTCTCTAAAACTACACCAGCTCAGACTTAGCTTAGCTTTTTGGTGTATGTGAAGAGTAAAATTTCAGAAAATGTGACCTGCACAAAAGTTATAAAATGCTCTGCGACCATTTAATAAATTTGGTGCTCCTACACATTATAGCACACACAAAAAGGTGTCGAAAAATGCTTCACTTACACCTACAATGATAAATGCTTCACTTACACCTACAATGATAAATGCTTCACTTACACCTACAATGATAAATGCTTCACTTACACTACAATGATAAATGCTTCACTTACACCTACAATGATAAATGCTTCACTTACACCTACAATGATAAATGCTTCACTTACACCTACAATGATAAATGCTTCACTTACACCTACAATGATAAATGCTTCACTTACACTACAATGAGAAATGCTTCACTTACACTACAATGATAAATGCTTCACTTACACTACAATGATAAATGCTTCACTTACACCACAATGATAAATGCTTCACTTACACATACAATGATAAATGCTTCACTTACACTACAATGATAAATACTTCACTTACACCTACCATGATAAATGCTTCACTTACACCTACAATGATAAATGCTTCACTTACACTACAATGATAAATGCTTCACTTACACCTACAATGATAAATGCTTCACTTACACTACAATGATAAATGCTTCACTTACACCTACAATGATAAATGCTTCACTTACACCTACAATGATAAATGCTTCACTTACACCTACAATGATAAATGCTTCACTTACACTACAATGATAAATGCTTCACTTACACCTACAATGATCAATGCCGGCCAGTGTACTTATAAATACACGGTATCCATTTATTATACATTCCTATATAGTTATAAATACATGATATCCATTTATTATACATTCCTATATAGTTATAAGTACACTGGCCAGCATTGTAGGAGTAAGTGAAGCATTTATCATTGTAGGTGTAAGTGAAGCATTTTTCGACACCTTTTTTGCGTGCTGGTGATGTGTAGGAGTGCCAAATTACAGAGCATTCGATAAATTTTGAGCAGGTCACATTTTCGGAAATTTCTCTCTTCACATCCACCAAAAAGCTACACCATGTCTGGGTTGGTGTAGTTTAGAGACTTTTCAGTGGCTTTGCACCTTTTTTGAGCCTTTTCACAAAAAGGCGCAGTTCATAAAACCCTTCTATATCATGTGTATTGCCAAAATCAGCAACTCAAAATCAGCAGAAATGTGTAAACCAAAAGCCGCAAATAAACCCTGCTTGAGCCTTTTTTGCGCCTTTTCCACACACAAAAAACAGTCTAAAGACAATGATAAATGTTGTCTAGTGTATTTATAACTATATAGGAATGTATAATATGGATACAGTGTATATATAACTATATAGGAAGGTATAATGAATGGATATAGTGTATTTATAACTATATAGGAATGTATAATAAATGGATACAGTGTATTTATAACTATATAGGAATGTATAATAAATGGATACAGTGTATTTATAACTATATAGGAATGTATAATAAATGGATACAGTGTATTTATAACTATATAGGAATGTATAATAAATGGACACAGTGTATTTATAACTATATAGGAATGTATAATAAATTGATACAGTATATTTATATCTATATAGGAATGTATAATAAATGGATACAGTGTATTTATACCTATATAGGAATGTATAATATGGATACATTGTATTTTAACCATATAGGAATGTACAATAGATGGACGCTGTATTTATAGCTATATAGGAATGTATAGTAAATGGACAGAGTGTATTTATATCTATATAGGAATGTATAATATGGATACATTGTATTTATAACTATATAGGAATGTATAATAAATGGACACAGTTTATTTATAACTATATAGGAATGTATAATAAATGGACACAGTTTATTTATAACTATATAGGAATGTATAATAAGTGGATACAGTGTATTTATAACTATATAGGAATGTATAATAAATGGATACAGTGTATTTATAACTATATAGGAATGTATAATAAATGGATACAGTGTATTTATATCTATATAGGAATGTATAATAAATGGATATAGTGTATTTATAACTATATAGGAATGTATAATAAATGGATACAGTGTATTTATAACTATATAGGAATGTATAATAAATGGATACAGTGTATTTATAACTATATAGGAATGTATAATAAATGGACACAGTTTATTTATAACTATATAGGAATGTATAATAAGTGGATACAGTGTATTTATAACTATATAGGAATGTATAATAAATTGATACAGTGTATTTATAACTATATAGGAATGTATAATAAATGGATATAGTGTATTTATAACTATATAGGAATATATAATAAATGGATACAGTGTATATATAACTATATAGGAATGTATAAATAAATGGATACAGTGTATTTATACCTATATAGGAATGTATAATAAATGGATACAGTGTATTTATAACTATATAGGAATGTATGATAAATGGATACAGTGTATATATATATATATATATATATATATATATATATATATATAGGAATGTATAATAAATGGATACAATGTATTTATAACTATATAGGAATGTATAATATGGATACAGTGTATTTATAACTATATAGGAATGTGTAATGAATGGATACAGTGTATTTATAACTATATAGGAATGTATAATATGGATACAGTGTATTTATAACTATATAGAACAATGGATAGCACAAAGGAAACCTTTTAAAATGTACTTAATTATTTTCACATAACACTCGTGGTAATAATTTAAAATCTGTGATTGTCACTACTTGTATTGCTGCATCGAATATTGCACCTATAAGGATATATCACACATTGTAGTCCATATATTTGCTCTAGGCCAAGGTGCTCATCAGTGCGTTTTTAGTGCGTTTTTGAGTGTGCGTTTTCTATGTGCATACTTTATCATCAGAGGTTGTACTTGTGCATTTGTGACACCAATCTTCTGTTTGTGCCTCCTTAGCAACTTGAATATCCATATATTTTAACAGTATCATTTTCTATGTGCGTTTTTTTTATCAACAGAGGTATTTTATGTGCATTTTGTTTTCAGCAGAGGTAGTTCATATGTGTGCCTCCTTATCAGCTAGAATGTCCATCTGTTATTAGCAGCACACAACAGTTTCCCTATTTATGGTATATCACAATCTATAGGGTATTGCACATTGTACACATTGCACATTCGGAATATTTCCAATTGTTAAGTTATTGCACGTATTCCATATTGCACATTACACTCATTGCACTTATCTTTTGTTCCGGCTTTCAAGTAGTTTGATGCTGATTGTTTCTCTCGGATGGGAGTTTCTTTTCTTTCTTTGTAGATAATTGCCGGTCCGACGCGTTTCCACTTGCGATTCTTCCGGGACTTCTTTTCGGCTTGTTTCACTCCTTACATATCCTTTTTAGATGCGGCACTGATGACGACCGTACTTCAAATGACTTCCCGCCGTGTTTTTATATCTATGACTCCTCCTACTCCATTATCACTTGTTTTCCTCAGGTCCAATCATGATCCCCTATGTCAGATTTTTCCCCTCAGTATCTTTTCCGAACCTGATTGGGTCACCTGGGTGTTTTCGGATGGGGAGTGTAAGCCATGCGCTCAGGTATGCTTTCCAGCCTTCGTTCTGAGCTCCGGTCTCCATCAAACAGGTAAGTGGCTTGCGTTCCATTCATTTTAACCCTTTTATCACCGGGAATTCCGTCTTTTCTATTAGTTCTTTTACAGCAATTCATTCATTGAAAACTTCATATATTATCTTATATACTTATAACGTAGATCATGGTAGTGCTATAGTTTGCTTCATTTCTTCTTATATTATTCTTGTCTTGTTTTGACCTTTCTTAGGATAGTTTGTTTCTAGCTATAGTAATTGGTATTTATCCTTTTTCTTGCAGTAGGTCACCAAATAATTGTATTTTTATTATTATTCGATAAAACAGGCATATGATACAAAATCATTTAGTCCTCCCGGCTTTACAGTCTCCAGTGTATATGTCCAGAAAGCCTCTCTCTGTAATAAGCTCCCGTCCCAGTCTCCTCCTCTTGGTGCGGGAGGTATCACGTCTATCACTTGCACTTTTAAACTTTTGACATCACTTTCATGTTTGAGTGCAAAGTGATTTGCAACTGGAGTGTCCCTCATATGGATTATATCTCCCACATGCTCCTGTAACCTTTTTTTAGGGCTCTAAACGTTTTACCAACATAATTTACTGGACACGAGCATGTTAGGAGATATACAACGCCTTTCGTTTCACAATTTGCAAATTGTTGCATTTTATTATATTTGCCTGTTACATTGCTTTTAAACTCACTGCTTTTGTGCACATATTGGCACATTGTGCATTTGCTGCAGGGGAAGGACCCTTTTGGTTTTCTGTAAGCCATCCTCTCTTCTGTTCAGGTTCAAAGTTGCTCCTTATAAGTTTGTCCTTTAGGTTTTGTCCACGTTTGTATGTTATTTGTGGGGTTTGTGGGATTATACTTTCCAGGGTATTGTCCATCCTCAATATTCCCCAGTATTTATTTAAGATCTCCCGTACTTCTATCGCTTTTTCATCAAATACTCCGAATATTCTTGTTGCATCATTGGAGTCCTGTTTCACTTTTGGGGTCAGTAGGTGGGATCTGTTTGATGTTAGTGTTCTATGATACGCTTTTTTCAGAACTTTGTTCGGGTATCCCCTGCTCCTTAATCTTACCCGTAGCTCACTAGCTTTGAGTTCAAAGTCTTCTAGTGAGGAACAGTTCCTACGTATCCGGAGATATTGTCCCATTGGTATTCCCTGCTTCAGTGGACGTG
The DNA here is from genome assembly GCF_029499605.1 of Hyla sarda. Lineage (NCBI taxonomy): Eukaryota > Metazoa > Chordata > Amphibia > Anura > Hylidae > Hyla > Hyla sarda. Next base: position 36,761,894 of record NC_079194.1, read on the forward strand.
GATGGCAGCTATCCCACTGGAGCAGGGAATTTATGGCTGTCTCTTTTCTATACACTGTAGTTTGTATGTGATTATCGGGTGTAATCCATATTTTAAGATCCAAGAATACAATATGATCCTCACTTATACAGCTGGTAAATTTTAACCCCAAGTTGTTTCTATTTAGTGTTTCTACGAACCTTAGAAATTTCTCTTTTGTGGACGACCAGATTATGAGAATGTCGTCAATGAACCTTAGCCATAGACTTATATGGCTGGTCCATGACGTCATCTCCTCACTGAATACCTGTTGGTCCTCCCACCAGCCGAGGTACAGATTTGCGAACCTGGGGTGCAAGGGCTCCCCATCGCTGTACCTCGGCTTTGATGGAAGGACTCCCCTCCAAATTGGAAATAAATCCTAGTGAGGACAAATCTCAACAATTTCACTACCAGTGTGTTATGTGGTGTGTATTGGGTGCCTCTAGTACTTAGGAAATATTGTACTGCCTCCAACCCCTTCTCATGGAGGATGGAGGAGTACAACGCCTCTACATCAAGGAAGGCTAGTATTGATCCCTCCTCCAATCTTAGATCTTCCAATTTTTGCAATACATCTGTCGTATCGCGAATAAATGATGGTAGGGCGTATACGAAAGGGCGTAGTATGCAATCCACATACTGACTCACCCCTTCCGTTAGGTTGCCGATACCCGACACAATGGGCCTCCCCCTTAAAGGGGGATGGTCCTTGTGTATTTTTGGTACTGAGTAAAAGCATGCCATTCTGGGATTTTTTGGCTTCATGTACTCATATTCCGTGTTACTTAGCAAATTACAACTTCTTCCCTCATCCAAGATGGCCACTAGTTCTTCTGCAAACTCCCATGTAGGGTCTTTTTTCTAGTTTACTATAGCACTCCCTGTCTGACAGGATGTCCAAACACATCCTTTTGTATTCCTCCCTGGTCATCAATACTATGTTTCCTCCTTTGTCAGAGGGTTTAATGACCAGGGAGGAATCTTTAGCTAGTGCAGTCATAGCCTGTCTCTCTCCTCTCGTGAGATTCTGTTCCCTCATTCTTTCTTGATCTAACCTTTTTAGGTCGCTAGTCACAATTTCCACAAATATATCTATATTAGAGTAGTCACCAATTGGGGGTGGTTTTTTGCTTTTTTTACTTAGTTTACTGAAAGGGCCTTCTCCCTCTGTCCTTTCACTGTTTTCTCGAGAAAGGGTTTCTAGGTCCCTAAATAGTGTCATATCTTCTTGGTCTACTCCTAGGGTTTGCCCATCTTTTATATTTTTTAAGTGGAAATATTTTCGCCATTTTATCTTTCTGGCAAAGAGGTTGACATCTCTCGTCCATGAAAAGGAACTGAACTTTACAGTCGGGACATATGTCAAACCCCTTGTCAAAAGGTTCATTTCTGCTTGATTTAAATATTTTTGTGAGAGGTTTATTATTTGCAATTGTTTATCTTTTTGATGTATATTATAACCTGGTACTTGTGATGTTACAACCTGTGTATGCTCTAATTGGTACTCCTGAGTACATAATCGTTCATAGTTGGTGTTCTCTCTAAAAAATGCCCCCCACCTCTATGTCCTCTTGAGCCTCTCGGTCTCCCTCTTCCTGATCCCCTTCCACCTCCTCTCTTTCCCCTATAGTTTTGGTATGCTCCTCCTTTTTCTGTTTCACTTTCCTCGCATTCTGATGATGATATTGATATGTCTGTTTCCAGAGCAGTGTTTGTTTTTATGATTTCATATTCTTGTTTATTTTTGAAGTCTTGCAAATCCCTTTTGAACTGTAAATGCTTCCTTTCTTTTAAATATGCTACGAATTTTAATATATATTCCTCGAGAAATCGTTCCTTCTTAACAAAAGTTGAATCACTTTTGAATGTATTTATTTGTTCTATTGTCTTATTTAAATTTGCTGTTATTGTTTCGAGTTGAAGTTTTTCTTCCTCCAGTAAAATTTGCATTAGTTTGAGGGAGCTCTGTGTTGCTTCCCTCTCCCAGCGTTCTTTTATATGTGGAGTCTGAATACGGGGTGACGGTGTGAGGGGGATCCGGAGTCCTCTTGGTACTATTTTGTTTTTTAAATAGTTCTCTAGGCTATATATCTCCCAGTTCGATCTTACTTGATCCTTATATAATTTAGTTACATTTTTGAAAGCTGATTTAATAGAAGTCGTTTGGCTGCAGAAGCTTATTTCTTTTTCTGAAAAGACGTCTTGTATATCCTCAAGCCATTTATAACTATATAGAAATGTATAATAAATGGATACAGTATATTTATAACTATATAGGAATGTATAATAAATGGATACAGTATATTTATAACTATATAGGAATGTATAATAAATGGATACAGTATATTTATAACTATATAGGAATGTATAATAAATGGATATAGTGTATTTATAACTATATAGGAATGTATAATAAATGGATACAGTGTATTTATAACTATATAGGAATGTATAATAAATGGATACAGTGTATTTATATCTATATAGGAATGTATAATAAATGGATATAGTGTATTTATAACTATATAGGAATGTATAATAAATGGATACAGTATATTTATAACTATATAGGAATGTATAATATGGATACAGTATATTTATATCTATATAGGAATGTATAATATGGATACAGTATATTTATATCTATATAGGAATGTATAATAAATGGATACAGTATATTTATATCTATATAGGAATGTATAATAAATGGATACAGTGTATTTATAACTATATAGGAATGTATAATAAATGGATACAGTGTATTTATAACTATATAGGAATGTATAATAAATGGATACAGTGCATTTATAACTATATAGGAATGTATAATAAATGGACACAGTGTATTTATAACTATATAGGAATGTATAATAAATGGATACAGTATATTTATAACTATATAGGAATGTATAATATGGATACAGTATATTTATATCTATATAGGAATGTATAATAAATGGATACAGTGTATTTATATCTATATAGGAATGTATAATAAATGGATATAGTGTATTTATAACTATATAGGAATGTATAATAAATGGATACAGTGTATTTATATCTATATAGGAATGTATAATAAATGGATACAGTGTATTTATATCTATATAGGAATGTATAATAAATGGATATAGTGTATTTATAACTATATAAGAATGTATAATAAATGGACACAGTGTATTTATAACTATATAGGAATGTATAATAAATGGATACAGTATATTTATAACTATATAGGAATGTATAATAAATGGATACAGTATATTTATAACTATATAGGAATGTATAATAAATGGATCCAGTATATTTATAACTATATAGGAATGTATAATAAATGGATACAGTATATTTATAACTATATAGGAATGTATAATAAATGGATACAGTGTATTTATATCTATATAGGAATGTATAATAAATGGATATAGTGTATTTATAACTATATAGGAATGTATAATGAATGGATACAGTATATTTATAACTATATAGGAATGTATAATATGGATACAGTATATTTATATCTATATAGGAATGTATAATATGGATATAGTATATTTATATCTATATAGGAATGTATAATAAATGGATACAGTGTATTTATAACTATATAGGAATGTATAATAAATGGATACAGTGTATTTATAACTATATAGGAATGTATAATAAATGGATACAGTGTATTTATAACTATATAGGAATGTATAATAAATGGATACAGTGTATTTATATCTATATAGGAATGTATAATAAATGGATATAGTGTATTTATAACTATATAAGAATGTATAATAAATGGACACAGTGTATTTATAACTATATAGGAATGTATAATATGGATACAGTGTATATTTAACTATATAGGAATGTATAATAAATGGATACAGTGTATTTATAACTATATAGGAATGTATAATAAATGGATACAGTATATTTATATCTATATAGGAATGTATAATAAATGCATATAGTGTATTTATATCTAAATAGGAATGTATAATAAATGGATACAGTGTATTTATAACTATATAAGAATGTATAATAAATGGACACAGTGTATTTATAACTATATAGGAATGTATAATAAATGGATACAGTGTATTTATAACTATATAGGAATGTATAATAAATGGATACAGTGTATTTATATCTATATAGGAATGTATAATAAATGGATATAGTGTATTTATAACTATATAGGAATGTATAATAAATGGATATAGTGTATTTATAACTATATAGGAATGTATAATAAATGGATATAGTGTATTTATAACTATATAGGAATGTATAATAAATGGATATAGTGTATTTATAACTATATAGGAATGTATAATAAATGGATATAGTGTATTTATAACTATATAGGAATGTATAATAAATGAATATAGTGTATTTATAACTATATAGGAATGTATAATAAATGGATAAAGTGTATTTATAACTATATAGGAATGTATAATAAATGGATATAGTGTATTTATAACTATATAGGAATGTATAATATGGATACAGTGTATTTATAACTATATAGGAATGTATAATAAATGGATACAGTATATTTATAACTATATAGGAATGTATAATATGGATACAGTATATTTATAACTATATAGGAATGTATAATATGGATACAGTGTATTTATAACTATATAGGAATGTATAATAAATGGATATAGTGTATTTATAACTATATAGGAATTTAATAAATGGATACAGTGTATTTATAACTATATAGGAATGTATAATAAATGGATACAGTGTATTTATATCTATATAGGAATGTATAATAAATGGATATAGTGTATTTATAACTATATAGGAATGTATAATATGGATACAGTGTATTATAACTATATAGGAATGTATAATAAATGGATATAGTATATTTATAACTATATAGGAATGTATAATAAATGGATATAGTATATTTATAACTATATAGGAATGTATAATAAATGGATATAGTGTATTTATAACTATATAGGAATGTATAATAAATGGATGTAGTGTATTTATAACTATATAGAAATGTATAATATGGATACAGTGTATTTATAACTATATAGGAATGTATAATAAATGGATACAGTATATTTATAACTATATAGGAATGTATAATATGGATACAGTATATTTATAACTATATAGGAATGTATAATATGGATACAGTATATTTATATCTATATAGGAATGTATAATAAATGGATACAGTATATTTATATCTATATAAGAATGTATAATAAATGGACACAGTGTATTTATAACTATATAGGAATGTATAATAAATGGATACAGTGTATTTATAACTATATAGGAATGTATAATAAATGGACACAGTGTATTTATAACTATATAGGAATGTATAATAAATGGTTATAGTGTATTTATAACTATATAGGAATGTATAATAAATGGATATAGTGTATTTATAACTATATAGGAATGTATAATAAATGGATATAGTGTATTTATAACTATATAGGAATGTATAATAAATGGATACAGTGTATTTATAACTATATAGGAATGTATAATAAATGGATATAGTGTATTTATAACTATATAGGAATATATAATAAATGGATACAGTGTATATATAACTATATAGGAATGTATAATATGGATACAGTGTATATATAACTATATAGGAAGGTATAATGAATGGATATAGTGTATTTATAACTATATAGGAATGTATAATAAATGGATATAGTGTATTTATAACTATATAGGAATGTATAATAAATGGATATAATGTATTTATAACTATATAGGAATGTATAATAAATGGATACAGTGTATTTATAACTATATAGGAATATATAATAAATGGATACAGTTTATTTATAACTATATAGGAATGTATAATAAATGGATACAGTGTATTTATAACTATATAGGAATGTATAATAAATGGATACAGTGTATTTATAACTATATAGGAATGTATAATAGATGGATACAGTGTATTCATACCTATATAGGAATGTATAATAAATGGATACAGTGTATATATAACTATATAGGAATGTATAATAAATGGACACAGTGTATTTATAACTATATAGGAATGTATAATAAATGGATACAGTTTATTTATAACTATATAGGAATGTATAATAAATGGATACAGTGTATTTATAACTATATAGGAATGTATAATAAATGGATACAGTGTATTTATAACTATATAGGAATGTATAATAGATGGATACAGTGTATTCATACCTATATAGGAATGTATAATAAATGGATATAGTGTATTTATAACTTTGTGGTCGTCGCCTCTGCCCGAGAACCGTACCTACCTACCCTACTACTGCTGAATACCAACCCCTAACTAAACAAGCAGTCTGAGGTGTGCCATAACTGCTGAGTATAGAATATGCCTGGGGGAAAAGAGGGCATACCCTGTAACTGAGTAAACGGAAATTAGGGGAAGGTGGGTGGGACTGAAGAACCCACGGCGGCTGGACGTGAGGCGGCCGTGAGTTCTTAAAGGCAGCCGGCTCCTCCCACAAATACAGGCCAGCTGCGCAGGCCTTAAAACTTGTGGTCGTCGCCTCTGCCCGAGAACCGTACCCACCTACCCTACTACTGCTGAATACCAACCCCTAACTAACCAAGCAGTCTGAGGTGTGCCATAACTGCTGCGTATAGAATATGCCTGGGGGAAAAGAGGGCAAAACCCTATAATTGCATGAAAGTACATTTACAAACCAACGTCTCGAAAGCATAGCCGTCTCTTCTCAACCTGTGATTATTTAATCCCTACAAGCCATGCAACTACGGCCATGCCTCTGCATGTGATCCTCCTAACCTTGGATATGACGACAACTGAAAGCCAGCACGTCCTCTAACTATGAGCCATCCTGATGGTCCCGATGGGGAACTACCTAAGCACCAGTCAACCAACTAACCAGGTCAGCTGCTAGCGCTGACGGCTGCTAGAGGGTTCGCAACCTCCCTTTTCATGCGCTCTCCAAGGTAGATTTGATGGCGTGGAATGGAATGCAAACAATGGTGCCCTGTCAGAGGAACCACGCGATGTTATGTTGGACACCTGACAGAAATATTTCGATAGTACTATGCTGGATGCAAGGAAGAATGGCAAAACCTGATGAATGCGAATAGAATGAAATGGCATGTGAGACATCCACTAGGTATCAATGAATATCCCATAAGTATTCTCGGCTACGTGTTGGAAATACGCTGTGAGCTGAGGGCGTGAAAAGCCTCGACTGAGAATAGCCCTATGCCCGAATGTACAACTCCGAGTGCTAACATGTGTATACACAAAGACTACGTAAACACCAACTAAACCTATGTCGGCAAAGCGACCCCTAGTGCAGCAACATGATAATGAGACACACCAAACATGTGACTACTATCATCGTCAATCTAGGCCAAGACAAACTAAACCAACCACACCGAACCAAGCTATATCCCCGATGCTAAGTAAACATGTACATGCGATGACGTTACCGCCGACCTGAAGGCCGCAACTGAACTGACCTATAGACGTGATAGGCCGAAACGTGAAAGACCCAACTAATCTGTAACTAACCGAATGACCGTCGCCCTGAACAAAACAGGTCGTGACCATGACATACCTAAAGACGTGGCAATTGACAATGGAAACATCATGCTATCCCTGTAGCATAACCCGATTGCTGAAAGAATACAATGTATACAAAGACATTGTCGCTGCGTTAAGTCTTTTAAAGTTGTAACCAGACTAACCTGTAGACGTGACTGGTCTAGATCAACAACATGAGTGTATGTATAAACTTTGAGCGTATGTACCGAACAAACTATGAACGTGTGGCTGGAACGAACTGCATAGGTGAGCGTATATACTGAACAACCTAGATGACCAGATGCACAGAACGACTAATCCACACATGTGCCTAGTACCACTATACAACTACATGAAATACTGACATATGAAGCAACACCTGGATTTATACATGCGGTGTCTACCCCATAGTACAATAACTAGAAAGTGCTAATGTGAGGCACTCTCTCTACTTATATACATATATATATACATAAATATACACACACCTATTTATACTTATTTAATCTTATTCTATATATATATTTTTTTATATGTGTGAGGAATAATGAGTATATCACCTCGCATGTGTCATAACGCTGTTGCTTTGAAGGCGTGTCAGTAACAACCGTGCAACGTACCCCCCTGCAGGCGTGGCAGGCATGATGGGTATACATCACCTATGTGTGGTGTTATTGCTGTTCTGAAGGCGTGTCAGTAACAACAATTATGCGACGTACCCCGCTGCAGGCGTGGCAGGCATGAGGGGTATACATCACCTATGTGTGGTGTTATTGCTGTTCTGAAGGCGTGTCAGTAACAACAATTATGCGACGTACCCCTCCTGCAGGCGTGGCAGGCATGAAGGGTATACGCCACTTATGTGTCGTGATGTTGTTGCTCTGAAGTAGTGTCAGCAACAACAACAAATATGCAATGTATCCCCCTGCTGACGTGGCAGGTATGATGGGTATACATCACCTATGTGTGGTGTTATTGCTGTTCTGAAGGCGTGTCAGTAACAACAATTATGCGACGTACCCCGCTGCAGGCGTGGCAGGCATGATGGGTATACATCACCTATGTGTGGTGTTATTGCTGTTCTGAAGGCGTGTCAGTAACAACAATTATGCGACGTACCCCTCCTGCAGACGTGGCAGGCATAACAGGTATACGCCACCTATGTGTCATAATGTCGTTGCTCTGGAGACGTGTCAGTAACAACAACTGTAATGTATCCCCCCTGCAGACGAGGCAGGCATAATGGGTATACACCACCTATGTGTCATATTATTGTTGTGCTGAAGGTGTGTCAGCAACAACAGTAATGCAATGTACCCTTTCTGCAACGTGGCAGGCTTAACAGGTAAACACCACCTATGCGTAATGTCAATGTCGTTCAGAAGGCATGTCAGTAACAACGATAATGCAACATACCCCGTCTGCAACGGTTTAATGGGTAAGCACCGCCTGTGCGTCGTGTAGTTGTCGTTCTGAAGACGTGTCAGCAACGACAACTGCCATGTATCTCCCTGCCTATATAAAGATGCGTGCAGAACGATTACGTGTGAAACTGTCGTGAACCGCTATGCATGGCTGTACCACCAACTTGATGAACCTATACTCGGGCCAACCATATACGTGTATACACCACCAGCGAAGTTGTACCACCTGTAGTTAACCACGACCGATGGCAGAGAATATGCCGGCAAATAGTAACTAATACGACCACATACCTGCGTACGGGGCCACACCCCATGTGCTGTATGAGCATGTGCCCTGCACAAAAACTGCGGGCGTGCGAACTTCACAAATAGCGCAAGCGCATGTACAGAAGACATGCCACGAGTGCACGCGCAGCCTGATACCCGCGTGCACCCATGTAATATAACCCTACAAACATGCGTGATACAAGTCCTGCGAGCGGGTGTGTAGCACAATCCTTATGAGTGCATGTTCAGTAGTGATCCTACGAGTGTGGGGACCATGTAATACTATGAACGTGCGTACAGTGTAACTCGTATGAGCGTGTACATAGTATGATTCCTATGAGTGTGTACAACATGACACCTACAAGAGCGTGTGTAGTATGAACCCTGCAAGCGTGTACAAGCGTGTATACCACATAAACCTACGAGCAAGTGTACGGTATGGATGCTACAATGGTATGTACCGCATGAACTTTGCGAATTATGCGAGCGAGTGTACCATATAAATGCTACCGGCGAATGTACTGCATAATCCTAACGTGTGTAAAGTAAGAATCCAACAAGCGTGTGTACAGCATATCTTACCAGTGTGTACGGCAGAAAAAATCCTACAGGTGTGTACGGCATGAATCTTACGAGTATGTACACAGCATAATACTATAAGCATGTACAAGTGTGTGTATAGAGTAAATGCTACAAGCAGGCACCCCACAAACACGCTCAAGCGTGAGTGCAGCATGAATCCTACAAGCAAGTGTACAGCATGAATCCTAAGGGCGAATGTACAATATAATGCTACAAGTGAGTGTACAGTATGAGACCTATAGGCGAGTAAACGCCATAAAACTCTACAAGTGTGTACTGTATGAATCTTACAAGCGTGTGTGCAGTATAAACTTTACAAAGGGGGTGTACAGTATGACCCTAAAAGCGTGTGTACGGTATAAAACTACAAGCGAGTGTAGAGAACGAATGAATCCTATAAGCGTGTGTGGCGTATAAATGTTACCAGCATGAATCCTACCCACGTGCATGGGCGTGAGTACAATATAAGTCCTATAAGCGAGTGTATGGTTATAAATCTTACAAGTGAGTGTGCCGTTTAATTTCTACAAGCTTGTGTACAGTAAAAAACCCTACAAGCGTATATACAGTATGACTCTACGAGTGTGTATACCATGACCCTACAAGCGGATGTCCTACTAGTACCGCATGAATCCTATGAGCATGTGTATGGTATGAAACCTACAAGTATGAATAATGAGAATCTACAGTGTGTGTACAGCATAAATCCCGCAGATGTGTGTAGAGCATAAATGCTGCCAGCGTGTGTACGGCGTAAATCCAACCAACGTATGTACAGCATAAATCCTAAAAACGTGTGTACGGCATAAATTCTACGAGCGTGTATGCGGCATGAACCATACAAACATATGTACCGCCTAAATCCTACAAGCGTGTGTAGGCATGAACCCTACCAGGATGTGTATAGCATGAATCCTACGGCATGATTCTTATAAGTGTGTGTATGGTATAAATGTTACGAATGTGTGTATGACAACTATGAGGGCATGTACCCGGAACAAAGAATATGACCGAAAGAGCAAACTAATTATATAAGTATATACTGACCAACTACGTACGCGGACCACATGTTATTAAGATATAAAAGTGTGAACACAGACAACTATATGTGTGCCCGGCACAACCACGTGACCTGCAGCTGTGGGGGTGAAGCATAAGCCCACAGGGTGGGGCGGAGCGGCGAGTCCGATTGAGTGTAAAGGTGTGCAAGTCTCAGCATGCCGGAGACACATACAGATCCTCCCAGCAGCACAGAATTACAAAATGTGATAATGATATATATGTGCAGGAGGCTGTTCACATAGAGCGGTAATGTTATACATGTGCAGGAGACTGTTCGCGTGGTGCGGAAATGATAAAATATGCAGGAGACTGTTCATATAGTGCGGTAATGATATGCATGTGCAAGAAGCCTATCACATAGTGCGGAAATGATATGCATGTGCAGGAGACTGTTCACATAGTGCAGTAATCATATACATGCGTAGCAAGCCGTTCACATAGTGCGGTAATGATATGCATGTGCAGGAGACTGTTCACACAGGGCGGTAATGATATGCATGTGCAGGAGACTGTTCACATAGTGCAGTAATCATATACATGCGCAAGAAGCCTAACACATAGAGCGGTAATGATATGCATGTGCAGGAGGCTGTTCACATAGAGCGGTAATGATATGCATGTGCAGGAGACTGTTCACATAGTGCAGTAATCATAAACATGCGTAGCAAGCCGTTCACATAGTGCGGTAATCATATACATGTGCAGGAGGCCGTTCACATAGTGCGGTAATCATATACATGTGCAGGAGGCCGTTCACATAGTGCGGTAATGATATGCATGTGCAGGAGGCCGAATGCCGGTATGTAATACAATAACCTGGGGCCGGGCTGACCAAGGGTTTCCCTGAACTCCGGCTTACCTCCGGAGTCCGGGAACAGCCAGCGTTACCCCCGGTCAGCCACGGCCACTTACCACCACCATGCCGGCTGGAGCGACCTTCCAGTCAGCTGACCCGTGCAGTCAGCTGACCGGTGTGAACGTGACGCCACCTCCTGCTGACATCACGTGACAAACCCTTGACTGAAGAACCCACGGCGGCTGGACGTGAGGCGGCCGTGAGTTCTTAAAGGCAGCCGGCTCCTCCCACAAATACAGGCCAGCTGCGCAGGCCTTAAGACATATAGAAATGTATAATAAATGGATACAGTGTATTTATATCTATATAGGAATGTATAATAAATGGATACAGTATATTTATAACTATATAGGAATGTATAATAAATGGATATAGTGTATTTATAACTATATAGGAATGTATAATAAATGGATACAGTGTATTCATACCTATATAGGAATGTATAATATGGATACAGTGTATTTATAACTATATAGGAATGTATAATAAATGGATATAGTGTATTTATAACTATGTAGGAATGTATAATAAATGGATATAGTGTATTTATAACTATGTAGGAATGTATAAATGGATACAGTGTATTTATAACTATATAGGAATGTATAATAAATGGATACAGTGTATTTATAACTATATAGGAATGTATAATAAATGGATATAGTGTATTTATATCTATATAGGAATGTATAATAAATGGATATAGTGTATTTATAACTATGTAGGAATGTATAATAAATGGATACAGTGTATTTATAACTATATAGGAATGTATAATAAATGGATATAGTGTATTTATAACTATATAGGAATGTATAATAAATGGATACAGTGTATTTATAACTATATAGGAATGTATAATAAATGGATATAGTGTATTTATAACTATATAGGAATGTATAATAAATGGATACAGTGTATTTATAACTATATAGGAATGTATAATAAATGGATATAGTGTATTTATAACTATGTAGGAATGTATAATAAATGGATATAGTGTATTTATAACTATGTAGGAATGTATAAATGGATACAGTGTATTTATAACTATATAGGAATGTATAATAAATGGATACAGTGTATTTATACCTATATAGGAATGTATAATATGGATACAGTGTATATATAACTATATAGGAATGTATAATAAATGGATATAGTGTATTTATAACTATGTAGGAATGTATAAATGGATACAGTGTATTTATAACTATATAGGAATGTATAATAAATGGATACAGTGTATTTATAACTATATAGGAATGTATAATATGGATACAGTATATTTATATCTATATAGGAATGTATAATATGGATACAGTGTATATATAACTATATAGGAATGTATAATAAATGGATACAGTGTATTTATAACTATATAGGAATGTATAATAAATGGATACAGTGTATTTATAACTATGTAGGAATGTATAATAAATGGATACAGTATATTTATAACTATATAGGAATGTATAATAAATGGATACAGTGTATTTATAACTATGTAGGAATGTATAATAAATGGATACAGTGTATTTATAACTATATAGGAATGTATAATATGGATACAGTGTATTTATAACTATATAGGAATGTATAATAAATGGATATAGTGTATTTATAACTATATAGGAATTGTCACGATGCCGGCTGGCAGGTAGTGGACCCTCTGTGCCAGAGAGGGATTGGCGTGGACCGTGCTAGTGGACCGGTTCTAAGCCACTACTGGTTTTCACCAGAGCCCGCCGCAAAGCGGGATGGTCTTGCTGCGGCGGTAGTGACCAGGTCGTATCCACTAGCAACGGCTCACCTCTCTGGCTGCTGAAGATAGGCGCGGTACAAGGGAGTAGGCAGAAGCAAGGTCGGACGTAGCAGAAGGTCGGGGCAGGCAGCAAGGATCGTAGTCAGGGGCAACGGCAGAAGGTCTGGAAACACTGGCAAGGGACACACAAGTGTCACGATGCCGGCTGGCAGGTAGTGGACCCTCTGTGCCAGAGAGGGATGGCGTGGACCGTGCTAGTGGACCGGTTCTAAGCCACTACTGGTTTTCACCAGAGCCCGCCGCAAAGCGGGATGGTCTTGCTGCGGCGGTAGTGACCAGGTCGTATCCCCTAGCAACGGCTCACCTCTCTGGCTGCTGAAGATAGGCGCGGTACAAGGGAGTAGGCAGAAGCAAGGTCGGACGTAGCAGAAGGTCGGGGCAGGCGGCAAGGATCGTAGTCAGGGGCAACGGCAGAAGGTCTGGAAACACTGGCAAAGAACACACAAGGAACGCTTTCACTGGCACTAAGGCAACAAGATCCGGCAAGGGAGTGCAAGGGAAGTGAGGTAATATAGGGAAGTGCACAGGTGATAATCCTAATTGGAACCACTGCGCCAATCAGCGGCGCAGTGGCCCTTTAAATCGCAGAGACCCGGCGCGCGCGCGCCCTAGGGAGCGGGGCCGCGCGCGCCGGGACAGAACAGACGGGGAGCGAGTCAGGTAGGGGAGCCGGGGTGCGCATCGCGAGCGGGCGCTACCCGCATCGCGAATCGCATCCCGGCTGGCAGCAGGATCGCAGCGCCCCGGGTCAGAGGACGTGACCGGAGCGCTGCAGCGGAGGGGGAGAAGCGAGCGCTCCGGGGAGGAGCGGGAACCCGGAGCGCTCGGCGTAACAGTACCCCCCCCCTTGGGTCTCCCCCTCTTCTTGGAGCCTGAGAACCTGAGGAGCAGACTTTTGTCAAGGATGTTGTCCTCAGGTTCCCAGGATCTCTCTTCAGGACCACAACCCTCCCAGTCTACTAAAAAAAAATTTTTTCCTCTGACCTTTTTGGCAGCCAAAATCTCCTTGACCGAGAAGACGTCCGAGGAGCCGGAAACAGGAGTGGGAGGAACAGATTTGGGAGAAAAACGGTTGAGGATGAGTGGTTTGAGAAGAGAGACGTGAAAGGCATTAGGGATACGAAGAGAAGGAGGAAGAAGAAGTTTATAAGAGACAGGATTAATTTGACACAAAATTTTGAAAGGACCAAGATAGCGTGGTCCCAACTTGTAGCTAGGGACACGGAAGCGGACATATTTAGCGGAGAGCCATACCTTGTCTCCAGGGGAAAAAACGGGGGGAGCTCTTCTTTTCTTATCCGCGAATCTCTTCATGCGTGAAGAAGCCTGTAAGAGAGAATTTTGGGTCTCTCTCCATATAATGGAAAGGTCACGAGAAATTTCATCCACAGCGGGCAGACCAGAGGGCAAGGGGGTAGGGAGGGGGGGAAGAGGGTGACGGCCGTACACCACGAAAAATGGGGATTTGGAGGAAGATTCAGAGACCCTGAAGTTATACGAGAATTCGGCCCATGGAAGGAGATCTGCCCAGTCATCCTGGCGGGAGGAAACAAAATGTCGCAAATAATCACCCAGGATCTGGTTAATTCTTTCTACTTGTCCATTGGACTGGGGATGATATGCAGAGGAAAAATTTAATTTAATCTTGAGTTGTTTACAGAGAGCTCTCCAGAATTTAGACACGAATTGGACCCCTCTATCCGAGACAATCTGCGTAGGCAACCCGTGAAGACGAAAAATGTGTACAAAAAATTGTTTAGCCAACTGAGGCGCAGAAGGAAGACCAGGAAGAGGGATGAAATGTGCCATTTTGGAGAATCGATCAACGACCACCCAAATAACGGTGTTGCCACGGGAAGGGGGTAAATCAGTAATAAAATCCATACCAATCAGAGACCAAGGCTGTTCGGGGACAGGCAGAGGATGAAGAAGACCAGCGGGCTTCTGGCGGGGAGTCTTATCCCGGGCACAGATAGTGCAGGCTCGCACAAAGTCCCCAACATCCGTCTCCAGAGTCGGCCACCAATAGAAGCGGGAGATGAGTTGCACAGATTTCTTGATGCCCGCATGACCTGCGAGATGGGAGGAGTGACCCCATTTGAGGATTCCGAGGCGTTGGCGTGGAGAAACAAAGGTCTTTCCTGGAGGAGTCTGCCTGATGGAGGCAGGAGAAGTGGAGATCAGGCAGTCAGGTGGAATGATGTGTTGCGGAGGGAGATCAACTTCTGAGGCATCCGAGGAACGAGAGAGAGCATCGGCCCTAATGTTCTTATCGGCAGGACGAAAGTGAATCTCAAAATTAAATCGGGCAAAGAACAGAGACCACCGGGCCTGGCGAGGATTCAGCCGTTGGGCCGACTGGAGGTAGGAGAGGTTCTTGTGGTCGGTGTAGATGATAACAGGAAATCTTGATCCCTCCAGCAGATGCCTCCATTCCTCAAGTGCTAATTTAATGGCTAGCAGCTCTCGATCCCCGATGGAGTAGTTCCTCTCCGCTGGAGAGAAGGTCCTAGAGAAAAAACCACAAGTGACAGCATGCCCGGAAGAATTTTTTTGTAGAAGAACAGCTCCAGCTCCTACTGAGGAGGCATCAACCTCCAATAGGAAGGGTTTGGAAGGGTCAGGTCTGGAGAGCACGGGAGCCGAAGAAAAGGCAGACTTGAGTCGTTTAAAGGAGTCTTCTGCTTGAGGAGGCCAGGACTTGGAATCAGCATTTTTTTTGGTTAAAGCCACGATAGGAGCCACAATGGTAGAAAAATGTGGAATAAATTGCCTGTAATAATTGGCGAACCCCAAAAAGCGTTGGATAGCACGGAGTCCGGAGGGGCGTGGCCAATTTAAGACGGCAGAGAGTTTGTCAGGATCCATCTGTAGTCCCTGGCCAGAGACCAAATATCCTAGAAAAGGAAGAGATTGGCATTCGAACAGACATTTCTCAATTTTGGCATAGAGTTGGTTGTCACGAAGTCTCTGAAGAACCATACGGACATGCTGGCGGTGTTCTTCTAGATTGGCAGAAAAAATTAGGATATCGTCCAGATATACCACAACACAGGAGTATAACAGATCACGAAAAATTTCATTGACAAAGTCTTGGAAGACGGCAGGGGCATTGCACAGTCCAAAGGGCATGACCAGATATTCAAAGTGTCCATCTCTGGTGTTAAATGCCGTTTTCCACTCGTCCCCCTCTCTGATGCGGATGAGGTTATAGGCGCCTCTTAAGTCCAATTTAGTGAAGATGTGGGCACCTTGGAGGCGATCAAAGAGTTCAGAGATGAGGGGTAAGGGGTAGCGGTTCTTAACCGTGATTTTATTAAGACCGCGGTAGTCAATGCAAGGACGTAGGGAGCCATCTTTTTTGGACACGAAGAAAAATCCGGCTCCGGCAGGAGAGGAAGATTTACGGATAAAGCCCTTTTTTAGATTCTCCTGGACGTATTCGGACATGGCAAGAGTCTCTGGGGCAGAGAGAGGATAAATTCTGCCCCGGGGTGGAGTAGTACCCGGGAGGAGGTCGATAGGGCAATCATAAGGCCTGTGAGGAGGTAGAGTCTCAGCTTGCTTTTTGCAGAAAACATCCGCGAAGTCCATATAGGCCTTAGGGAGACCGGTTACTGGAGGAACCACAGAGTTACGGCAAGGGTTACTGGGAACCGGTTTTAGACAGTTCTTGGAACAAGAGGACCCCCAACTCTTGATCTCCCCAGTGGACCAATCCAGGGTTGGGGAATGAAGTTGAAGCCAGGGTAGTCCAAGGAGAATCTCCGAGGTGCAATTGGGGAGGACCAAAAGTTCAATCCTCTCATGATGAGATCCGATGCTCATAAGAAGGGGCTCCGTACGGAAACGTATGGTACAGTCCAATCTTTCATTATTTACACAATTGATGTAGAGGGGTCTGGCGAGACTGGTCACTGGGATGTTGAACCTGTTGACGAGAGAGGCCAAAATAAAATTTCCTGCAGATCCAGAGTCCAAGAAGGCCACTGTAGAGAAGGAGAAGGCAGAGGCAGACATCCGCACAGGCACAGTAAGACGTGGAGAAGCAGAGTAGACATCAAGGACTGTCTCACCTTTGTGCGGAGTCAACGTACGTCTTTCCAGGCGAGGAGGACGGATAGGACAATCCCTCAGGAAGTGTTCGGTACTAGCACAGTACAGGCAGAGGTTCTCCATACGGCGTCGTGTCCTCTCTTGAGGTGTCAGGCGAGACCGGTCGACCTGCATAGCCTCCACGGCGGGAGGCACAGGAACAGATTGCAGGGGACCAGAGGAGAGAGGAGCCGAGGAGACGAAACGCCTCGTGCGAACAGAGTCCATATCCTGGCGGAGTTCCTGACGCCTTTCAGAAAAACGCATGTCAATGCGAGTGGCTAGGTGAATAAGTTCATGTAGATTAGCAGGAATTTCTCGTGCGGCCAGAACATCTTTAATGTTGCTGGATAGGCCTTTTTTGAAGGTCGCGCAGAGGGCCTCATTATTCCAGGACAGTTCTGAAGCAAGTGTACGGAATTGTACGGCATACTCGCCAACGGAAGAATTACCCTGGACCAGGTTCAACAGGGCAGTCTCAGCAGAAGAGGCTCGGGCAGGTTCCTCAAAGACACTTCGGATTTCCGAGAAGAAGGAGTGTACAGAGGCAGTGACGGGGTCATTGCGGTCCCAGAGCGGTGTGGCCCATGACAGGGCTTTTCCGGACAGAAGACTGACTACGAAAGCCACCTTAGACCTTTCAGTGGGAAACAGGTCCGACATCATCTCCAGATGCAGGGAACATTGGGAAAGAAAGCCACGGCAAAACTTAGAGTCCCCATCAAATTTATCCGGCAAGGATAAACGTATCCCAGGAGCGGCCACTCGCTGCGGAGGAGGTGCAGGAGCTGGCGGAGGAGATGACTGCTGAAGCTGTGGTAGCAACTGTTGTAGCATAACGGTCAGTTGAGACAGCTGTTGGCCTTGTTGCGCAATCTGTTGTGACTGCTGGGCGACCACCGTGGTGAGGTCAGCGACAACTGGCAGAGGAACTTCAGCGGGATCCATGGCCGGATCTACTGTCACGATGCCGGCTGGCAGGTAGTGGACCCTCTGTGCCAGAGAGGGATGGCGTGGACCGTGCTAGTGGACCGGTTCTAAGCCACTACTGGTTTTCACCAGAGCCCGCCGCAAAGCGGGATGGTCTTGCTGCGGCGGTAGTGACCAGGTCGTATCCCCTAGCAACGGCTCACCTCTCTGGCTGCTGAAGATAGGCGCGGTACAAGGGAGTAGGCAGAAGCAAGGTCGGACGTAGCAGAAGGTCGGGGCAGGCGGCAAGGATCGTAGTCAGGGGCAACGGCAGAAGGTCTGGAAACACTGGCAAAGAACACACAAGGAACGCTTTCACTGGCACTAAGGCAACAAGATCCGGCAAGGGAGTGCAAGGGAAGTGAGGTAATATAGGGAAGTGCACAGGTGATAATCCTAATTGGAACCACTGCGCCAATCAGCGGCGCAGTGGCCCTTTAAATCGCAGAGACCCGGCGCGCGCGCGCCCTAGGGAGCGGGGCCGCGCGCGCCGGGACAGAACAGACGGGGAGCGAGTCAGGTAGGGGAGCCGGGGTGCGCATCGCGAGCGGGCGCTACCCGCATCGCGAATCGCATCCCGGCTGGCAGCAGGATCGCAGCGCCCCGGGTCAGAGGACGTGACCGGAGCGCTGCAGCGGAGGGGGAGAAGCGAGCGCTCCGGGGAGGAGCGGGAACCCGGAGCGCTCGGCGTAACAACAAGGAACGCTTTCACTGGCACTAAGGCAACAAGATCCGGCAAGGGAGTGCAAGGGAAGTGAGGTAATAAAGGGAAGTGCACAGGTGATAACCCTAATTGGAACCACTGCGCCAATCAGCGGCGCAGTGGCCCTTTAAATCGCAGAGACCCGGCGCGCGCGCGCCCTAGGGAGCGGGGCCGCGCGCGCCGGGACAGAACAGACGGGGAGCGAGTCAGGTAGGGGAGCCGGGGTGCGCATCGCGAGCGGGCGCTACCCGCATCGCGAATCGCATCCCGGCTGACAGCAGGATCGCAGCGCCCCGGGTCAGAGGACGTGACCGGAGCGCTGCAGCGGAGGGGGAGAAGCGAGCGCTCCGGGGAGGAGCGGGAACCCGGAGCGCTCGGCGTAACAGTACCCCCCCCCTTGGGTCTCCCCCTCTTCTTGGAGCCTGAGAACCTGAGGAGCAGACTTTTGTCAAGGATGTTGTCCTCAGGTTCCCAGGATCTCTCTTCAGGACCACAACCCTCCCAGTCTACTAAAAAAAAATTTTTTCCTCTGACCTTTTTGGCAGCCAAAATCTCCTTGACCGAGAAGACGTCCGAGGAGCCGGAAACAGGAGTGGGAGGAACAGATTTGGGAGAAAAACGGTTGAGGATGAGTGGTTTGAGAAGAGAGACGTGAAAGGCATTAGGGATACGAAGAGAAGGAGGAAGAAGAAGTTTATAAGAGACAGGATTAATTTGAGACAAAATTTTGAAAGGACCAAGATAGCGTGGTCCCAACTTGTAGCTAGGGACACGGAAGCGGACATATTTAGCGGAGAGCCATACCTTGTCTCCAGGGGAAAAAACGGGGGGAGCTCTTCTTTTCTTATCCGCGAATCTCTTCATGCGTGAAGAAGCCTGTAAGAGAGAATTTTGGGTCTCTCTCCATATAATGGAAAGGTCACGAGAAATTTCATCCACAGCGGGCAGACCAGAGGGCAAGGGGGTAGGGAGGGGGGGAAGAGGGTGACGGCCGTACACCACGAAAAATGGGGATTTGGAGGAAGATTCAGAGACCCTGAAGTTATACGAGAATTCGGCCCATGGAAGGAGATCTGCCCAGTCATCCTGGCGGGAGGAAACAAAATGTCGCAAATAATCACCCAGGATCTGGTTAATTCTTTCTACTTGTCCATTGGACTGGGGATGATATGCAGAGGAAAAATTTAATTTAATCTTGAGTTGTTTACAGAGAGCTCTCCAGAATTTAGACACGAATTGGACCCCTCTATCCGAGACAATCTGCGTAGGCAACCCGTGAAGACGAAAAATGTGTACAAAAAATTGTTTAGCCAACTGAGGCGCAGAAGGAAGACCAGGAAGAGGGATGAAATGTGCCATTTTGGAGAATCGATCAACGACCACCCAAATAACGGTGTTGCCACGGGAAGGGGGTAAATCAGTAATAAAATCCATACCAATCAGAGACCAAGGCTGTTCGGGGACAGGCAGAGGATGAAGAAAACCAGCGGGCTTCTGGCGAGGAGTCTTATCCCGGGCACAGATAGTGCAGGCTCGCACAAAGTCCCCAACATCCGTCTCCAGAGTCGGCCACCAATAGAAGCGGGAGATGAGTTGCACAGATTTCTTGATGCCCGCATGACCTGCGAGATGGGAGGAGTGACCCCATTTGAGGATTCCGAGGCGTTGGCGTGGAGAAACAAAGGTCTTTCCTGGAGGAGTCTGCCTGATGGAGGCAGGAGAAGTGGAGATCAGGCAGTCAGGTGGAATGATGTGTTGCGGAGAGAGATCAACTTCTGAGGCATCCGAGGAACGAGAGAGAGCATCGGCCCTAATGTTCTTATCGGCAGGACGAAAGTGAATCTCAAAATTAAATCGGGCAAAGAACAGAGACCACCGGGCCTGGCGAGGATTCAGCCGTTGGGCCGACTGGAGGTAGGAGAGGTTCTTGTGGTCGGTGTAGATAATAACAGGAAATCTTGATCCCTCCAGCAGATGCCTCCATTCCTCAAGTGCTAATTTAATGGCTAGAAGCTCTCGATCCCCGATGGAGTAGTTCCTCTCCGCTGGAGAGAAGGTCCTAGAGAAAAAACCACAAGTGACAGCATGCCCGGAAGAATTTTTTTGTAGAAGAACAGCTCCAGCTCCTACTGAGGAGGCATCAACCTCCAATAGGAAGGGTTTGGAAGGGTCAGGTCTGGAGAGCACGGGAGCCGAAGAAAAGGCAGACTTGAGTCGTTTAAAGGAGTCCTCTGCTTGAGGAGGCCAAGACTTGGGATCAGCATTTTTCTTGGTTAAAGCCACGATAGGAGCCACAATGGTAGAAAAATGTGGAATAAATTGCCTGTAATAATTGGCGAACCCCAAAAAGCGTTGGATAGCACGGAGTCCGGAGGGGCGTGGCCAATTTAAGACGGCAGAGAGTTTGTCTGGATCCATCTGTAGTCCCTGGCCAGAGACCAAATATCCTAGAAAAGGAAGAGATTGGCATTCAAACAGACATTTCTCAATTTTGGCATAGAGTTGGTTGTCACGAAGTCTCTGAAGAACCATACGGACATGCTGGCGGTGTTCTTCTAGATTGGCAGAAAAAATTAGGATATCGTCCAGATATACCACAACACAGGAGTATAACAGATCACGAAAAATTTCATTGACAAAGTCTTGGAAGACGGCAGGGGCATTGCACAGTCCAAAGGGCATGACCAGATACTCAAAGTGTCCATCTCTGGTGTTAAATGCCGTTTTCCACTCGTCCCCCTCTCTGATGCGGATGAGGTTATAGGCGCCTCTTAAGTCCAATTTAGTGAAGATGTGGGCACCTTGGAGGCGATCAAAGAGTTCAGAGATGAGGGGTAAGGGGTAGCGGTTCTTAACCGTGATTTTATTAAGACCGCGGTAGTCAATGCAAGGACGTAGGGAGCCATCTTTTTTGGACACAAAGAAAAATCCGGCTCCGGCAGGAGAGGAGGATTTACGGATAAAGCCCTTTTTTAGATTCTCCTGGACGTATTCGGACATGGCAAGAGTCTCTGGGGCAGAGAGAGGATAAATTCTGCCCCGGGGTGGAGTAGTACCCGGGAGGAGGTCGATAGGGCAATCATAAGGCCTGTGAGGAGGTAGAGTCTCAGCTTGTTTTTTGCAGAAAACATCCGCGAAGTCCATATAGGCCTTAGGGAGACCGGTTACTGGAGGAACCACAGAGTTACGGCAAGGGTTACTGGGAACCGGTTTTAGACAGTTCTTGGAACAAGAGGACCCCCAACTCTTGATCTCCCCAGTGGACCAATCCAGGGTTGGGGAATGAAGTTGAAGCCAGGGAAGTCCAAGGAGAATCTCCGAGGTGCAATTGGGGAGGACCAAAAGTTCAATCCTCTCATGATGAGATCCGATACTCATAAGAAGGGGCTCCGTGCGGTAACGTATGGCACAGTCCAATCTTTCATTATTTACACAATTGATGTAGAGGGGTCTGGCGAGACTGGTCACTGGGATGTTGAACCTGTTGACGAGAGAGGCCAAAATAAAATTTCCTGCAGATCCAGAGTCCAAGAAGGCCACTGTAGAGAAGGAGAAGGCAGAGGCAGACATCCGCACAGGCACAGTAAGACGTGGAGAAGCAGAGTAGACATCAAGGACTGTCTCACCTTTGTGCGGAGTCAGCGTACGTCTTTCCAGGCGGGGAGGACGGATAGGACAATCCCTCAGGAAGTGTTCGGTACTGGCACAGTACAGGCAGAGGTTCTCCATACGGCGTCGTGTCCTCTCTTGAGGTGTCAGGCGAGACCGGTCGACCTGCATAGCCTCCACGGCGGGAGACACAGGAACAGATTGCAGGGTACCAGAGGAGAGAGGAGCCGAGGAGACGAAACGCCTCGTGCGAACAGAGTCCATATCTTGACGGAGTTCCTGACGCCTTTCAGAAAAACGCATGTCAATGCGAGTGGCTAGGTGAATAAGTTCATGTAGGTTAGCAGGAATTTCTCGTGCTGCCAGAACATCTTTAATGTTGCTGGATAGGCCTTTTTTGAAGGTCGCGCAGAGGGCCTCATTATTCCAGGACAATTCTGAAGCAAGTGTACGGAATTGTACGGCATACTCGCCAACGGAAGAATTACCCTGGACCAGGTTCAACAGGGCAGTCTCAGCAGAAGAGGCTCGGGCAGGTTCCTCAAAGACACTTCGGATTTCCGAGAAGAAGGAGTGTACAGAGGCAGTGACGGGGTCATTGCGGTCCCAGAGCGGTGTGGCCCATGACAGGGCTTTTCCGGACAGAAGACTGACTACGAAAGCCACCTTAGACCTTTCAGTGGGAAACAGGTCCGACATCATCTCCAGATGCAGGGAACATTGGGAAAGGAAGCCACGGCAAAACTTAGAGTCCCCATCAAATTTATCCGGCAAGGATAAGCGTATCCCAGGAGCGGCCACTCGCTGCGGAGGAGGTGCAGGAGCTGGCGGAGGAGATGACTGCTGAAGCTGTGGTAGCAACTGTTGTAGCATAACGGTCAGTTGAGACAGCTGTTGGCCTTGTTGCGCAATCTGTTGTGACTGCTGGGCGACCACCGTGGTGAGGTCAGCGACAACTGGCAGAGGAACTTCAGCGGGATCCATGGCCGGATCTACTGTCACGATGCCGGCTGGCAGGTAGTGGACCCTCTGTGCCAGAGAGGGATTGGCGTGGACCGTGCTAGTGGACCGGTTCTAAGCCACTACTGGTTTTCACCAGAGCCCGCCGCAAAGCGGGATGGTCTTGCTGCGGCGGTAGTGACCAGGTCGTATCCACTAGCAACGGCTCACCTCTCTGGCTGCTGAAGATAGGCGCGGTACAAGGGAGTAGGCAGAAGCAAGGTCGGACGTAGCAGAAGGTCGGGGCAGGCAGCAAGGATCGTAGTCAGGGGCAACGGCAGAAGGTCTGGAAACACTGGCAAGGGACACACAAGGAACGCTTTCACTGGCACTAAGGCAACAAGATCCGGCAAGGGAGTGCAAGGGAAGTGAGGTAATAAAGGGAAGTGCACAGGTGATAACCCTAATTGGAACCACTGCGCCAATCAGCGGCGCAGTGGCCCTTTAAATCGCAGAGACCCGGCGCGCGCGCGCCCTAGGGAGCGGGGCCGCGCGCGCCGGGACAGAACAGACGGGGAGCGAGTCAGGTAGGGGAGCCGGGGTGCGCATCGCGAGCGGGCGCTACCCGCATCGCGAATCGCATCCCGGCTGACAGCAGGATCGCAGCGCCCCGGGTCAGAGGACGTGACCGGAGCGCTGCAGCGGAGGGGGAGAAGCGAGCGCTCCGGGGAGGAGCGGGAACCCGGAGCGCTCGGCGTAACAGGAATGTATAATAAATGGATATAGTGTATTTATAACTATGTAGGAATGTATAATAAATGGATACAGTGTATTTATAACTATATAGGAATGTATAATAAATGGATATAGTGTATTTATAACTATATAGGAATGTATAATAAATGGATACAGTGTATTTATAACTATATAGAAATGTATAATAAATGGATATAGTGTATTTATAACTATGTAGGAATGTATAATAAATGGATACAGTGTATTTATAACTATGTAGGAATATATAATAAATGGATACAGTGTATTTATAACTATGTAGGAATGTATAAATAAATGGATACATTGAAAGAGCTGTGTAAATACAGAAGCCATAAACGCTCCCAGTTGGCTAGCAGCCAATAAGACTCTTTATCTGCTGACATTGCTGGAGATCTCCTGTTATGGGAGATGTGGCCAATATGGGAGAGTAGACAAGTGTTTTATATACTCAATTCTCTTACTATAAAGAACTTCAGGTCCAGCGCTGTTAGATATAAAAGCAATCCTTTAGAACAGTGGTCTCAAACTGTGGCCCTCCAGATGTCCGGGCAGGCTGGGAGTTAAATTGGCACTGTCACAAAAAATTATTTTGATATGTTGTAGTACTTAAGTACAACAACATATCTCTAATATACTTTTATATATTAGGGTTTGGGTGTTACTCACCGAGTGGCAGGAAGAGGCTTCCCCGCACCGGTCCCTCCCGCATCGGCTCCCGGCTCACTCCTTCCCCCATGAAGCTCCTGTCCTGAGTGCCTCCAGTTGTTTTACCACTACAACTCCCAGCATGCCCTGACAGCCAATAGATGTCAGGGCATGCTGGGAGTTACATAGTTACATAGTTAGTACGGTCGAAAAAAGACATATGTCCATCAAGTTCAACCAGGGAATTAAGGGGTAGGGGTGTGGCGCGATATTGGGGAAGGGATGGGATTTTATATTTCTTCATAAGCATTAATGTTATTTTTGTTCCAGGAATGTATCTAATCCTGTTTTAAAGCTGTTAATTGTTCCTGCTGTGACCAGTTCCTGAGGTAGACCATTCCATAAATTCACAGTCCTCACGGTAA
This sequence comes from Hyla sarda, assembly GCF_029499605.1. Taxonomy (NCBI): domain Eukaryota; kingdom Metazoa; phylum Chordata; class Amphibia; order Anura; family Hylidae; genus Hyla; species Hyla sarda. The sequence continues at coordinate 36,787,672 of NC_079194.1, forward strand.
AGAAAGCGTGTCGCCCCTTGAGACTAAACTTTTTCTTCTCCAGACGGAGGGAGTGCCCCCTCGTCCTTTGGGGGGGTTTAACCTGGAACAGTTTTTCTCCATATTTTTTGTATGGGCCATTAATATACTTATATACATTTATCATATCCCCCCTTAAACGTCTCTTCTCAAGACTAAACAATTGTAACTCCTTTAATAGCTAAGATGTTCCATGCCCCATATTAGTTTAGTCGCGCGTCTCTGCACCCTTTCCAACTCCGCAGTGTCCCTTTTATGGACAGGCGACCAAAACTGAACAGCATATTCCAGGTGAGGCCGTACCAATGCTTTATAAAGGGGGAGTATTATGTCCCTGTCCCTTGAGTCCATGTAGTGGTGAAACAGCTGGAGGCACCCTGTTAGGAGAACTAAGGGCGGAAGTGTCGCCCCAGCAGGCATCAGTGACGTGGTGCCTGCTTATGATGTCTGCCTGGTAGTGAGCACACTACCAGGCAGACTAAATGCCATTTTTAAAACAGTAAAAAAATTAAAATAAAGGCAGGGAGGGTTTTAGGGATAGAAGGCCAACAGGCAGGGACAGAAAAAAAAACCAAACATGATGGTGGGAGCTACCCTTTAAAGTTTTGCAACACCTGGAGGGCCACAGTTTGAGACCCCTGCTGTAGAACATCTTTAAAAGTACCGATACATGACAGAGAACCAGGACCCCCACAGTAGATAGAACAAAGTGGAGTACACACTGCGCTACGTTCTTTGCCGCATCTATTCTCTATCGCAGTGGTCTTCAACCTGCGGACCTTCAGATGTTGCAAAACTACAACTCCCAGCATGCCCGGAGTTTTAGTTTTGCAACATCTGGAGGTCCGCAGGTTGAAGACCACTGCTCTATAGACTATCAATCTGATTGGTTGCTCCACTTGTCCTCTGCACAGGTTTCGATAATCCTCACTACTTGTGTTTTCCAGTGATGACAAGAGAATAGAGGCAGCATCTGATGAGCATAGAAACCAGCCCAGCACGTCCATATATAGATACTAAAAAATACTAAATGAAATTGAATAAAAAGTGGTAATAAATGTGAATAAGCCCCTTTCTGAAAGAAAAGTTTGAATTAACCTCCTTTTTCAATGTTTTAAATAAAATTATGTAAACAAAAATAAACATATGCAGTATCTAGAGATGAGTGAACTTACAGTAAATTTGATTCGTCACGAACTTCTCGGCTCGGCAGTTTATGACTTTTCCTGCGTAAATTAGTTCAGCTTTCAGGTGCTTCGGTGGGCTGGAAAAGGTGGATACAGTCCTAGGAAAGAGTCTCCTAGGACTGTATCCACCTTTTCCAGCCCACCGGAGCACCGGAAAGCTGTACTAATTTATGCAGGAAAAGTCATAAACTGCCGAGCCGAGAAGTTCGTGACGAATCGAATTTACTGTAAGTTCGCTCATCTCTAGTGGAAACCTAACCTCACAATTTTTCTTTGTGTTAGTTCCACTCCTGGTTTTGGCAAACAACACTGATCAAAATACTATTGTGTGAACCCAGACTTAGGGTACGTTCACACGCGCAGATTTTTTAGCGGGTTTTTCGCTGCATATTTGAAAGTGGGCGGGCTCTTCTCGGCTGTCCGCAGCCGATTTTCCGCAGTGGAATGTACACTGCGGAAAATCTGCCGCAAGCCCCATTGAAGTCGGTAGGGACTGTGGCGGATTTTCCGCAGCGTAAACTCAGCTGCGGAAAATCTGCTGCGGACAGCTGAGAAGAGCCCGCCCACTTTCAAATACGCAGCGGAAAACTTGCTAAACAATCCGCGCATGTGAACGTACCCTACTGTTCTCTGCGCCTGGCAGAATAAAAATCCCGGGCAATCTCTGCAGCCTGAGAGCAATGTGATCAGGAGATAAAACTGAGTTCAGACAAAAACCTCCACCCTTGCAAATGGTGTGTGGGTAAGGGTTAATAAAACTCTGCTATATTTTTGGTTGAAATACAAGTCATTGTGTATCAAGTTTAAAAGGGGTACTCCGGTGGAAAACAAATTATTATTTTTTTTAATCACCTGTTGTCAGAAAGTTAAACAGTAGTAAGTGACTACTAATTTAAAAATATTAACCCTTCCTATACTTACCAGCTGCTGAATGCTCCACAGGAAGTTCTACTCTTTTATTTATTTATTTTCTGTCTGACCACAGTGCTTTCTGCTGACACCTCTGTCCATTTTCGGAACTGTCCAGAGTACGAGCAAATCCCCATAGCAAACCTCTCCTGCTCTGGACAGTTCCTGACATGGACAGAGGTGTCAGCAGAGAGCACTTTGGACAGACAGAAAGGAAATTCAAAAAGAAAAGAACTACAGCAGCTGATAAGTACCGGAAGAATTAAGATTTTTTTTTAATAGAAGTAATTTACAAATTTGTTTAACTTTCTGATACTTGTTGATTTAAAATAAATCTACTGACAGGAGTCGCGTTCACGTGTAATTGGGTTGTGGTTTCCATGTTCTCTAGTGGGGTAAAAAGAATAAAAATAAACACATCACCTTATCCCGTTATCCTTTTATCCATTACTCCAGTGTTTCTCAACCTGGGTGCCTCCAGCTGTTGCAAAACTACAACTCCCAGCATGCCCGGACAGCCAAAGGCTGTCCGGGCATGCTGGGAGTTGTAGTTTTGCAACAGCTGGAGGTGCCCAGGTTGGGAAACGCTGCATTACGCACATGGTACACACACAGGATCAGTAAACCGTATAAGGTTTCAAGTTAAAAACCGTACGGAACCGTATAGAAAACCGTATGCATTGACTTAACATTGTAAACCGTACGTCAAACGCATCATCCAGTTTAGTCCGCTTTGCATCTTACACGGTTTTGTCGTTTTTTTTAGCCGTACCCAAAACCGTAGTCTACCACGTTTTTTGGTCCGGGTGAAAAACCGTATTAAACCGTATACGTTTTTTTTTTTTTTACATGGGAGTCAATGGGAACCCTACAGAACCATATGTGCGTAAGGTTCCATCTGGTTTTCACCATACGGTTTTTACTTTGCACAGTTTTTTTTTTTTTGGAATTTCAATCAAACAAGTGAAACTTTATTCAAAATGGAAAAGTGAAAAGTTAAAAAGGTATATGTATTTTTTTCTTAAAAAAAACGGATGCAACCGGACATCATTTTTCAAACCATATATGGTTTTTAACTGTATACGGGTTGTAATTTGTACTCAAATTTATTTGTTTTGAGGAATCCGTTTTTCATCCAAAACCTGATACGGGAACTGTATTGCAAAAACGTGGTGTACATGCACCCTAAGGCTGGGTTCACACTACGATTTTCAAATACGGTAACCGTATACGGTTTTCCGCAAAAAAACGTATACGACAGTATCCGAAACTGTATGCATAGAGCATGCATTGTAAACCGTATTCCAAATGTTGTGTACGGTTGCATCCGTTTTGCCTCAGATACGGTTTTGCTGATTTTTCAACCGTAGGCAAAAACGCTGTCGACCACGTTTTTGCCTCCGGTTGGAAAACCGTATGCGAACCGTATGCGGTTCTTTTAACATTGTTGTCTATGAGAACCGTACACAGAATTTCATAATTCTTTTGCACACGGTTTTTCTAATCCGTTTTTTGGAGTTGACACATGCGCAGAAGGAATTTCAATAGAACAATAGTAACTTTATTAAATTGCTTGAAAACTAATTCCAACAAAATAGCAAAAACAGAGGCAAAAACGGAGGCAAACGGATAGAACCGTACGGGGAAAAACAGTATTTGGAGTCATACGGTTGTATACAATTGCATACGGTTTTTGCCATACGCTTTTTAGCGGAAAACCGTATACGGTAACCGTATTTGTAAAACGTAGTGTGAACCCAGCCTAACATATATACAATTAATCTTCCCGAATAACAACCAACCAGCCAAACATTCTAGTTCAGACATTTGAACACATATATTATTCTTACCTTTCTCTGCAGTCGTTGTAACAAAACAGCATAAAGAAAGCGACACCATACCAATGATGAGGGCCGGTCTGGGCATCGTGGCACGATTTTAGTTTGTTGGTCACTATCCCAATAAAACAACACGATACTGGCTAATTGCGCTCTTTAATATCTGTTATAAGTTCTCTTTTTGTATCGGTTGTGTAATCCTGTCTATGGTAAATTAGATACAATTGGCTTTATTTGTCTGCTGCCTGTTCCTGTTTTCTGGACATGAAAGATTTTGGGGATTTTCACCAAGTGGGATCGGCATGCGTGAGCAGACAGACGGGCTTTGTATGTGTGGTAGTAACGCTGTAGGTTTGGGAAAGTTTTGCAGCCTAACACTTCAGTTTCAAGCTTGGTGGACCCACAGTGAAGTAGTCAGCATTGTGGCGAATCTGTTCTGAGAAAGGAGGGCAGAAAAGCTTATCGAGCATTTCAAATTCCTGCGGCTTATAACAATAATTCTCTTTGCTTCATAAAATGTTGACGGTCAAAAGGTGAAGCTAAAAATATAAGTTTTAACTGTTAAATTATTAATATATCATGTTCTGGGCCACGCTTATGAGCTGTTAGTTTTATATACCTTATATGAAGGATAGCCTTATGCCTATATCTATCTTATATGAAGGATAGCCTTATACCTATCTCTATCTTATATGAAGGATAGCCTTATACCTATCTCTATCTTATATGAAGGATAGCCTTATGCCTATATCTATCTTATATGAAGGATAGCCTTATACCTATCTCTATCTTATATGAAGGATAGCCTTATACCTATCTCTATCTTATATGAAGGATAGCTTTATACCTATCTCTATCTTATATGAAGGATAGCCTTATACCTATCCCTATCTTATATGAAGGATAGCCTTATACCTATCACTATCTTATATGAAGGATAGCCTTATGTCTATCCCTATGTTATATGAAGGATAGCCTTATATCTATCTCTATATTATATGAAGGATAGCCTTATGCCTGGCCCTATCTTATATGAAGGATAGCCTTATACCTATCCCTATCTTATATGAAGGATAGCCTTATGCCTATCTCTGTCTTATATGAAGGATAGCCTTATACCTATCCCTATCGTATATGAAGGATATCCTTATGCCTGGCCCTATCTTATATGAAGGATAGCCTTATGTCTATCCCTATCTTATATGAAGGATAGCCTTATGCCTATCTCTATCTTATATGAAGGATAGCCTTATGTCTATCCCTATCTTATATGAAGGATAGCCTTATACCTATCCCTATCTTATATGAAGGATAGCCTTATGCCTATATCTATCTTATATGAAGGATAGCCTTATGCCTATATCTATCTTATATGAAGGATAGCCTTATGCCTATATCTATCTTATATGAAGGATAGCCTTATGCCTATATCTATCTTATATGAAGGATAGCCTTATGCCTATATCTATCTTATATGAAGGATAGCCTTATGCCTATCTCTGTCTTATATGAAGGATAGCCTTATGCCTATCCCTATCTTATATGAAGGATAGCCTTATGTCTATCCCTATCTTATATGAAGGATAGCCTTATGCCTATATCTATCTTATTTCTGGTGACGTTATTACGCTGCTGCGTCGGCGCGGCGTGCGTAGTGACGTAATAACGACTCCGGAAAGCGAGGCCCGGACCCTGGAGAAGATGCGGAAGACGCTGGAGGATCCCGAAGTGGACCCGGAGTAGCGGGAATAGGTAAGTGTCCGGGATGCTTAAACTGCTATCCGACAGCAGCTTAAGCATTTTGCCCCAACATTTTGCCCCGACATATAAAAGCATCGTATGTCGATTTCATCATATGTCGGGGCCATCGTAGGTCCGGGGGTTACTGTACCATGAAATACACAGTAAAAAAAAAACACCATTTTGCAACTTTTGGGGGCTTCCGTTTATACAAAAAGTAGTATACTTAAAGGGGTTGTGCGCTGTCCTGACTTTCGGAGCTCCGCTCACAGCGTCCGGAAATTCATTACTCCAAAAGCTGTGTGCGGGCTTCCGTGTTCGCAGCCGCTGGGCGTGACGTCACGCCCGCCCCCTCGTGACGTCTCGCCCGCCCCCTCGTGACGTCTCGCCTGCCCCCTCAACGAAAGTCTATGGGAAGGGGGCGCGAAAGTCAGGGCAGCGCACAACCCCTTTAAAATCAACCTCTTCTGACCCCTATAACTTTAGCATTTTTCCTTATACTGGGATGTGTGAGGGCTCATCTTTCGCGCTTTGATCAGTAGTTTTTACTGGTACCATTTTTGTTTTGATGTGTCTTTTCGATCGCTTTTTTTTTAATTTATTTTTTATGGTATATGAAATAACTAAAAATTAGCAATTGTGGACTTTGGTATTTTTTTTAACAATTATGCCATTGACCGTGTGGGATAATTAACGTTATATTGGAATAGCTTGGACATTTATGGATTCTTAAATCAATAAATGGGGTGGGTGTGTTAAATGCAGTGTGTGGGAATTATGTAGTGCAGTGTTTTCCAAACAATGTATCTCCAGCTGTTGCAAAACTACAACTCCCAGTATGCCCAGACAGCTGTTGGCTTTCTGGGCATACTGGGAGTTGTAGTTTTGTAACAGCTGGATGCACACTGTTTGGAAAACACAGACATAGTAATTTGTAGGTTACCTTCACATGATACACATTCCTCTATACAGGAACTTCTTCCTGGGCCTCCATTGCATAGTAGTCAGGCTCCTCCCACCCATGCGACTGATCACATGGTAATGACATCACCAAAGGTCCTCTGCCTCCCATACAAAGCCCGATGTTCGGCAGTTATCGCTCCATTGTGCTGCTGTCGTCTGTAAGAGCCTTATCCAGGGAGGAGAGGACAGATTGCAGGAAGTATTTTGCAGCTGCCAGTGAAAGCAGGAGACTGCTGCTTAAACAGCAGTATTCTGTGCTGGGGCTGCTGAAGGGGGGTGCAGCAGGGGCCCGCCCCCCCTGGGAGATGGGGCCCCTTACTGGAGTACTGGCTATACCCCCCTGATGCCGGCCCTGTGCCTATCTCTATCGTATATGAAGGATAACCTTATGTCTATCCCTATCTTATATAAAGGATAGCCTTATGCCTATATCTATCTTATATTAAGGATTGCCTAATGCCTATCACTGTCTTATATGAAGGATAGCCATATGCCTATCTCTATCTTATGTGAAGGATAGCTTTATACCTATTCCTATCCCTATCTTATATGAAGGAAAGGCGTAAGGGAGATACTGTATATAATGTGAGGGGTGGATTCACTTATGGGAGATACTGTATATAATGTCCCGATTGGCTATGGAGTCTGGTATAGCGGTGGCATTAGGCCTGGTTAGCTGGTCGGTGGGTGGGGCTACTTGGGCGGCGTACGGTAGATGGTGGTGGGATTGGGAGTCGCTGGTGGCGATGTGTCCGGTGGCTTGTTATGGGAGGTTTTTGGAGGTTTGACTGGCGGTTTTGGGACCTCTGGTAGTTCATGGGGATGGTAGCTTCTTGTCCTGCTTTCAGTTTACGGCGGTTTTCCACAAATGCTTGCGGGTGGCCGGCTTTCGGGCGGAGGAGTACAGTTCTCATTCTTTTCGTATTGGCGCAGCGACTGAGGCTTCTCGGTGGGGGTTGGATCCTGGTGTAATTAAGCGGATCGGGCGGTGGGAGTCTGATCACTTTAAGATTTATGTTAGGCCGGAATTGTTGTAAGTGGTTTAGTTAAGTTCTGTACAGGCATGTTCTTTTCTTTCTTGTAGGTTCCAGGAAATGCCTGGTTTGGATAATCATCCATTCATACGTGGTCAGAGGGGGTGCAAGGGCTGGAGGGTTGTCAGTTGGGTTTTTCCAGGTCGGAGGTGGAGGTTCGCTGGCTGGGTCAAGGCGGTATGCGGTGGTCCGAGTTACTGCCCTGTGTTCATTTCTATGCTAGAATGGACAGGAACCCGGATGTCGTGGTCTTGCATCTTGGGGGGAACGACCTGGGATTTCGTACGTCCAGGGATTCGATGCGGGACGTCAAGCTGGACGTGCTGAGACTCTGGTCGGCTTTCCCTGGACTGCTAGTCATCTGGTCGGACATAGTGGCTGGGAGGCGTTGGAGGGGTGCCAGGTCGGTGGCTGGACTGAATCTTGCTCGGGCTAAGGTGAACAAGGCGGTGGGGAGGTTCATGGCACAAAATGGAGGGCTGGTGGCGCGCCATTCGCAGTTGAAAAGTGGAGACCCAGATTTTTTTGCTTCGGATTTGGTCCACCTCAACGTCTTTGGAATGGACCTATGGCTGTTGAATATTTGTGAGGCGGTGGAGCGGGCCTTGAGGGTGTGGTGGAACGTGGCTGAGAAAGGGGTCACTCGCCCTCGTTGTGGAAGGGACAGGAGAGACTGGGAGTAAAGTGGGGCGTGGAGGAGATACGCCCTAGTGGTATGGTTCCTGTGACCAAGGAAGGATACGAGGCTCCGAAGTGGTGCTCCAGGGCCAGGTGTTGCTCGTCCGAGAGCAAGAGTAGGAGACCCCAGAATTTCAGGTATATGGAAAGAAAGTGGACGGTGCCTCTGGGTCTTCTCCTGGTAAAGTTTTGGTTAAGTGTTTGGTTATATATATGTTGTACGATGTTAATACAAAGTTATTTTTGCACAATGTTTTAATTGTTAATAATAAAATTGGTCTGCTGTGGCCTTAGCGCCATACAAATGTGTCGGTCATTATTGGTGGATTGTTGCGAGGTGGGTATGGTCAGGGACAGGCAGCTAGAATCTCCCTTAGTCATGTGAGGAGTGGACTCACTTATGGGAGATACTGTGTATAATGTGAGGGGTGGACTCACTTATGGGAGATACTGTATGTAATGTGAGGGGTGGACTCACTTATGGGAGATACTGTATATATAATGTGAGGGGTGGACTCACTTATGGGAGATACTGTGTATAATGTGAGGGGTGGACTCACTTATGGGAGATACTGTGTATAATGTGAGGGGTGGACTCACTTATGGGAGATACTGTATATATAATGTGAGGGGTGGACTCACTTATGGGAGAAACTGTGTATAATGTGAGAGGTGGATTCACTTATGGGATATACTGTATATATTATGTGAGGGGTGGACTCACTTATGGGATAAACTGTATATATAATGTGAGGGGTGGAGTCACTTATGGGAGATACTGTATATATAATGTGAGGGGTGGACTCACTTATGGGAGATACTGTATATATAATGTGAGGGGTGGACTCACTTATGGGAGATACTGTATATATAATGTGAGGGGTGGACTCACTTATGGGAGATACTGTATATAATGTGAGGGGTGGAGTCACTTATGGGAGATACTGTATATATAATGTGAGGGGTGGACTCACTTATGGGAGATACTGTATATAATGTGAGGGGTGGACTCACTTATGGGGGGTACTGTATATAATGTGAGGGGTGGACTCACTTATGGGAGATACTGTATATAATGTGAGGGGTGGAGTCACTTATGGGAGATACTGTATATATAATGTGAGGGGTGGACTTACTTATGGGATATACTGTATATATAATGTGAGGGGTGGACTCACTTATGGGATATTCTGTATATATAATGTGAGGGATGGACTCACTTATGGGAGATACTGTATATATAATGTGAGGGGTGGACTCACTTATGGGATATACTGTATATATAATGTGAGGGGTGGACTCACTTATGGGATATACTGTATATATAATGTGAGGGGTGGACTCACTTATGGGGGATACTGTACATATAATGTGAGGGGTGGACTCACTTATGGGATATACTGTATATATAATGTGAGGGGTGGACTCACTTATGGGAGATACTGTATATATAATGTGAGGGGTGGACTCACTTATGGGAGATACTGTATATAATGTGAGGGGTGGAGTCACTTATGGGATATACTGTATATATAATGTGAGGGGTGGACTCACTTATGGGATATACTGTATATATAATGTGAGGGGTGGACTAACTTATGGGAGATACTGTATATATAATGTGAGGGGTGGACTCACTTATGGGGGATACTGTACATATAATGTGAGGGGTGGACTCACTTATGGGAGATACTGTATATATAATGTGAGGGGTGGACTCACTTATGGGAGATACTGTATATATAATGTGAGGGGTGGACTCACTTATGGGAGATACTATATATATAATGTGAGGGGTGGACTCACTTATGGGAGATACTATATATAATGTGAGGGGTGGACTCACTTATGGGAGATACTGTATATATAATGTGAGGGGTGGACTCACTTATGGGATATACTGTATATATAATGTGAGGGGTGTACTCACTTATGGGAGATACTGTGTATATAATGTGAGCGGTGGACTCACTTATGGGATATACTGTATATATAATGTGAGGGGTGGACTCACTTATGGGAGATACTGTATATATAATGTGAGCGGTGGACTCACTTATGGGATATACTGTATATATAATGTGAGGGGTGGACTCACTTATGGGATATACTGTATATATAATGTGAGGGGTGGACTCACTTATGGGAGATACTGTATATATAATGTGAGGGGTGGAGTCACTTATGTGATATACTGTATATATAATGTGAGGGGTGGACTCACTTATGGGAGATACTGTATATATAATGTGATGGATGGACTCACTTATGGGATATACTGTATATAATGTGAGGGGTGGACTCACTTATGGGATATACTGTATATATTATGTGAGGGGTGGACTCACTTATGGGATATACTGTATATATAATGTGAGGGGTGGAGTCACTTATGGGAGATACTGTATATATAATGTGAGGGGTGGACTCACTTATGGGAGATACTGTATATATAATGTGAGGGGTGGACTCACTTATGGGAGATACTGTATATATAATGTGAGGGGTGGACTCACTTATGGGAGATACTGTATATAATGTGAGGGGTGGAGTCACTTATGGGAGATACTGTATATATAATGTGAGGGGTGGACTCACTTATGGGAGATACTGTATATAATGTGAGGGGTGGACTCACTTATGGGGGGTACTGTATATAATGTGAGGGGTGGACTCACTTATGGGAGATACTGTATATAATGTGAGGGGTGGAGTCACTTATGGGAGATACTGTATATATAATGTGAGGGGTGGACTTACTTATGGGATATACTGTATATATAATGTGAGGGGTGGACTCACTTATGGGATATACTGTATATATAATGTGAGGGATGGACTCACTTATGGGAGATACTGTATATATAATGTGAGGGGTGGACTCACTTATGGGATATACTGTATATATAATGTGAGGGGTGGACTCACTTATGGGATATACTGTATATATAATGTGAGGGGTGGACTCACTTATGGGGGATACTGTACATATAATGTGAGGGGTGGACTCACTTATGAGATATACTGTATATATAATGTGAGGGGTGGACTCACTTATGGGAGATACTGTATATATAATGTGAGGGGTGGACTCACTTATGGGAGATACTGTATATATAATGTGAGGGGTGGACTCACTTATGGGAGATACTGTATATAATGTGAGGGGTGGACTCACTTATAGGATATACTGTATATATAATGTGAGGGGTGGACTCACTTATGGGATATACTATATATATAATGTGAGGGGTGGAGTCACTTATGGGATATACTGTATATATAATGTGAGGGGTGGAGTCACTTATGGGATATACTGTATATATAATGTGAGGGGTGGACTCACTTATGGGATATACTGTATATATAATGTGAGGGGTGGACTCACTTATGGGAGATACTGTATATATAATGTGAGGGGTGGACTCTCTTATGGGATATACTGTATATATAATGTGAGGGGTGGACTCACTTATGGGGGATACTGTACATATAATGTGAGGGGTGGACTCACTTATGGGAGATACTGTATATATAATGTGAGGGGTGGACTCACTTATGGGAGATACTGTATATATAATGTGAGGGGTGGACTCACTTATGGGAGATACTATATATATAATGTGAGGGGTGGACTCACTTATGGGAGATACTATATATAATGTGAGGGGTGGACTCACTTATGGGAGATACTGTATATATAATGTGAGGGGTGGACTCACTTATGGGATATACTGTATATATAATGTGAGGGGTGGACTCACTTATGGGAGATACTGTGTATATAATGTGAGGGGTGGACTCACTTATGGGAGATACTGTATATATAATGTGAGGGGTGGACTCACTTATGGGATATACTGTATATATAATGTGAGGGGTGGACTCACTTATGGGATATACTGTATATATAATGTGAGGGGTGGACTCACTTATGGGAGATACTGTATATATAATGTGAGGGGTGGAGTCACTTATGTGATATACTGTATATATAATGTGAGGGGTGGACTCACTTATGGGAGATACTGTATATATAATGTGATGGATGGACTCACTTATGGGAGATACTGTATATATATAATGTGAGGGGTGGAGTCACTTATGGGAGATACTGTATATATAATGTGAGGGGTGGACTCACTTATGGGATATACTGTATATAATGTGAGGGGTGGACTCTCTTATGGGATATACTGTATATATAATGTAAGGGGTGGACTCACTTATGGGATATACTGTATATATAATGTGAGGGGTGGAGTCACTTATGGGATATACTGTATATATAATGTGAGGGGTGGACTCACTTATGGGGGATACTGCACATATAATGTGAGGGGTGGACTCACTTATGGGATATACTGTATATATAATGTGAGGGGTGGACTCACTTATAGGAGATACTGTATATATAATGTGGGGGGTGGACTCACTTATGGGAGATACTGTATATATAATGTGAGGGGTGGACTCACTTATGCGAGATACTGTATATATAATGTGAGGGGTGGACTCACTTATGGGAGATACTGTATATAATGTGAGGGGTGGAGTCACTTATGGTATATACTGTATATATAATGTGAGGGGTGGACTCACTTATGGGAGATACTATATATAATGTGAGGGGTGGACTCACTTATGGGAGATACTGTATATAATGTGAGGGGTGGACTCACTTATGGGAGATACTGTATATATAATGTGAGGGGTGGACTCACTTCTGGGATATACTGTATATATAATGTGAGGGGTGGAGTCACTTATGGGAGATACTATATATAATGTGAGGGGTGGACTCACTTATGGGAGATACTGTATATATAATGTGAGGGGTGGACTCACTTATGGGATATACTGTATATATAATGTGAGGGGTGGACTCACTTATGGGAGATACTATATATATAATGTGAGGGGAGAACTCACTTATGGGAGATACTATATATATAATGTGAGGGGTGGACTCACTTATGGGAGATACTATATATATAATGTGAGGGGTGGAGTCACTTATGGGATATACTGTATATATAATGTGAGGGGTGGACTCACTTATGGGATATACTGTATATATAATGTGAGGGGTGGACTCACTTCTGGGAGATACTGTATATATAATGTGAGGGGTGGACTCACTTATGGGATATACTGTATATAATGTGAGGGGTGGACTCACTTATGGGATATACTGTATATAATGTGAGGGGTGGACTCACTTATGGGAGATACTGTATATCTATATAATGTGAGGGGTGGAGTCACTTATGGGAGATACTGTATATATAATGGGAGGGGTGGACTCACTTATGGGAAATACTGTATATATAATGTGAGGGGTGGACTCACTTATGGGATATACTGTATATATAATGTGAGGGGGGGACTCACTTATGAGATATACTTGATATATAATGTGAGGGGTGGAGTCACTTATGGGATATACTGTATGTAATGTGAGGGGTGGACTCACTTATGGGATATACTGTATATATAATGTGAGGGGTGGACTCACTTATGGGAGATACTGTATATATAATGTGAGGGGTGGACTCACTTATGGGAGATACTGTACATATAATGTGAGGGGTGGACTCACTTATGGGAAATACTGTATATATAATGTGAGGGGTGGACTCACTTATTGGAGATACTGTATATAATGTGAGGGGTGGACTCACTTATGGGAGATACTGTATATATAATGTGAGGGGTGGACTCACTTATTGGAGATACTGTATATAATGTGAGGGGTGGACTCACTTATGGGAGATACTGTATATATAATGTGAGGGGTGGAATCACTTATGGGAGATACTGTATATATAATGTGAGGGGTGGAGTCACTTATGGGAGATACTGTGTATAATGTGAGGGGTGGAGTCACTTATGGGATATACTGTATATATAATGTGAGGGGTGGAGTCACTTATGGCATATACTGTATATATAATGTGAGGGGTGGACTCACTTATGGGAGATACTGTATATAATGTGAGGGGTGGACTCACTTATGGGATATACTGTATATATATAATGTGAGGGGTGGAGTCACTTATGGGATATACTGTATATAATGTGAGGGGTGGACTCACTTATGGGATATACTGTATATATAATGTGAGGGGTGGACTCACTTATGGGAAACACTGTATATATATAATGTGAGGGGTGGAGTCACTTATGGGATATACTGTATATAATGTGAGGGGTGGACTCACTTATGGGATATACTGTATATATAATGTGAGGGGTGGACTCACTTATGGGATATACTGTATATATAATGTGAGGGGTGGACTCACTTATGGGATATACTGTATATATAATGTGAGGGGTGGACTCACTTATGGGAGATACTGTATATAATGTGAGGGGTGGACTCACTTATGGGAGATACTGTATATATAATGTGAGGGGTGGACTCACTTATGGGAGATACTGTATATAATGTGAGGAGTGGACTCACTTATAGGATATACTTTATATATAATGTGAGGGGTGTACTCACTTATGGGAGATACTGTATATATAATGTGAGGGGTGGACTCACTTATGGGAGATACTGTATATATAATGTGCGGGGTGGACTCACTTATGGGATATACTGTATATATAATGTGAGGGGTGGACTCACTTATAGGATATACTTTATATATAATGTGAGGGGTGGACTCACTTATGGGAGATACTGTATATATAATGTGAGGGGTGGACTCACTTATGGGAGATACTATATATATAATGTGAGGGGTGGACTCACTTATGTGATATACTGTATATATAATGTGAGGGGTGGACTCACTTATGGGATATACTGTATATATAATGTGAGGGGTGGACTCACTTATAGGATATACTTTATATATAATGTGAGGGGTGGACTCACTTATGTGATA
Organism: Hyla sarda; assembly: GCF_029499605.1. NCBI lineage: Eukaryota > Metazoa > Chordata > Amphibia > Anura > Hylidae > Hyla > Hyla sarda. The sequence continues at coordinate 36,802,941 of NC_079194.1, forward strand.
TACTGTATATATAATGTGAGGGGTGGACTCACTTATGGGATATACTGTATATATAATGTGAGGGGTGGACTCACTTATAGGATATACTTTATATATAATGTGAGGGGTGGACTCACTTATGGGAGATACTGTATATATAATGTGAGGGGTGGAGTCACTTATGGGATATACTGTATATATAATGTGCGGGGTGGACTCACTTATGGGAGATACTGTATATATAATGTGATGGGTGGACTCACTTATGGGAGATACTGTATATAATGTGAGGGGTGGACTCACTTATGGGATATACTGTATATATAATGTGAGGGGTGGAGTCACTTATGGGATATACTGTATATATAATGTGAGGGGTGGACTCACTTATGGGAGATACTGAATATATAATGTGAGGGGTGGACTCACTTATGGGATATACTGTATATATAATGTGAGGGGTGGACTCACTTATGGGAGATACTGTATATATAATGTGAGGGGTGGACTCACTTATGGGAGATACTGTATATAATGTGAGGGGTGGAGTCACTTATGGGATATACTATATATAATGTGAGGGGTGGAGTCACTTATGGGAGATACTGTATATATAATGTGAGGGGTGGAGTCACTTATGGGATATACTGTATATAATGTGAGGGGTGGAGTCACTTATGGGGGATACTGTATATATAATGTGAGGGGTGGACTCACTTATGGGATATACTGTATATATAATGTGAGGGGTGGAGTCACTTATGGGATATACTGTATATATAATGTGAGGGGTGGAGTCACTTATGGGATATACTGTATATATAATGTGAGGGGTGGAGTCACTTATGGGATATACTGTATATATAATGTGAGGGGTGGAGTCACTTATGGGATATACTGTATATATAATGTGAGGGGTGGAGTCACTTATGGGATATACTGTATATATAATGTGAGGGGTGGACTCACTTATGGGAGATACTGTATATATAATGTGAGGGGTGGACTCTCTTATGGGATATACTGTATATATAATGTGAGGGGTGGACTCACTTATAGGAGATACTGTATATATAATGTGAGGGGTGGACTCACTTATGGGGGATACTGTACATATAATGTGAGGGGTGGACTCACTTATGGGAGATACTGTATATATAATGTGAGGGGTGGACTCACTTATGGGAGATACTGTATATATAATGTGAGGGGTGGACTCACTTATGGGAGATACTATATATATAATGTGAGGGGTGGACTCACTTATGGGAGATACTATATATAATGTGAGGGGTGGACTCACTTATGGGAGATACTGTATATATAATGTGAGGGGTGGACTCACTTATGGGATATACTGTATATATAATGTGAGGGGTGGACTCACTTATGGGAGATACTGTGTATATAATGTGAGGGGTGGACTCACTTATGGGAGATACTGTATATATAATGTGAGGGGTGGACTCACTTATGGGATATACTGTATATATAATGTGAGGGGTGGACTCACTTATGGGATATACTGTATATATAATGTGAGGGGTGGACTCACTTATGGGAGATACTGTATATATAATGTGAGGGGTGGAGTCACTTATGTGATATACTGTATATATAATGTGAGGGGTGGACTCACTTATGGGAGATACTGTATATATAATGTGATGGATGGACTCACTTATGGGAGATACTGTATATATATAATGTGAGGGGTGGAGTCACTTATGGGAGATACTGTATATATAATGTGAGGGGTGGACTCACTTATGGGATATACTGTATATAATGTGAGGGGTGGACTCTCTTATGGGATATACTGTATATATAATGTAAGGGGTGGACTCACTTATGGGATATACTGTATATATAATGTGAGGGGTGGAGTCACTTATGGGATATACTGTATATATAATGTGAGGGGTGGACTCACTTATGGGGGATACTGCACATATAATGTGAGGGGTGGACTCACTTATGGGATATACTGTATATATAATGTGAGGGGTGGACTCACTTATAGGAGATACTGTATATATAATGTGAGGGGTGGACTCACTTATGGGAGATACTGTATATATAATGTGAGGGGTGGACTCACTTATGCGAGATACTGTATATATAATGTGAGGGGTGGACTCACTTATGGGAGATACTGTATATAATGTGAGGGGTGGAGTCACTTATGGTATATACTGTATATATAATGTGAGGGGTGGACTCACTTATGGGAGATACTATATATAATGTGAGGGGTGGACTCACTTATGGGAGATACTGTATATAATGTGAGGGGTGGACTCACTTATGGGAGATACTGTATATATAATGTGAGGGGTGGACTCACTTCTGGGATATACTGTATATATAATTGTCACGATTCGGCTTCCAGGTAGTGGATCCTCTGTGCCAGAGAGGGATTGGCGTGGACCGTGCTAGTGGACCGGTTCTAAGCCACTACTGGTTTTCACCAGAGCCCGCCGCAAAGCGGGATGGTCTTGCTGCGGCGGTAGTGACCAGGTCGTATCCACTAGCAACGGCTCACCTCTCTGGCTGCTGAAGATAGGCGCGGTACAAGGGAGTAGGCAGAAGCAAGGTCAGACGTAACAGAAGGTCGGGGGCAGGCGGCAAGGTTCGTAGTCAGGATGGGTAGCAGAAGTTCAGGTACACAGGCTTTGGACACACTAAACGCTTTCACTGGCACAAGGCAACAAGATCCGGCAAGGGAGTGCAAGGGAGGAGACTAGATATAGCCAGGGAACAGGTGGGAGCCAATTAAGCTAATTGGGCCAGGCACCAATCATTGGTGCACTGGCCCTTTAAGTCTCAGAGAGCTGGCGCGCGCGCGCCCTAGAGAGCGGAGCCGCGCGCGCCAGCACAAGACAGCAGGGGACCGGGACGGGTAAGTGACCTGGGATGCGATTCGCGAGCGGGCGCGTCCCGCTGTGCGGATCGCATCCCCAACGGCCATGACAGTGCGGCGCTCCCGGTCAGCGGGACCGACCGGAGCGCTGCAGGGAGAAAGACGCCGTGAGCGCTCCGGGGAGGAGCGGGGACCCGGAGCGCTAGGCGTAACAGTACCCCCCCCCCTTAGGTCTCCCCTTCTCTTTGTCCAGTAACTGCCTCCCCTGGGATGAGGACACCGGGAAAGAATGGAGGGTTTCCTCAACGGCAGGCAGTACAGCAGGAGTGGGAATGGGGAGGGAGGGCAGAGGGCGAGGCCTGGCACGGGGCAGTGTGACACCAGGACGGGGGCCATGGGGTGGCACAGAGGCTTGCCTGACGGGACTGGGAGGGGGGGAGAGGCACTTCCTGTGGCAGGCAGAGTCCCAGTTCCTGATCTCCCCGGTGGTCCAATCAATGGTGGGGGAATGAAGCCGGAGCCAAGGCAGACCGAGGAGAACCTCAGAGGTACAGTTGGGGAGAATGAAGAATTCAATCCTCTCAAGGTGGGGTCCAATAGACATGAGGAGGGGCTCTGTGCGGTAACGCACGGTGCAGTCCAATCTGGCTCCGTTGACCGCGGAAATGTAGAGCGGCTTGACGAGACGGGTCACCGGGATGCTGAATTTATTAACAAACGACTCCAAAATAAAATTTCCTGAGGCACCGGAGTCCAAGCAGGCCACGGCTGAGAGGGAGGAGCAGGCTGAAGAAGAAATCCGCACGGGTACCGTGAGACGTGGAGGAGCAGACATAGAACCAAGAGACGCCACACCCACGTGAGCTGGGTGCGTGCGTGCGTTTCCCAGGCGTGGAGGACGGATAGGGCAATCCACCAAGAAATGCTCGGTACTGGCACAGTAAAGACAGAGATTTTCTTCCCTGCGGCGATTCCTCTCTTCCTGGGTCAGGCGAGACTTATCCACTTGCATGGCCTCCTCGGCGGGAGGCCCAGGCGTAGATTGCAACGGATACTGTGGGAGAGGTGCCCAGAGATCTAAGTCTTTTTCCTGGCGGAGCTCTTGGTGTCGCTCAGAAAAACGCATGTCAATGCGGGTAGCTAGATGAATGAGTTCTTGCAGATTGGCAGGAATCTCTCGTGCGGCCAGCACATCCTTGATGCGACTGGATAGGCCTTTTTTAAAGGTCGCGCAGAGAGCCTCGTTATTCCAGGATAATTCTGAAGCAAGAGTACGGAATTGTACGGCATACTCGCCAACGGAAGAATTACCCTGGACCAGGTTCAACAGGACAGTCTCGGCAGAAGAAGCTCGGGCTGGCTCCTCGAAAACACTCCGGAGTTCAGTGAAGAAGGACTGGACTGTGGCTGTGGCAGGATCATTGCGGTCCCAGAGCGGTGTGGCCCAAGACAAGGCCTTTCCTGAAAGAAGGCTTACTACGAACGCCACCTTAGACCGTTCTGAAGGAAACAAGTCCGACATCATCTCCATATGCAGGGAACACTGAGACAAAAATCCACGGCAGAGTCTGGAGTCCCCATCAAATTTGTCCGGCAGGGACAAGCGGAGGCTAGGAGCGGCCACTCGCTGCGGAGGAGGTGCAGGAGCTGGCGGAGGAGATGGTTGCTGCTGTAGCAGAGGCAGAAGTCGCTGTAACATGGCGGTCAACTGCGACAGCTGCTGTCCTTGTTGGGCAATCTGCTGCGATTGCTGAGCGACCACCGTGGGAAGATCAGCGAGACTTGGCAGCGGCACCTCAGCGGGATCCATGGCCGGATCTACTGTCACGATTCGGCTTCCAGGTAGTGGATCCTCTGTGCCAGAGAGGGATTGGCGTGGACCGTGCTAGTGGACCGGTTCTAAGCCACTACTGGTTTTCACCAGAGCCCGCCGCAAAGCGGGATGGTCTTGCTGCGGCGGTAGTGACCAGGTCGTATCCACTAGCAACGGCTCACCTCTCTGGCTGCTGAAGATAGGCGCGGTACAAGGGAGTAGGCAGAAGCAAGGTCAGACGTAGCAGAAGGTCGGGGGCAGGCGGCAAGGTTCGTAGTCAGGATGGGTAGCAGAAGTTCAGGTACACAGGCTTTGGACACACTAAACGCTTTCACTGGCACAAGGCAACAAGATCCGGCAAGGGAGTGCAAGGGAGGAGACTAGATATAGCCAGGGAACAGGTGGGAGCCAATTAAGCTAATTGGGCCAGGCACCAATCATTGGTGCACTGGCCCTTTAAGTCTCAGAGAGCTGGCGCGCGCGCGCCCTAGAGAGCGGAGCCGCGCGCGCCAGCACAAGACAGCAGGGGACCGGGACGGGTAAGTGACCTGGGATGCGATTCGCGAGCGGGCGCGTCCCGCTGTGCGGATCGCATCCCCAACGGCCATGACAGTGCGGCGCTCCCGGTCAGCGGGACCGACCGGAGCGCTGCAGGGAGAAAGACGCCGTGAGCGCTCCGGGGAGGAGCGGGGACCCGGAGCGCTAGGCGTAACAATAATGTGAGGGGTGGAGTCACTTATGGGAGATACTATATATAATGTGAGGGGTGGACTCACTTATGGGAGATACTGTATATATAATGTGAGGGGTGGACTCACTTATGGGATATACTGTATATATAATGTGAGGGGTGGACTCACTTATGGGAGATACTATATATATAATGTGAGGGGAGAACTCACTTATGGGAGATACTATATATATAATGTGAGGGGTGGACTCACTTATGGGAGATACTGTATATATAATGTGAGGGGTGGACTCACTTATGGGATATACTGTATATATAATGTGAGGGGTGGACTCACTTCTGGGAGATACTGTATATATAATGTGAGGGGTGGACTCACTTATGGGATATACTGTATATAATGTGAGGGGTGGACTCACTTATGGGATATACTGTATATAATGTGAGGGGTGGACTCACTTATGGGAGATACTGTATATCTATATAATGTGAGGGGTGGAGTCACTTATGGGAGATACTGTATATATAATGGGAGGGGTGGACTCACTTATGGGAAATACTGTATATATAATGTGAGGGGTGGACTCACTTATGGGATATACTGTATATATAATGTGAGGGGGGGACTCACTTATGAGATATACTTGATATATAATGTGAGGGGTGGAGTCACTTATGGGATATACTGTATGTAATGTGAGGGGTGGACTCACTTATGGGATATACTGTATATATAATGTGAGGGGTGGACTCACTTATGGGAGATACTGTATATATAATGTGAGGGGTGGACTCACTTATGGGAGATACTGTACATATAATGTGAGGGGTGGACTCACTTATGGGAAATACTGTATATATAATGTGAGGGGTGGACTCACTTATTGGAGATACTGTATATAATGTGAGGGGTGGACTCACTTATGGGAGATACTGTATATATAATGTGAGGGGTGGACTCACTTATTGGAGATACTGTATATAATGTGAGGGGTGGACTCACTTATGGGAGATACTGTATATATAATGTGAGGGGTGGAATCACTTATGGGAGATACTGTATATATAATGTGAGGGGTGGAGTCACTTATGGGAGATACTGTGTATAATGTGAGGGGTGGAGTCACTTATGGGATATACTGTATATATAATGTGAGGGGTGGAGTCACTTATGGCATATACTGTATATATAATGTGAGGGGTGGACTCACTTATGGGAGATACTGTATATAATGTGAGGGGTGGACTCACTTATGGGATATACTGTATATATATAATGTGAGGGGTGGAGTCACTTATGGGATATACTGTATATAATGTGAGGGGTGGACTCACTTATGGGATATACTGTATATATAATGTGAGGGGTGGACTCACTTATGGGAAACACTGTATATATATAATGTGAGGGGTGGAGTCACTTATGGGATATACTGTATATAATGTGAGGGGTGGACTCACTTATGGGATATACTGTATATATAATGTGAGGGGTGGACTCACTTATGGGATATACTGTATATATAATGTGAGGGGTGGACTCACTTATGGGATATACTGTATATATAATGTGAGGGGTGGACTCACTTATGGGAGATACTGTATATAATGTGAGGGGTGGACTCACTTATGGGAGATACTGTATATATAATGTGAGGGGTGGACTCACTTATGGGAGATACTGTATATAATGTGAGGAGTGGACTCACTTATAGGATATACTTTATATATAATGTGAGGGGTGTACTCACTTATGGGAGATACTGTATATATAATGTGAGGGGTGGACTCACTTATGGGAGATACTGTATATATAATGTGCGGGGTGGACTCACTTATGGGATATACTGTATATATAATGTGAGGGGTGGACTCACTTATAGGATATACTTTATATATAATGTGAGGGTTGGACTCACTTATGGGAGATACTGTATATATAATGTGAGGGGTGGACTCACTTATGGGAGATACTATATATATAATGTGAGGGGTGGACTCACTTATGTGATATACTGTATATATAATGTGAGGGGTGGACTCACTTATGGGATATACTGTATATATAATGTGAGGGGTGGACTCACTTATAGGATATACTTTATATATAATGTGAGGGGTGGACTCACTTATGGGAGATACTGTATATATAATGTGAGGGGTGGACTCACTTATGGGATATACTGTATATATAATGTGAGGGGTGGACTCACTTATAGGATATACTTTATATATAATGTGAGGGGTGGACTCACTTATGTGATATACTGTATATATAATGTGAGGGGTGGACTCACTTATGGGATATACTGTATATATAATGTGAGGGGTGGACTCACTTATAGGATATACTTTATATATAATGTGAGGGGTGGACTCACTTATGGGAGATACTGTATATATAATGTGAGGGGTGGAGTCACTTATGGGATATACTGTATATATAATGTGCGGGGTGGACTCACTTATGGGAGATACTGTATATATAATGTGATGGGTGGACTCACTTATGGGAGATACTGTATATAATGTGAGGGGTGGACTCACTTATGGGATATACTGTATATATAATGTGAGGGGTGGAGTCACTTATGGGATATACTGTATATATAATGTGAGGGGTGGACTCACTTATGGGAGATACTGAATATATAATGTGAGGGGTGGACTCACTTATGGGATATACTGTATATATAATGTGAGGGGTGGACTCACTTATGGGAGATACTGTATATAATGTGAGGGGTGGAGTCACTTATGGGATATACTATATATAATGTGAGGGGTGGAGTCACTTATGGGAGATACTGTATATATAATGTGAGGGGTGGAGTCACTTATGGGATATACTGTATATAATGTGAGGGGTGGAGTCACTTATGGGGGATACTGTATATATAATGTGAGGGGTGGACTCACTTATGGGATATACTGTATATATAATGTGAGGGGTGGAGTCACTTATGGGATATACTGTATATATAATGTGAGGGGTGGAGTCACTTATGGGATATACTGTATATATAATGTGAGGGGTGGAGTCACTTATGGGATATACTGTATATATAATGTGAGGGGTGGAGTCACTTATGGGATATACTGTATATATAATGTGAGGGGTGGAGTCACTTATGGGATATACTGTATATATAATGTGAGGGGTGGACTCACTTATGGGAGATACCGTATATATAGATTTTATATATTTATCCTATGTATCACTGATTTATTAGAATAATGCACTCACGTCCACTAACAGGAGTCACGTTCACGTGTAATTGGGTTGTGGTCTCCATGCTGTTTACTAAGAAAAAACAAACATCTCATCACAATAAAATAACAAAGCAATAAATTTAGGATAAACAATTTCACACCGTGAAGAATACAATCCTACTATTCATTACTCCATTTTTTTCCAGCCTGGGTGCCTCCAGCTGTTGCAAAACTACAACTCCCGGCATGCCCGGACAGCCAAAGGCTGTCCGGGCATGCTGGGAGTTGTAGTTTTGCAACAGCTGGAGGCACCTAGGTTGGGAAACATTCCATTATACACATGACTGTCAAACACCTGTAACAGGGCAGGTCAGTAAACATTAATAGAACAGTATAACATGTATACAATTAATCTTCCCGGATAACAACCAACCAGCCAAACATTCTAATTCAGACTTTTGAACACATATATTATTCTTACCTTTCTCTGCAGTCGTTGTAGTAAAACAGCATAAAGAAAGCGACACCATACCAATGATGAGGGCCGGTCTGGGCATCGTGGCACGATTTTAGTTTGTTGGTCACTATCCCAATAAAACAAGATACAAGCTGATTCCAGGATATCTGTTATAAGTTCTCTTTTTGTATCGGTTGTGTAATCCTGTCTATGGTAAATCAGATACAATTGGCTTTATTTGTCTGCTGCCTGTTCCTGTTTTCTGGATATGAAAGCTTTTGGGGATTTTCCCTAAGTGGGATCTACATGCGTGAGCAGACAGGCGGGCTTTGTATGTGTGGTCTTCAGGAAAAGTCAATTTCCTGTTTTCTAGTTAACACTGTATTTATGGAAAACTCAGGCAGTCTAACACTTCAATCTTAAAGGGGTACTCCAGTGGAAAACGTTTTTTTTTATTTTTTTTTTTAAATCTACTGGTGCCAGAAAGTTAAACAGATTTGTAAATTACTTCTATAAAAAAAATTCTTAATCCTTCCCTTACTTATTATTAGTATTCAGAGGAAATTATTTTTTTTTTTGGAACGCAGAGCTCTCTGCTGAATCACTGTCAGGATCCGGGCTGGCGGATGGTGAGGACACTGGAGGTGGATCCTCTGTGCCAGGGAGGTGATGGCGTGGGCCGTACTAGGGGAACAGAGTCTAAGGGGTTACTGGTATTCACCAGAGCCCGCCACAAAGCGGGATGGACTTGCTGCGGCGGTAACCCCCAGGTCGTTCCACCCGGTAGCGACTCAACCCCTCTGGCAGCTGAGATGGCGCGGTACAAAAGGACAAGGCAAGGTCAGATGTAGCAAAAGGTCAGGGCAGGCGGCAAGGTTCGTAGTCAGGGGCAACAGCAAAGGCTCTGGGAACAAAGGCAATGGACACTCAGGAAACGCGTTCTCAAGGCACTAGGCAACAAGATCCGGCAAGGACAGGAAGGGGAAGAGGTATTTTATAAGTTTTACAATAATTGGGCCAGGCACCAATTAATGGTGCACTGGCCCTTTAAATATAAGAGAGCCGGCGCGCGCGCCCTAGAGAGCGGGGCCGCACGCGCTGGAAGGACACAGAAGACAGAGGGAGGGAAGTGGAACGGGATGCGGCCCGCGGGCGGACTTGTGCCGCCACTCGGATCGCATCCCCACCAGCGGCACTGTAGCAGCGCTCCCGGTCAGAGGGACAGACCGGGGCGCTGCAGGTGGACACATGCCGTGAGCGCTCCAGGATGGATGCGGGACCCGGAGCGCTCGGCATTACAGTACCCCCCCCCCCTTTGGTCTTCCCCTCTTTTTTGGATCCTAGGTACTTACAGATGAGCTCCTTATCAAGAATATTGGCCTCAGACTCCCAGGACCTCTCCTCAGGACCGTATACCACAATAAATGGGGATTTGGAAGAAGACTCAGAGTTTTTAAAATTGTACGAAAATCAGCCCAGGGCAGAAGGTCGACCCAATCATCTTGGCGAGAGGAGACAAAATGTCGCAGGTAGTCACCAAGTATCTGATTTACTCTCTCCACTTGACCGTTGGATTGAGGGTGGTAAGCAGAAGAAAAATTTTGTTTCATTTTTTATCGACTGCAGAGTGCCCTCGAAAATTTAGAAACAAATTGGACGCCTCTGTCTGAGACGATGTGCGTGGGAAGCCCGTGGAAGCTAAAAATATGAAGAAAAAATTGTTTCGCCAATTGTGGCTCAGAAGGAAGACCCGGCAGAGGGACAAAATGAGCCATTTTAGAAAAACGATCAACGACCACCCAGATGACTGTATTATTGCGGGATGGTGGCAGATCGGTGATGAAGTCCATAGCAATATGGGACCATGGCTGTTCAGGTACAGGTAAAGGAAGGAGGAGACCTGCCGGCTTCTGGCGTGGAGTCTTGTCACGGGCACAGGTAGTACAAGCCCGAACGAAATCCGTCACCTCCTTCTCCAAGGAAGGCCACCAATAGTGTCTGGAAATCAACTGCACAGACTTCTTGACACCAGCATGTCTGGCCAAAAGAGAAGAGTGACCCCATTTAAGAATTTTGAGGCGAAGGCGTGGAGGTACAAAGGTCTTCCATGGAGGAACTTGCAGAAGAGACGCGCGACTAAACTAATATGGGGCATGGAACATCTTAGCTATGAGGAGCGATTAAAGGAGTTACAATTGTTTAGTCTTGAGAAGAGACGTTTAAGGGGGGGATATGATAAACGTATATAAGTATATAAATGGCCCATACAAAAAATATGGAGGAAAACTGTTCTAGGTTAAACCCCCCCAAAGGACGAGGGGGCACTCCCTCCGTCTGGAGAAGAAAAGGTTTAGTCTAAAGGGGCGACACGCCTTCTTTACCGTGAGGACTGTGAATTTATGGAACGGTCTACCTCAGGAACTGGTCACAGCAGGAACAATTAACAGCTTTAAAACAGGGTTACATACATTCCTGGAACAAAATAAAATTAATACTTATGCAGAATTATAAAACTACATCCCTTCCCCTTATCCCCTTACACCCTTCACTTCAATTCCCTGGTTGGACTTGATGGACGTATGTCTTTTTTCAACCATACTAACTATGTAACTATGTAAGAGTGGTTGGAGCGGAGGAGATCAGACACTCAGGAGGTATTATGTGCTGTGGAGGGGGCTTCAGATTCGGAGACATCGGTGGAATGTGAAAATGAATTTCAAAATTGAAGCGGGCAAAAAACAATGTCCATCTAGCTTGGCGGGGATTTAATCGCTGGGCAGTCTGGAGATACGATAAATTTTTATGATCCGTGTAAATGATGATGGGATGCAGGGAGCCCTCCAAAAGATGTCTCCACTCCTTACGTGCCAATTTAATGGTCAAAAGTTCACGATCTCCAATCAAATAATTTTTTTCTGCAGGAGAAAAAGTCTTGGAGAAAAAAACGCAAGTGCGATTTTTTCCAGTAGTGGTTTTTTGAGTTAAAACGGCACCGGCACCGACAGAAGAAGCGTCCACTTCGAAGATAAAAGGCTTAGAGGGATCAGGCCTGGACAGAACAGGTGCACAAGCGAAGGCAGCCTTGAGAAGGTTAAAGGCCTTCTCCGCCATTGGTGGCCAGGACCTCGGGTTCGCGTCTTTCTTGGTCAATGCTACAATAGGTGCAACGATGGTGGAGAAGTGGGGAATAAATTGACGATAGTAGTTAGCGAACCCGAGGAAACGTTGGATAGCTCGCAGTCCAGAGGGGCGTGGCCAACCCAGAACCGCAGAAAGCTTGTTAGGGTTCATTTGTGTTACGCCGAGCGCTCCGGGTCCCCGCTCCTCCCCGGAGCGCTCGCTACACTCTCTCCGCTGCAGCGCTCCGGTCAGATCCACTGACCCGGGGCGCTGCGATTCTGCTTCCAGCCGGGATGCGATTCGCGATGCGGGTAGCGCCCGCTCGCGATGCGCACCCCGGCTCCCGTACCTGACTCGCTCTCCCTCGGTCCTGTCCCGGCGCGCGCGGCCCCGCTCCCTAGGGCGCGCGCGCGCCGGGTCTTTGCGATTTAAAGGGCCACTGCGCCTCTGATTGGCGCAGTGATTCCAATTACTGTCCTCACCTGTGCACTTCCCTATATCACCTCACTTCCCCTGCACTTCCCTGCCGGATCTTGTTGCCATTGTGCCAGTGAAAGCGTTCCTTGTGTGTTCCTAGCCTGTGTTCCAGACCTCCTGCCGTTGCCCCTGACTACGATCCTTGCTGCCTGCCCCGACCTTCTGCTACGTCCGACCTTGCTTCTGTCTACTCCCTTGTACCGCGCCTATCTTCAGCAGCCAGAGAGGTTGAGCCGTTGCTAGTGGATACGACCTGGTCACTACCGCCGCAGCAAGACCATTCCGCTTTGCGGCGGGCTCTGGTGAAAACCAGTAGTGACTTAGAACCGATCCACTAGCACGGTCCACGCCAATCCCTCTCTGGCACAGAGGATCCACTACCTGCCAGCCGGCATCGTGACAGTAGATCCGGCCATGGATCCCGCTGAAGTTCCTCTGCCAGTTGTCGCTGACCTCACCACGGTGGTCGCCCAGCAGTCACAACAGATAGCGCAACAAGGCCAACAGCTGTCTCAACTGACCGTTATGCTACAACAGTTACTACCACAGCTTCAGCAGTCATCTCCTCCGCCAGCTCCTGCACCTCCTCCGCAGCGAGTGGCCGCTCCTGGGCTACGCCTATCCTTGCCGGATAAATTTGATGGGGACTCTAAGTTTTGCCGTGGCTTTCTTTCCCAATGTTCCCTGCATCTGGAGATGATGTCGGACCTGTTTCCCACTGAAAGGTCTAAGGTGGCTTTCGTAGTCAGCCTTCTGTCCGGAAAAGCCCTGTCATGGGCCACACCGCTCTGGGACCGCAATGACCCCGTCACTGCCTCTGTACACTCCTTCTTCTCGGAAATCCGAAGTGTCTTTGAGGAACCTGCCCGAGCCTCTTCTGCTGAGACTGCCCTGTTGAACCTGGTCCAGGGTAATTCTTCCGTTGGCGAGTATGCCGTACAATTCCGTACTCTTGCTTCAGAATTATCCTGGAATAATGAGGCCCTCTGCGCGACCTTTAAAAAAGGCCTATCCAGCAACATTAAAGATGTTCTGGCCGCACGAGAAATTCCTGCTAATCTACATGAACTTATTCACCTAGCCACTCGCATTGACATGCGTTTTTCCGAAAGGCGTCAGGAGCTCCGCCAAGATATGGACTCTGTTCGCACGAGGCGTTTCTTCTCCTCGGCTCCTCTCTCCTCTGGTCCCCTGCAATCTGTTCCTGTGCCTCCCGCCGTGGAGGCTATGCAGGTCGACCGGTCTCGCCTGACACCTCAAGAGAGGACACGACGCCGCATGGAGAACCTCTGCCTGTACTGTGCTAGTACCGAACACTTCCTGAGGGATTGTCCTATCCGTCCTCCCCGCCTGGAAAGACGTCCGCTGACTCCGCACAAAGGTGAGACAGTCCTTGATGTCTACTCTGCTTCTCCACGTCTCACTGTGCCTGTGCGGATGTCTGCCTCTGCCTTCTCCTTCTCTACCGTGGCCTTCTTGGACTCTGGATCTGCAGGAAATTTTATTTTGGCCTCTCTCGTCAACAGGTTCAACATCCCAGTGACCAGTCTCGCCAGACCCCTTTACATCAATTGTGTAAACAATGAAAGATTGGACTGTACCATACGCTTCCGCACGGAGCCCCTTCTAATGAGCATCGGATCTCATCACGAGAGGATTGAACTTTTGGTCCTCCCCAATTGCACCTCGGAAATTCTCCTTGGACTTCCCTGGCTTCAACTTCATTCCCCAACCCTGGATTGGTCCACTGGGGAGATCAAGAGTTGGGGGCCCTCTTGTTCCAAGGACTGTCTAAGACCGGTTCCCAGTAACCCTTGCCGTGACTCTGTGGTTCCCTCAGTAACCGGTCTCCCTAAGGCCTATATGGACTTCGCGGATGTTTTCTGCAAAAAACAAGCTGAGACTCTACCTCCTCACAGGCCTTATGATTGCCCTATCGACCTCCTCCCGGGTACTACTCCACCCCGGGGCAGAATTTATCCTCTCTCTGCCCCAGAGACTCTTGCCATGTCTGAGTATGTCCAGGAAAATTTAAAAAAGGGCTTTATCCGTAAATCCTCCTCTCCTGCCGGAGCCGGATTTTTCTTTGTGTCCAAAAAAGATGGCTCCCTACGTCCTTGCATTGACTACCGCGGTCTTAATAAAATCACGGTTAAGAACCGCTACCCCCTACCCCTCATCTCTGAACTCTTTGATCGCCTCCAAGGTGCCCACATCTTTACTAAATTGGACTTAAGAGGCGCCTATAACCTCATTCGCATCAGAGAGGGGGATGAGTGGAAAACGGCGTTTAACACCAGAGATGGACACTTTGAGTATCTGGTCATGCCCTTTGGCCTGTGCACCGCCCCTGCTGTCTTCCAAGACTTTGTCAATGAAATTTTTCGTGATCTGTTATACTCCTGTGTTGTTGTATATCTGGACGATATCCTAATTTTTTCTGCCAATCTAGAAGAACACCGCCAGCATGTCCGTATGGTTCTTCAGAGACTTCGTGACAATCAACTCTATGCCAAAATTGAGAAATGTCTGTTTGAATGCCAATCTCTTCCTTTTCTAGGATATTTGGTCTCTGGCCAGGGACTACAAATGGATCCAGACAAACTCTCTGCCGTCTTAGATTGGCCACGCCCCTCCGGACTCCGTGCTATCCAACGCTTTTTGGGGTTCGCCAATTATTACAGGCAATTTATTCCACATTTTTCTACCGTTGTGGCTCCTATCGTGGCTTTAACCAAAAAAAATGCCGATCCCAAGTCTTGGCCTCCTCAAGCGGAAGACGCCTTTAAACGACTCAAGTCTGCCTTTTCTTCGGCTCCCGTGCTCTCCAGACCTGACCCTTCCAAACCCTTCCTATTGGAGGTTGATGCCTCCTCAGTGGGAGCTGGAGCTGTTCTTTTACAAAAAAATTCTTCCGGGCATGCTGTCACTTGTGGTTTTTTTTCTAGGACCTTCTCTCCGGCGGAGAGGAACTACTCCATCGGGGATCGAGAGCTTCTAGCCATTAAATTAGCACTTGAGGAATGGAGGCATCTGCTGGAGGGATCAAGATTTCCAGTTATTATTTACACCGACCACAAGAACCTCTCCTACCTCCAGTCTGCCCAACGGCTGAATCCTCGCCAGGCCCGGTGGTCTCTGTTCTTTGCCCGATTTAATTTTGAGATTCACTTTCGTCCTGCCGATAAGAACATTAGGGCCGATGCTCTCTCTCGTTCCTCGGATGCCTCGGAAGTTGAACTCTCTCCGCAACACATCATTCCACCTGACTGCCTGATCTCCACTTCTCCAGCCTCCATCAGGCAAACTCCTCCAGGAAAGACCTTTGTTTCTCCACGCCAACGCCTCGGAATCCTCAAATGGGGTCACTCCTCCCATCTCGCTGGTCATGTGGGCATCAAGAAATCTGTGCAACTCATCTCCCGCTTCTATTGGTGGCCGACTCTGGAGACGGATGTTGTGGACTTTGTGCGAGCCTGCACTATCTGTGCCCGGGATAAGACTCCTCGCCAGAAGCCCGCTGGTTTCCTTCATCCCCTGCCTGTCCCCGAACAGCCTTGGTCTCTGATTGGTATGGATTTTATTACTGATTTGCCCCCTTCCCGTGGCAACACTGTTATTTGGGTGGTCGTTGATCGATTCTCCAAAATGGCACATTTCATCCCTCTTCCTGGTCTTCCTTCAGCGCCTCAGTTGGCTAAACAATTTTTTGTACACATTTTTCGTCTTCACGGGTTGCCTACGCAGATCGTCTCGGATAGAGGCGTCCAATTCGTGTCTAAATTCTGGAGGGCTCTCTGTAAACAACTCAAGATTAAATTAAATTTTTCTTCTGCATATCATCCCCAGTCCAATGGACAAGTAGAAAGAATTAACCAAGTCTTGGGTGATTATTTGCGACATTTTGTTTCCTCCCGCCAGGATGACTGGGCAGATCTCCTTCCATGGGCCGAATTCTCGTATAACTTCAGAGTCTCTGAATCTTCCTCCAAATCCCCATTTTTCGTGGTGTACGGCCGTCACCCTCTTCCCCCTCTCCCTACCCCCTTGCCCTCTGGTCTGCCCGCTGTGGATGAAGTTTCTCGTGACCTTTCCATTATATGGAGAGAGACCCAAAATTCTCTCTTACAGGCTTCATCACGCATGAAGAGGTTCGCGGATAAGAAAAGAAGAGCTCCTCCCGTTTTTTCCCCTGGAGACAAGGTATGGCTCTCCGCTAAATATGTCCGCTTCCGTGTCCCTAGCTACAAGTTGGGACCACGCTATCTTGGTCCTTTCAAAATTTTGTGTCAAATTAATCCTGTCTCTTACAAACTTCTTCTTCCTCCTTCTCTTCGTATCCCTAATGCCTTTCACGTCTCTCTTCTTAAACCACTCATCCTCAACCGTTTTTCTCCCAAATCTGTTCCTCCCACTCCTGTTTCCGGCTCCTCGGACATCTTCTCTGTCAAAGAGATCTTAGCCTCTAAAAAGGTCAGAGGGAAAACTTTTTTTTTAGTGGACTGGGAGGGTTGTGGTCCTGAAGAGAGATCCTGGGAACCTGAGGACAACATCCTAGATAAAAGTCTGCTCCTCAGGTTCTCAGGCCCTAAAAAGAGGGGGAGACCCAAGGGGGGGGGTACTGTTACGCCGAGCGCTCCGGGTCCCCGCTCCTCCCCGGAGCGCTCGCTACACTCTCTCCGCTGCAGCGCTCCGGTCAGATCCACTGACCCGGGGCGCTGCGATTCTGCTTCCAGCCGGGATGCGATTCGCGATGCGGGTAGCGCCCACTCGCGATGCGCACCCCGGCTCCCGTACCTGACTCGCTCTCCCTCGGTCCTGTCCCGGCGCGCGCGGCCCCGCTCCCTAGGGCGCGCGCGCGCCGGGTCTTTGCAATTTAAAGGGCCACTGCGCCGCTGATTGGCGCAGTGATTCCAATTACTGTCCTCACCTGTGCACTTCCCTATATCACCTCACTTCCCCTGCACTTCCCTGCCGGATCTTGTTGCCATTGTGCCAGTGAAAGCGTTCCTTGTGTGTTCCTAGCCTGTGTTCCAGACCTCCTGCCGTTGCCCCTGACTACGATCCTTGCTGCCTGCCCCGACCTTCTGCTACGTCCGACCTTGCTTCTGTCTACTCCCTTGTACCGCGCCTATCTTCAGCAGCCAGAGAGGTTGAGCCGTTGCTAGTGGATACGACCTGGTCACTACCGCCGCAGCAAGACCATTCCGCTTTGCGGCGGGCTCTGGTGAAAACCAGTAGTGACTTAGAACCGATCCACTAGCACGGTCCACGCCAATCCCTCTCTGGCACAGAGGATCCACTACCTGCCAGCCGGCATCGTGACAATTTGAAGACCTTGGCTGGACACTATGTATCCCAGGAAAGGTAGACTGCTACTTTCAAAGAGACATTTTTCAATCTTAGCATAAAGATGATTTTTGCTTAGGCGCTGTAACACCAGACGGACATGGAGGCGATGTTCCTCTGAGTTGGAAGAAAAAATAAGTGTCATCCAGATAGACTACTACACAGGTATACAGCATGTCACAAAAAATTTCATTGACAAAGTCCTGGAAAACTGCAGGGGGATTGCAAAGACCGAAAGGCATGACAAGATATTCAAAATGTCCCTCACGGGTGTTGAATGCAGTCTTCCACTCATCTCCTTCACGTATACAGATAAGATTATAAGCCCCTCTTAGATCAAGTTTGGTAAAAATGTTTGCTCCCCGCAGACGGTCAAACAGTTCTGAAATAAGGGGGAGTGGATAACGGTTCTTAACTGTAATTTTATTTAAACCGCGGTAATCGATGCATGGATGTAGGGATCCATCTTTCTTAGCAACGAAGAAGAACCCTGCTCCAGCAGGAGAAGATTTTCTGATAAATACTTTTTTTAGATTTTCTTGAACATACTCGGACATGGCTTGGGTCTCTGGAGCAGAGAGTGGATAAATCCTGCCTCGAGGCGGAGAAGTACACGGAAGCAAGTCAATAGGGCAGTCAAAGGGTCTGTGTGGTGGTAAGACCTCTGCTTGCTTTTTACAAAAAACATCAGAAAAGTCCTGGTAGGCCTTAGGCAGGCCTGGCAGAGGTGAAGCGATGGGTACTTGACTGGTGGGTAAAGTCTTAAGGTAGGCAATCATTCGACCCCAACTCTTAATGTCCCCAGAAGATCAGCCAAGGCAAGCCAAGTAGAACTTCTGAGGTACAGTTGAGAAGCACAAAAAAATCAAAGTCCTCATGATGGAGGACACCAACGTTCATGCGCAAGAGCTCTGTGCGATAGCACACGGTACAGTCAAGATTCTGTCCACTCGGAGGAAATGAAGAGGGGCTTGACGAGACAGGTCACAGGGATGTTGAATCTGTTGACTAATGAGGCCTCAATGAAATTTCCTGTTGAAACAGAGTGAAGAAAGGCCACAGCAGAAAAGGCAGTTTAGCAGGCAAAGAAATCCATACAGAAATCGTCAGGCGTGGAGAGGATGAATCCACACCCAGTAACGTCTCTCCCACGTTTACTAGGTGCGTGCATCTTCCCAGATGTGGAGGACAAAGAGGACAGTCCTTTAGGAAATGCTCGGAGCTCGCACAGTAAAGGCAAAGGTTCTCATTCCTACAGCGAGTCCTCTCAAGTTGGGTCAGGCGAGACCGATCCACTTGCATAGCCTCCTCGGCAGAAGGCACAGTAACAGGTTGCAGCGGATGCTGAAAGAGAGGAGTTAGGCAAGGAAACTGCCTGGTGTGAACAAGATCCTTTTCTTGGCGTAGCTCCTGTCGCCTTTCTGAAAAACGCATGTCAATGCGGGTGGCCAAATGGATTAGTTCAGACAGGGTTGAGGGTATCTCTCGTGCGGCCAGAACATCTTTGATGTGGCTGGATAAACCTTTCTTGAAGGTCGCGCAGAGAGCCTCATTATTCCAGACTAATTCTGAAGCAAGAGTCCGAAACTGAATGGTATAATCGCTCACTGTAGAGCTTCCTTGGACTAGATTCAACAAAGCCGTCTCGGCTGAAGAAACCCGGGCTGGTTCCTCAAAGACAGAGTGTACTTCTGAGAAGAAGGTCTGGACTGAAGTGGTGACTGGATCGTTGCGGTCCCAAAGCGGAGTGGCCCAAGACAATGCCTTTCCAGAAAGTAAGCTGACCACGAATGCCACCTTTGACCGTTCAGTTGGAAATTGGTCAGCCGACAGCTCCAAGTGCAGAGAACACTGGATCAGAAAGCCACGGCACAACTTAGAGTCCCCGTCAAACTTGTCAGGAAGAGAAAGACGGACTCTGGTACTGGAAGTGGCAGCTTGCAGTTGAGGAGGTGCAGGAGCTGGCGGAGAAGATGGCTGCAGCCGTAGAGGCAGAAGTTGCTGAACCATTGCAGTCAGTTGGGTCAACTGATGTCCTTGTTGGGCTACCTGTTGAAACTGTTGAGCCACAATGGTGGTGAGGTCTCCAAGGCTTGGTAGCGGCACCTCAGCGGAATTCATGGCGGGATCTACTGTCAGGATCCGGGCTGGCGGATGGTGAGGACACTGGAGGTAGATCCTCTGTGCCAGGGAGGTGATGGCATGGGCCGTACCAGGGGAACCGAGTCTAAGGGGTTACTGGTATTCACCAGAGCCCGCCGCAAAGCGGGATGGACTTGCTGCAGCGGGAACCCCCGGTAGCGACTCAACCCCTCTGGCAGCTGAGATGGCGTGGTACAAAAGGACAAGGCAAGGCAAGGTTCGTAGTCAGGGGCAACAGCAAAGGTTCTGGGAACAAAGGCAATGGACACTCAGGAAATTCTTTCTCAAGGCACTAGGCAACAAGATCCGGAAGGACAGGAAGGGGAAGAGGTGTTTTATACGTTTTACAGTAATTGGGCCAGGCACCAATTAATGGTGCACTGGCCCTTTAAATTGAAGAGAGCCAGCGCGCGCGCGCGCACCCTAGAGAGCGGGGCCGCACGCGCTGGGAGGACACAGAAGACAGAGGGAGGTAAGTGGAACGGGATGCGGCCCGCGGGCGGACTTGTGCCGCCACGCGGATCGCATCCCCACCGGCGGCACTGTATGATGTCAGCAGAGAGCAATTTGCTTGTGATGTCAGCAGAGAGCTCTGTGTTCCAAAAAGAAAATAATTTCCTCTGTAGTATTCAGCAGCTAATAAGTACTGGAAGGATTAAGATTTTTTAATAGAAGTAATTTACAAATCTGTTTCACTTTCTGGCACCAGTTGATAAAAAAAAAAAATAAAATAAAAGTTTTCCACCGGTGTACCCCTTTAAGCCTTTAACGACGCAGGATGTAAATGTACGTCCTGTTGAGCTGGTACTTAACGCACCAGGACGTACATTTACGTCCTAAGCATAACCGCGAGCATCAGAGTGATGCCCGGATTATGCGCGGCAGGTCCCGGCTGATGATCTCAGCCAGGGACCCGCTGCCATTAACCCCTCAGATGCCGTGATCAATACAGATCACGGCATCTGCAGCATCCCGGTCACTAAAATGGATGATCGGATCACACGCAGTGCTGCCGCGGCGATCTGATCATCCAGCACGGCAGCCGGAGGTCCCCTCACCTTCCCGCAGACCAGAGCAGAAGATGACCGACAACACTGATAAGTGCCATGTCCTATACATAGCACTAAAACAGTATTAGCAATCGAATGATTGCTATTAATAGTCCTCTATGGGGACTATTAAAGTGTAAAAATAAAAAAATTGTAAAAAATTAAGTAAAAAAAAAATGGAAAAACCCCCTCCCCAATAAAAACGTAAATTGTCCCATTTTCTCTATTTCACCCCCAAAAAGTGTTAAAAAAATATTTTATATACATATTTGGTATTACCGCATGCGTAAATATCTGAACTATTGAAATAAAATGTTAATGATACCGTACGGTGAACGGTGGGGACGTAAAAAAAAATATCTGCTTTTTTTAGCATTTTATTCCCCAAAAAATGTATAAAAAATGGATTAAAAGTTTTACATAAGCAAATATGGTATCAATATAAAGTACAGATCACGGCGCAAAAAATGAGCCCTCATATCTCCGCTTACACGGAAAAATGGAAAAGTTATAGGTCTTCAAATTAGGGTGATTTTAAACATACTAATTTGGTTAAAAAGTTTGCAGATTTTTTTAAGCGCAACAGTAATAGAAAAGTACGTTATCATGGGTATCATTTTAATCATATTGACCAAAAGAATAAAGAACACATGTCATCTTTACCGTAAATTGTACGGGCGTGAAAACGAAACCTTCCAAAATTAGAAAAATGTAATTTCCCCACACAAATAGTATTTTTTGGGTTGCGCCATACATTTTATGGTGAAGTGAGTGATGCCATTACAATGGACAACTGGTCGTGCAAAAAACAAGCCCTCATACTAGTCTGTGGATGAAAATATAAAAAAGTTATGATTTTTTGAAGGCGAGGAGGAAAAAATGAAAACGTAAAAATAAAATTGTCTGAGTCCTTAAGGTCCAAATGGGCTGAGTCCTTAAGGGGTTAAGCTTGGTGAAGTAGTCAGCATTGTGACGAATCTGTTCTGAGAAAGGAGGGCATAAAAGCTTATCTAGCATTTAAAATCTCTGTGGCTTCTAACAATAATTCTCTTTGATTTGTAAAATTTAAACGGTCAAAAGTTGAAGCTAAAAATATAACTTTTCTATTGCTGAATGACTAATATTTCATGTGCTGGCAGGCCACGCTTATGAGCTGTTAGTTTTACATAGGAACATATATGGGGGAGATTTATCAAAACCTGTCCAGAGGAAAAGTTGCTGAGTTGCCCATAGCCAATCAGATCACTACTTTCATTTTTGAAAAGGCCTTTGCAAAATGAAAGAAGCAATCTGATTGGTTGCTAGGTGCAACTTAGCAACTTTTCCTCTGGACAGGTTTTGATAAATCTCCCCCCATAGAATGTGTTGGCAGATAAGAACCATTTGGCCCATCTAGCCTGGCTCATATTCTGAAGTCTATGAATAGGCCCATGCCCTATCTAATATAAAGGATGGCCTTATGCCCAGTGTCATTGCTAGGGCAGGGGCTAACTGGGCTCTAGCCCCGGGTCTGGTGTTCATAGCCCAGTGTTTGGTAACAATAGAAAATTAAGTTTTTTTTGGTGCTGGTCCTATCTTATGTTAAAGTATTAGAACACTGGTTTCATGTCCTACAATACACTTTATTGGCACTACCGCAACGTGTTTCTAGTCCGGACTGGACCCTTCGTCAGGCAAGGTGTATACATGAGAAAGAAAAGGCTGACAGTAAATATCCTAGGTACGTCATGGTGAAGGTCATGTTAATTACGGTATTCACAGACTCGGATAGAATATGGATTACACACAAAAACACAAGTTAGACATCATTTTAATATAAATATTACATTCGCATATTGGGGTTTATTTACTAACGTGATCCCGACTCTTTTTTTTGTTGGGTTTTGAGCCCCAATTGTGTTGCACGTCCCATGCGACACAATTTGCCACAAAAAAAACCCCAAAACCCTCCATTTTACAAGAAAACCCTGAAAAGGGGGCATGGCCACAGGAGAAAATTGGCATTGCCCCGACAAAAGGGGCGTGTCCCCAACATTTTTGAAAAATCCCAAAATATCTACTAAGGTTTCCACAGAAAATGTGGATTTGAGCTGAGGAAAACCCTACAGATCAGAGCATGTGTAAAAAAAAAAAAAAAAAAAAAAGCAAAATGTAGGGAAAGTGGAAAATGTAGGAAAACCTTAGTAAATACTTTGGGAAATCAAAACCCACAAAGAAAACTACACTCCATTTTTAGTAAATAAACCCCATAGTAATTTTAGTTTAAAAGAGTTATGCAATATCTTGAGGCACACTGGTTGAGAAACGTTGCCCCCATGCTGCCAGAACAGTGAACCCTCACATGTGACTCCATTTTGGAGAAATACACCCCTTAGGGAATGTAATAAGGGGTGCAGTGAGCATTTACACCCCACAGATGTCTGACATATTTTTTTGAACATTCGTCCGTGAAAATGAAAAATTTATAGGGATATTTATCAAAACCTGTCCAGAGGAAAAGTTGCCCATAACAACCAATCAGATCGCTTCTTTCATTTTTCAGAGGCCTTGTTAAAAAGAAGCAATCTGATTGGTTGCTCTGGGCAACTCAGCAACTTTTCCTCTGGACAGGTTTTGATAAATCTCCCCCTTAATTTTTTATTTGCACAGCCCACTGTTTCAAAGATCTCTCAGATGCCAGTGGGGTGTAAATGCTCACTGCACCCCTTCTAACGTTCTGTGAGGGGTGTAGTTTCCAAAATGTCACATGTGGGGGGTTTCCGCTCTTCTGGCACTGTGGTTTCTTTGTAAACGCACATTGCCCTACTTCAAATCCAGCCAAATTCTCTCTCCAAAAGCCCAATAGCACTCCTTCTGTTCTGAGACCTGTTGTGCGCCAGCAGAGCATTCTGAGTCCACATTTAGTATATTTCCATTATCGGGAGAACATACTCTTCAAATTTTTGAGCCTTTTTCTCCTTTTACCCCATGTAAAAATGAAAAATCTGGGGTAACACCATCATTTTAGTGTGAAAAATAAAATTTTTCATTTTCACATCAACTTTAATGAAAAGTCATCAAACACCTGTGAGGTGTTAAGGCTCACTAGATGGACCAAATGGCTCTTATCTGGCAACACATACTATGTTTAGCTAACATGATCCCCGCCACCTTTCACGGGCAATCAGATCCGCCACCGGAACCGCCGCAGATGCCATGATCAACAACCACCAGTTCTTTTGATAAAGCTGGGGGACCAGCAAAATGTCAAGGAACTGGCTATTTGGAACTTTTAATAAGTCAGCTTATAGTCAGCTCCAATACCATTATCAACTGATCTGCTCCTGATTGGCCTTTCTACATTAGTGCACTCTCCTTTATTATAAGCAGCAGAGATATCTATTAGATATAATAGAAGCTAGACTAGAGCCGTGTTTTTAAACCAGAGGTGTGGTACTGACACCTAGTGTACAAGTTTTACATCACACAAGTGTGTTTCTATATTTGATTTATCATTATCCCCCTTTTTTTTTAAAGGGAGTGAATAAAAGTTACATTTTTGTAGGAGGTGTCCTAGTTTAGAATACCCCTTTGGGGTTTTCCCTAAAGTTGTTGTAAACAGTATATTACCCTGGTACCTCCTGGGGTTTTGTTGTAAAGTGATCTGTATTGATCACAGCATCAGAGGGGTTAATGGCGGACATGAGCGCAATCGTTGACGTCCGCCATTACTGGCGGGTCCCTGGCTGCTAATAGCAGCCGAGACCTGCCGCACATGATGCGAGGAGCGGTCCGGAGCTTGCAGTCATTTCCATGATGTAAATGTAAGTCATGGTGCGGGAAGTGGCGCCGCATCATGACGTACATTTAGATCAGATGTCGTTAAGGGGTTAAAAAAATGTAAACACACTTTGATGGCTCGTTTTTAGTACTGAGACCTGTAAATGTAACCCTTTAAGAACGCAGCTCATTTTAAAAGTATGTTAACCCTTTAGGTGTTTCACAGGAATAGCATGACCCGAGAGCACTTCACTTTGCGGGCATAGAACGCATGTATGACAATATGAGCGATGTGAACAAGGAGCTACGGCTCGCACAGCGAGAAATCTACTGGGACTTAATGAAAGGAAAGATCTTTCATCGTTCATATAACCGCATGTACACTAGGTTTAGATCCTATTTTGACCTTACTTTCACTATATGGGTGTTTTTGGAAAGGTTTGTGTTTACTACATATATATATATATATATATATATATATATATATATATATATATATATATATATATATGCTTTATATGTGTTTTACCTGTACCACGTGACTTCAGGTGATTTAAGCACACAGGATCGCCTGAGTTCTAGAGACCGGAAGAAGCATCACTGGATGTGAAACAGTTCTAACTTTGTTGTTCCCCTGCACCCCCCCTGCCTTCTCCCGATGTCGGGTGTCTTTGTCTATGGACCCTGTGGCATTATGCATTAAAGCCTGAAGTTTAACAGTGCGGTGAGTTGCGACTCTATTCATTTCTTCTTGTGATTGGATTATCTGCATACTGCATGTTTTCTATATAGAGTCAGCACCCCGCCACCCACAGACTCCGACACAGACTCCGGCACCTGCTGTGCCTAAGCTTTTCTTTGTTTGAACTATATTTAACTTTACACTTTGCTGATGGTCACAAATGATCAAGTATATACTGTCTATTCAATTATATTGCACAAAGGGGAAGATTTATCAAAACCAGTGGAGAGGAAACGTAGACCAGTTGTCATAGCAACCAATCAGATTGCTTCATTCATTTTCAACAAGGCCTCTGAAAAATAAGTAATCTGATTGGTTGCTATGGGCAAATGGTCAACTTTTCCTTTGCACAGCTTTTGATAAATCCCCCCTCCCCCACAGAGTCGGGGTGGGTGTGGGGTGTAAGTAGTGTATGGGTATATCCAGAGGAAAAGTTGCTCAGTTGCCCATAGCAACCAATCAGATTGCTTCTTTCTTTTTGCAGAGGCCTTGTTAAAAATGAAAGAAGCGATCTGATTGGTTGCTATGGGCAACTGAGCAACTTTTCATATGCACAGGTTTTGATAAATCTCCCCCTATATGTATAGTTTTCCATAAATAGAAAGGGAAAAAAAGCACCTAAATGTCTAAAACACACCTATATGTTCAGTGTATGTCACCTACTAATGGGGCGACAGGGAAGTAATATAAGAGATCCAACTCTAACTAACAGAAAAAAGCACAGAAAAAAGGGGCAGTGAAAACATCGGCACTAGTACAAAAAGGTATATACACAACTCTATCCAGGTGGAAGGGGAGGAGGTAACTGACCCGGCGTGTAAGACCGGTGTTGCTTCACGGGGCCGTAGCTTTGTGACGTCAAGGCTCCGCCCCGTGTGACGTCACGCTCCGCCCCCTCAATGCAAGCCTATGGCAGGGGGCAGCTGTCATACCCCCTCCCATAGGCTTGCATTGAGGGGGCAGAGCGTGACGTCACACGGGGCGGAGCCTTG
The DNA here is from genome assembly GCF_029499605.1 of Hyla sarda. Taxonomy (NCBI): domain Eukaryota; kingdom Metazoa; phylum Chordata; class Amphibia; order Anura; family Hylidae; genus Hyla; species Hyla sarda. The sequence continues at coordinate 36,829,587 of NC_079194.1, forward strand.
ACATCACAAAGCTACGGCCCCGTGAACGACAGTAATCAGACCAGGAGCGAACACGCTACGGGGACTGATTTTAATGGGGTGCGGTGTGCAAGATCGCGGGGGTCAGCAGCGGCAGGACCCCACAATCGGATTGTCAGGATTGTCCCACAGATGTGTGTGGTGTCCCAGAACAGCTATATTGTGTCAATGTATTGTAGGCCCTGTCAGACTGAGACCTCCAGTGTCCTGGGAGCTCCCATGCAGGGACTCAACCATTTCTAATTTGTATTTACACTGTTATAACTTAATAATCTGTTATTAGGTATCTGTAGCTTTAAGTATGTTACCTAGCAACCTCATGCCTAGTCAGGGTATGTGAGAGTGGAGGACTGAGGGCTAGACTAAACTTTTGTGTAAGGTATTATGTTATTGCTTGTATGTAACTGTATTGTTAATCCCAAAGGAGAGACAGACAACTCTATGGTCCACAGCTGCCTGGCCAATGGGCTTTAGTTTAGCCTTCCCTTATAAGGGGTGGCATTTCCTGTGTAGTTGAGTCTAGGTGGAGTTCAGTGGAGTTGAGGAGCACAGTTCAGGGGTCAGCAGTTCTGGAGAGTTCAAGTGTGGAGAGAAGCTGAGTGGAGTGGAGTGCAGGAGTTCAGGAGAGAAGTCGAGTTCAGAGTAAAGCAACTCATTTTCAAGTAAGAGTACAGAGTGGAGAAATATCAAGCCTTTACTTCAGCCTTGACCAGAGAATTCCTAAAGGACAATTCATTATCTTCCGACAAAAAGCCACAAATCTACCGACACTTCAGTAAGTGACTGTAATCTCAAGCCTAATATAGCGCAGACCTAAAACTCCTAGTCCGGCCATAAGAGCCAACATATATGCAATATCAAGTCCAGGCACTGCGAGACTGTCTGTTAACCCTTTGGGCAACTTTGGTTGAGCGCTGTGAAGAATGTACCACCTATCTTCAAGTTAGTAAAGCCTCCGTTAAACTGCAACCTAGTGTGGAGTCAATTCTTTCCTTGCTAGCCTGTGGGGAGACGGAGTTCCCCGGACCTGTAGTACCCCGGGAGATACCAAGACTACAGTGGCGTCACGTGACATTAAGGGTTGATACCATCCGACTTTGGGTTAATACCCCCAAGAACAAGTAGCTAACCCCAGCGTAGTGGTGGCTGCGGACCTCACCCGTGGCCACCACATGTGTGCCCCATACATATATGTAAAGGAGTACAAATGTGCTGTTTTTAAGGAAAATAACTTATATCCCTGTAAAGTTCTTCTCCCCCATGGATCTGATCACCTAGTTTCCTCTCTGAGCTCTAACCCTGCTGTTGCCAGGCAACAGAGCACACAATTTCCCACAATCCCCCTTGCTTATAAGCACAGTGGAGACAAACTGCCATTATCTTCAGGAGACTGCAGGTGAACTGACCATGTATTACCGTGACATAGTGGGCTGTAACCAAGGGCAATATGAGTACATGGAGGATTAGTAACCTTATATATCTAAAACAATATTGTAATCCTGGTACATTTAAATATGTAAAATTTCACATAATGCATTAGTATAGACCTTTTTTTTTTATGGGACAACTTCTTTAACCCCTTAAGGACCCAGCCATTTTACACCTTAGGACACGGCCATTTTTTGCACATCTGACCACTGTCACTTTAAACATTAATAACGCTGGAATGCTTTTAGTTATCATTCTGATTCCGAGCTTGTTTTTTCGTGACATATTCTACTTTAACATAGTGGTAAAATTTTATCGATACTTGCATCCTTTCTTGTTGAAAAATCCCAAAATTTGATGAAAAATTAGAAAATTTAGCATTTTTCTAACTTTGAAGCTCTCTGCTTGTAAGTAAAATGGATATTCAAAATAAAAAAAAAATTATTCACATTTCCAATATGTCTACTTTATGTTTGCATCATAAAATTGACGTGTTTTTACTTTTGGAAGACACCAGAGGGCTTCAAAGTTCAGCAGCAATTTTCCAATTTTTCACAAAATTTCCAAACTCACAATTTTTCAGGGACCAGTTCAGGTTTGAAGTGGATTTGAAGGGTCTTCATATTAGAAATACCCCATAAAAGACCCCATTATAAAAACTGCACCCCCCAAAGTATTCAAAATGACATTCAGTCAGCATTTTAACCCTTTAGGTGTTTCACAGGAATAGCAGCAAAGTGAAGGAGAAAATCCACAATCTTCATTTTTTACACTCGCATGTTCTTGTAGACCCAATTTTTGAATTTTTACAAGGGGTAAAAGGAGAAAATGTATACTTATATTTGTAGCCCAATTTCTCTCGAGTAAGCACATACCTCATATGTCTATGTAAATTGTTCGGCGGGCGCAGTAGAGGGCTCAGAATCAAAGGAACGACAAGGGGAGAGTTTGGAGAGTACGTTTTTCTGAAATGGTTTTTAGGGGGCATGTTGGATTTAGGAAGCCCCTATGGTGCCAGAACAGCAAAAAAAAAAAAAAAAACACATGGCATACCATTTTGGAAACTAGACCCCTTGAGGAACATAACAAGGAATAAAGTGAGCCTTAATTCCCCACAGGTGTTTCACGACTTTTGCATATGTAAAACATTTTTTTTTTAAATGTCACTAAAATGTGTGTTTTCCCCCCAAAATGTAAAATTTTTGCAAGGGTTAATAGCAGAAAATACCCCCCAAAATTTGTAACCCCATCTCTTCTGAGTATGGAGGTACCCCATAAGTTGACCTGAAGTGCACTACGGGTGAACTACAATGCTCAGAAGAGGAGTCATATTTGGCTTTTTGAGAGCAAATTTTGCTCGGGGGGCATGTCGCATTTAGGAAGCCCCTATGGTGCCAGGACAGCAAAATAACCCCCACATGGCATACCATTTTGGAAACTAGACCCCTTGAGGAACGTAACAAGAGGTACAGTGAGCATTTACCCCCCACTGGTGTCTGTCAGATCTTTGGAACAGTGGGCTGTACGAAATTTTTAATTTGCACAGCCCACTGTTCCAAAGATCTGCCAGACACCAGTGGGGTGTAAATTCTCACTGCACCCCTCATTACATTCCGTGAGGGGTGTACTTTCCGAAATGGGGTCTCATGTGTTTTTTTTTTTTTTTTTGCGTTTGTCAAAACCGCTGTAACAATCGGCCACCCCTGTGCAAATCACCTCAAATGTGCATGGTGCACTCTCCCTTCTGGGCCTTGTTGTGCGCCCCCAGAGCACTTTGCGCCCACATATGGGGTATCTCCGTATTCAGGAGAAGTTGCATTACAAATTTTGGGGGCCTTTTTTCCCTTTTACCTCTTGTCAAAATGAAAAGTATAGGGCAACACCAGCATGTTAGTGTAAAAAATTTTTTTTTTTTTACACTAACATGCTGGTGTAGAACCCAACTTCACCTTTTCATAAGGGGTGAAAGGAGAAAAAGCACCCCAAAATTTGTTAGGCAAATATGGCGATACCCCATATGTGGCCCTAAACTGTTGCCTTGAAATACGACAGGGCTCCGAAGTGAGAGTGCCATGTGCATTTGAGGCCTGAATTAGGGACTTGCATAGGGGTGGACATAGGGGTATTCTACGCCAGTGATTCCCAAACAGGGTGCCTCCAGCTGTTGCAAAACTCCCAGCATTCTTGGACAGTCAACGGCTGTCCAGCAATACTGGGAGTTGTTGTTTTGCAACAGCTGGAGGCTCCATTTTGGAAACAGTGGCGTACCAGACGTTTTTCATTTTTATTGGGGAGGGGGGCTGTGTAGGGGTATGTGTATATGTAGTGTTTTTTACTTTTTATTTTATTTTGTGATAGTGTAGTGTAGTGTTTTTAGGGTACAGTCACATGGGCGGGGGATTACAGCGAGTTTCCCGCTGCGAGTTTGAGCTGTCGCGCAAAATTTGCTGCATCGCAAACTTGCAGACTGATACTCACTGTAAGCCCCCTGCCCATGTGAATGTAACCTGTGAACCTCCAGCTGTTGCAAAACTACAACTCCCAGCATGCACAGTCTATCAGTGCATGCTGGTAGTTATAGTTTTGCAACAGCTGGAGGCACACGGGTTGGGAAACACTGAGTTAGGAAACAGACAATGTTTCCCAACCAGTGTGCCTCCACAACTCCCAAACATTCTCAGACATGCTGGAAGTAGTAGTTCGGCAACATCTTTAGAGCCAGATGTTGCCGAACTACAACTCCCAGCATGCTTGGAGTTGTAGTTTTGCAACATCTGGAGGACTACAGTTTGCAGATCACTAATACAGTGGTTCCCAATCTGTTCCCTTCCAGATGTTGCAAAACTACAACTCCCAGTATGCCAAAACTGTCCAGGCATGCTGGGAGTTGTAGTTCTGCAACATCTGAAGGGCCAGATGTTACAGAACTACAACTCCCAGCATGCCTGGACAGTAAGGGCATGCTGAGGATGTGTAGTTTTGCAACATCTGGAAGGGCACAGTGGTCTCCAAACTGTGGACCTCCAGATGTTGCAAAACTGCAACTCCCAGCATGCCCAGATGCCAAGGGCTGTCTGGGCATGCTGGGAGTTGTAGTGTAAGGGGACCAGATGGAGCAGTCCAGATTGCTTTATGGTGGTCTGGACTGCTGCAAAGGTCCCGCGACGCCGCCGAAGATCAGGGACGAGGTAAGTACCAGGGCCGGGCCCCAGCAGTCCCCCGTCCCCCACCGCGTCCTCCGGTCTTCCGCCCGTCCTTTCCGGACTTCCAAGGGCCGGGCAGGGCGGGAGGAAGTAACCGCCCCCCCCCCCCCCCTCTGCGATTGGTCGGTTAACTAACCGACGGATCGCAGGGGATAGGAGGAGGTGGCAGGCTTGCCACCTGGCTCCTAGCCTCCAGCATGGTCCTGGCTGTCTGTGACAGCCGGGATCATGCAAAATTACCAGGCGGTCGGGTCCCAGAGACCCAATCAGCCCCCTCGCGATTTGCGGCGATCGCCGACATGGGGGGCAGACATGGCCCCCCTCGGCGTTTGCCCTGGATGCCTGCTGAAGGATTTCAGCAGGCATCCGCTTCCGATCCCTGCCCGGCGCACGGCAGGGACCAGAAAACGCCAGGACGTACGGGGACGTCCTGGGTCCTTAAAGCCCAGGGTGCGGGGACATCCCCGTACGTCCTGGGTCCTTAAGAGGTTAAAGGGATACTCTGCCCCTAGACATCTTATCCCCTCTCCAAAGGATTGTGGATAAGATGTCTGAAAGTAGGGGGTCTGGCCGCTGGAACCTCCCACCGCAGGGAGTGTTTGTGAGGTCACACCACGCCCCCTCCATTCATGTCTATGAGAGGGGGCGTTATGGCTAGTACACAGAATGGCACAGTACCGGCTCAGAGATCACAGGGTGGGGTCCCAGTGGCCAGATCCCTGCAAATAGTAATATTATTCCCTATCCTTGGGATAGGGGACAAGATGTCAAGGGGCAGAGTACCCCTTTAACCCCTTGGGGACCAAGCCCATTTTGAACTTACTTAAAAGAAATGGGGTTACACATTTTGGCATTTTTTTTTCTAATATTACCCATTGTGAAAAGTGCTCCCACCTCCCAGGCACTCCTTTACTGATGTTCAGAGCCCTGTTTGTCAATCAAGGAGGAGCTGTGAGGGGAGAGTAATTAAGGGGATGTGTCAGGCTGTGGCACTTGTGTAGCTTGGCTTAGCCTTCTTGACACGTGGCTGATGAATAGAAAGGCGTTTTAATACGTTTAGCTACCACCATTAGCTCCAGGAAAAGTAAAGTTTACTTTCAGCAAATACAGCTGACAGATTCTTTTTACTCCAGCAATACATAAGACAATTTTGAGGACACATCCAGGTGGTTCTGCACCATACATTTGTGTATTTCACCTGACTATGAGACAATACTGGATTTCACTATGTAGAATGTTGATTTAGGGATCTATCCAATTGACAGCAGGCCATGGAGAACTTAGTGATGAGGAGAGTTTCTTGGGAGGGGGTGTTGCGAGCGTTCAGCAGACACTGTTGAGGAACCTGAGGAGGACATAAGTGACGTGCAGACACAACTCGATGATGATGAAGCCGATTGCACTTAGGAGCTGGTGCAGAAGGGGTTTCCTCATCATCAGGAGAAGAGGGTTAAGGTTGCCCATGAGGCAGCAGCTGAGCCAGCAAGGTGGTAGCATGATTGGCAGTCAGCATGGTGGCAGAAGTGGAAAGTCTGGAGCCAAACATGTCCGCGGCAGCCTACCTTCCTGGAAGGTAGTGGAACAGGGGTTCCTAGAGTCTGCGGCAGTAGCAGTCAATCAGTGCGGACTGTTTTGTTAACCAGGCCACATGCAAGATGTGTCGGCAGAAGGTGAAGCATGGCCAGGGTCTCAATGTTGGCACCATGGCCCTGCGTCAACATATGCAGCATCACCATAAAGTGGCCTGGGAGAACCGTGCCTCCGATGTGTTGGTCCAGCCTGCTGCATCACCCAGTGGCACGCCGCTCCCTGTTTCAGCCAGCCAAGGCTCCACCACTTCAGCCCAAGGGGGATGTGTGTCATACCCATCTTCTGTCACTTCAGATGCTCCTGCTCCTCCTACTTCAAGTCACATTCCGCCAGCAATCCATCGGCTAAGCCATGTCTAAGAGACAACAGTATGCACTCACTCATCCAACGGCGCAGAAGCTGAATTTGCTCCTGTCCAATTTGCTGGTGCTGCAGTCCCTCCCTTTTCAAGTGGTGGACTCTGCACCTTTCAGAGAATTGATGGCTTGTGCCGAGCCGAGGTGGAGAGTCCCAAGCCGTCATTTCTTTGCGAAGAAGGCAGTACCAGCCCTGCACAAATTTGTGGAACAGAAGGTGGGCCAGTCCTTGAGCCTGTCAGTATGTGCCAATGTGCAAGGCAGCGCCAACGTGTGGAACTGTAACTATGGACAATACATGTCCTTTACGGCCCACTGGGTGAATGTGGTTCCTGCACAGCCACAACAGCAACTTGTACAGGTCACACCGCTTCTGCCTCCACACTCTCACGCTGTTCTTCACATGATTTGCCTTGGCGAACGGAGTCACACAGGGGAGGAACTGCTAAAAGTAATTCATCAAGAAATCGAATCATGGCTTACTTCATGAAAACTGGAAATGGGAACCATGGTCACTGACAATGGGAAGAACATCTTGTCTGTGCTGCGACAAGGAAGCCTGAGACATGCGCCCTCCATGGCACACGTGTTCAATCTGGTTGTGAAGTGGTTCCTGAATAGTGTTGCTCGCGAATATTCGCAATACGAATTTTACTCGCGAATATCGCATATTCGCGAATTTGTGAATATTCGCGAATATAGCGCTATATATTCGTAATTACGAATATTCGTTTTTTTTTTTTTTCCCCCCCACAGTACACATCACAGTGATCACCCCTCTCTGCTTCCAGCTTGTGTGGTGTAAAGAAGGCTCTAATACTACTGTGTGAGACTGGTGTGCGAATGTTCGCATATGTTCGCATATGCGAAATTTTGTATATGCTAAATTTCGCATATGTTATTTTCGCATACGTGAATGTTTCGCATATGCAAAAATAAACGAGAATATTACGAATATGCAAATATTCGCGAATATATGACGAATATTCGTCCATATATTCGCGAATATTCGCGAATTCGAATATGGCCTATGCCGCTCAACACTATTCCTGAAGTGTTCCCCCCCCCATCTGCAAGACATCCTAACAATGGGAAGGAAACTTTGCATGCACTTCAGCCGCTCATACACCGCAAAGCACACTCTCCTTGAGCTGCAGTGTCAGAATGGTATCCCCCTACATAGTTTGATTTGCGGCGTTTCCACGTTGGAATTTCACCCTCCATATGTTGGACCGACTATACGAACAGTGAAAAGCCATCACCGATTTCTTGATGATCCAAGTGAATAAGGGGACTCCCCTGTGTAACACACCCTCCTTGAGCTGCAGCGTCAGAATGGTATTTCCCAACATAGTCAGATTTGCAACATTTCCATGTTGGAATTCCACCCTCCATAAGTTGGACCGACTATACGAACAGTGAAAAGCCATCACTGATTTCTTGATGATCCAAGTGGATAGGGGGACTCCCCTGTGTAACTTCAATGTCAACCAGTGGCAGGTCATACATGACACCTGCCATTTGCTCAGGCCCTTTGAGGAAGCCACATTATTAGTCAGTCAACAGGACTACGGAATGAACAATGTCATTCCACTGCTTCATCTACTACAACATGTGTTGGAAACAATGGCTGGTCAGGGCACTGGAGACGTGGCGCCTACATTTCACGGCCGTATGAGCCCTGTGGAGGCTGAACTGGAGGACGAGGGGGAGGGGCATAGTGGAGCACAGTTTAGGTTTTGCAAGATGGGTGGTTTTTCTAGTCATCTGACAGGAGAGGAGGAGCAGGAGCAGCTAGAGGAGCTAGAGGGTTATGAGGAAGGCGAAACAGAGGACCCAGACACACCATGGCAGTATGCAGTGGAGATGAAGGCAGGGAGTTCCTCTGAGTCACATGCACAAATGGCACGATGCATGCTCACTTGCTTGCATAGTGACCGCCGAATTGTCACCATTCGGCAGTGGGATGACTTCTGGCTCTCCACCCTATTGGACCCTCGCTACCAGCACAAAATGGGGGCATTTTTTAAACCCACTGAGAGAGAGGACAAACTGAACTACTACAGAGACATCCTACGTAGTCAGTTTGCTGATGCCTATTTGCACCATCGTCCATCCTCTTGCAGGTCTGACTCGGGGGGCCCTCTGTGCTCACCTTCCACTGCCATGGCTGCTGCTCCCCACCTCCCGGGTGGGGTGGCAGGAGCAGTACCAGCTCCATCAGCAACAGCCGGAGTCTACAGTCGCTAATGATTAGCTTTCTTCACCCGCATAGTGAACCAACTCATCAGCAGCAGGTAGACCTGGAGCAGGACCTCAACCAGCAGGTGGTGGCATACCTTGACATGACCATGCCAACACACCTTGAAGATCCGCTGGACTTCTGGGCAGCCAAACTTGATTTATGGCTGAAACTAGCAGAGTTTGCCATGGAAAAGCTGTCCTGCCCAGCCAGTAGTGCTCCATCAAAGCGGGTGTTTAGTGCGGCGGGGGCCATAGTAAGCCCAAGGAGAACTCGTCTGTCCACGAAAAATAAGGAGAGACTGACCTTTGTGAAGATGAATCAGGCATGGATCAGCCAGGATTTCCACCCACCAATGCCTGATGCATCAGAGTAGATTGACCATGGAGCCACACCAACACTTGGTGTTGATAGTGCAAAACATATATAAGGTGCTGCTCCCCAGTTATAGACATTCCTCCGCATCAGACCACAAGTAAGTATTGAGGATATGCATTACGTAAAACTTAACTTTTAATAATAATCTAAGGATAAAAGTTCCAAAACATTTTAGAAATCAAACAAAAACAAAGGTGTGCAAACAACACCATGTGCCACCTACACCACCAAGTATTGAAGTGATGCAAAGACCTCTAAAAGGTGGAAGGGAACAACGTATGGTCCGTTGTAACCGGTGGGGGGTAAAAATTTCCCCTGTAAGGCCCTTCTCTCACAATAATTCCCTTCTTGGCAGGTGTTACCCACCGTAAAAAGGGCGGCCCCACACAGGAACCTCTCCCTATTTCCCCCTACAAACACTGCAATTTCCCAGGGTTTTTAGGTGGAAATTGAGTTTCCTGTGTGGGGCCGCCCTTTTTAGGGTAACACTTGCCAAGAAGGCAATTAATAGGGCGAGAGTAGGGCATTACAGGGGAAGATTTTACCCCCACCTGCTACAATGAACAATACGTTGTTCCCTTCCACCTTTTCTAGGAAAGTGTAACTTGTCTTAAAAAAGGGCGGCCTTACACAGGAACCAATCCCCATTTTCATCTAAAAACCCTGGGAAATAGCAGTGTTTGCAGGTGGAAATAGGAAGAGGTTCCTGTGTGGGGCCCTCCTTTTTAGGGCGAGTAACACTTGCCAAGAAGGGAATTAATAATGGGAGAGTAGGGCCTTAGAGGGGAAATTTTTACCCACACCGGTTACAATGGACCATACGTTCTTACAATGGACCATATGTTGTGTCACTCCTGACACCCTCTGTGCCGCCACCTCCAGGCTGTGTTATTCAGCCACTATATGGTCTCCTTATGCTGCTGCCACCTCCACGCTATGTCATTCAGCCACTATATGGTCTCCTCATGCTGATGCCACCTCCAGGCTCTGTCATTGTGCTGCTCTACGACAGTGATTCTAATAGAGACACCTCTGATCTGCATGTCATATTGAATAACATTATTATTTCACTAACCCAGCACACACCCTACTGTATACCTGTTACAGCAAGGCAAAGTGTTCTACATATCTATTGAGGCTCTCTGTAGGCCAGAAATAGGCATCTTTAATAGTGATTCTCTGTGAATAAATTCGGACCGAAACAAATTTATTTGGAATATTTGACGAATCGGCTGAATCGAATTTTTCAAAAATTTGCTCTTCTCTTTTGAGGGCCAATATCTCCACAATTTGATCTCGCTTAATAAAAAGAAAAACCTGTAATCTTCAATACAGATAGAAATTGTTGAATTTGCTAGTTATATGTATTTAGGAAGAGTCTCCTGAATTGAATCTCAGAAGATTTTCTCTTAGTCACCAATTAGTCACCAAACATTATTGATATTAAAGCCAAAAAGACCTTTTCTCACAGATGATTAATGCATTGTAAAGTTTATTAAACGTGAGACTACAAGTAAAAGAGATTTTAGGCCAGGACTCCACCTGTTTTCTCCCTGCGTTTTTTTCACTGAAAAAAATGCCAGAAAAAACACCAGTGCAATTTCTTGTGTCTGATGTTTTTTTCTGGCGTTTTTTTTCCTGGCGTTTTTTTGCATTTGAGTGGAAATTGCATTTTTTTTTGGCCATTTGACATTTTATTCAATATTTGTTGGGTACCAAAAAAAAAAAAAGGATGCAGTAGGGATGGGAAAGAATGTATTTAACAATTTTTTGATTTTTTATAACAAAATTTTAATTAATTTTGTAATAAAGTGTGTGTGTTTCACTTATTTATTTTTTATTTTTTACAATTTTTAGGTAGTACTACTACTCCCAGCATGGAACAAACTGTTCTATGATGGGAGTATTAGTACCTGTACTAATATAGATAGATCACAGCAGGTGTCAATCCTGAAACCCGATCTATTGCAGAGATGCGGAGCGGCTCTATACAGTGCTCGCATCTCTGCTCTGTACTAGAATAGAAATTCACATCACTCATTCATATTTTCTGCCCAGAGTGGGGATCGGCCGGATGGTTGCAGCCAATCACAGGTCTCAGAGGGAAATATGAATGAGTGATGTTCTATTCATATATATATATATATATATATATATATATATATATATATATCACTGGCCAGAGTATAGTGCAGAGATAGTGCAGCTTTCTCCTGCTCCGCATCTCTGCACTCTCTGCTCCATGCTGGGAGCTGTAGTATCTGCATTATTAGACAGATTGCAACAGGTGTCAGAAGTTACACTCGCTGCGATCTGTCTATTAATGCAGGTACTACAGATCCCAGCATGGAGCAGAGTGTGCTCTATGTTGGGAGCAGTAGTACCTGCAGTTAAGGAAAGATCACAGCAGGTGTCACTCCTGATGTCCGCTGTGATCCTCCTGTATAATGCATAGATGCGACCGGACGCCCATCTATGGTCCCCTGCACTGACGTATATATACACCTATTCATATTTCCCACAGAGTTGTGATTGGCAGTAACCATCTGGTAAATCACAGCTCTCTGCAGGAAATATGAATAGGTGTATAAATACGTCAGTGCAGGGGACTATAGAAGAGCGGCTGACCGCATCTATACATTATAGAGGAGGATCGCAACGGACTCGGGGTGATCTGTCAATTAGTACAGGTACTACTACTCCCATCATGGAACAGTGCGTTCCATGCTGGGAGTAGTAGTACTACCTAAAAAAAAATATATATAATAATATATATATATATATATATATATATATATATATATATATATATATATATATATATAAAGAAAAGTGAAACACACACACACTACATTTTGCCCGCACACATTCATTGATCCCTGTTTAAAAATGTAATTATAAAAAAGATATATTTCGTTAAATATTTTTTCCATCACTACTGTAGCTTTTTTATAATTTTTTTTTTTAATGGTACCCTATGAAATTTTATTAAAAAAGGTATCTTCATCAGTCCAAAAAAGAATAAAAACCGCCTGCAAAAACGCCAAAGTTAAAACCCACATGCATTTTTCTTGGATTTTTTTTTACCCCATAGACTTCTATGGCAGAAAAACGGCACAATTTCAGGGGAAAAAAACGCCATAGGTTGAGCATGCTGCGATTTTGCAAAACCGCCAAGGAGCTGAAAAAGAGTGAAAAAACACCAAAAGGATAAAAAAAAACGCCAAACTGAAAAACGCAAAGTGGAAAACAGAATTTTGCGATTTGTCATTAATTTACCGGTAATATCTGTCCGCAGCGTTTTTCGGCTGAAAAAACGCCATGCAACAGAATTGGCATTTTTCTTGGCGTTTCCCCCCCCCCCCCCCCCCCCAAAAAAAAAAAAAACAAGTGTGATTCCAGCCTTAGAGTGAAATAAAGAGAAAAATAAATTATTAAATAAATAGGGTGTACATGTGGAGCTTTTCCCTTTATGGAAAGATCTGCCCATTGCTCAATGCATAGACCTTTTAAAGGGGTTATCCAGGAAAAACCTTTTTTTTATATATCAACTGGCTCCAGAAAGTTAAACAGATTTGTAAATTACTTCTATTAAAAAATCTTAATCCTTCCAGTACTTATGAGCTTCTGAAGTTAAGGTTGTTCTTTTCTGTCTAAGTGCTCTCTGATGACACGTGTCTCGGGAACCGCCCAGTTTAGAAGAGGTTTGCTATGGGGATTTTCTTCTAAACTGGGCGGTTCCCGAGACACGTGTCATCAGAGAGCACTTAGACAGAAAAGAACAACCTTAACTTCAGAAGCTCATAAGTACTGAAAGGATTAAGATTTTTTAATAGAAGTAATTTACAAATCTGTTTAACTTTCTGGAGCCAGTTGATATATATATATAAAAAAGTTTTTTTTCATGAATAACCCCTTTAAGTTCTATTTCTGGCTGTCTGCCATTAGGGAAGTCTCCTTACAATTTATATAGTACATGAATAACATATAATCAACTCTGCATGCATTAACTTGTCTAAAGTCTATCTAGAAAACATCAACATGGAAGCATCCCAAACCATTCACCAGTTCCCTAGTACGGTATAGGACAAAACCACTAAATTCAGTCTGGAACATACAGCGAGGTTTATGTGATAAAATTCAATATACCGTATTTATCGGGGTATACCATGCACCGGCCTATAACACGCACCCTCATTTTACCAAGGATATTTGGGTAAAAAAAGTTTTTTACCCAAATATCCATGATAAAATGAGGGTGCGTGTGTGCGCGTGTATACCCCGATACACCCCCAGGAAAGGCAGGGGGAGAGAGGCCGTCGCTGCCCGCTTCTCTCCCCCTGCCTTTCCTAGGGTCTAGAGCGCTGCTGTCGGCCCTTTTCACCCCCTGGTTATCGGCGCCGCTGCCCGTTCTGTCCCCCTGACTATCGGTGCCGGCGCCGATAGCCAGGGGGAGAGAAGCGGCGCCGACAGCCAGGGGGAGAGAAGGGGCAGCGGCACCCATTGTCGGCGCCGCTGCCCCGTTGCCTCCCCCCATCCCCGGTGGCATAATTACCTGAGTCGGGTCCGCGCTGCTCGGGTCCGCGCTGCTCCGCTGCTCCAGGCCTCCGTCGTTGCTATGCGCTGAACGGCGCAGCGCATGACGTCAGAGCGCCGCACCGTGCATAGCAACGACGCTGGGGACCAGCGTCGTTTCTATGCACGGCGCGGTGCTCTGACGTCATGCGCCGCGCCGTTCAGCGCATAGCAACGACGGAGGCCTGGAGCAGCGCGGACCCGACTCAGGTAATTATGCCACCGGGGATGGGGGGAGGCAACGGGGCAGCGGCGGCGGCAATGGGTGCCGCTGCCCCTTCTCTCCTCCTGGCTGTCGGCGCCGCTTCTCTCCCCCTGGCTATCGGCGCCGGCACCGATAGTCAGGGGGACAGAACGGGCAGCGGCGCCGATAACCAGGGGGTGAAAAGGGCCGACAGCAGCGCTCTAGACCCCAGGAAAGGCAGGGGGAGAGAAGCGGGCAGCGACGGCCTCTCTCCCCCTGCCTTTCCTGGGGGGGTATCGGCGTATAACACGCACACAGACTTTAGGCTAAAAATTTTAGCTTAAAAAGTGCGTGTTATACGCCGATAAATACGGTATATATTCAGTATACCAGGAGAATATAATATATTAGCAGTTGATTACTGGTAAAAGCTATATTGATAATTTTTTTTTCTATTATTATAGAATATATTTTGAATTATATATGAATAAAAACATTTTTCATTTGTAATTGTAGTCATTTTTCTCATGTATTTTGCTTGTGGCATATGTTTCACAGGGAATGGTACATGTCAGGTACGGCCGTCGAGCTTTCATTAAGGTTACTCTATAAAGAAAAAAGAAACAAGGAAAAAATAGAAAAGATTACCATTAGTGTATCTAGATTAACCAATACATAGTGCTGGAAACAATCTATATAATCACTTAATAAGTTAAATATTATATTATGAAATATCCATTACTTATAGTATTACTCCATTGAATTAAAATAGAAACAAAACTTGAAAAATGAAAAATGTTCTGTTTAGTCCTATTATTGATTTACTTCATGGCTAGGGCCCCAAACTCTACAGTGGAATTTACTAAAACCGGTCTTACCGTATATACTCGAGTATAAGCCGACCCAAATATAAGCCGAGGCCCCTTATTTCACCCCAAAAACCCAGAAAAAATAAAAATAAAAAAATAAAATAAAAATAAAAGTTATTGACTCGACTATAAGCCTAGTCCGGGCCATCTATGCTGCAGGGACCTTCCGGTGAGGATGGTCAGTCGTTGCGGGCTGTCCATTTTCACCGGGGGGCCCTCTTCTCCGCGCTTCGGGCCTGCCCCAGACTAGTGATGTTGCCTTGCCGACGTTCGTGCGCAACGTCCCTGTGCGTCATCGTCAAGGCAACGTCACTAGTCCGGGGCCGGGCCTGGAGCGGAGAGAGGGCCCCCCAGTGAAAATGGACAGCCCGCAACGACTAACCATCCCCACTGGACGGTTCCTGCAGTATAGATGGCCCGGACCAGCTCACCCTTCCTTCCCACCGAGGGGGAGGTGAGTGCAAAACAAAAGGATGTGGGGGGGGGGGGGGGGGTGCTGGATGATGCCGAAGGCCGCAGTGATCTTCAACTTGCGGACCTCCAGAGGTTTCAAAACTACAACACCCAGCATGCCCGGAGAGCCGATGGCTGTCTGAGCATGCTGGGAGTTGTAGTTTTGCAACATCTGGAGGTCTGCAGGTTGAAGACCACTGAGAAGGGATTGACAGGCAGAGAGTTCACTCGAGTATAAGCCAAGGGGGTGTTTTCAGCACAAAAAATTGTGCTGAAAAACTCAGCTTATACTCGAGTATATACGTAAAATCCTGCTGGCTTTAGACATCTAAAACTTATGCCTGAAAAAGAGGCAACAACCAATGTGTGCAGCTCACAACTGAAAGGTCCAAGGTTTAAGTGGTTAAAATATTAATCCCCACCGGCCAAATAAAAATGGAATAATGTAAATTATTAACCACACCTCAAAGACCTCACCATTTAATTTGGTGCATGATGATGAATTGGAGACAAAATGTGCATTAAAAAATGCAAATATTTTATTATCAAGACGATATAAAATTGGCAAATAAAACCATATACACAATATAATAAAAATAAAAAGCACCAATTCCCCTCCTACCACTGGGCCCTAGTGGTGGATGCTATATCGTATATTGTCAGCAATAAATGCTATATAATACCGGCACTATATGTGAACTATCTTAAGATATGTTAAGTCAAGTAGCTAATGGTTCTAATTAGAGATGAGCGAATCGAAGTTGACGAACCTGAATTCGTTACGAATTTCATGAAAAATCCGATTTGCAACGAATACGAATATCACCCCGATTCTATCGCGCGAATCGCTTCATTAAACTCCATTTTACAGCGTTCCAGGCTATTGGGGACCTAAGATGGCGGATCCATATGTGAGTACATGGGGCAGGGGATTATGGGAGGGCGGGAAACAGCGGCGGGAATGAAGGTAGGCGGGCTGACCCTGAATCACATGTGAGATGCAGCCTATCAGTGTTCACTGACCCCTGTGATGTCACAGCCCCTATATAATCGGCGGCCATCTTGCCTCTCTTCATTTCATCTATGCAGTCAGATGGAGAGGACGGGACTGTGTGTGTGTGAATAGCTCATACCACAGCGTTACACTGCAACTGCTAGTCACATCAGCATTAGGGAAAGGCAGGAGTGCAGAGTGCTGTGCTGTTACACTGAGAAGGATCATTGATAGCTAAACCTCCTATTCACATTATTGAGCATTGCAGCAGAGAGGGGCAGATAGCTGTCAGCTGCCTCATACAGATCTCCAAGCTGCCTGAACGTTCTGAAGCATCTTATCTCCTCATTGTTCATCCCAGTTGAGTTTATTTTTATTTGCTCCACGAAACTTCTGCTGCTCAGAATTGTGTGACAGAGTGCAATTTAGGGTTTAATCCCTGGATTTTTTTTTTGTGGTGCTGCACTGTTGGGTCCTGCTGCTGTTCAGAAATACGTGATTGTTCAGTGGACTGTAGTACATTTGTACCATTTTGTACCTGTTAATCTGTCAAGGGGCTACATACTGTGCAAGTCCAAACAATACTATTCACCGGCTCTTTTTTTTTTTTTTAAACAGTTTTTTCTGCGTATAGTTATGCATATATAACTGCCCTCATCAGTGCATACCGCATAGGTACATCCAAGTATTGTACCATTTAGTACCTGTTAAGCTGTCAAGGTGCTCCATACCGTCAAAGTCCAAACAATAGTATCCACCGGCTGGTGTTTTACAAAAATACAGAGTTTTTTCTGCTAATAGGCCCTCATCAGTGCATACCGCATACGTTCGTCCAAGTCTTGTACCATTTAGTACCTGTTAAGCTGTCAAGGTGCTCCATACCATCAAAGTCCAAACAATAGTATCCACCGGCTGGTGTTTTACAAAAATACAGAGTTTTTTCTGCTAATAGGCCCTCATCAATGCATACCGCATACGTTCATCCAAGTATTGTACCATTTAGTACCTGTTAAGCTGTCAAGGTGCTCCATACCATGCTCCATACCGTCAAAGTCCAAACAATAGTATCCACCGGCTGGTGTTTTACAAAAAATACAGAGTTTTTTCTGCTGATAGTTAGGCATATTACTGCCCTCATCAGTGCATACCACATAGGTACATCCAAGTATTGTACCATCTAGTACCTGTTAATCTGTCAAGGGCCTACATACTGTTCAAGGACAGCCGTAAGTAATCACCTGCTGCTGTTCTAGACAAATACTGTTCAAAGAGTAGTGTAGCGTATTGTAATACCCTCATAAACGCACTAAGTATGTAGGGCAGAGAAGTGCCAGGACGTGCACAGAGGAGTGGCAGAGGCCTAAATACTTCAGGAAGAGTTGGCAGTAGACTTGGGGCGAGTGGCAGCAGGAGTCGCAGCGAGAGGCCTGAGCTCCCGTTATCAGCCAGCGGTCGTGTCTCCACCAGCAACCCATCTGCCGTCGTCGATTGGTTAACACGCTCATCCACATCATCACAAGTGACATCTGACACCCCCAGTCAACACTCGGTGGTTTCCTCAGACACAACCCTCAGTTGGCATGGCCCGGGAGCAGTCCGTGTCCTCCCATTGCCTTTGTCCTATGCTGTTCCCTCTCCTAAAGAAGTATCTTATGCTGTGGGTTCAGCTCCACTATTTACTGAGGACGATCCAAAAGAGGACAGTCAGCAGCTACTGGACAGCCAAGAAGGGGAGGAGACAAGCGCCGCTTGCTCCGCTAGGCGGCCAAGTAGTGATGCGGAGAGTGACGTGGGAGGCGGTGTTGCAAGTGTTCAGGGTCCTGAAGCAGACACTGTTGGGGAACCTGAGGAAGACATCAGTGACGTGCACACAACGGTTGATGATGATGAAGCCGATCGCAATTGGGAGCCGGGTGCAGAAGGGGCTTCATCATCAACAGGAGAAGAGAGTTGCAGGTTGCCCTTGAGGCAGCAAGGCGGTAGCACGGCTGGCAGTCAGCGTGGTGGCAGTAGTGGAAATTCAGGAGCCAAACGTGCCCGGGGGAGACCACCTGCTTCGCGGCAGCCTACCTTTCCGGGAGGTAGTGGAACAGGGGTTCCTGGAGACTGTGCCAGTAGCAGTCAATTAGTGCGGACTGCGGGTGGGAAAATCAGCTACTCGGCGGTGTGGAAGTTTTTCATAAGGCATACGGAGGAGGTTCACGTAGCCACATGCAAGATCTGTCGGCAGAAGGTGAAGCGTGGCCAGGGTCTCAATGTCGGCACCACGGCCCTGCGTCAACACATGCTTCGCCACCATAAAGCGGCCTGGGAGAACCGTGGCTCTGATGTAGTGGTCCAGCCTGCTGCATCACCCAGTGGCCATCCACTTCCTCCTTCATCCAGCCAAGGCTCCACCAACTCAGCCGAAGGGAGCTGTGTGTCAAACCCTCCTTCTGTCGCTCCTGCTTCTCCCGCTTTTAGTCAACCATTCCGCCAACAATCCATCGGCGAAGCCATGTCCAAGAGACAACAGTATGCGCCCACTCATCCAACGGCGCAGAAGTTGAATGTGCTCCTGTCCAAGTTGCTGGTGTTGCAGTCCCTCCCTTTTCAAGGTGGAGAGTCCCAAGCCATCATTTCTTTGTGAAGAAGGCAGTACCAGCCCTGCATATGTTTGTACAAGAGAAGGTGGGCCAGTCCTTGAGCCTGTTGGTGTGTTCAAAAGTGCACGGCAGCGCCGACGTGTGGAGCTGTAACTACGGGCAGGGACAATACTTGTCTTTTACGGCTCACTGGGTAAATATGGTTCCTGCACAGCCACAACAGCAACTTGGACAGGTCACACCGCTTCCTCCTCCACGCTCTTGCTCCCAGGCAGTTGGTCCTGTTACTGTGTGAGATGCCGCCTCCTCATGCTCCACCGTGTCCTCGGCCTCCACTGCATGAACAAATCTCGGGAGCCATTCATCGTACCATGTGTGTAGGGCACGGCGGTGTCAAGCTGTTCTTCACATGGTTTGCCTTGGCGAACAGAGTCACACAGGGGAGGAACTGCTAAAGTTCATTCGTAAAGAAATCCGAGTATGGCTTACTCCACGATATCTGGAAATGGGAACCATGGAGACAGACAACGGGAAGAACATTGTGTCCGCGCTGCGACAAGGAAGTGTGAAACATGCACCCTGCATGGCACACGTGTTGAATCTGGTTGTCAAGCACTTCCTCAAGTCTTCACCCCATTTGAAAAAACATCCTGAAAATGGCAAGGAAACTGTGCATGCACTTCAGCCACTCGTACACCACCAAGCACACCTTCCTTGAGCTGCAGCTTCAGAACGGTATCCCACAACATAGTCTTATTTGTGACGTTGCCACACGTTGGAATTCCACCCTCCATATCTTGGACAGACTATACGAACAAAGAAAAGCCATCACCGATTTCTTGATGATCCAAGCAGATAGGAGTACTCCCCTGTGTAACTTCAATGTGAACCAGTGGCAGCTCATACGTGACACCTGCCGTTACTGAGGCCCTTTGAGGAAGCCACATTATTTGTCGCCTGGATTACACCATGAACGACGTAATTCCACTCCTACATTTCCTACAACAAAAGATTGAAACCATGGCTGGTCCCGGCAATGGAGACGTTGCGCCTACATCTCAAGGCTACATGATCCCTGTGGGGGCTGAACTGGAGGAGGAGGATGATGAGGGGCAGAGTGGAACACAGTTTAGGTTGTATGAGATGGCCGGTGTTTCTAGTCTTCGGACAGGAGAGGAGGAGCAGGAGCAGCCAGAGGAGCTGGAGGGTTATGAGGAAGTTGAGACAGAGGACCCAGACACACCGTGGCAGTATGCAGTGGAGATGGAGGCAGGTAGTCCCTCTGAGTCACTGGCGCAAATGGCACGATGCATGCTCAGTTGCTTGCATAGTGACCCCCGAATTGTCAAAATTCGTCAGCGGGATGACTTCTGGATCTCCACCTTATTAGACCCTCGCTACCGTCCCAAAATGGGGGCGTTTTTTACACCCACTGAGAGGGAGGACAAATTGACCTACTACAGAGAGATTCTACGTAGTCAGTTGGCTGATGTCCATCCACTCGCAGGTCTAACTCGGGGGGCCCTCTGCGCTCACCTTCCACTGCCATGGCTGCTGGGGAGTCGAGGGGTGGGAGGAGCAGTACCAGCTCAATCAGCAGCAGCCTGAGTCTACAGTCGCTGATGAGTAGCTTTCTTCACCCGCATAGTGAAGCAACTCATCAGCAGCAGGTAGACATGGAGCAGGACCTGAACCAGCAGGTGGTGGCATACCTTGACATGACCATGCCAACAACCATTGAAGATCCGCTGGACTTCTGGGCAGTCAAACTTGATTTATGGCCACAACTAGCAGAGTTTGCCCTGGAAAAGCTGTCCTGCCCGGCCAGTAGTGTGCCATCAGAGCGGGTGTTTAGTGCGGCCATGGCCATAGTCACCCCAAGGCGAACTCGTCTGTCCACTAAAAATGTGGAGAGACTGACGTTTGTCAAGATGAATCAGGTATGGATCAGCCAGGATTTCCAGCCACCAATGACAGATGGATCTGAATAGATTGACCATGCTCCTACAACAAAATTTTCTCTATTATGGTTGGTTATGAAACCCTCTGGGGCAGACCTGGGCATTGTACGGCCTGTTTGCCACATACAAACCCTCTTGGTTACTGCGAATGACTGCTACAGACTCATTCTGTGTCTTTCACAAACATCTTGCCTCCCTGGTGCCTCTGGCCTTAGGCCTTAAATTTTTGGATGTTTAGCAGTAGCTAAATACATGCTTAATGCAAATGTAAACATTGATCTTTAAATGTAAGGGGTTATGAAACGCTCTTTGGTACTGCGAATGACTGCTCCAGACTCATTCTGTGTCTTTCACCAACTACTTGCCTTCCTGGTGCCTCTGGCCTTGGGCCTTAAATTTTTGGATGTTGAGCAGTAGCTAAATACATGCTTAATGCAAATTTCAACAATGATCGTTAAATTCTCGGCGCTCTGCCAGGGCCTTCTCCTACCCCGCCCGGGCCGATCTGAGGACCTCACTAACCAATCCAATCGGTTGTAGCGACGGGCGGTGTGTACAAAGGACAGGGACTTCATCAACGCGAGCTTATGACCCTCACTTACTGGTAATTCCTCATTTTAAGGGTAAATAATTGCAATCCCAGATCCCTATCACGAACTGGTTTCAGCGTCTAACACGCACCTGTCCTTGAAAGATAGAGACACGCTAATCCGTTCAGTGGAGCGCTAGTGCGGCCCAGGACATCTGAGGCCATAACACACCTGTTATTGCTCGATCTCGCAATTGATCGGGCAAGGTAAGGGGTTATTAAAGCCTCTTGGGTACTGCTGAGGCCTACTCCTGACTGTTCCTGGTGCAATGTATGGGGTAATTAAACACTCTTGGGTAGTTTTATTGTTAAATTTATTGATAATTTTATCAGTAATAAAATTGAAATTTGCAGAATGCTAACCGTTACACAACGGAACACTTGTTACGTGTGATTTTTAAATGAAAATAAAAAAATAAAAATCCGGAGAGGGATTAACTCTGCTTAATCATTTTTGGCGAAAAAAATCCTTTGGTGATCTGATCTTTTGGAGACAGATGCGCTTACACACATATGTAATAATTTTTTTAAAATAATTTCAAACATTGTGTGGTTTATTATTTTTGAGAAGAAAGTCTTTGGGTGGACCACCCTCCTGCATTATAGAGTCTTCTGAACTGTTGGATATGTGCTTGTTCTTACACAAAGGTATACATTTTTTTTTTTTAAATTTATACAATTTTGTTGATTTTGGGGCGGATTGTGAAGCCCTGGTGTGTACTTGTGCATCAGCCAACTCCAGGCTGTTTCCTTCAGGCAATATATGGGTTACTGATGCCGCAGAGGTGGGGCCTGGGTCTGGGAATTTCACATTTTTGGATAGCGGGTGCTACCTATGAGAGATCTTTGTCAAAAACTTCTCATATTGTGTTGTTTTTTTTTTTGGGGGGGTGGGGGGTGATTGTGAAGCCCTGGTGTGTAGTGTACTAGTGCATCAGCCAACTCCACGCTGTGCCATTCAGCCACTAAATGGTATCCTCTTTCTGCCAACATGTCCACGCTGTGTCATTCAGCCACTATATGTTGTCCTCATGCTGCCAACACCTCCATGCTGTGCCAATCAGCCACTATATGGTGTCCTCATGCTGCCAACACCTCCATGCTGTGCCATTCAGTCACTTTATGGTCTCCTGACACTGATGCCACCACCAGGCTTTGTCATTGTGCTGCTGTGCGGCAGTGATTCTAAGAGCGATGCCGGTAATCTGCATGCTATTCTGAATAACAATATTATTTCACTACCCCAGCACACTCCATATGCGTTTTAGGACACAGCAAAGTGTTCTATACCCCTATAGAGGCTGTATGTAGGCTAGAAATAGCCTTATTTAATATCGATTCGCCGCAAACAAATTTGGATGGAAACAAACTTTTTCAGAAAATTCGGCGAATCGGCCGAATCAAATTTTTGAAAAGTTCGCTCATCTCTAGTTTTAATGGTAATTGTCTATTTAAGATGTTATAATAGGTAAGTCCAAATTTAGATGGATATAAGCATATAGCGCTTGTGATTCAGTGTCACCCGAGGAGTCCCGCTAGTCCTGTACTGCAACGGACCTAATTCCACTCACCAGTGTATTAGCAGCTAGTCACGTGCTGCGATGGACCTGATCAACTAGCCGATGAGAATAGCTTATCACTGGGAGAAACCTTCACGGAGGCAGCCGATGTTAGATATCTGTGTCGTCTTTGACATGCCCCGGCAGGCGTAGTCATGCTGAGGCTCCGTCAGGAGCACTGTGAAGCTCGCAGTCTCGTTTATGGCGGGTGACGTCAGAAGCCAAGGCAAGCTCTGACTACAGGTAAATCCTGGATGTTCCAAATAGGTGCCGATGGTGCTGTATTCAAGTAGGTATAATCTAGATGCATTTCAGCATACTTGATATGCTCATATGACCCCTTCCACAGTAGATAAAAGTGTGTCACACTTTTATCTACTGAGGAAGGGGTCATATGAGCATATCAAGTACCCTGAAACGTGTCTAGATTCTATCTATGTTAATACAGCACCATCACAAGTGCTATATGCTTATAACCATCTAAATTTGGACTTACCTATTATAACATCTTAAATGGACATTTACTATTAGAACCATTAGCTACTGGACTTAAAATAACTCAAGAAAGTTCACATCTATAGTGCCGGTATTATATAGCATTCATTGCTGACAATTTACTATATAGCATCCACCACTAGGGCCCAGTGGTAGGAGGTAAATTGGTGCTTTTTATTTTTATTATATTGTGTGTATGTGGTTTTATTTGCCTATTTTATTTTGTCTTGATAATACAATATTTGCATTTTTTATGCAAATTCTGTCTCAAATTTATCATTATGCACCATATTGTAAGGTGAGATCTTTGAGCTGTGGTTAATAATTTACATTAAAACTTATGCCTGTTTGCAGAAGGAATATTTAGCAAATCTGGCAGGTTCCGGAGGCTTTGCCCTCTTTCCACCTACTTTTGACTATGCCCCGCCTACTTGGGGAATATGGTGTAAACTTACAAAAAGTCTTATTTTTTCTGTAAAACAGGGCTTGCACAGTTGAGTTTTTGGTCAAAAATCATAAGCGAACTTAAAGGAAAAAACTTTTTTTTTATATATATATATATATCAACTGGCTCCAGAAAGTTAAACAGATTTGTAAATTACTTCTATTAAAAAATCTTAATCCATTCATAATTTATCAGCTGCTGAAGTTGAGTTGTTCTTTTCTGTCTAAGAGCTCTCTGATGACACCTGTCTTGGGAACTGTCCAGAGTAGAAGCAAATCCCCATAGCAAACCAATTCTGCCCTGTGCAGTTCCCGCGACAAGCAGAGATGTCAGCAGAGAGCACTGTTGCCAGACAGAAAAGAACAACTCAACTTCAGCAGCTGATAAGTATTAGAAGGATTGAGATTTTTTAATAGAAGTAATTTACAAATCTGTTTAACTTTCTGGAGCCAGTTGATATAAAAAAAATTTTTTTTCCTGGAATAACCCTTTAAAGTTAATACATTTCCATGTATCTTAATTTTTATTTGTGACTGTCCTTATTTTAGACTCTGAGCTAGTATGTGATCTGTCCCTTGATGCCTTCTATTCAGGGCATTGTAAGTGATTTATTACAGGTGGACAGTACACTTGGTTCCAGTCCCAGTGCAGCCAATGAAGTCGAGTCGGTCCTGGTCCACTACTTAGACAATTCCCTTGGGATAGACCCAAAGCCAAATTGGTTGGTTAGTACAGTGGGTCTGTAGGGGGTCAGACCCTTGAATGACTAAACTCCATTACACTGTACTTCTATTGAGAAAGTCCCACAGACTGTCATGCATCTTTCAGCCACAAGATGTCACTGTTGTTGTAAGTGAGAATAAGACACAGTTGTTGTTGTTGCTTTAAGAGAAGAGATCTTTCAGGAGAGGAGGAGGAGCAGGAAGTCCCTGGGATTGTGTGGCGTTCGGCTCTCTATGGCTGTGCAGAGCTGAGGAAAGGGTATGTATAAAGTGGCCTTGAAAGGGCATATAGACTGTGTAATCCAGGGACTGAGCAACAGGATCCTGCCAGAGGAGACAGAGCTGAACTGTGATGCTACAGACTGCAGCTGAGAACCAGAGAAAGAGAGGAGTACATCCCAGAACACCTCAAACGAGTTACAGAGCAAGGGACCAGACGGCAGTGACCTCCAAGTGACAGAACAAGATAAGCAACCTGCAAAGAAACCATCATCACAGACACTGATATAAAGCACCTGTGGCCTACAGAACTGTGAATGTACACCGCTGCTGACCTGTGGTAGGGCATAGAGCAGGTTCCCTTAGACAGTACGTTGCAGCAACGTGTCCCGGTTAGCGGGAATCAGATAGGATCAGAGTAGCCTTTATTTCTGCGTGTGCGTTGGCGGGAGCGCCATTTTATGTATCATGTTGCAGTTATCTTTGCCGTAAATCTATGTAAACTGTTATTTCTGTTAACATCATTCTCCGGCCATTATACTCTGTTGGTTAATAAAACCGGTTTCTGCTTCAGCCTCATTGTCTGCTGTACCGTACTTGAATCCTGCACTGCGGTCCCCTACTCCTCTGGCCGCTACAGGTCCACCCTTGAAGGTTGTTACATTGTAGACAGTGGATGCCCAGTACTTCAGAAGCTGCTCTTGTGTATGGTGTGCAGGAAGGTATGCCTTATCTGGGAGGGTTAGGCCCTTTTCACACTAGGGATTTTTCCTTTATTGAAGTTCCGTCGCATGTTCTGTCACGATTTTCGGCAAAAACCTGCCGAAATAAATCGCATTGTAGCCTATGGGATTTTGGAACTGCCCGTTTGCACCCGTATATGCCCGGAATTCATTACGGACGTTATACAGTGACTGGACATCGTGGCGGAAAAATCACTGCATGCATGCTGCAATGCGATTTAGTCTCGGCCGTCAGGGGTTTTGTAACGGCAGGTTCTTGACGAAAATCGTGACAGAACATGCGATGGAACTTCAATAACAGAAAAATCACTAGTGTGAAAAGAGCCTTCGGGTAGCAGGTGGGTGATCAGGGCTGACAGACAGGTGTACACCATTAGATGAATTTAAATAGGCACTGTCATTTTAACAAACTTACATAGATCAATATTACAAGTGGATTTAGGGAACTTTGCAATATCTCTTATTAGATAAAAACACTTCTTTCTCTTGCTATCAAGCTTATTTCTTCTCTCCTTTGAGATCGTATTCCAGTCTGAAAATCATCTCAGCTTTGTCCTGTGTCTACAAGACAAGCAATACAGATCTTTGGAGTGAGCTCTGCCCACCAGCTCTGGGAAACCTGCAAATCTGCAGAGCAGAAATATGCTGAAAAAAGCCTTATACATGTTATATAAGAACATAGGATGCAAACATATGTCTTAGTGTCCTGGTAATTAACACATCAGGACATACATTTACATCCTACACATGAAGCGAGCACAGGAGCATTGCTTGCTTCACCCACGGCAGGTCCTGATATCGGCAGCAAGGAACCTGTCAGTAATGGCGGACATCAGTGATCACGCTGATGTCCGCCATTAACCCCTCAGATGCTGTGATCAGTACTAATCAGGGCATCTGTGGCAATGTAACCATGCTAATGGATGATCATATTGCCTGTGGCAGCACCACAGGGATCCGATCATCCACGATGTCAGACAGAGATCCCCTCACCTGCCTCCACCACTCTCCCAGCATCTTCTTTTCTGGTCTGTCTTCTAGAAGACTAGAGGAGTAAATTGAAGATACTGATCAGTCATATGCTTGTGCATAACACTGAACAGTATTATTGTTGCTCTATGTCTTTGGTATGCTAGAAGACAGACCAGGAAAGGAGGCACCAGGAAAGCAGCGGAGGATGGTGATGGGACCTCTGTCCGCCATCTTGGATGATCGTATCCCTGTGGCTGATCATGGCAACTAAGGGGTTAATGACCGACAACAGCGCTATTGCCGATGTCCGCCATTACTGACTTGTCCCTGGCTGCTGATAGCAGCCGGGACCTGCCATGCATGAAGTGAGAGCAGCTCCTGTGCTCGCCTCATGTACAGGATGTAAAGTATATCCTTGCATGTTAAGTCCCAACGCATCAGGATGTACATTAATAATGTCCATATGGCTTGTACATTTTTCTTCCATCATAGAATTGATTGCAGAAAAATGCATTTTGACAGGTCCTTCTTGAAACCTTGTGGCCTAATGCCTTAGAAAACTGGAATCTGTAATCTCTGCCAAAGGGGATTCAACTCCATACCGAGTAAAGGGTCTGGATATTTATGTCACTGCAATGTTTTAGATTTGTTCTTTTCAATAAATTAGCAAAGATTTATAACATCAGTTTGTCATTAGTGGGTATTAGAATTAATCTAAAGGGCAAATATAACTCTGCTACTTTCGAAAAAACAATCATAAGATGTAAACAAAAAAAAAAAAAGGGGCCTAAACGTGCATGGGGGAACATGATTTCTCAGTAAAATCTAAGATTTTGAAACTTACTCGCTTTGAAGCACATTGGATAATCCAGATTTCCTTTTTTACAAGCAGCTCTCATGTTACTTTTTGGACGAGCTTTATATCCAGATTTACATGAAAATTCTATGTTTTCACCAGGTTTAATCTCAATAGTTTTATCATTTTTCCATTTTAGCTGTATATTATGTTCATACATGTCCTTTTCATTTGTAAAACATGGCTCTGAAACATAAAGTAAACATTTTTACCCTACTATTTTAATTGAAACAAAAAATCCTGGGTGTTATAGTCTGGGGGACGCACCAGTACAAGCACAAGTCTATTACTGTATGGCACTTAAAGGGGTACTCCGGCCCCAAGACATCTTATCCACTATCCAAAGGATAGGAAATAAGATGTCTGATTGCGGGGGTCCCGCCCAGTGGCGGGACCCCAACAATCAGACATCTTATCCCCTACCCTTTGGATAGGGGATAAAATGTCTTGGGGCTGGAGTACCCCTTTTAATGGTTATCCACCATAAGGTGATTTTAGTACTTACCTACCAACCTGTAATGCTAAGAAGGATCCGTGCTTGAATTGGAGCTAAATCGCTGTGCCCTGAGTACCCCATAATGCTGCTGATTTTATGTTGGATAACCAAAACATATGAATAAATTAGGCTTATATGCTAGCCAAAATAACCTTTTTTCCCTGGCTTTTAATAGAATTTACAGAGGGAAGGGAAGTGCCATTGAAATATACACATTTATTGGTATGCATTAAAATCCACCCTATCAAAAAGAAAAAGTTTCCTTAACCAAGTGGAGACCAAAATACAAGAGGATTAATAAACCACATATACTGGTCTCCAAATAGGCCAGGACTAGCACAATGCTATAATATATGATCCTTTCGCATGATATGCCAAATTGACAAGAAAGAAAACCAATCTACGGTCAATTGATTGCTCTGTACACCATATTGCTGTAGCTGTTACCAGCATGAATATAAAAAAAACAAAAAAGTCTCCAATGAACCTTTCTATCCCAGAGTGTAGTTAAACACACCCAGGGACTTCCTCAGGGGAACACCAACAATTAGTATTTAAAGTATATTTGTAACACAAACACAGCAGTATCACAATATGGTGTGCTGAATTACAGAACAAGGTACATTATAGTGACCAGAGTAAGCCCAAATACAGGTATAAGACAAGAATCTGCCCCAGTCCAACATTATCAAGCTAAGCATTCTGGGTGTGGAACAGAGGCCATTAAAATCCACCCCAATCTGGGGTAATGTGCGAATTAACCATAAAGATAAACAAAATCCACATGATACCCCTTTAAACTTGTATGACACATAAAGTTAAAAATGTTTGCAAATTAATTTATTCTGTCTGCCAACTGGGCAAAATGTCTTTAAAGGGGATATTCAGCAATAGAAAAACAGAGCTACTTTCTTTCAAAAACAGCTCCCTGTCTGTCTCTAGGTTGGTTGTGGTTCTGCAGATCAGTTTCATTGAAGTGTATGGAGCTAAGATATAAAACCACACCCAACCTGGTGACAGACGTGGAGCTGTTTTTGAAAGAAATTAGCTGTGTTTTCTTACTCCTGGATAACCCCTTTAAGTGTGTCGTAGAGGAATGTCTTGCAGTCAATGACCTCTAACCAAGTGGTACAATATCCAAAAGTAGTCCTTTAGAGTCTTCATAGGGGAAGCAGTTTTACGCCCTCTTGTAAAATAACCCACCTGTAATCATTTACACATCTGCCTGAAAAATAACTGCATGTAGAATTTTAAAAGAATCCAACATCTTTACAGGGGATGAATAATTACTCTTCAGAAATGTAAATAGCAAGTTAGACCTTTATCAAAATCAGGTAAAAGAGAGTAGTGTATCTCACTATAGCTTAGAACGTGCTCACGGTTACTGTTGTTGCCTAAAACCCCAGTTAGGCCAAGAAACAATTTGAATAATGGTGTATTATTGGAATTAAACATACAAAGGAAAAGATTGTAGAGTCAGCTCACTCTTCCATAGTTGACCTAAAAACACAGGGTCCAAGAGTGTGCAAAAACATATGTGTCCCCATAAAAGCCAAATGAAACGCCAACGCGTTTTGGTTTATTAATAAACCTTAATCATAGCGAATTAATAAGGCTTATTAATAAACTGAAACACGTCGGCATTTCATTTGGCTTTTATGAGGACACTTATATGTTTTTGCACACTCTTAATGGGATGAAAAAAAATGTACTATTTTTATTAAAGCTGGGAATCAGACTTTTTTCCGAAATAATTGGAATTATACAGAAAACCAGTCCTCAAAGGTACTTAGTGGAAAGAAAGTGATATGTCCAAATAGCATTAAAACTATTTATTATAGATAAATGCAGAAATGTATGTAGTCGAGGTCTAACGCAGGGCCCTTGCGCAGACTTAACGGCAACAATAATAAAATAAACAAATGAATAAATTAAACAACACAAATAGTTGGTAGAAAAATAGATACTTCACCCACAAATGAGAATGTCTGTATGTTCCATAAATATCAGATGGCCATGTAGCAGATGGTTTAAACAGAGATCCGCAATTTAGTAAAAGCAGTGAGTGATAAAGTGCATGGAATTGCTATAGCAGTATAAGGGTACGTTCACACTACGGAATTCCACGGGCGGAATTATGCGAGTGGAATACCGCTGTGTGAACTTAACATTAGTGTGAATGGGTCTCCGCGAGACCCGTTCACACTAGTATTGGGCGCGAATATTCGCATTTCGAATTTTTATCGTGAACATCGCGAATATTGCGAATATATCCGCTATATATAAAAAATTGCGACTATTTGTTTTTTTCCATATATGCACATATGTGAATATTTGCATATTCCTTCTTTTCACTTGTGGGCCAATTAGAATGATGCAAATACACTTGTCAGAGGTTATCAACAACATCCCTAGCAACCAATAATAAAGTTGCCCACCCCCTCACTGTTTTCTTCCTCGAATCCGCGAATATGCGAATATAACGAATCCGTGAAATCCGGGAACATAGGACGAATATTCATCTATATATTCGCGAAATATCGTGGATTCGAATATGTGCAATGCCGCTCATCACTAGTTCACACTGCGGAATTTCTGAAACTGTTCTGAAGCTGTTTCTGAAACTGTTCCGCGCAAAGAAAGAACATGTTCATACTTTGCACGGATTCCGCAAGCACTGCATAGCCGTCAATGGTGACGGCTCAGTGCCCTGCGGCCCCAGCGCCGAAGAATTTTCGTCGGCCGCCTCCAGACAGAATCTCTCCACTCACCGGGTCCACGTTCTGTTAGGGCTTAAAGGGATACACCGCTGCTCAACATTTGGAACAACAAACTGTTTCGAACACGGGAGCCGGGAGCTTGTAACGTCATAGCCCCACCCCTTCATGATGTCACGCGCCGCCCCCTCAATGCAAGTCTATGGGAGGGGGCCTGACGCCCCCTCCCATAGACTTGCATTGAGGGGGCGGGGCATGACATCATGAAGGGGCGGGGCTATGATGTCACGAGCTCCCGGCGCCGGCTCCAGCATTCATAATAGTTTATCCAAACGCTGAGCAGTGGAGTACCCCATTAATCAACTAGATAAGGAAAGGAGGGATAATGTCTTACTATGCTCAGTTGAATGGTAGCACCATGTTGCTTCGGAAAGACTTGAGTCAAAGCAGCATCCTTTGTTGTAACATTCTCTGGCGCTAATTCCAAATTCACCGCATGCTTTTCTGTTTAGGGGACTCACAGCGCACTGGACATTGTCTACAACACAATGATTTTTCTGTCATTAATACTGATGTATGATTACTGGATCTATGTCCGCAGTGTTATACCACTTACCTTGTGTCCTAGAATAGAAGCACGAGATCACTCCAGGAGTACTGGAGTCAAAGCAGCAGTCTCTCTTTTTGCATTCTTCAGAGCTTATTCCTTTATCTCCACATTCCCGTCTTAGGTGAGGAGATCCCCCACACTCTCATTTTCTGTTAGCATTAAAAAGAAAACATTTTTTCAATTATTTTTAACGTACCATAAGGTGGCCTTATACAGTCGTATGCAAAAGTTTAGACACCCCCTGACTATTTCCATGATTTTCATTTATAAATAATTGGGTGTTTGGATCAGCAATTTGAATCTCCAGATATATAAACACACATTTGGACAAGTCAGCTTCATTTTGGAAGAAGGTGCTATTGACTGATGTAACAAAGTTGGAGTTATTTGGTCATAACATGGGGCGTTATACATGAAGTTAAAAGAACACACATACAGAAACAAACACTTGCTACCCCCAGTAAAATTTGGTGTAGGTTCCCTCATGCTGTGGGGCTGTGTGGCCAGTGCCGATACTGGGAGTCTTTTGGAGGGTCGCATGGATTATATTCAATATCAGCAGATAATGTAGAGGAATCAGTCACACAGTTAAAATTACGCAGCGCTGGATATTTCAACAAGACAAAAACTCAAAACACTGCTTAGAATCTACTCTGACATTTATGCAGAGGAACAAGTCCAATGTTCTGGAATAGTCATCCCAATTCCCAGACCTGAATATAATAAAAAATCTGTGGTGTGACTTGAAGCAGGCTGTACATATATATATAATATATATATTGTAAGGATTCCTCCTTGGGGATTAGCTCCGGGATCGTCCTGGACACTGCCACGGGACACGTTTCCACTCAATAAACTCGCAGACAACGGTTATTCATGCAAGCCTGGCACCTCGCCAGCTTTATTTAGACAGGTTGCAGGTAAAACAAAACATAACTCAGGAACAAACCAAAGTCCTAGACCGTCTGGTCACTGACTACACATATCAGCATGCCCTGACTACTATCTGGTGAGCTACCCTCAGCCAGCATAAAACATGTGCCCCTGCAACCTGTTACTCACAGTTCACACCACTTCTTCACTTCTTGGACCGCTCACAGTTCGCTGTGTGTTTCCTCAACAGGGTCCGTGTGTCTCCCCCTACAGCGACATGCTGTTACCCAGCAGTTTCTTTTCCTTTTAAACACACTTTCCCTTCCTGATACCTCATTAATCAGGCCACAGGTGGAGCATTCAGCAGAGTTAGCAAGGGAAATACACCCTTTGGTTGCCACACTGCCACATATCCCCCCCCCTCTGCTCAGACCACCGGGAAGGAGCACTTGTATTCAAAAGGCAGAGTCCAACTGCCTTTCCTTTTCCTTGAACAACTACGTCCAACAGGTTTTGAGGCACTTGGCTACCTTCATCAGTAGATTTTATCTGCACCACTTCAATGGTGCACCCTTCTTTCATTCGCACTTTCATCAGCCACCAAGTACAAGACTTTTGGTCATCTTTGACAAATTCCTTGTAAAAAGCTCCCTTCATGTCACACCTTTCCAACACCAGGTTCTTCATCTTGGTCTGTGCAGTGCTCTGGACACTAGGTGCGGACAAAGCAGATGCTCCAGGCCATTGTCTTCTTCTGTCACTGGTATGACCATCACCCGAACTTTGCTGGTGGCCAACCGAGCCTGTATCACCCATTTGCAGGACTTCTAAGACATCCTCCACAATTACAGGAGGCTTCCCTTTAATGCACCTGTCCATCTTCTCCTTGAGAGGGACTCTTCTCCAAATTCTACTTCTGCGGACTTTCTTCCAGTATCTCTCAGGGTTTCTACCACGACCCAGTCTTCTATCACAGTGACCTCTTTTTAAGGACTCCGCTTTCTTATTAGCCCTTTCTTTAGGGACACCGACCTTCACAGGCTCATTTTTAGGCTGAGAACTCTTGGCTCCTTTAGCCAGTTTTTCATCTGCACCTTCAGATGTGTCACTGACTTTACTTGCAGCTTCTGCAGTTATCTCTGGTTTAACTTCTACCTCAGAGAACTTCTCTGCCTCAGAATTTTCACCATGCAATGTCAATATCTCTGCAGCTTCAGAGGACTTCCCATATGGTTTCACCTCAGTCTCAGCTTCAGAGGACCTTTCATATGGCTTCTTCTCATGGTCTTCAGACTCTACTGTTTCTTGCGTCCATTGTTCAGACTCCACCTTTTTTAGAGAAAGCATACCTGTCTCTAGTAGCTTTTGCCCCACAAGCAGTTTTTCTTCTTTTACACGGAAGGCTGTGGCTTTGGCCTCAGTTTCCATCTGAGACACTTTTAACCTCTCGTTAGCCAGTTCTACTATAGCTTGGTCACGACTTTCTTTTAGGACCTTCATGTCCCCTTCCAGCTTTAAACATTTCTGCTGCTCACTCTTGAGCTTAGCAGAGTTCTTCTTCTCACTTTCCAGCAATTCTGTAGAGTTTTTGACAGTATCCTCCAGGGACAGCAGTTGTTCTCTCATCTGCTCACTGTCTTTATTCAGTTGCGCCATCTTGGACACTTTCTGCTCATAGACTTTTAGCTGACCCTCTTGTTCAGAGAGCTGAGTACCCAGTGAATCCAAGGCAGCTGCGCGAGACTTAATATGCGTTTCGTTCTGCGCCTCCAGGCTCTGCACCTTATGAGCCATTACCACTTTCTCTTTCTCCAGCTCTTCCATGACTATCAACCTAGCCTTGTGATCACTTTGTAGAGACAGATATGCCCCACACAGGACATTCACTTCTTCATCCTTGAACGAGATCTGCTTGGCCAGAATCTCCAATTCTCTCTCCTTGCTGGTCATAAGACCCTGGGAGCGGGACAGTTCATCCTGCAGAGCCGCAAACTCACTTTTGTGGCGCTCCATATCTTTCTGCAGCTGAAGCGTCGCTTCCTGCTCTTAATTCAAGTCTGCAAGCGTTTTTTCTTTCTCCTCTGTAAGGTGATGAACCACTTCTTCCTTTTGAGACAATTTAGCAGAAACCATCTGTAAGGTTTCTTCAAGGTACTGGATCTGCTCCCTTTTTTTTACCAAGACCAGCGCGTTTTTTCCGAGATCTCTTACTTACAGTGGTCTCCTTACTCTCGCTGCTGGACCTTGAGACATTCTCTTGTCCTCTGACAGTCACCTGTCCTTGGCCTGTCTCTTCCTTCAAGCCAACTTGTTCAGACTCTTCTCCACCTTTAGGAGTAGTCTCCCCCTTTTCCAGGGTCTTGGCCACTTGGGCTTCAGGGTAGTTCCTGGACAGTCTCTCTGGACTGTCTCTCTGCTCACTGGCAGACTTCTCTTTCACTTCAACACTGTCTCTCTGCTGCCCAGCAGAAAGGTCTAGGACTCCTGGGTCTGCAACAACATCTGGTCCAGTGGTTCGACCTTCCTGGTCACGATTCATCTCTGGTCCAGACGTCACATCTCCTTCACTTGGGACTCTGTCTGTGACAGTAAGCGCAGCAGCCAGCTCCACATGTACTCTCTTCAGTACTTCTGCATTGTCCACAGACATCTCTGTAGCTTCTTTTCCAGTCACATTCACTTCTTCCAGGTGACAGCGCAACTCTAGCCCCACCTTGGGCTCACCTTCAGCTGGCGGATGGAACCCATGTTCCTGTACATGATCCGTTTCTGGTTTCACTGAAGATTCTGTTTCAGTCAGAGGGACACTTGTCACTTGAGTCGCTGGATCCTCATGGACTTGACTCACGGTCTGGTCTTCAGCTCCCCCAGCAGTCTGGCAGACCCCTATCTGACATATATCTAGTGACTGCTGACACTCCCCGTCCTCAGCCTCTGCTGAGTAACTCTCCACTAGTGTGTGGTGCAAGTCAAGTGTTGTGGGCCTATCAGGTGTACCTGCTCTAGTCACCTGACAGTCTTCCCATAATTGCTGAAAAAATTGAAAATCCGTCCCCAGTACTACATCATACTCCAAGGAGGACTCTATTGCAACCTTGTGACCTATAGTACCATAGGGAGTAGAAATACAGACATTAACCGTTTTATAACCCCAAATACCAGCCTGCATAGACACTATAGAGGGGTCTGGCTTTCTGCTGCTGGACTTTACCAGACTTATTACACATCTATGGTCTAACAAAACCGTCATCTTTTTACCTTCTATTTCCAGCTCACACAGGTTTTCTTTTGTCCTGTCAGAGGTGGCAGCAGTACGCTTTACATCAGAACACATCAACATAAGTTTTTCAACAAAAACATTATCAGATTGCACATGTTCAAAATTTACAGGACAGTTCATAGCACTAGGACCTAACTCAGGCAAAGTGTGTTTTGTTACATTTTCTCCCAGTCCTGCATTTAACATTTTCTGTTCACCAGATTTTTCCAATCCGATCTGCACAGTGTGAACAGTCTCATCAGTCTTCATGAGGGGTTCCCCACCCTCACATGATTTTGCAACTGGACATAGGTTGGTACCACCTTGAACACTGTTCACACAGACAACTAGAAAAACACCACCCTCCGACTCAGCATTTTTATGCACAGTCCCATCGTTCTTATGTACAGTCTCATAGTCTCTAAACATGGCCCCCATAACCCCTGGAACAGTCTTACCAGAATCTCTTGCCGTCCAATCGGTTAAGGGCTGGTGCTGGACACCTCTCAACAGCATCTCTGCTGCAGAACATCGCGCCACTTGCTCTTTAAGTAGCTCTGCAACTTTAAACCCAGCACCACTGTTAGGCTGCAGTGCACACTGTAGTCTTGCAGCTTGGCTTACTCCCACTTGAGCCAGGATCTCTGTCTTGACTTTCTCATAGTCCCGTAAGATCTTTGGATCCAGTTCACAATGAACTTTTTGGGCCTCTCCTCCAATGAATCCATACACCAAGTTTCCCCAGTGTGTCTTGGGCCATGCCTCATGCGTAGCAATCTTTTCAAACTCTGCAAAGCTTGCTTCCTCCTGCGCTACAACAGTCTGCAACAAAGCACTTATCAGGACATCCATCTTGCAACACTTCAAACCTTGCAAACACAGCACAGTCCTCTGCCGAAACGTCAGCCGCTTGCCAACAAAATTTTCCGTTGCCCCTAGCAACGCCTTTATACACAGTCTCAAAATCTAATCTGCACACTGCAGGTGGCCCATCCACCTGTCTCCTTACTTGAGAAAGAGCGCCCACTCGCTTGATGCGATCTGTTGCCCTTAGCAACAACTTCACCACAGGCTCAGTCCTGCTCTTGTACTCCACAGCTGGGCTCATCCCACTGTCTCCTCTCTGAGAAAAAGAGTTCCCACTTGCAACATGCACGATTATTTTCTCTTGGCAACAACTTCACTGCAACTCTACCACTAGTTGCTCATAGGAACGTGTTTGCCCGCATCCTCCACCAATTGTAAGGATTCCTCCTTGGGGATTAGCTCCGGGATCGTCCTGGACACTGCCACGGGACACATTTCCACTCAATAAACCCGCAGACAACGGTTATTCATGCAAGCCTGGCACCTCGCCAGCTTTATTTAGACAGGTTGCAGGTAAAACAAAACATAACTCAGGAACAAACCAAAGTCCTAGACCGTCTGGTCACTGACTACACATATCAGCATGCCCTGACTACTATCTGGTGAGCTACCCTCAGCCAGCATAAAACATGTGCCCCTGCAACCTGTTACTCACAGTTCACACCACTTCTTCACTTCTTGGACCGCTCACAGTTCGCTGTGTGTTTCCTCAACAGGGTCCGTGTGTCTCCCCCTACAGCGACATGCTGTTACCCAGGGAGAGCCCAGACTATTCTGTTTCTTTTCCTTTTAAACACACTTTCCCTTCCTGATACCTCATTAATCAGGCCACAGGTGGAGCATTCAGCAGAGTTAGCAAGGGAAATACAACCTTTCCTTGCCACACTGCCACAATATATATATATATATATATATATATATATATATATATATATATTGTCACGATTCGGCTTCCAGGTAGTGGATCCTCTGTGTCAGCGAGGGATTGGCGTGGACCGTGCTAGTGGACCGGTTCTAAGAGGCTACTGGTTTTCACCAGAGCCCGCCGCAAAGCGGGATGGTCTTGCTGCGGCAGTAGCAACCAGGTCGTATCCACTAGCAACGGCTCTACCTCGCTGACTGCTGAGAAGGCGTGGGACAGAAGGACTAGGCAGAGGCAAGGTCAGACGTAGCAGAAGGTCGGGGGCAGGCGGCAAGGTTCGTAGTCAGGATGGGTAGCAGAAGTTCAGGTACACAGGCTTTGGACACACTAAACGCTTTCACTGGCACAAGGCAACAAGATCCGGCAAGGGAGTGCAAGGGAGGAGACTAGATATAGCCAGGGAACAGGTGGGAACCAATTAAGCTAATTGGGCCAGGCACCAATCATTGGTGCACTGGCCCTTTAAGTCTCAAAGAGCTGGCGCGCGCGCGCCCTAGAGAGCGGAGCCGCGCGCGCCAGCACATGACAGCAGGGGACCGGGACGGGTAAGTGACCTGGGATGTGATTCGCGAGCGGGCGCGTCCCGCTGTGCGAATCGCATCCCCAACGGCCAAGACAGTGCAGCGCTCCCGGTCAGCGGGACTGACCGGGGCGCTGCAGGGAGAAAGACGCCGTGAGCGCTCCGGGGAGGAGCGGGGACCCGGAGCGCTAGGCGTAACAGTACCCCCCCCCTTAGGTCTCCCCTTCTCTTTGTCCGGTAACTGCCTCCCCTGGGATGAGGACACCTGGAAAGAATGGAGGGTTTCCTCAACGGCAGGCAGTACAGCAGGAGTGGGAATGGGGAGGGAGGGCAGAGGGTGAGGCCTGGCACGGAGCAGTGTGACACCAGGACGGGGACCATGGGGAGGCACAGAGGCTTGCCTGACGGGACTGGGAGGGGGGGAGAGGCACTTCCTGTGGCAGGCAGAGTCCCAGTTCCTGATCTCCCCGGTGGTCCAATCAATGGTGGGGGAATGAAGCCGGAGCCAAGGCAGACCGAGGAGGACCTCAGAGGTACAGTTGGGGAGAATGAAGAACTCAATCCTCTCAAGGTGGGGTCCAATAGACATGAGGAGGGGCTCTGTGCGGTAACGCACGGTGCAGTCCAATCTGGCTCCGTTGACCGCGGAAATGTAGAGCGGCTTGACGAGACGGGTCACCGGGATGCTGAATTTATTAACAAACGACTCCAAAATAAAATTTCCAGAGGCACCGGAGTCCAAGCAGGCCACGGCTGAGAGGGAGGAGTTGGCTGAAGAAGAAATCCGCACGGGTACCGTGAGACGTGGATGAGCAGACTTGGAACCAAGAGACGCCACACCCACGTGAGCTGGGTGCGTGCGTGCGTTTCCCAGGCGTGGAGGACGGATAGGGCAATCCACCAAGAAATGCTCGGTACTGGCACAGTAAAGACAGAGATTTTCTTCCCTACGGCGATTCCTCTCTTCCTGGGTCAGGCGAGACTTATCCACTTGCATGGCCTCCTCGGCGGGAGGCCCAGGCGTAGATTGCAACGGATACTGTGGGAGAGGTGCCCAGAGATCTAAGTCTTTTTCCTGGCGGAGCTCTTGATGTCGCTCAGAAAAACGCATGTCAATGCGGGTAGCTAGATGGATGAGTTCTTGCAGATTGGCAGGAATCTCTCGTGCGGCCAGCACATCCTTGATGCGACTGGATAGGCCTTTTTTAAAGGTCGCGCAGAGAGCCTCGTTATTCCAGGATAATTCTGAAGCAAGAGTACGGAATTGTACGGCATACTCGCCAACGGAAGAATTACCCTGGACCAGGTTCAACAGGGCAGTCTCGGCAGAAGAAGCTCGGGCTGGCTCCTCGAAGACACTCCGGAGTTCAGTGAAGAAGGCCTGGACTGTGGCTGTGGCAGGATCATTGCGGTCCCAGAGCGGTGTGGCCCAAGACAAGGCCTTTCCTGAGAGAAGGCTTACTACGAACGCCACCTTAGACCGTTCTGAAGGAAACAAGTCCGACATCATCTCCATATGCAGGGAACACTGAGACAAAAATCCACGGCAGAGTCTGGAGTCCCCATCAAATTTGTCCGGCAGGGACAAGCGGAGGCTAGGAGCGGCCACTCGCTGCGGAGGAGGTGCAGGAGCTGGCGGAGGAGATGGTTGCTGCTGTAGCAGAGGCAGAAGTTGCTGTAACGTGGCGGTCAACTGCGACAGCTGCTGTCCTTGTTGGGCAATCTGCTGCGATTGCTGAGCGACCACTGTGGTAAGGTCAGCGAGACTTGGCAGCGGCACATCAGCGGGATCCATGGCCGGATCTACTGTCACGATTCGGCTTCCAGGTAGTGGATCCTCTGTGTCAGCGAGGGATTGGCGTGGACCGTGCTAGTGGACCGGTTCTAAGAGGCTACTGGTTTTCACCAGAGCCCGCCGCAAAGCGGGATGGTCTTGCTGCGGCAGTAGCAACCAGGTCGTATCCACTAGCAACGGCTCTACCTCGCTGACTGCTGAGAAGGCGTGGGACAGAAGGACTAGGCAGAGGCAAGGTCAGACGTAGCAGAAGGTCGGGGGCAGGCGGCAAGGTTCGTAGTCAGGATGGGTAGCAGAAGTTCAGGTACACAGGCTTTGGACACACTAAACGCTTTCACTGGCACAAGGCAACAAGATCCGGCAAGGGAGTGCAAGGGAGGAGACTAGATATAGCCAGGGAACAGGTGGGAACCAATTAAGCTAATTGGGCCAGGCACCAATCATTGGTGCACTGGCCCTTTAAGTCTCAAAGAGCTGGCGCGCGCGCGCCCTAGAGAGCGGAGCCGCGCGCGCCAGCACATGACAGCAGGGGACCGGGACGGGTAAGTGACCTGGGATGCGATTCGCGAGCGGGCGCGTCCCGCTGTGCGAATCGCATCCCCAACGGCCAAGACAGTGCAGCGCTCCCGGTCAGCGGGACTGACCGGGGCGCTGCAGGGAGAAAGACGCCGTGAGCGCTCCGGGGAGGAGCGGGGACCCGGAGCGCTAGGCGTAACATATATATATTCTGTTGCCTGTATATAATATGCCTATATGTGCCCTGTATATAATATGTCTATATGTGCCCAGTATATAATTTACCTATATGTGGGCTGTATATAGTATACCTATCTGTGGGCTGTATATAATATACCTATATGTGCCCTGTATATAATATACCCATATGTGCCCTGTATATAATATACATATATGTGTCCTGTATATAATATACCTATATGTGTCCTGTATATAGTAAACCTATATGTGTCCTTTATATAATATACCTATATGTGTCCTGTATATAAGATATCTATACGTGCCCTGTATATAATATACCTATATGTGGGCTTTATATAATATACCTATATGTGTCCTGTATATAATATACCTATATGTGCCCTGTATATAATATACCTATATGTGTCCTGTATATAATATACCTGTATGTGCCCTGTATATAATATACCTATATGTGCCTTGTATATAATATACCTATATGTGTCCTGTATATAATATACCTATATGTGCCCTGTATATAGTATACCTATATGTGGGCTGTTTATAATATACCTATATGTGTCCTGTATATAATATACCTATATGCGTCCTGTAGATAATATACCTATATGTGTCCTGTAGATAATATACCTATATGCGTCCTGTAGATAATATACCTATATGTGTCCTGTAGATAATATACCTATATGTATCATGTATATAGTATACCTATATGTGGGCTTTATATAATATACCTTTCCTCTTCGTCCCCTACGGCAGCACAGAAGGGATATTCCGGTCTCCTGACCTCCCACTAGGACCGCCCATCTAGATTAACATAATTAATTATTTAATTGATTCCTACCCCTAGTCCTATATACAGACCCCGCATACAATCCACCATGTGTTTTTTTTTGGTCCTCCTTCCAAAATTGAAGTTCACCATTAGGTTGCCCATTTTGGATTCAGCCTTGCGGGGTTCTTGGCTGCAACTATTATGTGAGTATGTGCCAGTGCGGGGTCCTGGCTTCCCTGCTGTCCTTAAGCCGGTGCGGGGTCCTGGCATGCCGTTCGGACAGCAGGAGGTGCGGCTGGTGCGGGGTCCCAGCTTTATACCAGCACCATCATCCCTTCTACTATGGCCGGTGCGGGGTCCTGGCAGTGTGATGTGGCTGGTATGACTACACGGCAAAGAAAACTATGGAACCAGTGCGGGGTCCTGGTAAGTAGTTTTCTATTATATCTTGATGCTGAAATGTCCAGCTAGACGGCGCAGTGTAAGTATGAAAGTGTTTCTTACTTGTATCCTTGTTACGCCGAGCGCTCCGGGTCCCCGCTCCTCCCCGGAGCGCTCGCTTCACTCTCCCCGCTGCAGCGCTCCGGTCACATCCTCTGACCCGGGGCGCTGCGATTCCGCTGCCAGCCGGGATGCGATTCGCGATGCGGGTAGCGCCCGCTCGCGATGCGCACCCCGGCTCCCGTACCTGACTCGCTCCCCGTCTGTTCTGTCCCGGCGCGCGCGGCCCCGCTCCCTAGGGCGCGCGCGCGCCGGGTCTCTGCGATTTAAAGGGCCACTGCGCCGCTGATTGGCGCAGTGGTTCCAATTAGTGTGTTCACCTGTGCACTTCCCTATATCACCTCACTTCCCCTGCACTCCCTTGCCGGATCTTGTTGCCATTGTGCCAGTGAAAGCGTTCCTTGTGTGTTCCTAGCCTGTGTTCCAGACCTTCTGCCGTTGCCCCTGACTACGATCCTTGCTGCCTGCCCCGACCTTCTGCTACGTCCGACCTTGCTTCTGCCTACTCCCTTGTACCGCGCCTATCTTCAGCAGCCAGAGAGGTGAGCCGTTGCTAGTGGATACGACCTGGTCACTACCGCCGCAGCAAGACCATCCCGCTTTGCGGCGGGCTCTGGTGAAAACCAGTAGTGGCTTAGAACCGGTCCACTAGCACGGTCCACGCCCATCCCTCTCTGGCACAGAGGATCCACTACCTGGAAGCCGAATCGTGACAGTAGATCCGGCCATGGATCCCGCTGAAGTTCCTCTGCCAGTTGTCGCTGACCTCACCACGGTGGTCGCCCAGCAGTCACAACAGATAGCGCAACAAGGCCAACAGCTGTCTCAACTGACCGTTATGCTACAACAGTTACTACCACAGCTTCAGCAGTCATCTCCTCCGCCAGCTCCTGCACCTCCTCCGCAGCGAGTGGCCGCTCCTGGGCTACGCCTATCCTTGCCGGATAAATTTGATGGGGACTCTAAGTTTTGCCGTGGCTTTCTTTCCCAATGTTCCCTGCATCTGGAGATGATGTCGGACCTGTTTCCCACTGAAAGGTCTAAGGTGGCTTTCGTAGTCAGCCTTCTGTCCGGAAAAGCCCTGTCATGGGCCACACCGCTCTGGGACCGCAATGACCCCGTCACTGCCTCTGTACACTCCTTCTTCTCGGAAATCCGAAGTGTCTTTGAGGAACCTGCCCGAGCCTCTTCTGCTGAGACTGCCCTGTTGAACCTGGTCCAGGGTAATTCTTCCGTTGGCGAGTATGCCGTACAATTCCGTACTCTTGCTTCAGAATTGTCCTGGAATAATGAGGCCCTCTGCGCGACCTTCAAAAAAGGCCTATCCAGCAACATTAAAGATGTTCTGGCCGCACGAGAAATTCCTGCTAATCTACATGAACTTATTCACCTAGCCACTCGCATTGACATGCGTTTTTCCGAAAGGCGTCAGGAACTCCGCCAAGATATGGACTCTGTTCGCACGAGGCGTTTCTTCTCCTCGGCTCCTCTCTCCTCTGGTCCCCTGCAATCTGTTCCTGTGCCTCCCGCCGTGGAGGCTATGCAGGTCGACCGGTCTCGCCTGACACCTCAAGAGAGGACACGACGCCGTATGGAGAACCTCTGCCTGTACTGTGCTAGTACCGAACACTTCCTGAGGGATTGTCCTATCCGTCCTCCCCGCCTGGAAAGACGTACGCTGACTCCGCACAAAGGTGAGACAGTCCTTGATGTCTACTCTGCTTCTCCACGTCTTACTGTGC
Source organism: Hyla sarda (assembly GCF_029499605.1). Taxonomy (NCBI): domain Eukaryota; kingdom Metazoa; phylum Chordata; class Amphibia; order Anura; family Hylidae; genus Hyla; species Hyla sarda. The sequence goes on from NC_079194.1 coordinate 36,872,817, forward strand.
CTGTGCGGATGTCTGCCTCTGCCTTCTCCTTCTCTACTGTGGCCTTCTTGGACTCTGGATCTGCAGGAAATTTTATTTTGGCCTCTCTCGTCAACAAGTTCAACATCCCGGTGACCAGTCTCGCCAGACCCCTCTACATCAATTGTGTAAATAATGAAAGATTGGACTGTACCATACGTTTCCGCACGGAGCCCCTTCTTATGAGCATCGGATCTCATCACGAGAGGATTGAACTTTTGGTCCTCCCCAATTGCACCTCGGAAATTCTCCTTGGACTTCCCTGGCTTCAACTTCATTCCCCAACCCTGGATTGGTCCACTGGGGAGATCAAGAGTTGGGGGTCCTCTTGTTCCAAGAACTGTTTAAAACCGGTTCCCAGTAACCCTTGCCGTAACTCTGTGGTTCCTCCAGTAACCGGTCTCCCTAAGGCCTATATGGACTTCGCGGATGTTTTCTGCAAAAAACAAGCTGAGACTCTACCTCCTCACAGGCCTTATGATTGTCCTATCGACCTCCTCCCGGGCACTACTCCACCCCGGGGCAGAATTTATCCTCTCTCTGCCCCAGAGACTCTTGCCATGTCTGAATACGTCCAGGAGAATCTAAAAAAGGGCTTTATCCGTAAATCCTCCTCTCCTGCCGGAGCCGGATTTTTCTTTGTGTCCAAAAAAGATGGCTCCCTACGTCCTTGCATTGACTACCGCGGTCTTAATAAAATCACGGTTAAGAACCGCTACCCCTTACCCCTCATCTCTGAACTCTTTGATCGCCTCCAAGGTGCCCACATCTTTACTAAATTGGACTTAAGAGGCGCCTATAACCTCATCCGCATCAGAGAGGGGGATGAGTGGAAAACGGCATTTAACACCAGAGATGGACACTTTGAGTATCTGGTCATGCCCTTTGGCCTGTGCAACGCCCCTGCCGTCTTCCAAGACTTTGTCAATGAAATTTTTCGTGATCTGTTATACTCCTGTGTTGTTGTATATCTGGACGATATCCTAATTTTTTCTGCCAATCTAGAAGAACACCGCCAGCATGTCCGTATGGTTCTTCAGAGACTTCGTGACAATCAACTCTATGCCAAAATTGAGAAATGTCTGTTTGAATGCCAATCTCTTCCTTTTCTAGGATATTTGGTCTCTGGCCAGGGACTACAGATGGATCCAGACAAACTCTCTGCCGTCTTAGATTGGCCACGCCCCTCCGGACTCCGTGCTATCCAACGCTTTTTGGGGTTCGCCAATTATTACAGGCAATTTATTCCACATTTTTCTACCATTGTGGCTCCTATCGTGGCTTTAACCAAAAAAAATGCTGATCCCAAGTCCTGGCCTCCTCAAGCAGAAGACGCCTTTAAACGACTCAAGTCTGCCTTTTCTTCGGCTCCCGTCCTCTCCAGACCTGACCCTTCCAAACCCTTCCTATTGGAGGTTGATGCCTCCTCAGTGGGAGCTGGAGCTGTTCTTCTACAAAAAAATTCTTCCGGGCATGCTGTCACTTGTGGTTTTTTCTCTAGGACCTTCTCTCCAGCGGAGAGGAACTACTCCATCGGGGATCGAGAGCTTCTAGCCATTAAATTAGCACTTGAGGAATGGAGGCATCTGCTGGAGGGATCAAGTTTTCCTGTTATTATCTACACCGACCACAAGAACCTCTCCTACCTCCAGTCTGCCCAACGGCTGAATCCTCGCCAGGCCCGGTGGTCTCTGTTCTTTGCCCGATTTAATTTTGAGATTCACTTTCGTCCTGCCGATAAGAACATTAGGGCCGATGCTCTCTCTCGTTCCTCGGATGCTTCAGAAGTTGAACTCTCTCCGCAACACATCATTCCACCTGACTGCCTGATCTCCACTTCTCCTGCCTCCATCAGGCAGACTCCTCCAGGAAAGACCTTTGTTTCTCCACGCCAACGCCTCGGAATCCTCAAATGGGGTCACTCCTCCCATCTCGCAGGTCATGCGGGCATCAAGAAATCTGTGCAACTCATCTCCCGCTTCTATTGGTGGCCGACTCTGGAGACGGATGTTGTGGACTTTGTGCGAGCCTGCACTATCTGTGCCCGGGATAAGACTCCTCGCCAGAAGCCCGCTGGTTTTCTTCATCCTCTGCCTGTCCCCGAACAGCCTTGGTCTCTGATTGGTATGGATTTTATTACTGATTTACCCCCTTCCCGTGGCAACACTGTTATTTGGGTGGTCGTTGATCGATTCTCCAAAATGGCACATTTCATCCCTCTTCCTGGTCTTCCTTCTGCGCCTCAGTTGGCTAAACAATTTTTTGTACACATTTTTCGTCTTCACGGGTTGCCTACGCAGATTGTCTCGGATAGAGGCGTCCAATTCGTGTCTAAATTCTGGAGGGCTCTCTGTAAACAACTCAAGATTAAATTAAACTTTTCTTCTGCATATCATCCCCAGTCCAATGGACAAGTAGAAAGAATTAACCAGATCTTGGGTGATTATTTGCGACATTTTGTTTCCTCCCGCCAGGATGACTGGGCAGATCTCCTCCCATGGGCCGAATTCTCGTATAACTTCAGGGTCTCTGAATCTTCCTCCAAATCCCCATTTTTCGTGGTGTACGGCCGTCACCCTCTTCCCCCCCTCCCTACTCCCTTGCCCTCTGGTCTGCCCGCTGTGGATGAAATTTCTCGTGACCTTTCCATCATATGGAGAGAGACCCAAAATTCTCTCTTACAGGCTTCATCACGCATGAAGAAGTTCGCGGATAAGAAAAGAAGAGCTCCTCCCGTTTTTTCCCCTGGAGACAAGGTATGGCTCTCCGCTAAATATGTCCGCTTCCGTGTCCCTAGCTACAAGTTGGGACCACGCTATCTTGGTCCTTTCAAAATTTTGTGTCAAATTAATCCTGTCTCTTATAAACTTCTTCTTCCTCCTTCTCTTCGTATCCCTAATGCCTTTCACGTCTCTCTTCTCAAACCACTCATCCTCAACCGTTTTTCTCCCAAATCTGTTCCTCCCACTCCTGTTTCCGGCTCCTCGGACGTCTTCTCTGTCAGAGAAATCTTGGCTTCCAAGAAGGTCAGAGGGAAAACTTTTTTTTTGGTGGACTGGGAGGGTTGTGGTCCTGAAGAGAGATCCTGGGAACCTGAGGACAACATCCTAGACAAAAGTCTGCTCCTCAGGTTCTCAGGCTCTAAGAAGAGGGGGAGACCCAAGGGGGGGGGTACTGTTACGCCGAGCGCTCCGGGTCCCCGCTCCTCCCCGGAGCGCTCGCTTCACTCTCCCCGCTGCAGCGCTCCGGTCACATCCTCTGACCCGGGGCGCTGCGATTCCGCTGCCAGCCGGGATGCGATTCGCGATGCGGGTAGCGCCCGCTCGCGATGCGCACCCCGGCTCCCGTACCTGACTCGCTCCCCGTCTGTTCTGTCCCGGCGCGCGCGGCCCCGCTCCCTAGGGCGCGCGCGCGCCGGGTCTCTGCGATTTAAAGGGCCACTGCGCCGCTGATTGGCGCAGTGGTTCCAATTAGTGTGTTCACCTGTGCACTTCCCTATATCACCTCACTTCCCCTGCACTCCCTTGCCGGATCTTGTTGCCATTGTGCCAGTGAAAGCGTTCCTTGTGTGTTCCTAGCCTGTGTTCCAGACCTTCTGCCGTTGCCCCTGACTACGATCCTTGCTGCCTGCCCCGACCTTCTGCTACGTCCGACCTTGCTTCTGCCTACTCCCTTGTACCGCGCCTATCTTCAGCAGCCAGAGAGGTGAGCCGTTGCTAGTGGATACGACCTGGTCACTACCGCCGCAGCAAGACCATCCCGCTTTGCGGCGGGCTCTGGTGAAAACCAGTAGTGGCTTAGAACCGGTCCACTAGCACGGTCCACGCCCATCCCTCTCTGGCACAGAGGATCCACTACCTGGAAGCCGAATCGTGACAATCCTGTCTGTGCGCTCGTCTATGCGCACGCTTCCAGCGGTGCCTGCTGTTGCGAATCGGAGCGCGCTTGTCGGCTCTGCCCGTGTCCCGTCTTGTGCGCATGCGCCGCTGTGTCATATCTTCGGGCGCATCGGCGCGCGCTCGGCTGGGATGTGTCTTGCCAGCTGTTAGCATCTATGTACAGCTGCAGCGGCGCGCATTGCTGACGTCAGCCAGTCCCGGCACAGTAGGGGGCCGGCAGGGGAATGCTTATTAGCCCGGGAGTCTGGCGTTGTTCAGCCACATTGCTGGGCAGCCGGGCTCTTGGACTAATAAGGTACTGTACTTTCTTCCTGCGGGTCCCTGTAGTCAGTAACACTTACACTACACTACATTGAGTTCTCCTTCCTCTGTTTCAGATGTCTTCTGATTCGGCAAGGAAGAAGAGATCCAAGTCTAAACATAGATGCTGTATAAATTGCAGTGAACCTTTACCTGACTCTTACCCATTTGATGATTGTGACTTTTGTTCCAAAAGTGGAAAGTCAGAAATTCCAATATCTAATAAAACCAAACGCTGTATCAGCTGTTTACATTATCTGTAGGAGGAATGGCCATCTAACATATGTGAGGCATGTTCACCCCCTGATAAATCAGGTTTTGAGGATGAGGCTAGAAACTTCTTTAGCTGGATGCGTAAGCGTATGTCAGATTCTGGGCCCGCTACGCGCAAGAAGTATATATATAAAAAAGAAAAAGCTGCTTCCTCATCATCTGATTCGGAATCAAACCATACTATGAAGAGAAATAAAAAAGGGGTCAAAAAATTGTCGTCATCATCCTCCGAGAGCACTTCTGAACCGTCGCACAAAAAGAGAAGGAGGCAGTCTAGCGTTCCCCTTTGAACCTGGCAGGTTGGTGGGAAAACATCTGGATAGAGTTTTGAAGGAAAATAAAAAGGATAGGGTGTTGTATTTACCACGGTCCTTTCGCAAGCCCTTTAAGACGAATCGCCCCCAGAAAGCAAAGAACAGCTTTAGGAAGCGTACTTATCCAGAGAGACCGAACAGATTTCAACCAAGATACCAGAACAAAGGGAAAAAGAATACCAATCCACTCCCAAACCAAAAAACAGAGTTCTGACGCCAGGATTGGGGAACCGGTAGGTGCAAGACTCTTAAAGTTTGCGCATGTATGGGAGAAAATAACCTCAGATGTGTGGGTAATGCAAATCATTCGCGAAGGTTATACTCTCGAATTTCAGCATCTCCCCAGGGACAGATTTCTACTAAATTCAGGACAAGACCAGCGAGTGCTTTCTCTCCTAACAGAATTCCTGGAAAAAGAGGCTCTCGAACCGGTTCCAAAAGAAGAAGAATTCAGAGGAGTTTACTCTCGTGTTTTTCCTGTGCCCAAACCAGAGGGAAAATGGCGATTAATTATCGATCTCAGGTATCTGAACAAGCACTTACGAAAAATAAAGTTCAGGATGGACACCATCAGGTCGGTATACGGGTTGGTGCAACAAGGAGAAGTGATGGCATCACTAGATTTAAAGGATGCCTATCTACACATCCCCATTGCATCACAAGACAGAAAATTCCTCAGGCTTGCTATTGCCTCAAAAGAAGGGTTTCGTCATTTCCAGTTTCGGGCTCTGCCATTCGGCCTTTCCCCTGCACCCCGAATTTTCACAAAAGTGGTAGTGGTCCTAGTAGCAGCCCTACGTCTGCAGACCATCAGGATCGTGCCATACCTGGACGACTGGTTAGTTGTTGCCACAACACCAGAAATATTAAGAATTCACATCCAGACTTGTATCCAGTTACTACAAAATGTAGGGTTCATTGTGAACTACCAAAAATCGGAGTTAACACCCTCAAGTCAAATGCAGTTTTTAGGACTCACCGTGGATCTCGAGAGAATGAAGATTTTCTTGCCCTCAACAAAAATTGTTCAGATAAGAGAAGCAATTCAGCAGGTATACAGAAATCCATCTATACCAGTGAGGAGAGCAATGAGCGTGTTGGGACTTTTGACGGCAACAATAGAAGCTGTGCCGTGGGCAAGAGCCCATTTCAGGGAGCTTCAACTGGAGATTCTCTCCCACAATCCTCAATTCAAGTCTCTGGATTCTATAATAACAATTTCCCTGAAGGTTCGTCACAGTTTACTTTGGTGGACCAAGAAGGCAAATCTGAATTCAGGCAAGAGATTCATCAACAACGAGCATGTACTAATTACTACGGATGCATCTGCTTCAGGTTGGGGTGCCCATTCAGGGAATACCTGGATTCAAGGAGTTTGGAACCCATCAGTGATGAAGAGATCCTCAAATTTCAAAGAGCTAAAGGCCATTCAGATGGCCCTCCTCCACAAGGAGTGCTCTGTCTCCAGAAGGTCTGTGCTCTTGCAGACAGACAACATCGCCGCAGCCTACTACATAAACAAGCAGGGCGGAACCCGATGTCGGTCTCTTCAACAGTTGTGTGCACAGATTATGACCTGGGCAGAAGATGTAGTGATAGATCTCCATGCTATACACATAAAGGGCTGCCTGAATATCCAAGCGGATCTTCTAAGTCGAGAGACTCTACAGTCGGGGGAGTGGTCATTAAATCCAAGATATTTCCAGATGTTGACAGACAGGTGGGGGATTCCAGAAATAGATTTAATGGCAACTCGGAGGAATCGCAAGTTGGAGAAGTTCGGTTCATTAATCAAGTACGATCAACCGGACGTATTAGACGCTTTTTCTATACCTTGGAAGAACAGATTTGTCTACCTGTACCCTCCACTTCCGGTGTTGCCGAAGGTCTTGAGCAAAATCCTTTTGGAGTCTCCCAAGGTCATTCTAATAGCACCATTTTGGCCACGTCGAGCTTGGCTACCAACAATTTTGCAGCTGTCCGAAGGGAGATATTGGAAGTTGCCACCAGTCCCGGACCTTCTTCTACAGAAAACATTCTGTCACCCTCATCCGGAACGATTGCATCTAACGGCCTGGTTACTGAAGGGGAAAGGCTAAAACTTTTGGGACTATCGGATAATGTAGTAAAGACTCTACTGGCCTCTAGAAAGTCTTCAACTAACTTTATTTATTCTAGACTGTGGAGAAAATTTCAAGCATGGCTTACAGCATCTAATCTGCAACTATCTTTGTCTGCAGTCCTCCAATTTCTTCAGTCAGGATATGATAAAGGACTTAAAGCAAATACCTTGAGGGTACACTTAACAGCAATAAATGCTATGACAGAGGGAAAGTTTAATAATCAGCCTCTTATTGTAAGATTTTTCAAGGCTTTAAGAAATCTCAACCCTTCTGTTCGTCCGCCGGTAGCCTCCTGGGATTTGTGTCTGGTGCTAAATGCACTTACATTACCACCATTTGAACCAATTGAAGAAATAGAATTTAAGTGGTTATCTATGAAAGTTCTATTTCTCGTGGCAGTAACCTCTGCCAAAAGACTTGGAGAGATGCAAGCACTTTCATCCCGGGAACCATACCTAAAAATTCTACCGGATGGTGTGAGGCTGAGAACAATGCCCTCATTTGTTCCGAAAGTACCCTCTACGGCTAATGTGAATAGGGAATCTTTTTACCGAATTTTTACCCCAATCCGGATTCAGAAGATGAGTTGCGATATCACACATTGGATGTAAAGCGGAGTTTATTGTGTTACCTTCATCGTGTGCAAGAATTTCGTAGAGATGAAAACCTATTTATTATAACAGCCGGAGCTAAGAAAGGTCTAAAAGCATCTAAAGACACGTTGGCACGATGGATCCGTACTACCATCATAGAAACCTACACTATCCAAGGGAAGGATCCTCCTCATCCTCTTAGAGCGCACTCCACTCGCTCAACCTCAACATCTTGGGCTGAAAGAGAGCAGGTGTCCTTGACAGAGATTTGTAATGCTGCGTCCTGGTCGACGACATCTACCTTCGCAAGACATTATCGGCTGGATCTCCAGTCCAAGAGCCCAGCCTTCAGCACCGGGGTCTTGTCCGCTGTGCATAAATAATGCCCCCCCTTTTTTGTCTATGTTAAATCCCTTCTGTGCTGCCGTAGGGGACGAAGAGGAAAGTTGGTATTTATACTTACCGTAATTCTACTTTCCTCGAGTCCCCGAAGGCAGCACAATACCCACCCAATAAAGTTTGTTTTTGCATCAGTCAGTCTATTTTATTACACATGGTGGATTGTATGCGGGGTCTGTATATAGAACTAGGGGTAGGAATCAATTAAATAATGAATTATGTTAATCTAGATGGGCGGTCCTAGTGGGAGGTCAGGAGACCGGAATATCCCTTCTGTGCTGCCTTCGGGGACTCGAGGAAAGTAGAATTACGGTAAGTATAAATACCAACTATATGTGTCCTGTATATAATATACCTATATGTGTCCTGTATATAAGATACCTATATGTGCCCTGTATATAGTATACCTATATGTGCCATGTATATAGTATACCTATATGTGTCCTGTATAGAATATAACTATATGTGTCCTGTATATAATATACCTATATGTGTCCTGTAGATAATATACCTATATGCGTCCTGTAGATAATATACCCATATGTGTCCTGTAGATAATATACCTATATGTGTCCTGTAGATAATATACCTATATGTGCCATGTATATAGTATACCTATATGTGTCCTGTATATAATATACCTATATGCGTCCTGTAGATAATATACCTATATGCTTCCTGTAGATAATATACCTATATGTGTCCTGTATATAATATACCTATATGTGTCATGTATATAAGATACCTATATGTGCCCTGTATATAATATACCTATATGTGGGCTTTATATAATATACCTATATGTGTCCTGTATATAATATACCTATATGTGCCCTGTATATAGTATACATATATGTGCCCTGTATATATAATGTACATATATGTGTCCTGTATATAATATACCTATATGTGCCCTGTATATAGTATACCTATATGTGCCCTGTATATAATATACCTATATGTGCCCTGTATATATAATGTTCATATATGTGTCCTGTATATAAAATACCTATATGTGCCCTGTATATAGTATACCTATATGTGCCCTGTATATAATATACCTATATGTGTCCTGTATATATAATGTACATATATGTTTCCTGTATATAAAATACCTATATGTGCCCTGTATATAGTATACCTATACGTGCCCTGTATATAATATACCTATATGTGTCCTGTATATATAATATACCTATATGTGTCCTGTATATAGTATACCTATATGTGTCCTGTATAGAATATAACTATATGTGTCCTGTATAGAATATACCTATATGTGTCCTGTAGATAATATACCTATATGTATCCTGTATATAATATACCTATATGTGGGCTTTATATAATATACCTATATGTGTCCTGTATATAAGATACCTATATGTGCCCTGTATATAGTATACCTATATGTGCCATGTATATAGTATACCTATATGTGCCATGTATATAGTATAACTATATGTGTCCTGTATAGAATATAACTATATGCGTCCTGTATATAATATACCTATATGTGTCCTGTAGATAATATACCTATATGCGTCCTGTAGATAATATACCTATATGTGTCCTGTAGATAATATACCTATATGTGTCCTGCAGATAATATACCTATATGTATCCTGTATATAGTATACCTATATGTGGGCTTTATATAATATACCTATATGTGTCCTGTAGATAATATACCTATATGTGCCCTGTATATAATATACCTATATGTGTCCTGTATATAATATACCTGTATGTGCCCTGTATATAATATACCTATATGTGCCCTGAATGTAATATTCCTATATGTGTCCTGTATATAATATACCTATATGTGCCCTGTATATAGTATACCTATATGTGCCTTGTATATAATATACCTATATGTGTCCTGTATATAATATACCTATATGCGTCCTGTAGATAATATACCTATATGCGTCCTGTAGATAATATACCTATATGTGCCCTGTATATAATATACCTATATGTGCCATGTATATAGTATACCTATATGTGTCATGTATATAATATACCTATATGCGTCCTGTATATAATATACCTATATGTGTCCTGTATATAATATACCTATATGTGCCCTGTAGATAATATACCTATATGCGTCCTGTAAATAATATACCTATATGTGTCCTGTAGATAATATACCTATATGTGCCATGTATATAGTATACCTATATGTGTCCTGTATATAATATACCTATATGCGTCCTGTAGATAATATACCTATATGTGTCCTGTAGATAATATACCTATATGTGTCCTGTATATAATATACCTATATATGTCCTGTATATAAGATACCTATATGTGCCCTGTATATAATATACCTATATGTGGGCTTTATATAATATACCTATATGTGTCCTGTATATAATATACCTATGTGTTCCCTGTATATAGTTTACCTATATGTGCCCTGTATATAATATACCTATATGTGTCCTGTATATATAATGTACATATATGTGTCCTGTATATAAAATACCTATATGTGCCCTGTATATAATATACCTATATGTGCCCTGTATAAAATATACCTATATGTGCCCTGTATATAATATACCTATATGTGCCCTTTATATAGTATACCTATATGTGGGATGTTTATAATATACCTATATGTGCCCTGTATATAATATACCTATATGTGCCCTGTATATAATATACCTATATGTGCCCTGTATATAATATACCTATATGTGCCCTGTATATAATATACCTATATGTGCCCTGTATATAATATACCTATATGTGCCCTGTATAAAATATACCTATATGTGCCCTGTATAAAATATACCTATATGTGCCCTGTATAAAATATACCTATATGTGCCCTGTATATAATATACCTATATGTGCCCTGTATATAATATAACTATATGTGCCCTGTATATAATATAACTATATGTGCCCTGTATATAATATACCTATATGTGCCCTGTATATAATATACCTATATGTGCCCTGTATATAATATAACTATATGTGCCCTGTATATAATATACCTATATGTGCCCTGTATATAATATACCTATATGTGCCCTGTATATAATATACCTATATGTGCCCTGTATATAATATACCTATATGTGCCCTGTATATAATATACCTATATGTGCCCTGTATATAATATACCTATATGTGCCCTGTAGAGAATATACCTATATGTGCCCTGTATATAATATAACTATATGTGCCCTGTATATAATATACCTATATGTGCCCTGTATACAATATACTACATACTATATTAAGGGGGTTTGCGACTTTTTTACGAAAGTCTCAGTTGATAAATTCATTACCACTGCACAAGACTAGCCCTTAACATCGATGTAAATCGAAAAGGTACAGCGATATGCCTAAATAGAGACAAATCTACACACAAAAACAGCTCTAAAGACAATGATAAAGGCCCCAATTATTCCTACTAATGGAGTCTCAACTAAATATTGATAAGCACTGTATGGCAGTATTATATAAGCACTGTATGGCAGTATTATATAAGCACTGTATGGCAGTATTATATGAGCAGTGTATGGCAGTATTATATAAGCACTGTATGGCAGTATTATATAAGCACTGTATGGCAGTATTATATAAGCACTGTATGGCAGTATTATATAAGCACTGTATGGCAGTATTATATAAGCACTGTATGACAGTATTTTATAAGCACTGTATGGCAGTATTATATGACCACTGTATGACAGTATTATATAAGGATTGTATGACAGTATTATATAAGCACTGTATGACAGTATTATATGAGCACTGTATGACAGTATTATATAAGCACTGTATGGCAGTATTATATGACCACTGTATTACAGTATTATATAAGCACTGTATGACAGTATTATATAAGCATTGTATGACAGCATTATATAAGCACTATATGACAGTATTATATGACCACTGTATGGCAGTATTATATAAGCATTGTATGACAGTATTATATAAGCACTGTATGGCAGTATTATATGAGCACTGTATGACAGTATTATATAAGCATTGTATGACAGTATTATATAAGCACTGTATGGCAGTATTATATAAGCTATGTATGGCAGTATTATATAAGCATTGTATGGCAGTATTATATAAGCATTGTATGGCAGTATTATATAAGCTATGTATGGCAGTATTATATAAGCACTGTATGGCAGTATTATATAAGCACTGTATGGCAGTATTATATAATCTATGTATGGCAGTATTATATAAGCACTGTATGGCAGTATTATATAAGCACTGCATGGCAGTATTATATAAGTACTGTATGGCAGTATTATATAAACACTATATGACAGTATTATATAAGCTATGTATGGCAGTATTATATAAGCACTGTATGGCAGTATTATATAAGCACTGTATGGCAGTATTATATAAGTACTGTATGGCAGTATTATATAAGCTATGTATGGCAGTATTACATGAGCACTGTATGACAGTATTACATGAGCACTGTATGGAAGTATTATATAAGCACTGTATGGCAGTATTATATAAGCACTGTATGGCAGTATTATATAAGCACTGTATGGCAGTATTATACAAGCACTATATGGCAGTATTATATAAGCTATGTATGGCAGTATTATATAATCACTGTATGGCAGTATTATATAAGCACTGTATGGCAGTATTATATAAGCACTGTATGGCAGTATTATATAAGCACTGTATGGCAGTATTATATAAGCACTGTATGGCAGTATTATATGAGCAGTGTATGGCAGTATTATATAAGCACTGTATGGCAGTATTATATGAGCAGTGTATGGCAGTATTATATAAGCACTGTATGGCAGTATTATATGAGCAGTGTATGGCAGTATTATATAAGCACTGTATGGCAGTATTATATGAGCAGTGTATGGCAGTATTATATGAGCAGTGTATGGCAGTATTATATGAGCAGTGTATGGCAGTATTATATAAGCACTGTATGGCAGTATTATATAAGCACTGTATGGCAGTATTATATGAGCAGTGTATGGCAGTATTATATAAGCACTGTATGGCAGTATTATATGAGCAGTGTATGGCAGTATTATATAAGCACTGTATGGCAGTATTATATGAGCAGTGTATGGCAGTATTATATAAGCACTGTATGGCAGTATTATATGAGCAGCGTATGGCAGTATTATATAAGCACTGTATGGCAGTATTATATGAGCAGTGTATGGCAGTATTATATAAGCACTGTATGGCAGTATTATATGAGCAGTGTATGGCAGTATTATATAAGCACTGTATGGCAGTATTATATGAGCAGTGTACTGCAGTATTAGGAGTAGTTTAGACAGTATTTGAGTCTGTCTGAGATTCTGCATATTCACAGTGAATGAATAATTTTAATTAAGAAATGTAAATAGCAAGTTAGGTCTTTATCTAAATCAACTAGATTAGGAGGGGAAAGGAAGGGAGGGGTAAAGAGGGGTATAAAATAACGTCTTACTCCTGTCTTGTGGAGCGTAGCACCCTTTTCCTCCAGGAACACTTGAGTTGAAGCAGCATCCTTTGTCATAACACTCTCTGGCGCTTATTCCGGGGTCACCACATGCTTTCCTGTTATAGCGGTTCACACTACACTGGGCCTTGTCTGCAACACAAAGTCATTACTACTGATGTATGATTACTGGACCCATGTCTGCAGTGCTATAGTACTTACTAGTTGTCTGTTCATAGAAGCACGAGATCGCCCCAATTTTACTGGAGTCATAGCAGCACTTTCTCTTTTTGCAGTCTTCAAGACTAATCCCTGGATATCCACATTCCCGTCTTTGCTGAGGAGATCCTCCACACTCATTAACTGTTACCAATAAAAAAGAAAACATTTTTTGTGGCCTTATAATACGACTTGAGTTGATTTACAGTATTCCTGAATCCTCTACAGTAAGGAGTCTACTGTGTCATGGTATAGACCCATAAAACAGTGTCCATGCATTTCTATGGGCCCATCTTCATATGACAGCAGTTTTATATGATAGTATTTAAATGGGTATTCTGGGCAAAAACATCTTATCCCCTATCTAAAGGATAGGGGATAAGATGTCTGATTGCAGGGGGGCCCGCTGCTGGGACCCCCCGCGATCTCCCTGCAGCACCCGCAATGCGGGTGCTGCAGGGAGATCGCGAGGGGTCCCAGCAGCGGGACCCCCCCGCGATCAGACATCTTATCCCCTATCCTTTTGGATAGGGGATAATATGTTTTTGCCCGGAATACCCCTTTAATGCATTCAATCAAGAAGTCTTCACTTTCGTTTTTCACATTTTGTTACGTTGCGCCTTGTGCTAAAATGAGAAAAAATGAAGTTTCCCTCATTAATCTGCACTCAATACCCCATAAACAAACAAAGTGAGAACAGAATGTAAGACATGTTTGCTAACTTATTGAGAAGGAAACTCAAATGTTGCAGTGACATAAGTATTCAGACCCTGAACCTTTACTCAGTACTTAGTTGAAGTCCATCTGGCAGTGATTACAGTCTCCTTTCTTCTTGGGGCTGATGCCACAAGATTTACACACTTGGACTTGGTGATTTTCCTCTATTCTTCTATACAGACCCTCTCAAGCTCAGTCAGGTTGGATGGGGACCAATGGTGGAAGCCATTTTCATGTCTCTACAAAGATGTTCAGTTTGATTCAAGTCAGGCTAGGGTCTGGCTGGGCCACTAAAGAACATTCACAGAGTTGGCCCTAAACCACACCTGTGTTATCCTGACTGTGTGCTTAAAGGGGTACTCTGGCCCTAAGACATATTATCCTTTCTCCAAAGGATATGGGATAAGATGTCTGATCGCGGGGGTCCTGCCACTGGGGACCCCCGCAATCTCTCATGCAGACACCCACCTGTGCCAATGTTCGCTCTGTGTCTGAAGGGTGACGACTACAGGGCCAGAGTTTTGCGATGTCATGACTCCGCCCCTTGTGATGTTAAGCTCTGCCCCCTCAATACAATTCTATGAGAAGTGGAGTGACACCCTAAAGTCTGGGGGTGTTTCTTCAGGACCATGACAAACTTGCTCCTCTCCTCCCCCCTCCCTTGCCATGAGGTTTGCCAAACATTTTTACATTTGCAAAGCTTTGTGCCTAAAGTGCATGCATAAGATTCCCAGTTGCCCGCTCTATAACACCCTTGTTTACTTGCCCTGTCAATTGGATCTCACTATATGGTGCCCACTTCTGCCACCCCAGCTCCATATCTAAATGTACTTTGTTATGGAAAAAGCATTTATTGTGTTTCTCACTTTATAATGCCATTGTAGCTTTAATGTCATGTGAAAAGTTGATGGCATTTCTTTATGAGGATGGGTAGAGAAACCACATGAGCAGTCCAACCAATCAGGGCCCTCCAACCCTGCCTCCACCCAGGTCTGACTAGACAGGGAGGAGTTGCCCAGCCCAAGACCAAGTGCCTAAATTATTGGATTAAGAGCAACTATACTCTTAACACAGACCCCTGTGACCAGGTCGTCAGTCCAGTCTAAGTCAAGCTTTGGGGAAAAATAAAAGTATCTGACAGGCCCCATAGCACTCAAGTATAAAAGGTGTGAAGATTAAATGACTCAGATCAGCAAAATCATAAAGCATAACAAACAAATAAAAAGCAAATGAAGAATAAAAAATGAGCAATTTAGTTAATTCTTTAATAATAGGAGATTTAGAAAAAAGCCACATCTGTCCGTTGTATTCCACCCTGGCGGTAAGCACCAAAATTGGAATTGTGGTCGTGGCTTAGATGGAACACGTACTTACCAACGTATGTTCTAACAACCTACCCTACGGTCTGAGGTGTACCAAAACCGTAAAGCGTGGGCACGCCTATAGAGGGCATGCCCTACTGAAAGCTGAAATAAAGGGCGGGATTAGGGTGGGTTTCATACAACCCACATACGCCCTGATTGCTGCAGGAGGGGGGTATTTATAGGAAACCGCCCCCTCCCACAAATACAGCCCAAGGGCTTAACACTTGTGGCCGTGGCTTAGATGGAACACGTACTTACCAACGTATGTTCTAACAACCTACCCTATGGTCTGAGCTGTGCCAAAACCGTAAAGCATGGGCACGCCTATAGAGGGCAAAAGACAACGTGTTTAGGTAAAATATTTATTTAGATCGTAAGCAGTTACAAAGCCAAATACGTAAACACATGAGCCACCTCGACATGCGGGTTGGGAATGTACCTGGCATAACAGAACGACTTCCACCTACCCATGGCCTTGATTAAGTATGCAGGCACTTTGTGCTGGGAAGCAGCTGAGGCTGCCCCCATGTGAAACTAATGACCCGAAATGAGCTTCGGGTCATGCCCTAAAGCAGCCACTAGAGTGCGGACTTTCTGAACGAAGCAGGAGGTGGACAGCGGCAGCTGACCCACCGGGAGTAGCAGACTGGTAGGAGAGGCGTGTGCGCTGGCAACTAGGAGGGCGTCCAAGACTGTCACCGGGCACCACCCGGTGGGAAAGAAGGTGACCTGAACCTCATGCCGTGACGTCTTGGTGGAGGTGAGTGTGAGGACCCTGGTGTGACCCCTGCTGGACAACTGTCCTCTGACCAACCCTGTCCCTGTGTGGGAGGAGTGTGTGTACTCCCCGGTTCGTAGGAACCCGTAGAAGCCCATGTAAATGGCAGCTTTAATGACTAGGCTAAGAAGTAAACCGAAAGGGGAGGAGTCCAACATATCGGACATGCCCCTATACAGCTCTCCTGAGACAGGAACCCTGGTGGGCACCTTAGCAGGTGCCACATTGCTGATGCCCTTCAGTATGGCCTTGATAGGATGGGCCTCAAACAGTGAGGGAGTACCCGGGTGCTGCATGGCCGTAAAATGTTGAACCCCTGCTAAATACCCCTTGATGGTGCTGTGAGACAGTGCTAAGGTAGAGTGGCAAAAAGCAACAAATCTAAGTAGGGAAGGGATGTAACCGGTATTGTCCTCTGGGTGTGCAGCCAGAAACTGCTGATAAGCGTTCCAAGCTACCTGGTAACGACATTTGCTGGTGGCTGAGAGGGAACTGGTGATGAGGTTATTGACCAGAAGTCTGAACCGAGTTAGCCCATCACCAGCGACTGGAACAGGGGTACTGGTGTGCCGACTGGATCCGCCCCTGGTGACACCTGGAAGAAAAGAACTGTGTTAGCCCGTGAGAGAGCATCAGCTGCAATGTTGCGTGAACCCTCGATAAAAGTGGCCGTGAACTGAAAGTTGTAACGCAAGGACAGCCACACCAACCTCCTGCGAGGACTTGGACCTACCCTTATTGAGAATCTCCACTGTGGCCTGGTTGTCACACACGAACATGACCAGTTGGCGAGACCAGCCCTGCCCCCACACCTGAGCTGCCACCACTATGAGGAAAATTTGAAATAAAGCCGAGCACGTAGCAAAGACCGGGATCTGAATGACCTGCTGCGGCCAACGATTGACCACCCAGTGAACAACAAAAATAGCAGCGAACCCGATTAAAGAGGACGCATTGGTGAACACCCTAGGAGACGAGTCTGATGCCACTGGATCAAAAAAGGACACGCCATTCCAGGATTCTAGAAACTGCTGCCACATCAGAAGATCCTCTACCGCCTCATGACCTACCTGAATGAGGCTGTCCTGGCAGGGTGCTGCTGACAACAGAGCCAGCAGCCTGGAGACAAAAGCCCGACCCTGAGGAATGATCCTCATGGCAAATGCCAGCATGCCCAGTAGACTCTGCAACTCTACCCTAGTAGTATCTTGGGACCGGGTGAACTTACCTATCACCGTCCTGATCCTATCCAACTTCTCCTGGGGCAACCTAGCTTCCATCTTGGCCCCGTCCAACACTACCCCTAGAAATATCAGACAATTGACGGGACCCTCCACTTTCTTAGGAGAAACCGGAACCCCTAGAGACTGGAAAAGCTGCAGCTAGCTGACATGGGACAACCCCTGGTGGCTCAATTAGCAGAAAGTCATCTAGGTAGTGGAGCACATGTCTGCACCCCACCACCCGCTCGAGAGCCCAGTGTAGGGCTATAGCCAGCTGGTCAAAGAGCCAAGGACTACTCTTCGAACCGAATGTGAGCCTGACTGCGAAGTAGTACTTGTCCTCCCATTTGATGCCACACCACTGCCACAGGTCCGGTTTGACTGGAAGGAGCTTGAAGGCATCTGCGATGTCGATTTTAGACAAAAACACCCCCGGCCCTAACAGAGGGTTAACCTCTAAGCGCAGCACAGCAACATCGGCAGCACCTCAGCTCACACTGAGCGGCGCGAGCTGCTGCCTGCCCTCCCCTAAAGCCACGCCCCCCGCAGAGAAAACCGCCTCCCCTGCAAGGGATGTGACCGCCGGGTGTAGACATGCCCAGAGCGGCGTCCCCGCTACACAGCTATGCGGCGCCAGCCACACCTGAACTGGCGGCGCGACACACCGCGAAGTGGAGCGCACCGAGAGGTACGTGGGAAACCAAGTACGAGGCCCCGTGAGTACCCGCACCCATCCCCGGAGGCCCCCCGTCCTGACGTGATGCGTAGCGTGCCCCCCCGCTGCTGCAAGCGAGTAAAGCCCGCAGTGGGGGAGACACTGATCACAACAGAACTGGGCACAATTAGGAGTGAAATGAGAGGGATGTGACAAGAGCAGGGACCCCTTGGGGACAGCGGCTGGCACGGCAGCCAGTGACATGTAGACAACATAGCAGGGCCGAGACGGCGCTTACCTGACAAAACGCCGGAGCGGGCAGGAACAAAACACACGGAGGAACACACGGACACGTGGAACAGCATCGGGAACGTATGAGCTAACTGCAGTGTAAACACTGCACAACGCCACATACGCCCTGATTGCTGCAGGAGGGGGGTATTTATAGGAGACCGCCTTCTCCCACAAATACAGCCCAAGGGCTTAACACTTCCTATTGTGAAGCAGCTCAAGTCACCGTAAGTCAACTCCCATTAAGTCAAGTCTAGTCAAGTCTAGTCAAGTCATAGTCGGTCAAGACTACAAGTCCCAGCCAGCCCTTAAATGCAACTTAGGTTTCTTGCTTCATCCACTGCTACAATTGCACATCTGTTTGTGCCTCTGAACTGTACTGTCTACATTACTATCCTGCAATTGTTCCAATTCCAGTTACAAGTGGTTAACGTAGCCTGGCATTTGATGAATTATTTCCTAGCACTTGGTGACCGGCAACCACTTTCCTTGGAGTCTGGTAGGTTAACACTCCTGGTATCATGAACATTCACTAATAGTCACATCACTCACAAGTCTACAATACACACCATTCCTTTACCCTACTATAGTGGCATTCGCTGGGGTGGAGGTGAGTTGATCGCAGACCCGACAATGACACTTGGAGATATATATAGCAGGACTGTCGGGCTGCTGATCTGTACATGTATTATATTCCTTCGTGTCCCGCTCTGCATCTCTTTTAGAAGGCATTATCACAGGTCCTCAACGTACAGATCCTGGACTCTGTGTTGATAACTAGAGATGGGCGAACTGAAGCTGACGAAATTGAATTCGCACTGA
This sequence comes from Hyla sarda, assembly GCF_029499605.1. NCBI lineage: Eukaryota > Metazoa > Chordata > Amphibia > Anura > Hylidae > Hyla > Hyla sarda. Next base: position 36,892,275 of record NC_079194.1, read on the forward strand.
ATTTCTTGAAAAATTTGATTCTGAACGAATCCGAATTTCCTCGTGCTTTGTGGTTACGAATCGCTTCATTCACTACATTTTGTGCGGGCCGGGGGGCTAAAATGGCATGTGAGGACATGGGGCATGGAAGTCTGGGAAGGTGGGAAGGCGGGAAGGCGGGATCACCCTGAATCACATGGTGGCATGCAGCCAATCAGCAGCCAGAAAGCCCTGTGATATCACAGTCCTAAATATTTGGCAGCCATTACCGAAGACGGGCATTTCTCAGAATGTTTTGCTGAGAGAGCAGAGACTGTGTGTGCACACTAATCACCGTTACTGACAATACAGATCTTTTAAGCAGCAAATCCATTCACCTCAAGCCCGCATTCGTTCTGGCTAGAGAGAGAGCAGACACTGTGTGGTCACTAATCAGCATTACTGACAATACAGAGAGATCAGCACAGGGGAAATCCATTGACCTCAAGCCCGCATCACTGCAATCAGGCAGGGAGAGTTTAGAAGTCGTTTCATAATCTGCAAATTGAGATCATCACAGGAAGCACTCCCCATTTAAAGACTGCAGGCAACCATAGTGCAGGCAGGGACAGTTCAGAGAGAGAGAGTACACTTTTTTCTGTTGCAACTGTACTGAGGTTTATTGCTGTAAAAAAAAATTGAAATATATACACACTCCGCAGTTCTACGTTTTTTCTGGTTAAAGCTAAGAGGGGGCAGTAAGTGTAAAAGCACTAAAAGACTTACGCACTAGATTGTTACGCTTATATATATATATACGCACTTCGCTGTTGCACATGTTTTCTGTTTCAAGCGTGTTGTGGTTTGCTCATTTAAAAGCAGGGCTATATATATATATACACACATTGAGTGTTCCGCAAGTTTCTGTTGATTGGTTAATTCGTCATCCACTTCATCACAAGTGACATCCGACACCAAGCACTTGCACAGACATTTTGGAGGGAAGGGGCTCAGGTAAAAAGGGCACTTCTCATAATTTAAAAAATGTCTGTCAGACTTATTAGGTATGCTCTGCAGAAAGCAGGAGTGACGTCACAGGAGAGAGGTGCTGCGGCCCAGGGACACAGTGGACCTCTTGAAAGGCCTCCTTGACATTTCTAGCCCTCATAAAAGTGGTTGTTTTTGTAAAATAAAGTCAAGAACAGCTTCTGTGAAGGTATGTCATGTATATCTACACTTTGGCTGTGCCCCCAGTTTTATTTACAGAAATCATGTGACAGATGCACTATAATATACGGTATTATAGAGGAGATTTATCAAAACCTGGGCAGAGGAAGAGCGGTGCATTCCTCCATAGCAACCAATCAGATTTCTTCTTTTATTTTGCAGAGGGCTTTTCCTCTGCAAAGGTTTAGATAAATCTCCCCTAATAAGCCTAGGTCTGACCTTCATATGACAGAATGTGCACCGTACCCGGCCTCACCCATCACCGATTACCAAGCACCCACTCCATGTGGGAATCTCCACACAGTCCTAGTTCTCACACTGAAGAGATGGGCACCACACAAATATATGCTACAATATACTAGAATTGGCAAAAAAAAAAAAACTAGGATGTGAGAACAAAGAATTATAAATATGCAGAAGATAGGCGGGCATAGCACGGCATACAGGACAGAGGCAGGTAAGTTTGGCAAACTGACTCCGCCTCCATTGCGCACAAGACTGACTTTGCATACTAGCAATGGGGGCAATATCTAGAAAACGGCTGGACTTATTTTAGTAAGTACAACATTATTTTTCTCATGTTCACCTGCACTATAACACTGTGTATTGGGTTTAGTGCAAGTAAACAGCCTATAAGTATCCCTTCAATTATATACCGTACCCCCATTAATCAACTATATAGTATTATTTAACCCCTTGGGGACCGAGGGTTTTTCCATTTTTGTACTTTCGTTTTTTCCTCCTTACCTTTTAAAAATCATAACCCTTTCAATTTTGCACCTAAAAATCCATATGATGGATTATTTTTTGCGCCATCAATTCTACTTTGTAATGACATCAGTCATTTTACCCAAAAATCTACGGCGAAACGGGAAAAAATATCATTGTGCGACAAAATTGAAGAAAAAACGCCATTTTGTAACTTTTGGGGGCTTCCGTTTGTTTTTCCTTAAAAATGAAACCTTATCTTTATTCTGTAGGTCCATACGATTAAAATGATACCCTACTTTTATAGGTTTGATTTTGTCAAACTTCTGGAAAAAATCATAACTACATGCAGGAAAATTTATGCGTTTAAAATAGTCATCTTCTGACCTCTATAATTTTTTATTCTTCCACGTATGGGGCGGTATGAGGGCTCATTTTTTGCGCTGATTTCTGAAGTTTTTAGTGGTATTCATTTTGTATTGATCAGTCTTTTTGATTGCTTTTTATTCCTTTTTTCATAATATAAAAAGTGACCAAAAATACGCTATTTAGGAATTTTTTGGTGCGTACGCCATTGGCCGTGCGGTTTAATTAACAATATATTTTTATAACTCGGACATTTACGCACGCGGCGATATCACATATGTTTATTTTTATTTACACTGTTTTTTTTTTTAAATGGGAACAGGTGGGTGATTCCAACTTTTATTAGGGAAGGGGTTAAATGATCTTTATTCACTTTCTTTTGCAGTGTTATAGCTCCCATAGGGGGCTATAACACTGCACACACTGATCGTTTACATTGATCTCATAGGAAACAATTGATCGATGATTCTGCCGCTTGACTGCTCATGCCTGGATCTCAGGCACTGAGCAGTCATTCGGCGATCGGACAACAGGAGGCAGGTAACGGGACCCTCCTGCTGTCCTACAGCTGTTCAGGATGCCACGATTTCACCGCGGCAATCCCGAACAGCCCACTGAGCTAGCAGTTTACTTTCATTTTAGACACACCGTTCAACTTTGAACGCTGCGTCTAAAGAGTTAATAGCGTGTGGCAGCGGGTCCCGGCCTTGTTAGAGTGGCCCCGCGTTATAGAAAGGGAATGGGCGGAGGGCGTACAGGTACGCCCTTCGTCCCCAACAGGTTAACTATATATCATGCCACCATTAAGGATGTATACACTGTGCCAGCATACATGAAGAATATATTGTGTGTCACGATGCCGGCTGGCAGGTAGTGGACCCTCTGTGCCAGAGAGGGATTGGCGTGGACCGTGCTAGTGGACCGGTTCTAAGCCACTACTGGTTTTCACCAGAGCCCGCCGCAAAGCGGGATGGTCTTGCTGCGGCGGTAGTGACCAGGTCGTATCCACTAGCAACGGCTCACCTCTCTGGCTGCTGAAGATAGGCGCGGTACAAGGGAGTAGGCAGAAGCAAGGTCGGACGTAGCAGAAGGTCGGGGCAGGCAGCAAGGATCGTAGTCAGGGGCAACGGCAGAAGGTCTGGAAACACAGGCAAGGAACACACAAGGAACGCTTTCACTGGCACTAAGGCAACAAGATCCGGCAAGGGAGTGCAAGGGAAGTGAGGTAATATAGGGAAGTGCACAGGTGATTACCCTAATTGGAACCACTGCGCCAATCAGCGGCGCAGTGGCCCTTTAAATCGCAGAGACCCGGCGCGCGCGCGCCCTAGGGAGCGGGGCCGCGCGCGCCGGGACAGAACAGACGGGGAGCGAGTCAGGTAGGGGAGCCGGGGTGCGCATCGCGAGCGGGCGCTACCCGCATCGCGAATCGCATCCCGGCTGGCAGCGGGATCGCAGCGCCCCGGGTCAGAGGACGTGACCGGAGCGCTGCAGCGGAGGGAGTGAAGCGAGCGCTCCGGGGAGGAGCGGGGACCCGGAGCGCTCGGCGTAACAGTACCCCCCCCCCCTTGGGTCTCCCCCTCTTCTTGGAGCCTGAGAACCTGAGGAGCAGACTTTTGTCAAGGATGTTGTCCTCAGGTTCCCAGGATCTCTCTTCAGGACCACAACCCTCCCAGTCTACTAAAAAAAAAATTTTCCCTCTGACCTTTTTGGCAGCCAAAATTTCCTTGACCGAGAAGACGTCCGAGGAGCCGGAAACAGGAGTGGGAGGAACAGATTTGGGAGAAAAACGGTTGAGGATGAGTGGTTTGAGAAGAGAGACGTGAAAGGCATTAGGGATACGAAGAGAAGGAGGAAGAAGAAGTTTATAAGAGACAGGATTAATTTGACACAAAATTTTGAAAGGACCAAGATAGCGTGGTCCCAACTTGTAGCTAGGGACACGGAAGCGGACATATTTAGCGGAGAGCCATACCTTGTCTCCAGGGGAAAAAACGGGGGGAGCTCTTCTTTTCTTATCCGCGAACCTCTTCATGCGTGAAGAAGCCTGTAAGAGAGAATTTTGGGTCTCTCTCCATATAATGGAAAGGTCACGAGAAATTTCATCCACAGCGGGCAGACCAGAGGGCAAGGGGGTAGGGAGGGGGGGAAGAGGGTGACGGCCGTACACCACGAAAAATGGGGATTTGGAGGAAGATTCAGAGACCCTGAAGTTATACGAGAATTCGGCCCATGGAAGGAGATCTGCCCAGTCATCCTGGCGGGAGGAAACAAAATGTCGCAAATAATCACCCAAGATCTGGTTAATTCTTTCTACTTGTCCATTGGATTGAGGATGATATGCAGAGGAAAAATTTAATTTAATCTTGAGTTGTTTACAGAGAGCCCTCCAGAATTTAGACACGAATTGGACGCCTCTATCCGAGACAATCTGCGTAGGCAACCCGTGAAGACGAAAAATGTGTACAAAAAATTGTTTAGCCAACTGAGGCGCAGAAGGAAGACCAGGAAGAGGGATGAAATGTGCCATTTTGGAGAATCGATCAACGACCACCCAAATAACAGTGTTGCCACGGGAAGGGGGTAAATCAGTAATAAAATCCATACCAATCAGAGACCAAGGCTGTTCGGGGACAGGCAGAGGATGAAGAAAACCAGCGGGCTTCTGGCGAGGAGTCTTATCCCGGGCACAGATAGTGCAGGCTCGCACAAAGTCCCCAACATCCGTCTCCAGAGTCGGCCACCAATAGAAGCGGGAGATGAGTTGCACAGATTTCTTGATGCCCGCATGACCTGCGAGATGGGAGGAGTGACCCCATTTGAGGATTCCGAGGCGTTGGCGTGGAGAAACAAAGGTCTTTCCTGGAGGAGTCTGCCTGATGGAGGCAGGAGAAGTGGAGATCAGGCAGTCAGGTGGAATGATGTGTTGCGGAGGGAGATCAACTTCTGAGGCATCCGAGGAACGAGAGAGAGCATCGGCCCTAATGTTCTTATCGGCAGGACGAAAGTGAATCTCAAAATTAAATCGGGCAAAGAACAGAGACCACCGGGCCTGGCGAGGATTTAGCCGTTGGGCAGACTGGAGGTAGGAGAGGTTCTTGTGGTCGGTGTAGATAATAACAGGAAATCTTGATCCCTCCAGCAGATGCCTCCATTCCTCAAGTGCTAATTTAATGGCTAAAAGCTCTCGATCCCCGATGGAGTAGTTCCTCTCCGCTGGAGAGAAGGTCCTAGAGAAAAAACCACAAGTGACAGCATGCCCGGAAGAATTTTTTTGTAGAAGAACAGCTCCAGCTCCCACTGAGGAGGCATCAACCTCCAATAGGAAGGGTTTGGAAGGGTCAGGTCTGGAGAGCACGGGAGCCGAAGAAAAGGCAGACTTGAGTCGTTTAAAGGCGTCTTCTGCTTGAGGAGGCCAGGACTTGGGATCAGCATTTTTTTTGGTTAAAGCCACGATAGGAGCCACAATGGTAGAAAAATGTGGAATAAATTGCCTGTAATAATTGGCGAACCCCAAAAAGCGTTGGATAGCACGGAGTCCGGAGGGGCGTGGCCAATCTAAGACGGCAGAGAGTTTGTCTGGATCCATCTGTAGTCCCTGGCCAGAGACCAAATATCCTAGAAAAGGAAGAGATTGGCATTCAAACAGACATTTCTCAATTTTGGCATAGAGTTGGTTGTCACGAAGTCTCTGAAGAACCATACGGACATGCTGGCGGTGTTCTTCTAGATTGGCAGAAAAAATTAGGATATCGTCCAGATATACAACAACACAGGAGTATAACAGATCACGAAAAATTTCATTGACAAAGTCTTGGAAGACGGCAGGGGCATTGCACAGTCCAAAGGGCATGACCAGATACTCAAAGTGTCCATCTCTGGTGTTAAATGCCGTTTTCCACTCGTCCCCCTCTCTGATGCGGATGAGGTTATAGGCGCCTCTTAAGTCCAATTTAGTGAAGATGTGGGCACCTTGGAGGCGATCAAAGAGTTCAGAGATGAGGGGTAAGGGGTAGCGGTTCTTAACCGTGATTTTATTAAGACCGCGGTAGTCAATGCAAGGACGTAGGGAGCCATCTTTTTTGGACACAAAGAAAAATCCGGCTCCGGCAGGAGAGGAGGATTTACGGATAAAGCCCTTTTTTAGATTCTCCTGGACGTATTCGGACATGGCAAGAGTCTCTGGGGCAGAGAGAGGATAAATTCTGCCCCGGGGTGGAGTAGTGCCCGGGAGGAGGTCGATAGGGCAATCATAAGGCCTGTGAGGAGGTAGAGTCTCAGCTTGTTTTTTGCAGAAAACATCCGCGAAGTCCATATAGGCCTTAGGGAGACCGGTTACTGGAGGAACCACAGAGTTACGGCAAGGGTTACTGGGAACCGGTTTTAGACAGTTCTTGGAACAAGAGGACCCCCAACTCTTGATCTCCCCAGTGGACCAATCCAGGGTTGGGGAATGAAGTTGAAGCCAGGGAAGTCCAAGGAGAATTTCTGAGGTGCAATTGGGGAGGACCAAAAGTTCAATCCTCTCATGATGAGCTCCGATGCTCATAAGAAGGGGCTCCGTGCGGAAACGTATGGTACAGTCCAATCTTTCATTATTTACACAATTGATGTAGAGGGGTCTGGCAAGACTGGTCACCGGGATGTTGAACCTGTAGACGAGAGAGGCCAAAATAAAATTTCCTGCAGATCCAGAGTCCAAGAAGGCCACCGTAGAGAAGGAGAAGGCAGAGGCAGACATCCGCACAGGCACAGTAAGACGTGGAGAAGCAGAGAAGACATCAAGGACTGTCTCACCTTTGTGCGGAGTCAGCGTACGTCTTTCCAGGCGGGGAGGACGGATAGGACAATCCCTCAGGAAGTGTTCGGTACTAGCACAGTACAGGCAGAGGTTCTCCATACGGCGTCGTGTCCTCTCTTGAGGTGTCAGGCGAGACCGGTCGACCTGCATAGCCTCCACGGCGGGAGGCACAGGAACGGATTGCAGGGGACCAGAGGAGAGAGGAGCCGAGGAGACGAAACGCCTCGTGCGAACAGAGTCCATATCTTGGCGGAGTTCCTGACGCCTTTCAGAAAAACGCATGTCAATGCGAGTGGCTAAGTGAATAAGTTCATGTAGATTAGCAGGAATTTCTCGTGCGGCCAGAACATCTTTAATGTTGCTGGATAGGCCTTTTTTGAAGGTCGCGCAGAGGGCCTCATTATTCCAGGACAATTCTGAAGCAAGTGTACGGAACTGTACGGCATACTCGCCAACGGAAGAATTACCCTGGACCAGGTTCAACAGGGCAGTCTCAGCAGAAGAGGCTCGGGCAGGTTCCTCAAAGACACTTCGGATTTCCGAGAAGAAGGAGTGTACAGAGGCAGTGACGGGGTCATTGCGGTCCCAGAGCGGTGTGGCCCATGACAGGGCTTTTCCGGACAGAAGACTGACTACGAAAGCCACCTTAGACCTTTCAGTGGGAAACAGGTCCGACATCATCTCCAGATGCAGGGAACATTGGGAAAGAAAGCCACGGCAAAACTTAGAGTCCCCATCAAATTTATCCGGCAAGGATAAGCGTATCCCAGGAGCGGCCACTCGCTGCGGAGGAGGTGCAGGAGCTGGCGGAGGAGATGACTGCTGAAGCTGTGGTAGTAACTGTTGTAGCATAACGGTCAGTTGAGACAGCTGTTGGCCTTGTTGCGCTATCTGTTGTGACTGCTGGGCGACCACCGTGGTGAGGTCAGCGACAACTGGCAGAGGAACTTCAGCGGGATCCATGGCCGGATCTACTGTCACGATGCCGGCTGGCAGGTAGTGGACCCTCTGTGCCAGAGAGGGATTGGCGTGGACCGTGCTAGTGGACCGGTTCTAAGCCACTACTGGTTTTCACCAGAGCCCGCCGCAAAGCGGGATGGTCTTGCTGCGGCGGTAGTGACCAGGTCGTATCCACTAGCAACGGCTCACCTCTCTGGCTGCTGAAGATAGGCGCGGTACAAGGGAGTAGGCAGAAGCAAGGTCGGACGTAGCAGAAGGTCGGGGCAGGCAGCAAGGATCGTAGTCAGGGGCAACGGCAGAAGGTCTGGAAACACAGGCAAGGAACACACAAGGAACGCTTTCACTGGCACTAAGGCAACAAGATCCGGCAAGGGAGTGCAAGGGAAGTGAGGTAATATAGGGAAGTGCACAGGTGATTACCCTAATTGGAACCACTGCGCCAATCAGCGGCGCAGTGGCCCTTTAAATCGCAGAGACCCGGCGCGCGCGCGCCCTAGGGAGCGGGGCCGCGCGCGCCGGGACAGAACAGACGGGGAGCGAGTCAGGTAGGGGAGCCGGGGTGCGCATCGCGAGCGGGCGCTACCCGCATCGCGAATCGCATCCCGGCTGGCAGCGGGATCGCAGCGCCCCGGGTCAGAGGACGTGACCGGAGCGCTGCAGCGGAGGGAGTGAAGCGAGCGCTCCGGGGAGGAGCGGGGACCCGGAGCGCTCGGCGTAACAGTGAGCCAATATAAATGAAATATAAACTGTGCTTTCATGAATTCCCTTTACACTGTGTTTCAATAAATTTCCTATATACTGTGCTTACACGTCTCAATTAATTCCCTATATACTGTGCTTACATTCCTCTATTAATTTGCTCTATACTGTGCCTCCATTTATTCCCTACATAAATATGCACATACACATATATACTGTACACTGGAACCTACATATACACATGCATACAAGCACATTACAGAAAAGCACATACAGTACATATGAAATATTCACATACAAATGGACAGTGTGACACATACATACAGGTACAAATATACATATAAAAACATATATACAAACACATATATAACATGGAATATATACAAACAGATATAGCGAACAGGCACATCATATATACAGGTACACACATACATTTACATATATATATATATATATATACTGTATTTATTGGGGTATACCACACACCAGCCTATAACACGCACCCTCATTTTTCCAAGGAAATTTGGGTAAAAAAGTTTTTTTACCCAAATATCCTTGTTAAAATGAGTGTGCGTGTAGGTGCGTGTATAAACTCTGGCCACGCAAAAGCTGCTGCAATAACTGCAGCGGCTTCCGCGGGGCCAGAGTCCTCCCACCGCCGCCCGATTCTCACCCCATCCCCGGCTTTCATATTTACCTGTCCTGGGGCATGTTCCTGCAGGCTCTGGTATCGGCGGCGTCCTCCACTGTCGCTGTGGGATGTGCGCTGCGCAATAACGAGTGACATCTCATTGACGTCTCATCAGTGCACAGCAACAGCGTAGGACGCTGCCGATACCGGATCCTGCAGGAGCATGCCCCAGGACAGGTAAATATGAAAGCCGGGGATGGGGAGGGAATCGGGCGGCGGCGGGGGACTCTGGGCCCGCAGAAGCCGCTGCAGTTACATGATTTAAAGCGGCCGCTTTAAATCATTAAACCGCAGCGGTTTCTGCAGAGCCAGAAAGAGTTTATCGGCGTATAACATGCAGATAGACTTTAAGCTAAAAATGTTTGCTTAAAAAATGTGTGTTATACGCCGATAAATACGGTATATACACAAACACACACATACATTCACTCCCATATATACAAATAATTACTTACACAGTAAGTAGTTATTTGTAATCTGCACAGGCAAACACATACAGGTGCACACAAACACACACATATAGACACATCATACAGGCACACATACATTCCCACACACACACATATATATATATATATACACACAGACATACAGATACATACAGGTACACACATACATTCACTCACATATATATATATATACACACCAGTATTTCCCAACCAGGGGGCCTCCAGCTATTGCAGAACTACAAATCCCAACATGCCCGGACATGCCCAGACAGCTGCGAGTTTGAAAGGAAATTACCTGCGGGGAGAGGGTGACACCATGTTCTAGCGCACCAGGTGACACCAATCCAAGCTATACCACAGGCACTGATCAGTGTTATCGGCTCTTCATTAGGAGCACTAATCGGGACAAGCCAGAGACAGGACGGGATCTTCCGCCCATCCGCTGAGCTGTTTTGGACCCAACAATTTCACTGCAGTGGTCCTGATCTAATCTAATCCCCTGAGCTAATTTATTTCCACATATCTAGACGCAATATACACACATAGCTCCCAACCGTCTGGGATCCAGTAGGATATTCCCGCTTTTTGGGGTGATGTCCCGCCGGCCCGAAACGGCCCCCATATGTCCCACATTTAACTGTAATTGCCTCCTAATGAGACTTCTACAGTTAAATGTCGCACTCAGAGGGGCTTTAGCTTGCCATTGGCTTGTCACCCTCTTATTCACACTTGTGCTTGTGGCTGCATTAAGCCAGCAAAACACAAAAGAGAGAGGCTTAGCACAAAGAAAGAAAAGTGGAGAGAAGAGGCAGAGTGGAGGGAGCTGCAGTAGCTGAACGGGAAGAAGACAGAAGACAAGAGCTGCAGGAGGTAAGTATGTGGGTAAGAGTGGAGGGAGACTGCTGCTGCCTACTATGGGGAACTCGCTGCTGCCTTTTATGGGGGAACTGCTGCTGCTTACTATGGGGGAAACTGCTGCTTCTTATTATGGGGGAAACTGCTGCTGCCTACTATGAAGAAACCGCTGCTGCCTACTATGGGGGAAACTGCTGCTGCTTACTATGGAGGGACTGCTGCCTACTATGGGGGACTGCTGCTGCCTACTATGGGGGAAACTGCTGCTGCATACTATGGGGGAAACTGCTGCTGCTGCCTACTATGGAGGGAGTCTTCTGCCTACTATGGGGGCAATCTTTTGCCTGAAGTGCAGGACAACTGCTGCCCACTGTGGGGAAACTGTTGCCTACTATGGAGGTACTGTTGCCTACTATGGGAGACTGCTGCCTACTATGATGGGAATCTGTTGCTTACTATGAGGGGAATCTGCTGCCTACCTAATGTGGGGACATCTGCTGCCTACTATGGGGGGAATCTGCTGCCTACTAGGGGAGGACTTCTGCCTACATAATGTAGGAGGCCTTTTGCTGCCTTCTATGGGGGATTTCTGCCTACCTAATGTGGGAGACATCTTCTGCCTACCTAATGTGGGGGGCTTCTGCTGCCTACCTTATGTGTGGGACTATCTACTACGTTTCTGCCTAGCTAATGTGGGGGCTACCTACATAGCTTACATGGAGGTTTTCATACAGGAGATACAGCTATCTGGGGGATTTACCTACAGGGAAAACACTCTTTGGGGTGTGGGGGGGGGGGGGAACCTACCTACTTGAGGCGAGGCACCTATGTGATGGGAGAAACTACCTGAAGGGACCTGTCTACCTACAGGAGTGACCTAATCCACTTATCTACCCACTCAACTAAGGGAGGCATCATTCTTTATTACAGTTTGGGGCATAATTGTTCTGGGAAAAGTGCAGAGCCTAAAATGTTTTTTCCCGCCATGCTCTCCAGAGATGAGTCATAGCTGGAAGAAATCATCATGGCGGTCCAAGCTAGATGGAGAAGGGAAAGAAAAGTGAACAACTTCAGAGAATCAGAGAAGATGTCTCCTGTGAGTCATCATCCTGTAGGCATGGTTAGGGCACAACTGAGGGTGTGGTTAGGGGTGTGGCTTGTCCCCCTTTTTGATTTGTTAGGGTGCCCAGGTCCTTAAGTGCAGCAGAAATGTTTTGTACCCTTCTCTAGATCTGTGCCTTATCACAATCAGTTTCTGACCTCTACAGGCAGTTGTTTCTCCCCTTGGCTTGTCAGCTGTGAGACCTTATATAGATAGGGCCATGTTTTTCCAAATCATGTCTAATCAGCTGAATTTACCACAGCTGACTCCAACCGAGATGTAGAAAATCTTTAAGATGATCAGAAGAAATAAGAGGCCCCCAGAGCAAAATTTCAAGTACCATAGCGAAAGGTCTGAATACTTATGTCCATGCTTTTCCTTTTAAATAAAATTGCAAAGATTTCTAAAATCTTGTTTTTACATTCTGATTATGGAGTCCTGAGCTCAGAATGATGGGGAAAACTTGATTTTTTAAGTTAAAGGGGTACTCCGGCCCTAAGACATCTTATCCCCATCCAAAGGGGAGGAAATAATGAAAATGCAAAAATAAAAATTCCTGTGTCCTTAAGGCCAAAATGGCCTGTGTCCTTAAGGGGTTAAAATTTTCATTTATCTTTTGCTTATGTACAGATTATCTGAAATATATATATATTACATTTCCTCTTATATACTTTTTCATGTTATTGTATTTTATAATATGAAGGATTATTGTTCCATTTTAGCTCCCTTGGTGAAGTTACGAGATCCATATTAGTATTCCACTTTGAATCCTTTCATATACTGCCGATCTATACCAGGTTTTATTTATACCTAATGTTGGTAGCTAAAGGGAGGGTTATCTTCTATATATAAATCAGATATGCAGACCCCTGAGCTCATGATATTATTATACTGCTGCTGAAGAAAGCATCTACGGAGGTCCTGAAACGCATCAAGCTATAGTGTGCCACCACCAGTATAAAACTATATTGCATTTCTGCTTATAGGTCCATAAGGATTCATCTTTGCCATCAAAAATGTCACACAGGTACCTGATGTTAATCAAAGTATCCAGCGCACGCTTCCATTGTATTCCACGAGGACGCCGCCGACTGACTCATCCCTGGACCGCACCTATCCCCTCTAAGGCCCCTTTCACACTGTCATTGCTCCATTAACCCCTTCAGGACGGAGCCCATTTTGGCCTTAAGGACCGGAGCGTTTTTTGCACATCTGACCACTGTCACTTTAAACATTAATAACTCTGGAATGCTTTTAGTTATCATTCTGATTCCGAGATTGTTTTTTCGTGACATATTCTACTTTAACATAGTGGTAAATTTTTGTCGATACTTGCATCCTTTTTTGGTGAAAAATCCGTAAATTTGATGAAAAATTTGAAAATTTTGCATTTTTCTAACTTTGAAGCTTTCTGCTTGTAAGGAAAATGGATATTACGAATACATTTTTTTTTGGTTCACATATACAATATGTCTACTTTATATTTGCATCATAAAATTGATGAGTTTTTACTTTTGGAAGACACCAGAGGGCTTCAACGGTCAGCAGCAATTTTCCGATTTTTCACAAAATTTTCAAACTCAGTATTTTTCAGGGACCAGTTCAGGTTTGAAGTGGATTTGAAGGGTCTTCATATTAGAAATACCCCATAAATGACCCCATTATAAAAACTACACCCCCCAAAGTATTCAAAATGACATTCAGTCAGCGTTTTAACCCTTTAGGTGTTTCACACGAATAGCAGCAAAGTGAAGGAGAAAATTCACAATCTTCATTTTTTACACTCACATGTTCTTGTAGACCCAATTTCTGAATTTTTACAAGGGGTAAAAGGACAAAATTTTTACTTGTATTTGTAGCCCAATTTCTCTCGAGTAAGCACATACCTCATATGTCTATGTAAAGTGTTCGGCGGGCGCAGTAGAGGGCTCAGAAGGGAAGGAGCGACAAGGGGATTTTGGAGAGTACGTTTTTCTGAAATGGTTTTTGGGGGGCATGTTACCTTTAGGAAGCCCTTATGGTGCCAGAACAGCAAAAAAAAACCACATGGCATACCATTTTGGAAACTAGACCCCTCGGGGAATGTAACATGGGATAAAGTGAACCTTAATACCCCACAGGTGTTTCACGACTTTTGCAAATGTAAAAAATAAATAAAAAATTTAACCTAAAATGCTTGTTTTCCCCCAAAAATTTTATTTTTAAAAAGGGTAATAGCAGAAAATACCCCTAAAAATTTGAAGCCCAATTTCTCCCGATTCAGAAAACACCCCATATGGAGGTGAAAAGTGCTCTGCTGGCGCACTACAGGTCTCAGAAGAGAAGGAGTCACATTTGGCTTTTTGAACGCAAATTTTGCTCTGGGGGCATGCCGCATTTAGGAAGCCCCTATGGTGCCAGGATAGCAAAAAAAAAACCACATGGCATACCATTTTGGAAACTAGACCCCTCGGGGAACGTAACAAGGGGTTAAGTGAACCTTTATACCCCACAGGTGTTTCACGACTTTTGCATATGTAAAAAAATTTTTTTTTTTTTACCTAAAATGCTTGTTTTCCCAAAAATTTTACATTTTTAAAAAGGGTAAAAGCAGAAAATACCCCCCAAAATTTGTAACACAATTTCTCCCGAGTACGGCGATACCCCATATGTGACCCTAAACTGTTGCCTTGAAATACGACAGGGCTCCAAAGTGAGAGCGCCATGCGCATTTGAGGCCTAAATTAGGGACTTGCATAGGGGTGGACATAGGGGTATTCTACGCCAGTGATTCCCAAACAGGGTGCCTCCAGCTGTTGCAAAACTCCCAGCATGCCTGGACAGTCAACGGCTGTCCGACAATACTGGGAGTTGTTTTGCAACAGCTGGAGGCTCCGTTCTGGAAACAGTGGTGTACCAGACGTTTTTCATTTTTATTGGGGAGGGGAGGGGGGCTGTGTAGGGGTATGTGTTTATGTAGTGTTTTTACTTTTTATTTTATTTTTTGTGTTAGTGTAGTGTAGTGTTTTTAGGGTACAGTCGCACGGGCGGGGGTTCACAGTAGTTTCTCGCTGGCAATTTGAGCTGCAGCAGAAAGTTTGCGGCAGCTCAAATTTGCAGCCCGATACTTACTGTAAGCCTCCGCCCATGTGAGTGTACCCTGTACGTTCACATTGGGGGGGGGGGGGACATCCAGCTGTTGCATAACTACAACTCCCAGCATGCCCGTTGGCTGTCGGTGACTGCTGAGAGTTGCAGTTTTGTAACAACTGTAGGCACACTGGTTATGTATCACTGAGTTTGTGACCTAACTCAGTGTTTCACAACCAGTGTGCCTCCAGCTGTTGCAAAACTACAACTCCCAGCATGTACGGTGCATGGTGTACGGCGACTGCTGAGAGTTGTAGTTTGCAACAGCTGGAGGCACACCGGTCGTGAAACACTGAGTTAGGTAAAAAAAAACTGAGTTTCACAACCAGTGTGCCTTCAGCTGTTGCAAAACTACAACTCTCAGCAGTCACCGACAGCCAACGGGCATGCTGGGAGTTGTAGTTATGCAACCAGCAGATGCACCACTACAACTCCCAGCATGCACTTTAGCTGTTTGTGCAAGCTGGGAGTTGTAGTTATACAACAGCTGAAGGTACACTTTTCCATAGAAAGAATGTGCCTCCAGCTGTTGCAAAACCATAAGTCCCAGCATGCCCATAAGGGAATGCTGGGAGTTGTGGTGGTCTGCCTCCTGCTGTTGCATAACTACAGCTCCCAGCATGCCCTTTTTGCATGCTGGGAGCTGTTGCTAAGCAACAGCAGGAGGCTGTCACTCACCTCCAACGATCCAGACGCTGCAGGTCAGTCCCGCCGCCGCAGCTGCTCCTGGGGCCCCGATCCCAACAGGGGCGCCGGGGATCGGGGTCCCCAGCACCGGGGGTCGTCTTCCCGCACCCGCTCACGTCCTCCAGAAGAGGGGCGGAGCGGGTGCGGGAGTGACACCCGCAGCAGGCGCCCTGATTGGTCGGCCGGTAATCCGGCCGACGAATCAGGGCGATCGTGAGGTGGCACCAGTGCCACCTCACCCCTGCAGGCTCTGGCTGTTCGGGGCCGTCAGAGACGGCCCCGAACAGCCAGTAATTCCGGGTCACCGGGTCACCGGAGACCCGATTGACCCGGAATCGCCGCAGATCGCTGGACTGAATTGTCCAGCGATCTGCGGCGATCGCCGACATGGGGGGGGCATAATGACCCCCCTGGGCGATATGCCGGGATGCCTGCTGAACGATTTCAGCAGGCATCCGGCTCCGGTCCCCAACCGGCTAGCGGTGGGGGCCGGAATTCCCACGGGCGTATGGATACGCCCTCGGTCCTTAAGGACTCGGGATTCAGGGCGTATCCATACGCCCTATGTCCTGAAGAGGTTAAAGTCTCTCTCTCTCTTTTATTTATTTTTTTTTTTTGTGTGACTTTAACGGCCGTTCTCGTGATGGGGCACAGCGGGCAACAATGGGTCTCAACAGCTCCCATTTACTATTATGGGGGCCGTTGGGCACCGTTTTTTTTACGGGAATAACGGAAGAAAAAGACGGCGCAAGCAATTTTTTTTCTTCCGCTATTCTCCCCGGCTCCCCTGACGGATGTCACGCTGCCGTGTCCTAACGGCAGTGTGAAAGAAGCATAAGACTCTCCCCTCTAAGAAGTTTCTGCAGCTACAGCCGTCTGTGACAGCGCTTGCCCGCTCAGTGGGCGGGAGCGATATCCATCCAGCGCTCAAATTGTGTCAGTCACGGGCTGGCGAAGACCAGCCTGCACCATCCAACAGACAAGCCGGGAACCAGGTCAGGTGTGCGGTACATAGTACCTTGGCTTCCCCATACAGAGGATACCTGGACCGGAGCTTTAAAAGCTTAGTTGTGGAAGCTATTTAACTGAGTTATTAGTCCATTTCTAAGCCGGAACTTAGCATTAACCCCAATTACAACAAGCGATAACCCCCAATTACCCTGGTACCCACTGCCACAGGAGTGCCGTGAAGAGACGGTACCAACAAGCCTGGAGCGTCAAAAATGGCACTCCTGGGCCAAGGCGGTAACAGGCTGGCATTACTTAGGCGGGGAGGGCCAGTAACAATTGCCTGGTATCATTAGGCTGTTGCTGGTTGGTTGGTATTTGGCTGAGAATGAAAATATGGGTAACCACACATGTTTTTTGCAAAAACAAACAAAACAAAAACAAAACAAAAACATGTGGTTCGACTCATTTTTTTTCTCAGCCAGATACCAAACAAACAGTAACAGCCTGAAGTTACTAGGGTGGGTGAGGACCATTGTTACTGGCCCTCCCCAGCCTAAATAACGCCAGCCTGTTATCGCCTAGGCCCAGGAGCGGCTCCTTTGTCTGGCTGTAATTTCATATTTCCTACAGGAGCTGTGATCACTTGATAAATCCCTGACCACTGTGTTGTGTCCCGGTACCGTATTGCATACAGTACCTAGTGTGGTGGTCCCCAAAGTCAGAGTAACTACGCTCAGGTAGGGTCCCCAAGGTGGGACAGCCCCTAGTCGTCTCTTCTCAACTCTATTTATATACTGTTAATATGTATATATTTCGTAATAATGTATATTTAATATAATGTATAGTACTTACCTTGTTTAGCGTTGCAGGACCTTCGGTCATGTGACCATGTTAATATCCTCTATGGTATGTTGGAGGACCTTTGGAGGTCCTTGGGTCACGTGTTACCCACAATCCTTTGAAATGGTGATTGACACAAGTATGGACCAATTAGCATTAGTGCAGCCCCTGCCCATATAAGGGAGCTGTAGCCAATTATCGCTCTCTTGGGTTGCTGCTCTCGTGGATGCCAAACTAGCAGGATGGATCTGCGCAACTTGCAAAGACATGCTGTGCCTGAAAAACCTACCGGCCTCAGCGGAACTTAAACTGTGAGTTCTAAACTACCCCCGCTAAAGCTAGCGTGACTACTGGACCGCAACTAATCCACTAAATCCAATGGAAGAGCGCATATTTTCCTAAAGACTCTAAACTGCTAAAGTCCCAACCTTTGTCAATCTCCAAAGAAAGCTTGCATGTATAGCAACTGTTCCGGTTATGAAGCTTGCATAAAATCTTCAGTAAAAGTTACAACTGTTTCAGAAAACTTTCCGGTTGTGGACATTCCATTATAATCTACCTCCCTATCGCTCTTGGGAAGGGTGGCGGTAGCACAAGCATTACTGAGGAGCAAGCAAAAGGTATAGATCAGCTCACCAAAGTCCATATGAAACAAGCATCTGGTTGAAGTCCAGGAGCACGGATGCAGGGAGCCGTCACTCCCCGTAGTACAGAGAAAGGAAAGATAGCAAGGGTCCAGCTCCCGGGTATGCAGAGATCCAATAAAACCTAACCTTTAATTCGTGCACATTAAAAACATGGACAAGATTGCCACATGGTGGTAAGTGACATGTCACTTAAAAAAGGGGGGGGGGGTGAAATGCCGACGCGTTTCGAGCTATCGCTCTTAGTCATGGCGTTGGCACCTTGTCACTTAAATAAATATTTACACTGGCATATAGCCAGGTCCCACCATGAATCAAACTCCCCGCCTCCCGTCCAACAGGATGTGACGTGGCGTGGAAAGAGTAGCTGGGTGAAAAATAGACCAGGTGAAACCTAATCAAAGTGTTGCATGGAGCTAATTAACCCATGAATAGCCTTTAGTATAAGATAGTGAAATGAAATTATGATATAACACATACAAATACCAAACTTCCCCTGATTGCACACTAGAATGTATGTGTGCCTATCATATATAGGGAAAATGTACCAATAATATGATGTCACAGACAAGGTATACACTTGATCTATATATATATCAGTGAATAGTATAAAAAAAAAACACCTGTATATTGAAAAAATGTGCTATGGCCCCAAGAGAAAGACGTCTCGTATTATAAGGCTATATGATGTACCGATATATGCATATGCATATGTGCCACATAATGTGTGCACTCATGTCCTACACAGCGCATGCACATACTTATCCATATGGGATATTTAAAAAGACAAAAACAATACCATAAACCAGGATCAAACACTGACTTTTCACCCAGCTACTCTTTCCACGCCTCGTCACATCCTGTTGAGTTTGATTCATGGTGGGACCTGGCTATATGCCAGTGTATATTTAAACCCCCCGAGTGACTAGGTGCCAACGCCATGACTAAGAGTGATAGCTCGAAACGCGTCAGCATTTCACCTCCCTTTTTTTAAGTGACATGTCACTTGCCACCACGTGGCAATCTTGTCCATGTTTTTAATGTGCACAAATTAAAGTTTAAGTTTTATTGGATCTCTGCATACCCGGGAGCTGGACCCGTGCCATCTTTCCTTTCTCATTACTGAGGACCCCTCATCCTGGCGTCACGAATAGCAAGGGTTAACAATCACCCTTTAGTAACCGCACAGCTACACTCCCCATACCCAACTCCCCCAGGCTATCACATAGCTTTTTGGCATCCTACGAACAGGATTCGGGTGTGTGCCTACAGCTGTTGCCACCAAGTAAAGTGTACTCCCCCTATGTAAAAGACTGTATTAATGTGTTACGAAGCACCATCCAAGAATACGGAATTGTGTGTATGGGGCCGCGTGCAGAGAGTACACGCGAAAAGTAAAGGGGGAGGTGAAAATTTATTTGCTGAGACAATGTGTAAAGTGAGAAATTAATTTATGCTACGATCCTCTGGTCCGGTCAGCAATGCAAGAGTTAATCCGCTGCCGGAAAAGCACGCGAAGAAAGCCTGCGCTGCGCCATGACCTGCCCCTGGACGTGGCTACCAAGTAAATGTGTCGCAGCCGAAAGGGAACTTAAATTCACTGCTGTTGTTTCCGGGGGGACAGGAAGTTGGGGCTCCGCCAATGATGTCCTTCCGGACGGCAGCCATTTTGGCAAAGCCCATTATAAAGGGAGCCCTGCACAGCGACCTCTGTAGTCTGCACAGAGGAGAGTTAAAGAGTACAAACATGGCAGAGATCAGCGTTCCACATGGCGTGAGCATCAAGATGGCACCGGAACAAAGGAAAGTTGCGGCGGTCGCAGCCCAACTGTTCCACGATCTTTCCGATCGTCTGCAGTGGTTATCATTGGATGAAGAGGGGGCCTGCAATCTTCCCCCACTGCCCGATGATGAGGACGACTGGCCGGATACCCCTCCAAGAAAAGCCGCTGGGACATCTGGAGGATCCTCACCAGTGAGACTGTCCCCTCACCACTGGACATGGGGTTCGTGGGCTGAGATCCCGAAGGAGGAATCCTCTGTAAGTACACCATCAGAGGCTGTCTTCTCTTCCTCCACCAGTCCTGAGACAGAAATTCCCCTGTCCGCCTTGCAGAGTGCACGACCGTGCTCACCAAAATTGCCCCAATGGGTCTTTGGGGATGAACCTGATTTGATATAATACATGCATGATGTTCTTCAACCCCTGCCTGGGAAACCCCTTCCACCGGTTCCTAAGGCACAGCAGGAAAGGGCCTGTCAGGAGGCCGAAGTAGCCGACTTGATGGACAAGCTAAAGGCCAGAGAACACAGAGAACAGAGAACTTAATGCCCCTAAACATGTTCATCTGCCTCATGAGGAGAGGATCCGCTATCAAGAGAACACCAAAGAGATGGAGGCACTCTTCATACGCATGTGGGATCATC
Organism: Hyla sarda; assembly: GCF_029499605.1. NCBI lineage: Eukaryota > Metazoa > Chordata > Amphibia > Anura > Hylidae > Hyla > Hyla sarda. The sequence goes on from NC_079194.1 coordinate 36,912,769, forward strand.
CCCGAGAAGAGGAGAAGCCCTTGGAACGTCGTAGAACAACAGTGGCCAAGTTCGACAAGGTCAGAGGTTACGGTACCCTTCTTGATTGCTGCACCGGCTATACTATCCTCGTAAACCAGCGAGCTGTACAGAGGCCATATCTCCACAAAAAGTTCCATTCCCTGGAGGTGGGTGAGATAGTGGAGTACACCCCCGCCCAGGGCCTGCGAGGAGAGTGGGCTGCCGCAGTCACCAGACCAGCCGCTCCAACCCAGCTGCCTTTCAAGTACTTTCCTTCTAATGATTGGGAAGCGGACCCCTTCCAGCTGAGGCCAAAATTGCCTGCTCCTTATGCCTCCACCTACGAACCCAAGGAGGAGTCTCTACAGCAGCAGCCACTTCCTTCTACCTTCAACAAAGTACCCTGGCCTACTCCTGTCCAGGAGGTTTGGCCTCGACCACGGGTACCAACCGAAGTACCTAGGCCTACTCCTGAAGAGGAGGTTTGGTCTGCCCACCAGGTACCAACAAAAGTGCTGTGGCCCACTCCCGACAAGGAGGTGGGGCCGAATCAACCAGCACCAACTGTAAGTCTCAATCCTACAGTGTCACACTCTACCCTTACTAGTGTGGTGTGGGAGAGCCACATTAACTATTCACCTGCTTGTGATCCTAAGAGGGGTAGAGTCTCTAGGCGAGGAGCAGGATGTCATCGCCAGAGTTTTGCCTGAACTATGACACTATTTTTGTCTTAAAGTTTTTGTCTTCACAGACTTTTTGCAATGTTTAAAGGGGTACTCCGGTGAAAACCTTTTTTCTTTTAAATCAACTGGTGGCAGAAAGTTAAACATATTTGTAAATTACTTCTATTAAAAAAACTTAATCCTTCCTGTACTTATTAGCTGCTGAATACTACAGAGGAAATTATTTTCTTTTTGGAATGCTCTCTGATGACATCACGAGCACAGTTCTCTCTGCTGACGTTATTATAATAATAATAATAACGCTTTATTTATTGTTGTCCTTAGTGGGATTTGAACCTAAGTCCCCAGCACTGCAAGGCAGCAGTGCTAACCACTGAGCTGCCCTTAGCATACATCTGCTATGCATGGTTGCTAAAGTGGACAGAGATGTCAGCAGAGAACACTGTGCTCGTGATGTCATCAGTGTTACAAAAAGAAAGGAATTTCCTCTGTAGCATTCAGCAGCTAATAAGTACTGGAAGGATTAAGATTTTTTAATAGAAGTAATTTACAAATATGTTCATCTTTCTGCCACCAGTTGATTTAAAAGAAAAAAGGTTTTCACCAGAGTACCCCTTTAAGCAATGTGCCTAGCAGGACTATGCTAAGACTGTTCAAGTTGAAACCCTAACCGTCAAGCTTTTGTGCCTGGTCCTTAGACCAAGAGACTCCTAGTGGTAGGAGATTCGTAAGTGTGTGCCCGGCTACTAGGTCTAGCCGTGAAGTTTAGACTCTTAGTGCAGGTGGACTACTGATCCTTGCGCGTCCGTTTACATGTATATACCTCAATAGTAACGTGACATTCTTTGCACTTATCAGGTGAATGCACCTGAACCCTGTTGGAGTGTTTAATAAATGTTTGTGCTAAGGTAACTCAATGCTAATGGTTATTGTACACGGATAAAATTAGCCTTGTACACGTGTACATAAAAAAATTTAAATAATAGGTGTTGTAAGAGTTTCTAGTAGGTGGCTTTCTCAGCTCCTCTGAGGATAACATTTTTGTTAACCCTCACTAACACCGTCTCAAAGGTCCACTTACCCGTAAGGTATCAAGACTGACCTCTGACCTCATAGTACTACACACAGAGTACCCCAAAGTAATCACTTAAGTGTACTTACCTCACTTAAACTTAGTACACCATACAAAAAAAAAGCATCTCACACTCAAGTAAATGCTTTTGGGAATTGTAGCTAATGTCATTTTCCAATTCCTGCCACTGTTATGTACACTAACTCTTCTCTCTCCTACGTGTGCGAGATGCCCTGCATGGCCAGTAGGTGCTCTTGCGAGCTAAAAATAATACACGTAATCAAAAGGTAACCTAGGTAAGGTTTATCTGTTGTGTTCTAGGGATAAGAGCGTGTAGCCAATGGACCCTAGTAGCCAGTTTTATTGGTAGAAAGCCTCAGGCAAGCCAGTAAAGTTTACAGTGTACTAAACAGGAAAGTAAAATGGCAAAAATGTATAGTGAGATGCAAAATGTCTAGTAAGCTTTAAAAATGTTATGTAGGATGTATTTCATGCAAATAATATCATCCTGTTACTAAATTCATGTTACCTAACAATCCTGTTCATGAGTTTACCCAAACAAATGTATGTACCTCAGAAAAAGTTAAGTAGCTTTATAATGTTGTTACCTGATCTTCACTTCGTCCCTCTGTCTTAGGGGACAGACATCGAGGTCGACTTATTTTAATTAAGGGGGTTTGTGGTATCCCAGTACCGTATTGCATACTGTACCTAGTGTGGTGGTCCCCAAAGTCAGAGTAACTACGCTCAGGTAGGGTCCCCCAGGTAAGACAGCCCCTAGTTGCCTCTTCTCAACTCTACTTCTATACTGTTAATATGTATATATTTCGTAATAAGGTATATTTAATATAATGTATAGTACTTACCTTTGTTTAGCATTGCAGGACCTTCCGTCATGTGACATGTTAATATCCTCTATGGTATGTTGGGGGACCTTTGGAGGTCCTTGGGTCACGTGTCACCCACAATCCTTTGTAATGGTGATTGACACAAGTATGGACCAATTAGAATTAGTCCAGCCCCTGCCCATATAAGGGAGCTGTAGCCAATTATCGCTCTCTTGGGTTGCTGCTCTCGTGGATGCCGGACTAGCAGGATGGATCTGCGCTACTTGCAAAGACACGCTATGCCTGAAAAACCTACCGGCCTCAGCGGAACTTAGCAACTTTTCCGGTTATGAAGCTTGCATAAAATCTTCAGTAAAAGTTACAACTGTTTCAGAAAACTTTCCGGTTGTGGACATTCCATTATTATCTACCTCCCTATCGCTCTTGGGAAGGGTGGCGGTAGGACAAGCATTACTGGGGAGCCCTCACCCTGGCATCACGAATAGCAAGGGTTAACAAGCACCCTTTAGTAACGGCACAGTTACACTCCCCATACCCAACTCCCCCAGGCTATCACAACTGCAAAGTGAAAACTTAAATTCCCTTTAGTAAGCTCTTTTGTAGCTTTTTGCTTACAGCCAAAAGCCTACTTTTTGTAAGCAAAAAAAGAGCTCTAAATCCCTTGATAAATCTCCCCCAATGTGATTATGAGTCTGAAATGCTCTAATTAAAAAGTTGCAGAAAAGTTGTACAGGGACTGGTTGTGTACACTTTGTGAGACAAATTTAGACTAAATTTTAAACTGTTTGATGATTTTCCTCAAACAGTGTGTTAAATTTTGGGGTGAATTTTCTCCATTTTAGAAGCTATGTACAGTAAATATGTCCAGCAAATTATACATTTATAAAAATAAGTCTCTCTGAAATATCAAATTTTTGTATTACCGTATATACTCGAGTATAAGCCGAGTTTTTCAAAACGATTTTTCGTGCTGAAAACACTGATGTCGAAGGCCACAGTGGTATTCAACCTGCGGACCTCCAGAGGTTTCAAAACTACAACTCCCAGCAAGCCCGGACAGCCGATGGCTGCCCGGGCTTGCTGGGAGTTGTAGTTTTGAAACATCTGGAGGTCCGCAGGTTGAAGACCACTGTATCAGACATTGACAAGCGCTGATGAAGAAGGTGGGGGGGGGGTGGCTGATGACATGTGGTGATGATGAAGGGGGGGTGTGGGATGATGACAAGGGGATGATGAAGGGGGGCTGGGATTATGACAAGGGGATGATGAAGGGGGGTGGGGATGATGACAAGGGGATGATGAAGGGGGGTGTGGGGTGATGACAAGGGGATGATGAAGGGGGGAGGGGATGATGACAAGGGGATGATGAAGGGGGGAGGGGATGATGACAAGGGGATGATGAAATGGGGGTGTGGGGTGATGACAAGGGGATGATGAAGGGTGGGGTGTGGGATGATGACAAGGGGATGATGAAGGGGGGGTGGGATGATGACAAGGGGATGATGAAGGGGGGTGTGGGATGATGACAAGGGGATGATGAAGGGGGGGTGTGGGGATGATGACAAGGGGATGATGAAGGGGGGGTGGGATGATGACAAGGGGATGATGAAGGGGTGTGTGGGATGATGACAAGGGGATGATGAAGGAGGGTGTGGGGATGATGACAAGGGGATGATGAAGGGGGGGTGTGGGATGATGACAAGGGGATGATGAAAGGGGTGTGTGGAATGATGACAGGGGGATGATGACAGGCGGTGATGATGAAGGGGGGATGATGACAGGGTGATGATGATGAGGGTGTTAATGACGGGGGTCTGGATGATGACATGGGGGGATGATGTATTTCCCACCCTAGGCTTATACTCGAGTCAATAACTTTTCCTGGGATTTTGGGGTGAAATTAGGGGCCTCGGCTTATATTCGGGTTGGCTTATACTCGAGTATATACGGTATGACAGTGACCATTTAATGGCTGCTCTATTATTTCTCTGGTATCAGTACTACTCCCCCTCCCATAGACTTGCATAGCAGGGGTGGGGCGTGACGTCACACAGGGGGCGGAGTCATGACATCGCGATACTCCGGCCCCGTGGTTGGCTCCTGGCAGTTTGTGAGCTTGCAGCGTGGTGTGCAGCTCAAAGAGGTGGGTGCCGAATGCAAGATTGTGGGGTCCCCAGCGGCGGGACGCCCGTGGTCAGACATCTTATCCCCCTATCCTTTGGAAAGGGGATAAGATGTCTTAGGGCCGGAGTACCCCTTTAACCACTTAAGGACCAAGGACGTTCTGGAACGTCCCCGCACCCTGGGCTTTAAGGACCAAAGATGTTCCAGAATGTCCTGGTGTTTCTCTGGTCTCTGCCGCGCGCCGGGCAGAGATCGGAAGCGGATGCCTGCTGAAATGATTCAGCAGGCATCCAGGGCAAACGCCGAGGGGGGCCATGTCGGCCCCCCATGTCGGCGATTGTCGCAAATTGCAAGGGAAATCGCCCCTGCGATCTGCGGCGTTGCCACGCTGATCGGGTCTCTGGGACCCGACCACCCGGTAATTTTGCTTAATCCCGGTTGTCACAGACAGCCAGGACAATGCTGAAGTATAGGAGCGAGGTGGCGATTCCGGCCCCTGGAAGTCCAGAGAGAACGAGAGGAAGACCGGAGGACGCGGCGGGGGATGGGGGAGTGCTGGGGCCCGGCCCTGGTACTTACCTTGTCCCTGAAGACCCGGATCCCGGCAGCGGAGACGGCGGCGGTGGCGACAGGTGAGTGGATCTTCAGCGGCGTTGCGGGACCTTTGCAGCAGTCCAGCCATAAAGCGATCTGGACTGCTCCATCTGGTCCCCTTACACTACAACTCCCAGCATGCCCAGACAGCCCTTGGCATCTGGGCATGCTGGGAGTTGCAGTTTTGCAACATCTGGAGGTCCACAGTTTGGAGACCACTGTGCCCTTCCAGATGTTGCAAAACTACACATCCTCAGCATGCCATTACTGTCCAGGCATGCTGGGAGTTGTAGTTCTGTAACATCTGGCCCTTCAGATGTTGCAGAACTACAATTCCCAGCATGTCTGGACAGTTTTGGCATACTGGGAGTTGTAGTTTTGCAACATCTGGAAGGGCACAGATTGGGAACCACTGTATTAGTGATCTGCAAACTGTAGTCCTCCAGATGTTGCAAAACTACAACTCCAAGCATGCTGCGAGTTGTAGTTCGGCAACATCTGGCTCTAAAGATGTTGCCGAACTACTACTTCAAGCATGCCTGAGAATGCTTGGAGTTGTGGTTTTGCAACAACTGGAGGCACACTGTTTGGGAAACATTGTCTGTTTCCTAACTCAGTGTTCCCCAACCCGTGTGTCTCCAGCTGTTGCAAAACTATAACTACCAGCATGCACTGATAGACCATGCATGCTGGGAATTCTAGTTTTGCAACAGCTGGAGGTCCCCCCCCTGTGAATGTACAGGGTACATTCACATGGGCAGGGGGCTTACAGTGAGTATCAGGCTGCAAGTTTGCGATGCAGCAAATTTTGCGCGGCAGCTCAAACTCGCAGCGGGAAACTTGCTGTAATCCCCCGTCCGTGTGACTGTACCCTAAGAACACTACACTACACTACACTAACACAAAATAAAATAAAATAAAAAGTAAAAAACACTACATATACACATACCCCTACACAGCCCCCCTCCCCTCCCCAATAAAAAGGAAAAACGTCTGGTACGCCACTGTTTCCAAAATGGAGCCTCCTGCTGTTGCAAAACAACAACTCCCAGTATTGCCGGAAAGCCGTTGACTGTCCAAGCATGCTAGGAGTTTTGCAACAGCTGGAGGCACCCTGTTTGGGAATCACTGGCGTAAAATACCCCTATGTCCACCCCTATGCAAAACCCTAATTTAAGCCTCAAATGCCATGGCGCTCTCACTTTGGAGCCCTGTCGTATTTCAAGGCAACAGTTTAGGGCCACATATGGGATATCGCCGTACTCGGGAGAAATTGCCTAACAAATTTTGGGGGGCTGTTTCTCCTTTCATCCCTTATGAAAAGGTGAAGTTGGGGTCTACACCAGCATGTTAGTGCAAAAAAAATACATTTTTTACATTAACATGCTAGTGTTGCCCTATACTTTTCATTTTGACAAGAGGTAAAAGGGAAAAAAGCCCCCCAAAATTTGTAATGCAATTTCTCCCGACTACGGAGATACCCCATATGTGGGCGCAAAGTGCTCTGGGGGCGCACAACAAGGCCCAGAAGGGAGGGTGATTTTAGGTGATTTGCACAGGGGTGGCTGATTGTTACAGGGGTTTTGACAAACGCAAAAAAAACAAAACCCCACATGTGACCCCATTTCGGAAACTACACCCCTCACGGAATGTAATGAGGAGTGCAGTGAGAATTTACACCCCACTGGTGTCTGACAGATCTTTGGAACAGTGGGCTGTGGAAATTAAAAATTTTGTACAGCCCACTGTTCCAAAGATCTGACAGACACCAGTGGGGGGTAAATGCTCACTGTACCCCTTGTTACGTTCCTCAAGGGGTCTAGTTTCCAAAATGGTATGGCATGTGTTTTTTTTTCTGCTGTCCGGGAACCATAAGGGCTTCCTAAATGTGACATGCCCCCCGAGCAAAATTTGCTCTCCAAAAGCCAAATGTGAAACACATTTTAGTGAAAAAATGTTTTTTTTTTTTTTTACATATGCAAAAGTCGTGAAACACCTGTGGGGTATTAAGGCTCACTTAATTCCTTGTTACATTCCTCAAGGGGTCTAGTTTCCAAAATGGTATGCCATGTGTTTTTTTTGCTGTTCTGGCACCATAGGGGCTTCCTAAATGCAACATGCCCCCCAAAAACCATTTCAGAAAAACGCACTCTCCACAATCCGCTCCTTCCCTTCTTTGCTCTCCAAAAGCCAAATGTGACTCCTTCTCTTCTGTGCATTGTAGTTCGCCAGCAGTGCACTTTAGGTCCACTTATGGGGTACCTTCATACTCAGAAGAGATGGGGTTACAAATTTTGGGGGGTCTTTTCTGCTATTAACATTTGCAAAAATGTGAAATTTATGGGGAAACACACATTTTAGTAAAAAAAACATTTTTTTTTTACATATGCAAAAGTCGTGAAACCCCTGTGTGGTATTAAGGCTCACTTTATTCCTTGTTATGTTCTTAAAGGGGTCTAGTTTCTAAAATTTTATGCCATGTGTTTTGTTTTTTTTGCTGTCCTGGCACCATAGGGGCTTCCTAAATGCGACATGCCCCCGAGCAAAATTTGCTCTAAAAAAGCCAAATATGACTCCTTCTCTTCTGAGCATTGTAGTTCGCCCGTAGTGCACTTCAGGTCAACTTATGGGGTACCTCATACTCAGAAAAGATGGGGTTACACATTTTGGGGGGTATTTTCTGCTATTAACCCTTGCAAAAATGTAAAATTTGGGGGAAACACACATTTTAGTGAAAAAATGTTTTTTTTTTTTTTTTTTTTTTTACATATGCAAAAGTCGTGAAACACCTGTGGGGTATTAAGGCTCACTTAATTCCTTGTTACATTCCTCAAGGGGTCTAGTTTCCAAAATGGTATGCCATGTGGGTTTTTTTTTTTGCTGTTCTGGCACCATAGGGGCTTCCTAAATGCAACATGCCCCCCAAAAACCATTTCAGAAAAACGCACTCTCCACAATCCGCTCCTTCCCTTCTGAGCCCTCTACTGCGCCCGCCGAACACTTTACATAGACATATGAGTTATGTGCTAACTCGAGAGAAATTGAGCTACAAATAGAAGTATACATTTTCTCCTTTTACCCCTTGTAAAAATAAAAAAATTGGGTCTACAAGAACATGCGAGTGTAAAAAATGAAGATTGTGAATTTTCTCCTTCACTTTGCTGCTATTCCTGTGAAACACCTAAAGGGTTAAAACGCTGACTGAATGTCATTTTGAATACTTTGGGGGGTGCAGTTTTTATAATTGGGTTATTTATGGGGTATTTCTAATATGAAGACCCTTCAAATCCATTTCAAACCTGAACTGGTCCCTGAAAAATAGTGAGTTTGAAAATTTTGTGAAAAATTGGAAAATTGCTGCTAAACTTTGAAGCCCTCTGGTGTCTTCCAAAGTAAAAACTCATTAATTTTATGATGCAAACATAAAGTAGACATATTGTATATGTGAATCAAAAAAAAAATATTTGGAATATCCATTTTCCTTACAAGCTTCAAAGTAAAAAAAATTCTACATTTTAACATTTTTCATCAAATTTTGGGATTTTTCACCAAGAAAGGATGCAAGTTACCACAAAATTTTACCACTATGTTAAAGTAGAATATGTCACGAAAAAAACAATCTTGGAATCAGAATGATAACTAAAAGCATTCCAGAGTTATTAAAGGAGTACTCCGGCACGCACTTTTTTCCTTTTATCCCGTCCGGGCTGCAAAATAAAAGAAAACACACTTTCTCTTACCTGCCAACGAGCCCCCGGAGCTCCGGTATACTCCGGTACAGGTGTTCGGTCCCCGGGCTGTATTCTTCTTACATCCTATTAGCCCGGCACGTCACACGGAGATTCAGCCTATCACTGGCCGAGACGGGACATCGCTGCAGCTGGTGATAGGCTGAAGCTCCATGTGACGTGCCGGGCTAACAGGAAGTAAGAAGAATACAGCCCGGGGACCGAACACCTGTACCGGAGTGTACCGGAGCTCCGGGGGCTCGTTGGCAGGTAAGAGAAAGTTTGTTTTCTTTTATTTTGCTGCCCGGACGGGATAAAAGGAAAAAAGTGCGTGCCGGAGTACTCCTTTAATGTTTAAAGTGACAGTGGTCAGATGTGCAAAAAACGCTCTGGTCCTAAGGTGTAAAATGGCCTGGTCCTTAAGGGGTTAAAGCATTGGACAGCAGTATTATATGTGCAGTGTAAAGCAATATCATATAAGCCATGTATGGTAGTATTATACAAGCCATGTATGTTAGTATTATATGAGCCATGTATGGTAGTATTATATGAGCCATGTATGGTAGTATTATATGAGCCATGTATGGTAGTATTATATGAGCCATGTATGTTAGTATTATATGAGCCATGTATGGTAGTATTATATGAGCCATGTATGGTAGTATTATATGAGCCATGTATGGTAGTATTATATGAGCCATGTATGGTAGTATTATATGAGCCATGTATGGTAGAATTATATGAGCCATGTATGGTAGAATTATATGAGCCATGTATGGTAGTATTATATGAGCCATGTATGGTAGTATTATATGAGCCATGTATGGTAGTATTATATGAGCCATGTATGGTAGTATTATATGAGCCATGTATGGTAGTATTATATGAGCCATGTATGGTAGTATTATATGAGCCATGTATGGTAGTATTATATGAGCCATGTATGGTAGTATTATACGAGCCATGTATGGTAGTATTATACGAGCCATGTATGTTAGTATTATACGAGCCATGTATGGTAGTATTATATGAGCCATGTATGGAAGTATTATATGAGCCATGTATGGTAGTATTATATGAGCCATGTATGGTAGTATTATATGAGCCATGTATGGTAGTATTATATGAGCCATGTATGGTAGTATTATATGAGCCATGTATGGTAGTATTATATGAGCCATGTATGGTAGTATTATATGAGCCATGTATGGTAGTATTATATGAGCCATGTATGGTAGTATTATATGAGCCATGTATGGTAGTATTATATGAGCCATGTATGGTAGTATTATATGAGCCATGTATGGTAGAATTATATGAGCCATGTATGGTAGTATTATATGAGCCATGTATGGTAGTATTATATGAGCCATGTATGGTAGTATTATATGAGCCATGTATGGTAGTATTATATGAGCCATGTATGGTAGTATTATATGAGCCATGTATGGTAGTATTATATGAGCCATGTATGGTAGTATTATATGAGCCATGCATGGTAGTATTATATGAGCCATGTATGGTAGTATTATATGAGCCATGTATGGTAGTATTATATGAGCCATGTATGGTAGTATTATACGAGCCATGTATGGTAGTATTATACAAGCCATGTATGTTAGTATTATACGAGCCATGTATGGTAGTATTATACGAGCCATGTATGGAAGTATTATATGAGCCATGTATGGTAGTATTATATGAGCCATGTATGGTAGTATTATATGAGCCATGTATGGTAGTATTATATGAGCCATGTATGGTAGTATTATATGAGCCATGTATGGTAGTATTATATGAGCCATGTATGGTAGTATTATATGAGCCATGTATGGTAGTATTATATGAGCCATGTATGGTAGAATTATATGACCCATGTATGGTAGTATTATATGAGCCATGTATGGCAGTATTATATGAGCCATGTATGGTAGTATATAAGCACTGTACAACAGTATTATGTGAGCAGTGTGTGACAGTATTATACAAAAACTTCACAGCAGTATTATATTAGCACTAGACAGCACTATTGTATGTGCAGTATATAGCAGTAATATCTTAGCCATGTATGGTAGTATTTGAGCAGGGTACTGAATTATTATAAGTACTATATGACAGTGCAGTCACCCCCGACTTACGATAGCCCCGACATACCATCATTTCAACATTAGTGTTGAGCAGCATAGGCCATATTCGAATTTGCGATATTTCGCGAATATATGGACGAATATTCGTCATATATTCGCTAAATTCGCATATTCGTAATATTCACGTTTTATTTTCGCATATGCAAATTTTTGCATATGCGAAAATTAGCATATACAAAAATTCACATATGCGAAAATTAGCACCTTCTTTACACCACACAAGCTGGAAGCAGAGAGGGATGATCACTGTGATGTGTACTGTGACAAAAAATATATTCGCATTATATTTTCGCATATGCGAAAATTTGCATATACTAAAATTAGCAGACACAAAAATTTGCATGTGCGAAAATTAGCACATGCAAAGATTTGCATAATCGAAAATTTGCGTATGCGGAAATTAGTATATGCAAATTTTCCCATATGCGAAAATTCGCATGCCAGTCTCACACAGTAGTATTAGAGCCTTCATTACACCACACAAGCTGGAAGCAGAGAGGGGTGATCACTGTGATGTGTACTGTGAAAAAAAACAACAATATTTGTAATTACGAATATTTAGTGCTATATTCTCGAATATTCGCATTGTGAATATTCGCGAGCAACACTAGTCGCGAATTCGAGAATATTCGCGAATATAGCACTATATATTCGTAACTACGAATATTGTTTTTTTTTTTTGTTTTTTTGTTTTTTGTCACAGTACACATCACAGTGATCATCCCTCTCTGCTTCCAGCTTGTGTGGTGTAAAGAAGGTGCTAATTTTCGCATATGCTAATTTCCGCATATGTGAATTTTTGTATATGCTAATTTTCGCATATGCAAAAATTTGCATATGCGAAAATAAAACGTGAATATTACGAATATGCGAATTTAGCGAATGTATGACGAATATTCGTCCATATAGTCGCGAAATATCGCGAATTCGAATATGGCCTATGCCGCTCAATACTAGTCTTGATTAGTGTTGAGCGGCATAGGCCATATTCAAATTCGCGATATATCGCGAATATATGGACGAATATTCATCATATATTCGCTAAAGTCGCATATTCGTAATATTCGCGGTTTATTTTCGCATATGCGAAAATTCGTGCATACGAAAATTTGCATATGCGAAAATTGGCATATACAAAAATTAGCATATGCTAAAATTTGCATTTGCGAAAATTCGCACGCCAGTCTCACACAGTAGTATTAGAGCCTTCTTTACACCACACAAGCTGGAAGAAGAGAGGGATGATCACTGTGATGTGTACTGTGGAAAAAAAAAAAAAAGAATTGTCGTAATTACGAATATGTAGTGCTGTATTCGCGAATATTCGCAAGTTCACGAATATGCGATATTCGGGAATAAAATTTGCATTGCGAATATTCGCGAGCAACACTAGTGAAGAATCTCCCCCATTGAGTCTGCCAGAGCCGCAGTGATCTGTGTAAGAAACCTATGGGCCCCGGCTGTTAGGGCCACCAAATGATATTACACATACTGGGGGAGATTTATCAAAACCTGTGCAGAGGAAGAGTGGTGCAGTTGCCCATAGCAACCAATCAGATTGCTTCTTTCATTTTCCACAGGCCTCTTTAGAGGCCTGTGGAAAATGAAAGAAGCAATCTGATTGGTTGCTATGGGCAACTGCCCCACTCTTCCTCTGCACAGGTTTTGATAAATCTCCCCCACTGAGTGTCTGGTTAGGAGAAACAAATATAATGTACCCACAGGGAGTAGCGCCATTTTTATAAAAATTGCCAAAAATCCCTGAGATAAGTCATGCAGAATATGTTAAAAAGCTTTTTGGATTTTCAGCCAATCAGAAAGCAACACTACTAGTTGTTTGATTTTCAGCCAATCAGAAAGCAGCACGACTCAAATAGAACTCCCGTGAGGTCACACATGTGATGTCATCACCATTGTCATTGGTGAGGGGCCTAAACTGTAGGAACCTAGGATTGCAACTTCATACCCGCCTGTGACTGGTAAGTATCACATCTTTTTGTCCAGTTCCATGTGCATTTCTATAATAAACATGTAACTAATCTCTCTTTTCTTTTCCTTTCTTAGATGCACACCTTCCAGGCTGTGGGGCAGCACATACACTGACACTTTGGCCCAAATTCTAGAGGTAACCTCCTTTAGTATGCCCAGAGGAAGGGCAGTACAGTAGCCATGGATTCCCTACAGGTTTCCTCCCCTCTGGAGGTTTTTCCTGTCCTGAGTTAGTTACTGTCCGCTCTTTGTGAGTGATGGAGGTTACATAAAATCCCTACACAAACATTTTTGTAAATAATAAATAAAGTTCCCTTTGTTTAAACTGTTCTTTGACTTGTTCGACTCATTTATTTCTGTGTGTGAAAAATATTGTTATCAAAATGTGGATGACAGAAGTGTCCAAAACTGCTGCCCGATCTGCCCCATGTGATGAGGGGAGAGGCGGCTGATGCTGGGGGGTACAGTTGTCCGGGCAACCGTAGGGCACCCAGCAAGTTCTGATGTTTTATGCCCAGAAATGGTCGGCTACTCCCTGTGTCAGAAGATTCTCATCCTAGATATGAAGACAATCAGGGATCAAAACCTGTGGAGAGGGAAAGGTGACCAGTTGCCCATAGCAACCAATCAGATCACTTCTTCTAGTTTTCAGAGGCCTTGTTAAGAATGAAAGAAGCGATCTGATTGGTTGCTATGGGCAACTGATCAACTTTTAACCTGCATGAGTTTTGATAAATCTCCCCAATAATTATTACAACCATGTCACACACTTAGGGTTGCCACCTGGCTGCTATTTTACCAGCACAGCTGGTATTTTAGACACCCTGCCAGTATTTTTAATATTAGGGTGCGTTCACACTGAGTAATTCAAGAGGAATTTACTCGAGTAATTCCTCTTGAATTCTCCGCTCCAAATTAATGCACATCTCCTCTGCCCATTGACTTTAATGTTATTTCTGCTGGCCTGTTCACACTGCGGAAATTCTGCTAGCAGAATTCCGACGCTGAATTCCGTTCCGCTTGAAGAAAGAACATGTTCTTTCGCGGGCAATTCGTGTGCAATTTGCGCAGAATTCGCGCGCAATTTGCACGGAAATGGCTGAAAAACCCTTCACTTCTTTCTCCCTCATGTCCACGCGCAATTTTGCACGCAATTTCGTGCAAATTGTGCGCAAATTTCCCGCAATTTAAAAAAAAAAAAATTTCGCCCATAAATTTTTCAGCGTGAATTACTCTTCATTTACTCCGTGTGAACGCACCCTAAAAATACCAGCAATTCAATGGCTGGTTTTTATCTAAGCCTCCTGGGCTTTGATATGCAGAGATGGAGAGGCGAGAGCTAACCCCGCCCCTTCCCTCTTCCAGCTGAGCTCTGATTGGTGAAGATTTCTCCCTCACACACAGGAGCTCAGCACACAGCACAAAGGGAGAAGATTAACCCCTTAAAGACCACGGGCGTATGGGTACGCCCATGCTCCCTGATACTTAAGGACCAAGGGCGTACCTGAATGCCCGGGAGAATTTCCATTACCCTCACGCACCACGCCGGGCAAGGACCGGACCGGGATGACTGCTGATATTTATCTGCAGGCATCCCGTGCCAATGCCCAGGGGGGTCCTGAGACCCCCCCCCCCCCCCGTGTCGACGATCGCCGCAAATCGCCGGTGAATTCACACCAGCGATTTGCGGCAATTCCGAGTGATACGGGTCTCCGCTAACCCGGTGACCCAAAAAATAAGAAGGATCGGGGGTGTCCAAGACACCCCCGGTCCCCCTGAAGGGATAGGAGTTAGGTGGCAGGGGTGCCACCCTCCTATCCCTGCTATTGGTCGATCAGAAGCGATCGACCAATAGCAGATCGGGGGCCGGGGGGTTAACATTCGGTCATCCTCCCCAAACCCCCCCCCCCGCTCTGCCCACCCACTGTTGTCCGGGCAGAGTAGGGGAACCGTTGGTGACCGGCGCCGGAGGTCACTTACCCTCGGCGGCAATGCCCGGCGGCGATGACATGCGGCAGGCTCCATGGATCCTACGGAAGCCGATGAGTAGATGCCTAGCAACATCTGGAGGGCTACAATTTGAGACCACTATACAGTAGTCTCTAAACTGTAGTCCTCCACATGTTGCAAAACTACAACTCCCAGCATGCCCAGACAGCTGTTTGCTGTTTGGGCATGTTGTGATTTGTAGTTCTGCAACAGCTTGATGGCTACAGTTTGGAGATCACTGTGCAGTGGTCTCTAAACTGTGGCCCTCTAGATCTTGTAAAACTACAACTCCCAGCATGCCCACACAGCAGTTTGCTGTCTGGGCATGCTGGGATTTGTAGTTTTGCAACATCTGGAGGGCCACAGTTTGGAGATTACTGTGCAGTGGTCTCTAAACTGTAGCCCTCCAGATGTTGCAAAACTGCAAATCCCAGCATGCCCAAACAGCTGTCTCAGCATGCTGGGAGTTGTAGTTGCATACCTCCAGCTATTGCATAACTACATCTCCCAGCATGCCCTTCGGCGATCAGTACATGCTGGGAGTTGTAGTTTTGCAACAGCTGGAAGCACATTGGTTGGAAAATACTGTTAGGTAACAGAACCTAACTGAAGGCTTTCCAACCAGTGTGCCTCCAGCTGTTGCAAAAGTATAACTCCCAGCATGCACAGTCTGTCAGTGAATGCTGGGAGTTGTAGTTTTGCAACAGCTAGAGGTTTGCCCCCCCCATATGAATGTACAGGGTACATTCACACGGGTGGGTTTACAGTGAGTTTCTTACTTCAAGTTTGAGCTGCGGCAAATTTTCCGCCGCAGCGCAAACTGATAGCTGGAAATTCACTATAAACCCCGCCAGTGGGAATGTATCCTAAAACACTGCACTACACTACCACATAATAAAGGATAAAACACTACATATACACCCCTTACACTGTCCCCACCAATAAAAATGAAAAACGTATCATAAGGCAGTGTTTCCTAAATGGAGCCTCCAGCTGTTGCAAAACAAAAACTCCCAGCATTTCTGGACTGACTGTCCAGGCATGCTGGGAGTTTAGCAACAGCTGGAAGCACCCTGTTTGGGAATCACTGGCGTAGAATACCCCTATGTCCACCCCTATGCAATCCCTAATTTAGTCCTCAAATGCTCATGGCGCTCTCTCACTTTGGAGCCCTGTCGTATTTCAAGGAAACAGTTTAGGGCCACATATGGGGTATCTCCGTACTCGGGAGAAATTGCTTTTTCTCCTTTTACCCCTTATGAAAAGGAAAAGTTGGGTTCTACACCAGCTTGTTAGTGAAAAAAAAATAAAAAATGTTACACTAACATGCTGGTGTTGCCTCATACTTTTATTTTTACAAGCGGTAAAAGGAAAAAAAGACCACCAAAATTTGTAATGCA
Organism: Hyla sarda; assembly: GCF_029499605.1. Lineage (NCBI taxonomy): Eukaryota > Metazoa > Chordata > Amphibia > Anura > Hylidae > Hyla > Hyla sarda. Next base: position 36,929,343 of record NC_079194.1, read on the forward strand.
ATTTCTCCTGAGTACGGAAATACCCCATATGTGGGCGTAAAATGCTCTGCGGACGCACAACAAGGCTCAGGAGTGAAAGAGCGCCATGTACATTTGAGGCCTAAATTGGTGATATGCACAGGGGTGGCTGATTTTACAGCGGTTCTGACATAAACGCAAAAAAATAAATACCCACATGTGACCCCATTTTGGAAACTACACCCCTCACGGAATGTAACAAGGGGTATAGTGAGCCTTTACACCCCACAGGTGTTTTGAAGAGCCAGAGATACACGAGCGCTGTAAATAACCCTGCTGCATGTGCAAAGGGAGCCAGGGCACTGTAGCTGGGGACCAGCGATAATAGCAGACATGTGGCGATTGCCGCAGCCGGCTATTAACCCTTTAGATCGCAGCTGTCAAAGTTGACAGCGGCGTCTAAAGGGACATTTAAATCATCCCTGGTGGTCCAGCGGGGTGGACGGTACGGGGGGGGGGGGTACAATGTCCATTTTAGGACAGCATCAGCCGTCAAGCTGTACCTCGCTCATCCTTCAGCCAAAACTGCGTCCCGCCTCCTCCCTCCTCTGTCAGGCGTCATTCAAAACCTTTGTCATCCTTAAGTCTGTCATACCTCACATGAAAATGAAAGTGCTGAGTCAACAGAGCTTCGGCAGACCTGCTAGCACAGACAGTTTGTGATTGGCTGCCAGCAAAGATACTGTGATTGGTTGATGGGAGCGAAGGTGTGTGCAGTCCTGCTCCACTGTTTGTGGATGCAAAATGTGGATGACAGAAGTGTCCAAAACTGCTCTCCTGCACGATCTGTACCATGCACGATCTGTACCACACTTCTTTACAAACCCTAATCCTCTAATGTACCCAGCTTTTCCCGATTCCTGCAAAACAAACCTGCGCTCTCAGCTTTTCCCCTATTCCTGCAAAACCTACAGTTATGTAGTCAGCTGTAGGTTTATCAGGAATTGTTAAAAGCTGAGTAGATAACTGTAGGTTTTTCAGGAATCCGGAAAAGCTGAGTACATAACTGTAGGTTTTGCAGGAATCGGGAAAAGCTGAGTACATAACTGTAGGTTTTTCAGGAATCGGGAAAAGCAGAGTACATAGCTGTAGGTTTTTCAGGAATCGGGAAAAGCTATGTACTCAGCTTTTCCCAATTCCTGCAAAACCTAGTTATGTACTCAGCTTTTCCCAATTCCTGAAAAACCTACAGCTGAGTACATAACTGTAGGTTTTGCAGGAATCGGGAAAAGCTGAGTACATAACTGTAGGTTTGGCAGGAATCGGGAAAAGCTGAGTACATAACTTTAGGTTTTTCAGGAATCGGGAAAAGCAGAGTACATAGCTGTAGGTTTTGCAGGAATAGGGGAAAAGCTGAGAGTGTAGGTTTGTTTTGCAGGAATCGGGAAAAGCTGGGTACATGAGAGGATTAGGGTTTGTAAAGAAGTGTGTCTAAACAGTGGAGCGGGACTGCATACACCTACGCTCCCATCAACCAATCACAGTATCTTTGCTGGCAGCCAATCACACACTGTCTGTGCTAGCAGGTCTGCTGAAGCTCTGCTGACTCAGCACTTTCATTTTCGTCTGAGGCATGAGAGAGTTTAGGTTGACAAAGGTTTTGCCTGACGCCTGACGGAGGAGGCGGGATGCAGTTTCGGAGGAGGCGGGACGCAGTTTTCGCTGAAGGATGAGGGAGGTTCGGCTGAAAACTGACAGCGATTTGTCTGAGGGAGAAGCAGGGACGCCGTTTTGGCTGAAGGATGAGCGAGGTACGGCTGACGGATGATGCTGTCCTAAAATGGACACTGTAGGGGGGGCAATCAAATGCTGAGGTAGCCGGAGGGCTTACCTCTCCTCCTGTGGCTGCTGTGACTCTGAGAATGATAAAGCCTGGCAGGACCAGCTTTATCAATCAAGCACAGAGCCCACAGATCAATGTGGTTCTATGAAACCACATTGATCTGTATGAGAAATCTAATGATTCCGCCTAAAAGTCCCCTAAGGGGACTAAACGTGTAAAAAAAAAAAATATATAAAAGTTGAATAAAAAGTTAAAAAAAACACCCATTAACCCCTTTCTTATTAAATCACCCCCCTTTTCCCAAATTCCATATAAAAAAATATCTAACCATGATAAAAAATAAACATATGTGGTATCGCCGTAGGCATGAATGTCCGAACTATAAAAATGTATCATTGATTAAACCACATGGTCAATGGCGTACGCGCAAAGTCCGAAATAGCGTATTTTTGGTCACTTTTTATATAATGAAAAAATGAATAAAAAGCGATCAAAAAGTCCGATCAATACAAAGATGGTACCGTTAAAAAACTTCAGATCACTGTGCAAAAAATTAGCCCTCATACTGTCCCATACGTGGAAAAAGAAAAAAGTTTTAGGGGTCAGAAAATGACAATTTTAAACGTATACATTTTCGTGCATGTAGTTATGTGTTTTACCAGAAGTACGACAAAATCAAATCTATATAAGTAGGGTATCATTTTAACCGTATGGACCTACAAAATAAAGAAAAGGTGTAATTATTAGCGTTGAGCGGCATAGGCCATATTCGAATTCGCAATATTTCGGGAACATATGGATGAATATTCGTCATATATTCGCTAAATTCGCATATTCGTAATATTCACGTTTTATTTTTGCATATGCGAAAATTCGCACGCCAGTAGTATTAGAGCCTTCTTTACACCACACAAGCTGGAAGCAGAGAGGGGTGATCACTAGTGTTGAGCGGCATAGGCCATATTCGAATTCGCGAATATTCTCGAATATATCGACGAATATTCGTCATATATTCGCGAATATTCGCATATTCGTAATATCCCCGTTTTATTTTCGCAAATGCGAAAAATTTGCGTATGCGAAAATTAAGATATGCGAAAATTCGCATATACAAAATTAGTTTACGTGAAAATTCGCATATGCGAAAATTTGCACGCCAGTGTCACACAGTAGTATTACAGCCTTCTTTACACCACACAAGCTGGAAGCAGAAAGGGATGATCACTGTGATGTGTACTGGGAAAAAAAACAAAAAAAAAAAAAACGAATATTCGTAATTATGAATATATAGCGCTATATTCGCGAAATTCGCGAATTCGCGAATATGCGATATTCGCGAATAATATTCGAATTGCGAATATTTGCGAGCAACACTAGTGATCACTGTGATGTGTACTGTGAAAAAAAAACAAAAAAAAACGAATATTCGCAATTACGAATATATAGTGCTATATTTGCGAATATTCGCGAATTCGCGAATATGCGATATTCGCGAATAAAATTCGCATTGCGAATATTCGCGAGCAACACTATTCAACATGCAATGGCCTCTCAGAGGTCATCGCATGTTGAAGGCAGCATCAATATCCGATGCTTTTGTATGTCGGGGCCATCGCATAAATGGCTATCCGGCAGCGCAGACTGCTTCAGCTGCCACCGGATAGCCGTTTACGGTGCCCAATGTGGTCCGCTGACGATCACTTACCTGTCCTCGGGGCTCCGGCACGTCCTCTTCGGGATCCCCTGCATCGTCGGCGCTCTCTATCGTCGTCATCACGTCGCTGCACACGCCGTCCCCTCATCCAATAGGAGCGGTGTGCGTAGCGACGTGATGGCGGCGACGGAGAGCCAGTATCCCGGGGAAGCAGAGGACTTGTCGGAGCGTCGGGGACACCCCAGGGACGCGGCGACAACAATGGAAGGCGTCATCCAGGGCAGCGGTGACGAGTGGAGCGGCGGGGACACTGGGACACCTCCAATACCAGTGGTCTTCAACCTGCAGATCTCAAGATGTTGCAAAACTACAACTTCCAGCATGCTCGGACAGCCGTTGGCTGTCCGGGCATGCTGGGTGTTGTAGTTTTGCAACATCTGGAGGTCCGCAGGTTGTAGACCACTGTCCTATACTTTACATTGCACGGATCCTTCAACAAACGATGGTCCATTTGGAACGGATTACCATCGTATGTCGAGGGACCACTGTATCTGAGTCTGTCTGAGATTCTGCATCTTCGAAGTGAAATAATAATTATGCTTCAGAAATGTAAATAGCGAGTTATGTCTAAATCAACTAGATAAGAAGAGGAAAGGAAGGGAGGGGTAAAGAGGGGTATCTAGTAATTACTCACTTGGCTCTTTTGGACTGTAGCACGCTTGTTCTTCTGGAACACTTGAGTTGAAGCAGCATCCTTTGCTATAACACTCTGTGGCTCTTATTCCGGGGTCACCGCATGCTTCTCTGTCCGGGGGGTCCACAGCGCATTGGTCCTTGTCTACAACACAATCATTTGTCTGTCACTAATACTGATGTATGATTACAGGATCTATGTCTGCAGTGTTATACCACTTACCTTGTGACTGAGTATAGAAGCATGTGATCGCCCAAGCAATACTGAAGTCAAAACAGCACATTTTCTCCATACATTCTTCATAGGAAATCAATTGAGATCCGCATTGCCTTCTTAGATGAGGAGGTCCAACACAACCCTTTGCTGTTACCATTAAAAAGAAAACATATATATATATATATATATATATATATATATATATTTATTTTTATTTTTTATTATTATTTTATTTTATTTTTTTGGGGTGGGGTACCATAATGTGGCCCTATAATATTACCTGAGTTGGTGTACAGTATAACTGAATCATCTACCGTGAGGAGTCTACCATGTCATGGTATGGATCCATAAAACAGTGTCCATGTATTTCTATGGGCCCATACTGTACCTTCATAGGACTTCATGTTACTCCTTGGGGTTCATGCACCATTAATTATGGTTCTGAATAGTGTTGAGCGGCATAGGCCATATTCGAATTCGCGAATATTCGCGAATATATGGACGAATATTCGTCATATATTCGCGAACATTCGCATATTCGTTATATTCTCATTTTATTTTCGCATATGCGAACATTCGCGTATGCGAAAATTAACATATGTGAATATTAGCACATAAAAAATTAGCATACGCGAACATTCACATATGCGAATATTCGCATATGCTAATTTTCGCATATGCGAATTTACGCGCGCCAGGCTCACACAGTAGTATTACAGCCTTCTTTACACCACACAAGCTGGAAGCAGAGAGGGGTGATCACTGTGATGTGTACTGTGAAGAAATAAAAAAAAAAAAACTAATATTCGTAATTACGAATATATAGCGCTATATTCGCGAAATTCGCGAATTCGCGAATATGCGATATTCGCGAATAATATTCGAATTGCGAATATTCGCGAGCAACACTAGTCCTGAATAGATGTGCATGTGTGTTACCACCTGCAAGTTGTTGGTGGTAAAAAAAAGTGTGGAGTCAGGCTGTCGAAAGCCCAACAAGAAGGTGTATTGGGCCAAAAGAGGACAGAAATAAGACAAGTTCATGCAGATGATTTACTCGTATGTATGCAGGCAGTTATTTCTTAGTATATATGCAGTATTATATGAGCATTGTATGCCATAATTATATAAGCCATGGATGGCATTGTAACAGTCATGGCCGTAAATGTTGGCACCCTGAAATTTTTGCTATATGTTTTGCTATACACATGTTTATTCCCTTTGTGTGTATTTGAACTAAACCAAAAAAGGGAGGAAAAAAAATATCAAATTGGACATAATGTAACACCAAACTTCAAACATGGTCTCGACAAAAATTATTGGCACCCTGTCAAAATTGTGGATAAATAAGATTGTTTCAAGCATGTGATGCTTCTTTAAACTCACCCGGGGCAAGTTACAGGTGTGGGCAATATAAAAATCACACCTGAAATCACATAAAAAGGAGAGAAGTTCAATTAGTCTTTGAATTGGGTGTCTGTGTGTGCCACACTAAGCATGGACAACAGAAAGAGGAGAAGAGAACTGTCTGAAGAATTGAGAACCAAAATTGTGGGAAAATATCACTAATCTCAAGGTTACAAGTCCATCTCCAGAGATCTAGATTTGCCTTTGTCCACAGTGCGCAACATTATCAAGAAGTTTGCAACCCATGGCATTGTAGCTAATCTCCCTGGGCGTGGACAGAAGAGAAAAATTGATGAAAGATGTCAACGCAGGATAGTCCGGATGGTGGATAAGCAGCCCCAAACAAGTTCCAAAGATATTCAAGCTGTCCTGCAGGCTCAGGGAGCATCAGTGTCAGCGCGAACTATACGTCAATATTTAAATGAAATGAAACGCTATGGAGGAGACCCAGGAGGACCCCACTGCTGAGACAGAGACATAAAAAAGCAAGACTAAATTTTGCCAAAATGAATTTGAGTAAGCCAAAATCCTTCTGTGAAAATGTCTTGTGGACAGATGAGAACAAGATAGAGCTTTTTGGTAAAGCACATCATTCTACTGTTTACCAAAAACGGAATGAGGCCTATAAAGAAAAGGAGGGTCAATGATGTTTTGGGGTTGTTTTGCTGCCTCTGGCACTGGGTGCCTTAAATGTGTACAAGGCATCATGAAATCTGAGGATTACCAACAGATTTTGGGTCACAGTGTACAGCCCAGTGTCAGAAAGCTGGGTTTAAGTTTGAGATCTTGAGTCTTCCAGCAGGACAATGACCCCAAACATATGTCAAAAAGCCCCCAGAAATGGATGACAACAAAGCGCTGAGAGTTCTGAATAGTGTTGAGCGGCATAGGCCATATTCAAATTCGCGAATATTCGCGAATATATGGACGAATATTCGTCATATATTCGCGAATATTCGCATATTCGTTATATTTCCGTTTTATTTTCGCATATGCGAACATTCGCGTATGCGAAAACTATCATATGTGCATATTGGCATACACAAAATTAGCATTCGCGAGAAATTCGCATATGCGAAATTAGCATATGCTAATTTTCGCATATGCGAATTTTCGTACGCCAGTCTCACACAGTAGTATTACAGCCTTCTTTACACCACACAAGCTGGAAGCAGAGAGGGGTGATCACTGTGATGTGTACTGTGAAAAAAAACAAAAAAAAAAACGAATATTCGTAATTACGAATATATAGCGCTATATTCGCGAAATTCGCGAATTCGCGAATATGCGATATTCGCCAATAATATTCGAATTGCGAATATTCGTGAGCAACACTAGTTCTGAAGTGGCAGCAATGAGTCCAGATCTAAATCCCATTGAACACCAGTGGAGAGATATTAAAATTGCTGTTGGGAAAAGGCGCCTTCCAATAAAAGAGACCTGGAGCAGTTTGCAAAGGAAGAGTGGTCAAACATTCCGGCTGAGAGGTGTAAGAAGCTTATTGATGGTTATAGGAAGCCACTGATTTCAGTTATTTTTTCCAAAGGGTGTGCAACCAAATATTAAGTTAAGGGTGCCAATAATTTTGTCCAGACCATTTTTGGAGTTTGGTGAGACATTATGTCCAATTTCCTCCCTTTTTTGATTTAGTTCCAATACACACAAAGGGAATAAACATGTGTATAGCAAAACATGTGTTACTGCAATCCCTTTCTGTGAGAAATACTTAATTTTCTTGAAAAATTTCAGGGGTGCCAACATTTACTGCCATGACTGTATATGAGCAGTGTATGGCAGTACTATATAAGCAGTGTATGGTAGTTGAATGAATGGTAGATCAACATCCGCCATGTCATTACCTCCTGTGTTTTCATTTTACGTAGTTGGCGGCAGACCTGAGGCTTAACCTGGAAAATGGATTAATTCTGGATTTTAGTAGTGATCTGGCTTCGACTTTTTCAATCTTATTTAAGGAATTATTTTACCTCTGTGCACCTGCAAGTCAAAGTCTCTCTGAGATTTCTGGGGAGATTGATCAAAACCTGTGCAGAAGAAAAGTTGACCAGTTGCCCATAGCAACCAATTAGATCGCTTCTTTCATTTTTGAAAAGGCCTCTGCAAAATGAAAGAAGCGATCTGATTGGTTGCTATGGGCAACTGGTCAACTTTTCTTCTCCGCGGGTTTGATAAATCTCCCCCATAGTCTTTGTCTCTCCTTGTCTTTGGCTTTTAGTGTTTTATTGATTTATGTATGTGTGTATTGGCCAATATTTATTCCCTTGCATGTTTATTATTTACTTTAACACCTCAACCCCTTAAGGACACAGCCAAATTTTTCAAATCTAACCTGTATCACTTTATGCCTTAAAGGGGTACTCCCTGCTCAGAGTTTGGAACAAACTGGTCCGAATGCTGGAGCCGGAGCTTGTTACTTCATAGCCACGCCCCCTCACAATTTCACGCCCCACCCCCTCAATGCAAGCCTATGGGAGGGGGCGTGATGGCTGTCACACCCCCTCCCATAGACTTGCATTGAGGGGACGGACCGTGACGTCATGAGGGGGTCGGGGCTATGATGTCACGAGCTCCTGGCGCCAGCGGAGTACCCCATTAATAACTCTGGGATGATTTTTCGGGGGTTGCATTTCCACACAGTGCAATTTTAACTAAAAATGACACATTGGCCCTCATTTACTATTGCAAACCCGACACGTTTTGTCGGGTTGTGCGCCAGATTCTGTCGCATTGCGCCAGAAATTCTGCCTGCGCCAGATTTTGCGTCAGAATTTGCGCCAGAATTAAAAAAAACCCGACTAATTCTCCATTTTGGTAAGAAAACCCGAAAAGGGGCGTGACTGCCGGGAAAAGGGGGCGTGGTCTCCGAAATGGGGCATGTTCCCGACATTTTCCCCAAAAAGCTACATATTTACTAAGGTTTTCACATAAAGGCCCTCATTTACTAAGAGTGTTGTGTAGGTTTCTTTGTGGGTTTTAATTCCCTACAATTTATTTTCCACAGTATTTACTAAGGTTTCCCTACATTTTCCACTTTCCCTACATTTTGCTTTTTTTACACATGTTCTGATCTGTCTGGTTTTCCTCAAATCCACCACATTTTATGTGGAAACTTTAGTAAATATGTTGGGTTTTTGTGAAAATGTCGAGAACACGCTCCTTTTCAGAGACCACGCCCCTTTCCCGAGACCACATCGGCGGCCACGCCCTTTTTGGGGTTTTCTTAGCAAAATGGAGAAATAGTCGGGTTTTTTTCAATTCTGGCGCAGACAGAATTTCTGGCGCAATGCGACAGAATCTGGCGCACAACCCTACAAAACATGTCTGGTTTGCAATAGTAAATGAGGGCCATTATCTTTAACCCCTTCACGACCACGGACGTAAATGTACGTCCTGGCTTGGCGGGACTTCCCGCACCAGGACGTACATTTACGTCCTGTGTATGACCGCGAGCATCGGAACGGTGCTCGCGTCATACACGGCAGGTTCCGGCTGCTAGCAGCAGCCGGGGACCTGCCCGTAATGGCCAACATCCGCGATCGTGCAGATGTCTGCCATTAACCCCTCAGATGCCGTGATCAATACAGATCACGGCATCTGCGGCATTGCGGTAGTTTGATTGGAGGATCGGATCGCCCGCAGCGCTGCCTCGGGGATTTGATCATCCAGCATGGCGGCCGGAGGTCCCCTCACCTGGCTCCGGCCGTCTCCCGGGGTCTTCTGCTCTGGTCTGAGATCGAGCAGACCAGAGCAGAAGATCACCGATAATACTGATCAGTGCTATGTCCTATGCATAGCACTGCTCAGTATTAGCAATCAATGGATTGCTATAGATAGTTCCCTATGGGGACATAAAAAGGGAAAAAAGGTGAAAAATTTTAAAATAAAAAGTGAAAAAAAAGTGAAAAATCCCTTCCCCCAATAAAAATGAAAATTGTCAGTTTTTCCCATTTTACCCCCAAAAAGCGTAAAATATTTTTTTAATAAACATATTTGGTATCGCCGTGTGCGTAAATGTCCGAACTATCAAAATATTATGTTAATGATCCCGTACGGTGAATGGCGTAAACGTAAAAAAAAAAAGTCCAAAAATGCAGCTTTTTTGGCACATTTTATTAAAAAAAATAATAAAAATGATCTAAAAGTTTTATATATGCAAATGTGGTATCTAAAAAAAGTACAGATGACGGCTCAAAAAATGAGTCCTCATACCGCCCTATATACGGAAAAATGAAAAAGTTATAGGTGGTCAAAATAGGGCGATTTTAGATTACTGATTTTGTACAAAAAGTTTTAGATTTTTTTTAAGCGGTACAAAAATATAAAAGTATCTAGCCATGGGTATCATTTTAATCGTATTGACCCACAGAATAAAGAACATATCATTTTTACCGTAAATTGTACAGTGTGAAAACGAACCCCTCCAAAATGTGCAAAATTTTGGTTTTCATTCAAATTTGCTCCCTAAAAATTTTTTTTTTTTGGGTTCGCTGTACATTTTATGGTAAAATGAGAGGTTTCATTACAAAGTACAATTGGTCATGCAAAAAACAAGCCCTTATATGGGTCTGTAGATGTAAATATAAAGGAGTTATGGATTTTAGAAGGCAAGGATGAAAAAACGAAAACGCAAAAATAAAATTGGCCTGGTCCTTAAGGTGAAAATGGGCTTGGTCATTAAGGGGTTAATGTCCATGCAATTCCAACGATACACATTTTATATAGGTTTTGTTTTATTTTGCTAGTGGAAAAAAATATATAACTTTTGGTAACATTTAGAACATTATTAGGCTTAAAATTGTCCTCTTCTGATCCCTATAACTTTTTTATTTTTCTGTATACAGGGCTATATGAAGGCTCATTTTTTGCACCATGATCTGTAGTTTTTAACGGTACCATTTTTTCTGCTATATGAAGTGACCAAAAATGAGCAATTTTGGACTTTGCTTTTTTTTCCTTGTTTACGCCATTGACCGTGTGGTTTAATTTAATGTTTTATTTTATTTAATTCAGACATTTATAGGCAGAGATACCACCTAGGTTTACTTTATTTATTTTTTTACATAATTTTTTTTTATAAAATGGGAAATGGGGGGGTGATTCAAACTTTCATTAGGGGAAGGGGATATACCCATTCATTACTTTTTTTATTAAACATTTTTTTTTACATTTTTATTAGTCTCCACAGGGGACTATTTTATGGAATCTTTAAATTTCTAACACTGATCAATGGTATGCTATTACACAGCATTGATCATTGTTATCTGCGGATTGTTGCTCTAGCCTGCAGTCTGGAGACACAGAGAAAAGATCGGACGGCACAGAGGAAGGTAAGGACCCTCCGGCTGTCAGCTAAAGGGGTTATCCAGGAAAAAACTTTTTTTATATATATCAACTGGCTCCAGAAAGTTAAACAGATTTGTAAATTACTTCGATTAAAAAATCTTAATCCTTTCAGTACTTATGAGCTTCTGAAGCTTAGGTTGTTATTTTCAGTCTAAGTGCTCTCTGATGACACGTGTCTCGGGAACCGCCCAGTTTAGAAGAGGTTTGCTATGGGACTTTGCTTCTAAACTGGGCATTTCCCGAGACACGTGTCATCAGAGAGCACTTAGACAGAAAAGAACAACCTTAACTTCAGAAGCTCATAAGTACTGAAAGGATTAACATTTTTTTATAGAATTAATTTACAAATCTGTTTAACTTTCTGGAGCCAGTTGATATATATATATATATATATATATATATATATATTTATAACGTTTTTTCCTGGATAACCCCTTTAAGGTGATTGGGACAGCACGATTGCCCTGTTGTGATCCTGATCACCCATAGCAACCAGCTGGGAATATTGAGTTGCCAGCTTTCGGTCCCGCGATCAGCTTTGACTGCGGGATCTAAAGGGTAACAGTCTTGCAGTGGCAATCACTTCTGCAGGCTATTAGCAGCGGCCCCTGGCGGTTAATTCCAGCCAGGGGCTATATGGTACGGAGCGGGAAGACGTCACAATCCCATTCCGTAGCTGCTCCCCCCTTCTGAGGACGTGCGCATATGTCCTGGGGAGGGAAGGGGTTAATTGTATGAACCTACATAATGGCTTTTTCTTTCAATTTTTTCCCACAAATAATCTTTCTTCGTTTTTTTCATAGATTTTGTGGAAAGTGAGTGATGTCACTACAAAGTACAATTCAATCTGTAGGTTGAAAATTAAAGGCATTATGGCTATTAGAAGGCGAGGAGGAAAAAACGAAATTATAATAATAAAAAAAAACTGATGTCCCTTAGGGGTTAAACAAACAGGTTTGTGAGAGTGGGGAGAGAATTGCGCAGCTGTGATTCACTGAGCCGCAGTATAATACAATCGGGCTTCGGCGTCATGCTGCAGCTCAGGAATAGGATCACATAAAATACTTTATGACAGCATTTGAGTCTGTCTGAGATTCTGCATCTTCACAGTGAATAATTATAAGTTAGAAATGTAAATAGCGAGTTAGATCCATTATTGTATCTAAATCCACTAGACTAGGAGGGTAAAGAGGAAAGGGATAAATATGGTATCTAATAATTTCTTACGTGGCTCTTCTGGAGAGTAACATCCAGGTAAAAAGCGTCTGAAGCAGCATCCTTTCTTATAACAGTCACTGATGGAAATTCCGTCACCGCAATGTTTTTTCTTAAAGTGGCTCAAAAAACACTGTGCATTGTCTACAACACAAGCATTTGTCTGTCATTAATACTCATGTATGATTACCGGATCTATATCTGCAGTGTTAGGCTAGGATTCCACTTGGTTTTTTTTTTCCTGCGTTTTTTCACAGAAAAAAACGCCAGTGCAATTTCCTGGCGTTTTTTCTGGCGTTTTTGCATTTGAGTGGAAATTGCGTTTTTGGCCCCTTTGGCATTTAAAAAAAAAAAATTTGGGTATCAAAGAACAAGAAAAAAATAAAAAAAAGGATGCAGTAGGGATGGGAAAAAACTTATTTAACAAAATTTTGAGTTTTTTTTTTATAAGAAAATGTTAATAAATTTTTTATAAAGTGTGTGTGTTTCACTTTTTTTCCCCTATTTTTTTTAATTTTTTTAGGTAGTACTACTACTCCCAGCATGATGGGAGTAGTAGTACCTGTACTAATAGACAGATCGCCCCGGCTGTCATTCATATTTTCTGCCCAGAGTGAGGATTGGCCGCATGGTTTCAGCCAATCACAGCTCTCAGAGGGAAATGTGAATGATGGGAATTTCTATTCACATCACTGGCCGGCCGGAGTATAGTGCAGAGATGCGAGCTCTGTAGAGAGCCGCTCCGCAACTCTGCAGTAGTTCCTGCATTAATAGACAGATCCCAGCAAGTGTAACTTCTGACACCTGCTGCGATCTGTCTATAAATGCAGGTACTACAGCTCCCAGCAGAGTGCGCTCCATGTTGGGAGTAGTAGTACCTGCAGTTAAAGAAAGATCACAGAAGATGTCACTCCTGAAACCCGCTGTTATCCTCCTGTATAATGTATACAGGCTGGGCCCAAAGATAAAAGTCTAAGGGGGTCAGATCGGGAGACCTTGGGGGGCCATTCACGATGACCAATCCACTTTCCAGGAAACTGTTCATCTAGAAATGCTCGGACCTAACACCCATAATGTGGGTGTCACCATCTTGCTGGAAAAACTCAGGGAACGTGCCAGCTTCAGTGCATAAAGAGGGAACCACATAATCATGTAGCAATTTTGCATATCCAGTCAAATGGCCTCCAAGGTCTCCAGATCTGATCCCCTTAGACTTTTATCTTTGGGGTCATCTGAAGGCAATTGTCTATGCTGTGAAGATACGAGATGTGCAGCACCTGAAACTACGGATACTGGAAGCCTGTGCTAGCATTTCTCCTGCGGCGTTGCTATCAGTGAGTGAAGAGTGGGAGAAGAGGGTTGCATTGACAATCCAACACAATGGGCAGCACATTGAACACATTTTATAAGTGGTCAGAAACTTGTAAATAACTCATGAAAGAATAAAGTTACATTAAAACCAAGCACATCATTGTTTTTCCAATAAGTTTGATGTGTCACATGACCCTCTTCCTATTGAAAAAACAAAAGTTGGATTCAAAATGGCCGACTTCAAAATGGCCGCCATGGTCACCACCCATGTTGAAAAGTTTCCCCCCTCACATATACTAATGTGCCACAAACAGGAAGTTAATATCACCAACCATTCCCATTTTATTAAGGTGTATCCATATAAATGGCCCATCCTGTAGATGGGGCTGGCCACTCTTCCATGGTCCCCAGCACTGACGTGTATATATACACCTATTCATATTTGCCACAGAGAGTTTTGATTGGCTGGAACCATCTTGCCAATCACAGCTCTCTGTGGGAAATATGAATAGGTGTATATATAGCTCAGTGCAGGGTACCATAGAAGAGCGGCCGGCCGCATCTATACATTATACAGAAGGATCTCAACGGACCCGGGGAGATCTGTCAATTAGTACAGGTACTACTACTCCCATCATGGAACAATGTGTTCCATGCTGAGAGTAGTAGTACTACCTAAAAAATGTAAAAAATGAAGAATGAAAAGTGAAAAACACACACACACTACATTTTTATTATTGTCAGCTACATTTTTAGGTCCCCACCCGCCCACATAAATTGATCCCTGTTTAAAAATTAATAAAAAATGTTGTTACAAAAAATACATTTTGTTAAATACAATTTTTTCCATCACTACTGTATCTTTATTATTTATTAATTAATGGTACCCTCCAAAATGTTATTAAAAAATGTATCTCCATCACTTTTTTTGATCGCTAAAGTCCAAAAAAGAATAAAAACCGCCAGCAAAAACGCCAAAGTTAAAACCCACATGGCGTTTTTCTTGGCCATAGGCTCAACACGCTATGATTTTGCAAAACCACCAAGGAGCTGAAAAAAGAGTGAAAAAAATGCCAAAAGGATTAAGAAAACGCCAAACTGAAAAATTGGAAAAAGTGGAAAAAAGAATTTAGCGTTTTTTTTCCATTGATTTACAGTTAACATCTGGCCACAGATTTTTCGGCTAAAAAACGCCATGCGGCAGAATTGGTGTTTTTCTTGGAGTTTTTCCCAAAAAGAAACAAGTTAAATTTCAGCCTTATAGTACTTACCTTGTGACTTAGAATAGAAGCATGAGATCGCCCCTGGAATACTGGAGTTATAGCAGCAATCTCTCCTTTTGCATTCTTCAGAGCTTATTCCTTTATATCCACATTCTCTTCTTTTCGCGGGATTCCCTCCACACTCTGTTGTTATCATTAAAAAGAAAAAGGTTGTTTTTGTTATTGTAAAATGTACCATAATGTGGCCTTTTAATATTGCATGAGGTGGTCTCTACTGTAAAGAATCTACCGTGTCATGGTATGGATCCATAAAACAGTGTCCAGGCATTTCTATGGGCCCATACTGTACCTTCATATGACTGCAGTTTTATAAATCCACTAGCTGAGTACACGGCGTTGCCCGGTTTTTCCTTCCTAATCCTTGTTGGGGAGGAAAATCAACAAAGGAGGAAGTTTTTGATTTCAAATCCCATCCCCATATATTGTTGTCATACCCCAACCCCATATCCCATCCTCATATCTCGTCCTCATACCCCGACCTTCTATCCCGACCTCCTATCCCGTCCTCCTATCTCGACCTCCTATCCCAACCTCCTATCCCGACCTCCTATCTCGACCTCCTATCCTGTCCTCCTATCTCAACCTCCTATCCTGTCCTCCTATCCCGTCCTCCTATCCCGTCCTCCTATCCCATCCTCCTATCCCGACCTCCTATCTCGACCTCCTATCCCGACCTCCTATCCCGTCCTCCTATCCCGTCCTCATATCCCGACCTCCTATCCCATCCTCCTATCCCGACCTCCTATCCCGTCCTCATATCCCGACCTCCTATCCCGTCCTCCTATCTCGACCTCCTATCCCAACCACCTATCCCGACCTGCTATCCTGACCTCCTATCCCCTCCTCCTATCCCGTCCTATCCCGCCAAGCTTCATGTTAATATCTTTAGCCGTTTGGAAGTTTTTGTGGAACAAACATACATACATACATACACACACACACGTTGAGTTATATATATATATATATATATAGATATACTATGCATTCAAGGCTTGTGCTCAAATAAGTAAGTAAAAAAAGTTTTCCTCTTGATTCTGCACTCAATATCAATACCCCACATATTATAACGTTGGAAATATTTGCAAATTAATTGATAAGGAAAAACTTAAATATTGCATTTCCATACATATTCAGACCCTTTATTCACACTGCATTCACACTGTGTTCCCGTGAAAAAAATAAATAAAAAAAGGACTTTAAAGAAAAAAATAATAAAATAAAACAGACAATAACGGATGCAAACGGATGTTATCCGTTTGTATCTGTTTGGATCCGTTATTGTTCAGTTAATAAACCCCAAAAAATGTTTTCTTCTGAGCATGCTCAGAAGTAAAAACGGATAAAAAAACGGATAGAAAAACGGATGCAAACGGATGACATTAAAGGCTCATCCGTTTTCCATAGACTTCAATGTTAAGTTTACTGTTTGACTGGAGAAAAAATAATGGATGCACCGTCTTTTCTCCCGTTAAAAAAATAAAATAAAATAATAAAAATAAGGAAATGAGCGCAGACGGGTGCAATCGGATGTGAAAGGATTGTAAAAAAATCCCATTGACATTAATGGGATTATTTTACAACTGTTTGTAATCCGTTTACAAGCACCAACAACGGAACCTAAATATGGGGGGGGGGGAATGAGGACAAACGGCCGTGTGAACGCACCCTAACTCAGGATTTAGGTAAAGCCCCTTTAGCAGTGATCACACCCTCCAGTCTTCTTGGGGATGAGGCCACAAGGTTTGCACACCTGGATTTGGGTATTTTCTGGCATTCTTCTCTGTAGATCCTCTCAAGCTTGAATGTAAATATCAGAGAACAGGCATTTTTAGGTCTTTCCAGAGATGTTTGACTGGATTCAAGTCAGGGCTCTGACTGGACTACTCAGAGGACATTCTGTGTTGTCACTAAGCCGCCCCTATGTTGTCTTGGCTCTCTGCTCAGGGTCATTGTTGGAAGGTAAACTTTCAGCCCCTGCTGAGGTCTAGAGTGCTCTGGATCAGGTTTTCATTAAAGAGTAGCTCCCACCATCCTTTTTTTTTTTTTTTTTTTCTGTCCCTGCCTATTGCCCATCCATCCCTAACCCCCTCCCTGCCTTTACATTTTTTTTTTACTATCTGAGAAATGGCTTTTTGTCTGCCTGGTTTGGGGCTCACTTACCAGGCAGACTTCCCCAGCAGGCGCAACGACACTGATGCCTGCTGGGGGCTGACTTCCGCCCTTAGTTCACCTATACAGGGTGCCTCCAGCTGTTTCACCACTACAACTCCCAGCTTGCCCTGACATGTATTGGCTGTCAGGGCATGCTGGGAGTTGTAGTGGTGAAACAACTGGAGGCTCTCTGTGTTGAAAACAATAACTTTGTTAGGGCCATAACCGCGGTGCTACTCTGAACCCCGCTCTCCCCCCCCCCCCCCTGTTGAAAACAATAGTTTTGTTAGGGCTGCGGCGCTATCCCGAACCCCGCTCTCACCCCCCCTGTTGAAAACAATAGCTTTGTTATAACTGCAGGGCTACCCCGAACCCCGCTCCCCCCCCCCCCCCCCCCGCGTGCAAAAGCCATACCCGAGTGCAGAGCAGCAGCAGCGGCAACATATCAAAAAAGAAGTTTGGTGACAGTGTCCATTTAAGAATATGTAGTGTTCCATTACTAATGGTCCAGCTATTATCCACAGTAAGTTTTTATGTGGCTAAGAGAAAAAAAGGTTCAGAATTCTGCATACACATGTACAAGGTACTAGAGATTGATTTGTAAATGAATTAATGTGAATTAAACCATGTTTAAAGGGGTACTCCGTTGCTCAGCGTTTGGAACAAATTGTTATGAATGCTGGATCCGGTGCTGGGAACTCGTCATGCCCCCTCCCATAGACTTTCATTGAGGGGGCGGGGCGTGACGTAATGAGGGGCGGGTCTATGACATCACATGCTCCCGGCACCGGCTCCAGCCTTCGGAACAGATTATTCCAAACACTGAGCAGCAGGGTACCCCTTTAATGCATACCCTGAGATATTTAAAGTGTAAAAAGCGAGTTTGCAGAAATCTATGACCTGCAATCTACATTTTCTCTAGGGAAAGGACCGGCAACTAGCAACAGCTAACGGGCACAGGTGACACCTCCTAGTTCTGTCTGAAAAGTAACTGATGTATGATTACCGGATCTATATCCACAGTATTATAATACTTACCTTGTGACTTAGAATAGAAGCACGAGATCGCCCCTGGAATACTGGAGTCATAGCAGCAGTTTCCCTTTTTGCATTCTTCAGAGCTTATTCCTTCATATCCACATTCTCTTCTTTTTGCGGGATTCCCTCCACACTCTGTTGTTACCATTAAAAAGAAAAAAGTTGTTTTTGTTATTGTAAATTGTACCATAATGTGGTCTTATAATATTATGTGGTCTTATAATATTACTGTAAGGAATCTACCATATCATGGTATGGATCCATAAAACAGTGTCCAGGCATTCCTATGGGCCCATACTGTACCTTCATATGACTGCAGTTTTATATGATAGTATACAATGCATTCGGGACTTGTGCTCAAAAATCTTTGCTAATTCATTGAAAAGAATTCATTGTTGTCGGATTAATTATGTATGTACTGTAATATCAGATTAATATATTTTCCTAAATGAATTTCATTGTTGTTACATGTATTTATGTTTCCCATGTTATTGTGCCTTTAAGGGTGCTACCCATGAGACCCTGCAGTGAACCCCATGTGACCCTGCCTGCCAATGAGACCCCAAAAGTCTCCCCCGTATAGTGAGGTGCAGGGGAAAAGTTGGTCTGTCTAGTCTAGTGGCTCCTGTGCAACAGCTTAGCTCGGGTGTGCTGTGCGTCGTGTGCCCTGAGGAGAGGCCTACTTCAAATCTAGTCTCTTAACTGGTCATCCTGAAAGTGTTACTCACAAGGAGGAAATTAATGCCTCTGCGGAACGTTCTTCAGTACCTTGACAGGACCCTAGCATCCAGGATTTAAACCCTTAAAGGGGTGCTCCACCCCTAGACATCTTATCCCCTATCCAAAGGATAGGGGATAAGATGTCAGATCGCCGGGGTCCCGCTGCTGGGGACCCCTGGGATCTACCATGCAGCACCCACCTTTAGCGGCTTCTGGAACCGCTGGAGGTCCTCAGGCTGAGTCCATCTCGACCACAAGGACGGAGCATAGTGATGTCATGGCTCCGCCCCCGTGTGATGTCACGCTCCGCCCCCTCAATGCAAGTCTATTGGTCTATTGGAGGGGCGTGATAGCTGTCATGCCCCCTCCCATAGGCTTGCACTGAGGGGGCGGATCGTGACGTCACACGGGGCGGAGCCGTGACATCACTATGCTCCGTCTCCATGATCGCCAGTAATCAGACCCGGAGCGAACACGCACCGGGGACTGATTCTAACGGGGTGCGGCGTGGAAGATCACGGGAGTCCCCAGCGGCGGGACCCCCGCGATCAGGAATCTTATCCCCTATCCTTTGGATAGGGGATAAGATGTCTTAGCGCCGGAGTACCACTTTAACCCCTTAAGGACTCAGACCATTTTGGCCTTAAGGACTCAGACAATTAAATTTTTACGTTTTCATTTTTTCCTCCTCGTCTTCTAAAAATCATAACTCTTTTATATTTTCATACACAGACTAGTATGAGGGCTTGTTTTTTGCGCGACCAATTGTCCTTTGTAATGACATAACTCATTATGCCATAAAATGTATGGTGCAATCAAAAAACACTATTTTTGTGGGGAAATTAAAACGAAAAACGCAATTTTGCTAATTTTGGAAGGTTTCGTTTTCACGCCGTACAATTTACGGTAAAAATGACATATGTTCTTTATTCTGAGGATCAATACAATTAAAATGATACCCATTATTACATACTTTTATATTATTGTTGCGCTTAAAAAAAATCACAAACTTTTTAACCAAATTAGTACGTTTATAATCCCTTTATTTTGATGACCTATAACTTTTTTATTTTTCCGTATAAGCGGCGGTATGGGGGCTCATTTTTTGCGCCATGATCTGTACTTTTTTTTGATACCACATTTGCATATAAAAAACTTTTAATACATTTTTTATAATTTTTTTTAAATAAAATGTATTAAAAAAGTAGGAATTTTGGACTTTTTTTTTTTCGTTCACGCCGTTAACCGTACGGGATCATTAACATTTTATTTTAATAGTTCAGACATTTACGCACGCGGCGATACCAAATATGTCTATAAAAAAAAATTTTTACGCTTTTTGGGGGTAAAATAGGAAAAAACGGACGTTTTTTATCGGGGGGAGGGGATTTTTCACTTTTTTTGAACTTTTACTTTTACATTTTTTTTACACTTGAATAGTCCCCATAGGGGACTATTCATAGCAATACCATGATTGCTAATACTGATCTGTTCTATGTATAGGACATAGAACAGATCAGTATTATCGGTCATCTCCTGCTCTGGTCTGCTCGATCTCAGACCAGAGCAGGAGACGCCGGGAGCCGCACGGAGGAAGGAGAGGGGACCTCCGTGCGGCATTATGAATGATCGGATCCCCGCAGCAGCGCTGCGGGCTATCCGATCATTCATTCAAATCGCGCACTGCCGCAGATGCCGGGATCTGTATTGATCCCGGCACCTGAGGGGACCACGGGACCAATATTCTTCCAATACGGATAAAATGATACCCATGGCTAGATACTGTTATATTTTTGTACCGCTTAAAAAAAATCTAAAACTTTTTGTACAAAATCAGTGATCTAAAATCGCCCCATTTTGACCACCTATAACTTTTTCAGTTTTCCGTATATAGGGCGGTATGAGGGCTAATTTTTTGCGTCGTCATATGTACTTTTTATCGATACACCATTTGCATATATATAACTTTTAGCTCATTTTTTATTCATTTTTTGGGGAATAAAATGTGACAAAAAAGCAGCATTTCTTTAACTTTTTTTTTTTTTTTTTTTTTTTTTACGTTCACACCGTTCTACGTATGGGATCATTAGTATTATTTTTTGATAGTTCGGACATCTATAAAAAAAAAAAACTTTTATCCTTTTTGGGGGTAAAATGGGAAAAACGGACAATTTTCATTTTTATTGGGGGAAGGGATTTTTCACTTTTTTTCACTTTTTATTTTTACATTTTTCAACTTTTTTTCCCCACTTTTTCTGTCCCCATAGGGGACTATCTATAGCAATCCTTTGATTGCTAATACTGTTCAGTGCTATGCATAGGGCATAGCACTGATCAGTATTATCGGTGATCTTCTGCTCTGGTCTGATCAATCTCAGGCCAGAGCAGGAGACGCTGGGAGATGGACGGAGGCAGAAGCGGGGACCTCCGTCCACCATTACAGATGATCGGATGCCTGTGTGTGATCCGATCATCTTTTTTGACATGAGCATTGCTGCAGATGCCGTGATCTGTACTGATCACGGTATCTGAGGGTTTAATGGTGGACATCCGCACCATCGCGGATGTTGGCCATTCCCGGCGGGTTCTCGGATGCTGCTAGCAGCTACCTGCCGTTTATGACGCAAGCACAGTTCCGATGCTCATACACAGGACGTAAATGTACCGCCACACCAGGGCATACATTCATGTCCGTGGTCGTAAAGGGGTTAATCTACAGTCTCAAGTCAGTATAATTGTGTCCTGTGAAAACACCACAAGTCTCAGCAAGGCAACAGGGCTCCAAAGGGGTTATGCTGCACTCTATAACCAACACTAACCAAGGCTAGCTGTATGTGTTCTACCATCTGAACAAGCTCAGTAAAGACAGATATCCGTAGCCTGACGTTGGTGTGTTCATTTACTCTCTGTGACTGGCCCAAGAGAAGCTGCCTCAAACCTTGGACTGTGTATAGGATAACAGTGCCCTGGCGTCACAAAGTGATCAGGTACTCTTACTAACACCCTGTGGCTACCACAATTGCATTTCCATAAGTATTCAGACCCTTTACTCAGGATTTAGGTAAAGCCCCTTTAGCAGTGATTACAGCCTCCAGTCTTCTTGAAGAGGAGGTAACAAGGTTTACACAACTTAATTTGGGTATTTTTGGCATTAATGTGCCTACAATTACTGCTACTGTGCATACAATAACATATACAATAGGTGGTCAAAATAGGGCAATTTTTAAACATGCTTATTTTAGAAAAAAACGTTTGAGTTTTTTTTTAAAAGCAGTACAATAATAGAAAAGCATCTAAACATGGGTATCATTTATATTGACCCACAGATTATAGAAAACATTTCAGTTAAAATTTGCATAATTGCAGTCTTCTATCTAATTAATTTCTTTTTAAAATTCCCCTTATAAATAATATGTTTTTGGCTTTGCTGTAAGTGATGTACGTAGAAAGTACAATTGGTCGCGCAAAAAACAAGCCCTCATAAAAATATAAAAGAGTTAGAGTAAAAAACAAAAACTGCTAAAGTTAAATTGGCTGTGTCCTTAACCCCTTAAGGACGCAGGACGTAAATGTACGTCCTGGTGAGGTGGTACTTAACGCACCAGGACGTACATTTACGTCCTAAGCATAACCGCGGGCATCGGAGCGATGCCCGTGTCATGCGCGGCTGATCCCGGCTGCTGATCGCAGCCAGGGACCCGCCGGCAATGGCCGATGCCCGCGATCTCGCGGGCGTCCACCATTAACCCCTCAGGTGCCGGGATCAATACAGATCCCGGCATCTGCGGCAGTTCGCCATTTAAATGAACGATCGGATCGCCCGCAGCGCTGCTGCGGGGATCCGATCATTCATAACGCCGCACGGAGGTCCCCACTCCTTCCTCCGTGCGGCTCCCGGCGTCTCCTGCTCTGGTCTGTGATCGAGCAGACCAGAGCAGAAGATGACCGATAATACTGATCTGTTCTATGTCCTATACATAGAACAGATCAGTATTAGCAATCATGGTATTGCTATGAATAGTCCCCTATGGGGACTATTCAAGTGTAAAAAAAAATGTAAAAGTAAAAGTAAAAAAAAAGTGAAAAATCCCCTCCCCCAATAAAAAAGTAAAACGTCCGTTTTTTCCTATTTTACTCCCAAAAAGCGTAAAAAACATTTTTTAAAGACATATTTGGTATCGCCACGTGCGTAAATGTCCGAACTATTAAAATAAAATGTTAATGATCCCGTACGGTGAACGGCGTGAACGAAAAAAAATAAAAAAAAGTCCAAAATTCCTACTTTTTTAATACATTTTATTTAAAAAAAATTATAAAAAATGTATTAAAAGTTTTTTATATGCAAATGTGGTATCAAAAAAAAGTACAGATCATGGCGCAAAAAATGAGCCCCCATACCGCCACTTATACGGAAAAATAAAAAAGTTAGAGGTCATCAAAATAAAGGGATTATAAACGTACTAATTTGGTTAAAAAGTTTGTGATTTTTTTTAAGCGCAACAATAATATAAAAGTATATAATAATGGATATCATTTTAATCGTATTGACCCTCAGAATAAAGAACACATGTCATTTTTACCATAAATTGTACGGCGTGAAAACAAAACCTTCCAAAATTAGCAAAATTGCGTTTTTCGTTTTAATTTCCCGACAAAAATAGTGTTTTTTGGTTGCGCCATACATTTTAT
Organism: Hyla sarda; assembly: GCF_029499605.1. Classification (NCBI taxonomy): domain Eukaryota; kingdom Metazoa; phylum Chordata; class Amphibia; order Anura; family Hylidae; genus Hyla; species Hyla sarda. The sequence goes on from NC_079194.1 coordinate 36,952,883, forward strand.
GATATAATGAGTGATGTCATTACAAAGGACAACTGGTCGCGCAAAAAACAAGCCTTCATACTAGTCTGTGGATGAAAATATAAAAGAGTTATGATTTTTAGAAGGCGAGGAGGAAAAAATGAAAACGTAAAAATTAAATTGTCTGAGTCCTTAAGGCCAAAATGGGCTGAGTCCTTAAGGGGTTAAAGGGGTACTCCGGTGGAAATTTTTTTTTTTTTTTTTTTTTAGCAACTGGTGCCAGAAAGAAACAGATTTGTAAATGACTTCTATTAAAAAATCTTTACCCTTCCAGTACTTATTAGCAGCTGTATGCTACAGAGGAAACTATTTTATTTTTTTTATTTTTTTTTGACACCTGATGCCTGTATCAGGAACTGTCCAGAGCAGGAGAAAATCCCCATTGCAAACCTATGCTGCTCTGGAAAGTTCCTTACACGGACAGAGGTGTCAGCAAAGAGCACTGTTGACTAGTGTTGAGCGGCATAGGCCATATTCGAATTTGCGATATTTCGCGAATATATGGACGAATATTCGTCATATATTTGCTAAATTCGCATATTCGTAATATTCGCAATTCATTTTTTTTTGCGTATGCGAAAAATTTGCATATGCATATGCAAAAATTTGCATATAAAAATTAGCATATACAAAAATTCGCATATGCAAATGTTCGCATATATGAAAATTTGCACGCCAGTCTCACACAGTAGTATTAGAGCCTTCTTTACACCACACAAGCTGGAAGCAGATAGGGATAATCACTGTGATGTGTACTGTGAAAAAAAATATATATATATATTCGTAAATGCAAATATATAGTGCTATATTCGCGAATTTCCACGAATTTGCGAATATACAATATTCGCGAATAAAATTCGCATTGCGAATACTCGTGAGCAACACTACTGTTGACAGGACAAAAAAGAAATTCAAAAAGAATAGAATTTCCTCTGTAGCATACAGCTGCTGAAAGTACTGAAAGGATTGAGATTTTTAAGTAAAAATAATTCACAAATCTGTTTAACTTTCTGGCACCAGTTCATTTTTTTAAAAAGTTTTCCACCTGAATACTCCACTGCTCAGCATTTGGAACAAATGATGTCACGCCCCCTCAATACAAGTCTATGGGAGGGGGCGTGACGGCTGTCACGCCCCCTCCTACAGACTTGCATTGAGGTGGCATGACGTCATGAGGGGGCTGGGCTATGACATAACGAGCTCCAAGTGCTGGCTCCACCGTTTGAAACAGTTTGTTCCAAACGCTGAGCAGCGGAGTACCCCTTTAAGGGGTTAATATTTCCCTTTTCTTTTGATTCCATTCAAAAACTACAGAGTCAATTTTACAAAATAACGTCCATGTGTGATATACAGGACTTATTGGTAGCCAGTTTTCCTTTTGGATAATGGATAATTTAAACTGCGCAGTGTAAACCTGGTCTTATACGTAAACTCATGATAAGGTAAATAATGTCTCACCGTTCTCCATCTGTGGAGCTGCACATCCGATCATGGCAGATATGAGCAGAAGTAAGAATCCTGATGCAGACATTCTGAGATCTCCGGAACAGAGCAGAGATTTCTCCAGATTGTTGCTTCTCTCTGCAGAACCGAATGCTTCCACTAGTGAGGTATAATGGGGAATATATTTATACAATGTTTATAAAAGTCAATATTCTCTCTCGTTATTTAACCGACAATAATGAAACCATGCAGCACCTGATGTTTGTAAGAGCAGAAAAGTAAAAATAATATCTTACATTTGTGTTGAAATTATTTTATCAGACTGTGAATAAGAATAAGACTGTGGGAACCCAGAGGAGCATTTGTGAGGCCAGACACTTATAAGAGGGCTTGGCTGCACATTATTTTTGTGGTTCAATAGTTTTTATTAGGCGCTATTTAGGCTAGGTTTCCACTTGGTTTTTTTTCTGGCAGTTTTTGGAAAACTGCCACTGCAGTTTTTGAGCCAAAGCCAGAAGTGTATTCTAAAGGAATAGGACATATAAAGGAAAGACTTATACTTCTCCTCCCTTATGGATCCACTTCTGACTTTGGCTCAAAAACTGCAGTGGCAGATCTCCAAAAACTGCCAGAAAAAAAAACAAGTGGAAACCTAGCCTTAGGCGTTTTTATTAGAAGTACAGATTAATACAATAAACAAAAAAAAAACAACAAATGGCGGAGCAATCTATAGTACATTGAGTACATTGAGGAGTAATGAGTCCAAGGAAAGGTAAGTCATACAAATATATAAAGTGCACTGATCTAAAACAGATACAATAATATTAGAGTATGTCAGGATAATAAAAATAAGTATAGTACAGGTGTTGAGACACAATTAAGTGGTGCAATAAGGTAAATTAGCTCATTCAGAACATCTAGATTTAAAGGAGGAATAAGTGCCGTTTCCCAATGCAATAATTTTTCCATACATGTAATGTCCCAGTACAAAACATGGGGGGAAATTTATCATTGCTTTTAGAGCATTTTTTTTGTCTATGTTCAGGCGCAGTTCAGGCACAAGCAGCATATTTTGAGACTTTTATGTGTCTTTTGATATAGACAGTTTTACTCTTTTTGCCTACCCGTAGAACTTTTTCTTTTTGACAATGCAGTAGTCACGTATTTATCATTTGCGACTTTTGTCAAAAGTCGCTATTTTGTGCCCAAAGGTACTTTTTTAGGCGCAAAGCTACATCACCTACCAGTAGGCGTGAGAATAATTTCTACCTTATGCAATTCAACCTTTAACCTCTTGTGGACAACAGCATCCCACTCCCCTTCTATGACACGCTCTCAGATGCTGAGCGCGGGTCATAGCTTGGTGGTCCTCACGGCCACCTACCACTAGGGCCCATCTCTAATGCCAGACATCACCGATCACAGTGATGCCTGGCTTTAACCCCTTAGACACTGCAACCAAATTTGATGGCGGAGCAAGATGGCGGAGTCCCAGTGATCCACGTGTGTCGGGAGTCCCAAGATGGAACAAGAGCCTGCCCCCGAGGGGACCAAAGCAGGAAATCCCTGAACGAAGCCGTGCCATGAGTTCCGGTGACTGTGCCCGGCTCCGGAGGTTCCAGTCAAGTACCCGCTGCTGCGCAGACTCTGACGATGCTTCTTTCAATTAAGTCGCTGGTAGTGCGGGACCCCTGTGTATGCTCACTAGTGTCCAATGCTGCCCCCAGAGACTACCACCACAAAGGGGAGACACTATCTAGGGGGTCCCACATAGTCCAGTCCAGGCCATTGCAGCCCCAACTACCCCGGCCGCCGCAGCCCTATTCTAGGGCCCTTAAAGGGCCAGTAGCCCACACGTTATCGAGGGCCCAAGCCTAAAGAAGAAAACAGTGGGCAAAAATGTAAGTGCATGCCACCGTGCCGACGGCAGATGGCTACGTCCTCTGTCTCAGTTGTGCCGCATTGTTAAAGAAGTGCAACAATCAGGGCAAAACGACCTATCCTGACCCATATCAACAGGTCTGTCAAATTCGTACAAAGATAATAGAGACTCTGACCCGAGAGGTTCAAACACAGGCCCTAAAGGAGATTGTTCACAAACTGATTGCAGGCAGCATAGGCCAAAGTGTCAAAAGGGCCTGCCAAGCCATCTGTCCTCTACAAACTGTTCATTTCAAAAGAATCAAACTGGTAACCTAATAGCCTGGGGGCCTGGCCCAGTCCACTCCAGCAGCCACAGAGCTGAGGCCGGATCTACAGGCCTCCACAGGCGTACCCAAGGAGCCCACTGTAGCTCCACCATACTTGTCTAAGTCGACAGTAGAGATGAGCAAATCGAAGCTGACGAACCTGAATTCATTACGAATTTCACAACAAATACGAATATCGCCGCGATTCTATTGCGTGAATCGCTTAATTAAACAACATTTTACAGCATTCCAGGCTAAAGGAGACCTAAAATGGCGGATCCACATGTACGTCGGGAAGGGAGGTATGCGGGATGACTCTGAGTCACTCTTGAGACAGCCTATCAGCATTCATTCACCCCTGTGATGTCACTGCGCTATGTAATCCCCATTCATTTTACGGAGGCTCATTTCATCCATGCACTCAGAGAGAGAGAGGACGGAGCCTGCGAGTGTGTGTGTGTAGTGTACCACAGACACGCTGAACTTAATAGCACAGTGTTTCTAGCCAGCCAGTGCTGTTCAGTGCCGTTCCGCTCGCCGTTGTTGTAGCGAGACTGCAGTGCGCCTGTGTGACATTGGAAAGGATTTTTACAACCTTTAACTTATAGTCACTGAATTCAGCCTTTTATCAGAGAGGGGCAGATTATATATCATTGCCTCATACATGAAAACAAGCTGCCTCAAGCCTCTTGAACCTTAGTATGAAAGGCTGGTGGGATTTTCAGCGCAATTTTGTGTATCTTTTCCCACAAGAAAGAATCTGCTGTTTCATAGTAGTGTTTAGATGGTATATATAATAACCAGCAGTTCATTACCTTGTTAATACTCTCTGACAGAGTGCAATCTTGTGTTTAATACACTTTTTTCATATTTTTTTTCCTTGTTGCTGCAGTGTTGTGTACCGGTGTTCTGCAAAAATACGTATTTTCAGCAGACTGTAGTGCATATTTCTGCTCTCATACGTGCATACCACATATGCACATTAAAGCGGTCTACTATTTTGGAGCTGTAAATCTGTAACAAGTGTACATACTGGGAAAGTCCATGCCAAAGTAATCACTGGCAGTTGTTTTACGAAAATACGTTTTCCAAGTATATAATATATATATTTTTTTTTGCTCTCTCATATGTGCATACCACATACCTACATCTAAGTTTTTGTTTCTTTTAATCCATAACAAGCCCCATACTGTGAAAGGCCTGGGAAAAGTAATCACTGTCTGTTTTAAGAAAAATATGTTTTCCAAGTGTACTTTAGCGCATTTTTTGGCCCTCATACGTTAATACCACATAACTACACCTAAGAAGTGTGCTTTTTTGTACCTGTTAATCCGTAACAAGCCTACATACATTGAAAGGCCAGGGAATAGTAATCACTGGCATTTTTTTTTAGGAAATTACGTTTTCCAAGTCTACTGTATATCACATACCTACAAATAAGTAGTTAAGTAGTGTGATTTTTTTTGTACCTGTTAATTCAGTGAGGAAGATGTATTAGAAGAAAGTCAGCAGCTACTGCCCAGCCAAGAAGTGGAGGAGATATCTACCGCTTCCTACGCTAGGCGGGCAATTATTGATGAGGAGGGTGACGTGGGAGGTGGTGTTTCCAGCATTCAGTACACTTTTGAGAAACCTGAGGAGGACATCAGTGATGTGCAGACAGAACTCGATGATGATGATTAGAGATGAGCTAATCGAAGTTGACGAACCCGATTTAGTTACTAATTAAACTCCATTTTACAGCATTCCAGGCTATTGGAGACCTAAGATGGCTGATCCACATGTGAATACATGGGGCAGGGGATTATGGGAGGGTGGGAAACAGCGGCGGGAATGAAGGTAGGCGGGCTGACCCTGAATCACATGTGAGATGCAGCCTATCAGTGTTCACTGACCCCTGTGATGTCACAGCCCCTATATAATCGGCGGCCATCTTGCCTCTCTTCATTTAATCTATGCACTCAGATAGAGAGGACGGGACTGTGTGTGTGTGAATAGCTCATACCACAGCGTTACACTGCAACTGCTGGTCACATCAGCATTAGGGAAAGGCAGGAGTGCAGAGTGCTTTGCTGTTACTCTGAGAAGGATCATTGATAGCTAAACCTCCTATTCACGTTATTGAGCATTGCAGCAGAGAGGGGCAGATAGCTGTCAGCTGCCTCATACAGATCTCCAAGCTGCCTGAACTTTCTGAAGAATCTTATCTCCTAATTTTTCAGCCCAATTGAGTTTTTTATTTTTTATTTTATTTTTATTTTTTTGCTCCACAAATCTTCTGCTGCTCAGAATTGTGTGACAGAGTGCAATTTAGGGTTTAATCCCTGAATTCTTTTTTTTTGTGGTGCTGCACTGTTGGGTCCTGCTGTTGTTCACAAATACATGATTGTTCAGTGGACTGTAGTGCATTTGTACCATTTTGTACCTGTTAATCTGTCAAGGGGCTACATACTGTGCAAGTCCAAACAATACTATTCACCGGCTGTTCTTTTAAAAAAATCGAGTTTTTTCTGTGTATAGTTAGGCATATTACTGCCCTCATCAGTGCATACCGCATAGGTACATGCAAGTATTGTACCATTTAGTACCTGTTAAGCTGTCAAGGTGCTCCATACCGTCAAAGTCCAAACAATAGTATTCACCGGTTGGTGTTTTACAAAAATACAGAGTTTTTTCTGCATATAGTTACGCATATTACTGCCCTCATGAGTGCATACCGCATAGGTACATCCAAGTATTGTACCATCTAGTACCTGTTAATCTGTCAAGGGCCTACATACTGTGAAAGGACAGCCGTAAGTAATCACCTGCTGCTGTTCTAGATAAATACTGTTTAAAGAGTAGTGTAGCTGTTACGCCGAGCGCTCCGGGTCCCTGCTCCTCCCCGAAGCGCTCGCAGCGTTTCTCTCCCTGCAGCGCCCCGGTCAGACCCGCTGACCGGGAGCGCTGCACTGACATTGCCGGCGGGGATGCGATTCGCATAGCGGGACGCTCCCGCTCGCGAATCGTATCCCAAGTCACTTACCTGTCCCGGTCCCCGACTGTCATGCTCTGGCGCGCGCGGCCCCGCTCTCTAGGGCGCGCACGCGCCAGCTCTCTGAGATTTAAAGGGCCAGTGCACCAATGATGGTGCCTGGCCCAATCACCCTGATTACCTTGCACCTGTTCCATGCTCTACTTATACCTCTCTTCCCCTGCACTCCCTGGCCAGATCTTGTTGCCTTGTGCCTTGAGAAAGCTTTACTGTGTTACCCATACTGTGTTCCAGACCTCCTGCTATCCCACCTTTGACTACGAACCTTGCCGCCTGTCCTGACCTTCTGCTACGTCTGACCTTGCTCTTGTCTACTCCATTGTACCGCGCTTATCTCAGCAGTCAGAGAGGTTGAGCCGTTGCCGGTGGATACGACCTGGTTGCTACCGCCGCTGCAAGACCATCCCGCTTTGCGGCGGGCTCTGGTGAATACCAGTAGCAACTTAAAACCGGTCCACCGACACGGTCCACGCCAATCCCTCTCTGGCACAGAGGATCCACCTCCAGCCAGCCGAATTGTGACAGTAGCGTATTGTAATACCCTCATAAACGCACTAAGTATGTCAGGCAGAGAAGTGCCAGGACATGCACAGAGGAGTGGCAGAGGCCTAAATACTTCAGGCAGAGTTGGCAGCAGACTTGGGGCGAGTGGCAGCAGGAGTCGCAGCGAGAGGCCTGAGCTCCCGTTATCAGCCAGCGGTCGTGTCTCCACCAGCAACCCATCTGCCGTCGTCGATTGGTTAACACGCTCATCCACATCATCACAAGTGACATCTGACACCCCCAGTCAACAGTCGGTGGGTTCTTCACACACAACCGTCAGTTGGCATGGCCCAGCAGCAGTCCGTGTCCTCCCATTGCCTTTGTCCTATGCTGTTCCCTCTCCTAAAGAAGTATCTTATGCTGTGGGTTCAGCTCCACTATTTACTGAGGACGATCTAATAGAGGACAGTAAGCAGCTACTGGACAGCCAAGAAGAGGAGGAGACATGCGCCGCTTGCTCCGCTAGGCGGCCAAGTAGTAGTAGTGCAGGGGCGAAAGCTTCAGGGGTGCTGGAATACAGGCGCTGACAAAGAAGGGGACCAGTGAAGCCAGGTAGCTATCAAACAGCTTTAATCCAATGCGACGCGTCGCATTGGATTAAAGCTGTTTGATACCTACCTGGCTTCACTAGTCCCCTTCTTGGTCAGCACCTGTATTCCTGCACCCATGAAGCTTTCGCCCCTGCATTTCTCTCGATTCCAGGAAGGCTGCAGACCCAGTTCACTATACTACAAACGCAGATCCTTGTTGTGTGGGAATTTGCACAACCTGGCAGGGTGAGCCTTCATTTTTACCATCCCTTCTCACGCACCTGTGATCCCGTTGATTCTCCACAAGGGAGCGCCTGTTCTTCTTTTGTTTTACAAGTAGTAGTAGTGGAAATTCAGGAGCCAAACGTGCCCGGGGGAGACCACCTGCTTCGCGGCAGCCTACCTTTCCGGGAGGTAGTGGAACATGAGTTCCTGGAGACGGCGCCAGTAGCAGTCAATTAGTGCAGACTGTGGGTGGGAAAATCAGCTACTCGGCGGTGTGGAAGTTTTTCAGAAGGCATACAGAGGAGGTTCACGTAGCCACATGCAAGATCTGTCGGCAGAAGGTGAAGCGTGGCCAGGGTCCCAATGTCAGCACCACGGCCCTGCGTCAACACATGCTTCGCCACCATAAAGTGGCCTGGCAGAACCGTGGCTCCGATGTAGTGGTCCAGCCTGCTGCATCACCCAGTGGCCATCCGCTCCCTCCTTCATCCAGCCAAGGCTCCACCACCTCAGCCGAAGGGAGCTGTGTGTCAACCCTGCTTCTGTCACTCCTGCTTCTCCCGCTTTTAGTCAGCCATTACGCCAGCAATCCATCGGCGATGCCATGTCCAAGAGACAACAGTATGCGCCCACTCATCCAATGGTGCAGAAGTTGAATGTGCTCCTGTCCAAGTTACTGTTGTGCAGTCCCTCCCTCAAGTGGTGGACTCTGCACCTTTCAGAGAATTGATGGCTTGTGCCGAGCCGAGGTGGAGAGTCCTAAGCCGTTCTTTGCGAAGAAGGCAGGACCAGCCCTGCATAAGTTTGTACAAGGGAAGGTGGGCCAGTCCTTGAGCCTGTCGGTGTGTTCAAAAGTGCACGGCAGCGCCGACGTGTGGAGAGGTAACTACGGGCAGGGACAATACTTGTCTTTTACGGCCCACTGGGTAAATGTGGTTCCTGCACAGCCACAACAGCAACTTGGACAGGTCACCCCGCTTCCTCCTCCACGCTTTCGCTCCCAGGCAGTTGGTCCTGTTACAGTGTGCGATGCCGCCTCCTCATCCTCCACCATGTCCTCGGCCTCCACTGCACGTCCAAATCTCGGTGGCCCTTCATCGTACCATGTGTGTAGGGCACGGCGGTGTCAAGCTGTTTTTCACATGGTTTGCCTTGGAGAACGGAGTCACACAGGGGAGGAACTGCTAAAGTTCATTCATAAAGAAATCCGAGTATGACTTACTCCACGAAATCTGGAAATGGGAACCTTGGTGACCGACAACGGGAAGAACATTGTGTCCGCGCTGCGACAAAGAAGTGTGAAAGATGCGCCCTGCATGGCACACGTGTTTAATCTGGTTGTCAAGCACTTGCTCAAGTCTTCACCCCATTTGCAAAAAATCCTGAAAATGCCAAGGAAATTGTGCATGCACTTCAGCCACTCGTACACTGCCAAGCACACCTTCCTTGAGCTGCAGCGTCAGGACGGTATCCCACAACATAGTCTTATTTGTGACATTGCCACACGTTGGAATTCCACCCTCCATATGTGGACAGACTATACGAACAAAGAAAAGCCATCACCGATTTCTTGATGATCCAAGCCGATAGGAGTACTCCCCTGTGTAACTTCAATGTGAACCAGTGGCAGCTCATACGTGACACCTGCCGTTTGCTGAGGCCCTTTGAGGAAGCCACATTGTTTATGAGTCGCCTGGATCACGCCATGAATGACGTAATTCCACTCCTACATTTCCTACAACAAATGATTGAAACCATGGCTGGTCACGGTAATGGAAATGTTGCACCTACATTTTAAGGCTACATGAGCCCTGTGGGGGCTGAACTGGAGGAGGAGGATGATGAGGGGCAGAGCGGAGCACAGTTTAGGTTGGATGAGATGGCCGGTGTTTCTAGTCATCGGACAGGAGAGGAGGAGCAGAAGCAGCCAGAGGAGCTGGAGGGTTATGAGGAAGTTGAGACAGAGGACCCAGACACACCCTCTGCGCTCACCTTCCACTGCCATGGCTGCTGGGGACCGGAGGAGTGGCAGGAGCAGTGCCAGCTCAATTAGCAGCAGCCTGAGTCTACAGTCGCTGATGAGTAGCTTTCTTCACCCGCATAGTGAAGCAACTCATCAGCAGCAGGTAGACATGGAGCATGACCTGAACCAGCAGGTGGTGGCATACCAAACCAGATTTATGGCCGCAACTAGCGGAGTTTGCCCTGGAAAAGCTGTCCTGCTCGGCCAGTAGTGTGCCATCAGAGCGGGTGTTTAGTGCGGCTAGGGCCATAGTCACCCCAAGGCGAACTCGTCTGTCCGCTAAAAATGTGGAAAGACTGACGTTTGTCAAGATGAATCAGGGATGGATCAGCCAGGATTTCCAGCCACCAATGCCAGAGGCCTCAGAGTAGATTGACCATGCTGCTACACCAACATTTCCCAATTATGGTTGGTTATGAAACCCTCTTGGGTTATCAATTAGGGTAATCTTTGGTACTGTGATTACCTGCTCCTGGCTCATCCTGTGTCTTTCAGGAACTACTTGCCTCACTGATGCTTCTGGCCTTGGGCCTTTAATTTTTGGATGTTTAGCAGTAGCTAAATATATGCTTAATGCAAATGTCAACATTGATCTTTAAATGTAAGGGGTTATGAAACCCTCTTGGCTACTGCGAATGCCTGCTCCTAACTCATTCTGTGTCTTTCAGGAGCTACTTGCCTCCCTGGTGCCTCAGGCCTTGGGCCTTCAATTTTTGGATGTTTAGCAGTAGCTAAATACATGCTTCATGCAAATTTCAACATTGATCTTTAAATGTAAGGGGTTGGTTATGAAACCCTCCTGGGTACTGCGAATGACTGCTCCTGACTCATTCTGAGTCTTTCAGGAACTACTTGCCTCCCTGATGCCTCAGGTCTTGGGCCTTCAATTTTTGGATGTCTAGCAGTAGCTAAATACATGTTTAATGCAAATTTCAACATTGATCTTTAAATGTAATGGGTTGGTTATGAAACTCTCTTGGGTACTGCTCCTGACTGCTCCTGACTCATTCTGTGTCTTTCAGGAAATAATTGCCTCCCTGATGCCTCAGGCCTTGGGCCTTCAATTTTTGGAAGTTTAGCAGTAGCTAATACATGCTTAATGCAAATTTCAACAATGATCTTTAAATTCTCGGCACTCTGCCAGGGCCTTCTCCTACCATGCTGGGGCCAATCCGAGGACCTCACTAAACCATCCAATCAGTAGTAGAGACATGCGGTGTGTACAAAGGGCAGGGACTTAAGGAACCCAAGCTTATGACCCGCGCTTAGTTGTGATTCTTCTTTCCTGGCAAATAATTGCAATCCCTGATCCCTATCGCGAACAGGGTTCAGCGGGTTACCAGGACCTGTCGGTGAAAGATAGACACACGCTGGTCCGTTCAGTGTAGCGCGCTTGCAGCCCCGGACATCTGAGGGCATAACACACCTTTTATTGCTCTATCTCGCGAGTGATCGTGCAATGTAAGAGGTTATTAAAGCCTCTTGGGTACTGCTGATGCCTACTGCTGACTTCTCCTGTGTCTTTCAGGAACTACTTGACTTCATGATGCTTCTGGGCTTGGCCTTTAATTTTAGGATTTTTGAAATACATACATACATGCTTAAAGGGGTTCTCCCTTGCTTATACTGTTTTTTGTTATTATGTTTGTGTGTTATGTGTGTATAAATATGTGTTTTTTTATGTGTGTTGTGATTATGTATATATGTATTTTCTTACCTTTTGTGAAGATCCGGAAGCTGGCCCCTTTTTCTTCCAGTGGCTTGCTGTGCACCTCAGCCTCCACCATGTTGTGTTCAGTAAGTGGGATGTTGGGGTGTGTGTTCTTGCTTCTGTCCTTCCTATCTTCTGATGTCCGAGGCAAATCTTTTCTTCCTGTTTCTTCCGTGGCTCAGAGACGAATCTGCGGCTTCTTCCGGTGCATGCGCAGGAAGTTTTTTTTTTTTTTACCAATAAAGTTTTTTTTGTCTAATTGACAAACTGTCTGCGCTTGCGCGAAGCTACGCTATTAGCGTAGACCTAACGTACGCTACGCTGTTAGCGTTGAACTTGCGTACTCGCGCATGCACAGATAGTTTGTCAATTAGACAAAAAAAACTTTATTGGTTATATTCAGGGTTTTTCCGTTTTTGCACTTTCGTTTTTTCCTCCTTACCTTTTAAAAATCATAACCCTTTCAATTTTCCACCTAAAAATCCATATTATGGCTTATTTTTTGCATCGCCAATTCTACTTTGCAGTGACATTAGTCATTTTACCCAAAAATGCACGGCGAAACGGAAAAAAAAATCATTGTGCGACAAAATCGGAAAAAAAACGCAATTTTGTAACTTTTGGGGGCTTCCGTTTCTACGCAGTGCATATTTCGGTAAAAATTACACCTTATCATTATTCTGTAGGTCCATACGGTTAAAATGATACCCTACTTATATAGGTTTGATTTTGTCGCACTTCTGGAAAAAATCATAACTACATGCAGGAAAATTTATACGTTTAAAAATGTCATCTTCTGACCCCTATAACTTTTTTATTTTTCCACGTACAGGGCGGTTTGAGGACTCATTTTTTGCACTGTGATCTGAACTTTTTATCGGTATGATTTTCGTTTTGATCGGACTTTTTGATCACTTTTTATTCATTTTTTAATGGTATAAAAAGTGACCAAAATACGCTTTTTTGGACTTTGGAATTTTTTTGCGCGTACGCCATTGACCGTACGGTTTAATTAATGATATATTTTTATAATTCGGACGTTTACGCACGCGACGATACCACATATGTTTATTTTTACATTTTTTTACACTGTTTTATTTTTTTTATGGGAAAAGGGGGGTGATTCAAACTTTTATTAGGGAAGGGGTTAAATGACCTTTATTAACACTTTTTTACATTTTTTTTGCAGTGTTATAGGTCCCATAGGGACCTATAACACTGCACACACTGATCTTTTACACAGATCACAGGCGTGTATTAACACGCCTGTGATTAGTGTTATCGGCGCTTGACTGCTCCTGTCTGGATCTCAGGCACGGAGCAGTCATTCGCCGATCAGACACCGAGGAGGCAGGTAAGGGCCCTCCCGATGTCCGGTCAGCTGTTCGGGACGCCGCGATTTCACCGCGGCGGTCCCGAACAGCCCGACTGAGCAGCCGGGTCACTTTCACTTTCACTTTAGAAGCGGCGGTCAGCTTTGACCGCCGCTTCTAAAGGGTTAATACCGCACATCGCCGCGATCGGTGATGTGTGGTATTAGCCGCGGGTCCTGGCCAATGATGAGAGCCGGGACCGACGCGATATGATGCGGGATCGCGGCGCGATCACCGCTTCATATCGCGGGAGCCGGCGCAGGACGTAAATATACGTCCTGCGTCGTTAAGGGGTTAAAAAAAAAAAGCTTGCCAGCGGAGTTCCCCTTTTAAGCATTGGTCCCCAACCAGGGTGCCTCCAGTTGTTGCAAAACACACGGACTGATATCTTTCAGCCCTTTGAATACTGTAGTAGTTAGTTGCTTGAAGAAACTTAAGTTTGATTCTGGAGTACCCCTTTTAACCAGCGGTTCCCTCCCAACCAGGGTGCCTCCAGCTGTTGCAAGACGGACTGATATCTTTCAGCCCTAAAAAGGGCTTTTTTGGGTGCTGTCCTTAAAGCAGATGTTACACTAGTGCTTTAGAAGTAAACTGGACCCTGAATACACCACCTAGCAGCAACCTAGCTATCGCTTTCCCTATACAGCAGGAGCAGCTTCTCTGACCCTCTACTTCCTAAGCCTGCAGCATCCTGAATGAGGGTAAAATGGCATCCGTGCAAGAGGTAGGAGGGTCTGGAAGGGAGGGACTGCTGCTGATTGGCTGTAATGTGTCTGCTGACTCTGACTCACAGGGTCAAAGTTTACTGCAATGTTAAAGTATAGGGGGCGGATCGAACTTCACATATGTTTGCCCGGCGATGCGAACGCGAACATGCGAAATTCGCCGGGAACTGTTCGCCGGCAAACAATTCGCAACATCTCTACCCGTCAGAACTCTGTCAAGAAAGTGACCTTTTTTGACCCGTAACGAGCCGCTTTCTTGTTATGACATCATGACCTGGCTCGGACGGTATGGGGATGTGACGGACATGCCCAAGAAAAACTTTGATGAGCACGGGATCTGGTCTGGGGCCTGGACGTTTTCCGTCAAACTCAAGCGTTCAGGCAGTACGGTTACCCACATTCCGTCAGCCGCCTTCCTTGGACGTGACAGGATTCAGGTCTTCTATCTAAGGTCTGTCACAGGTGTGGCAGCCCCACCCACTTTAGCGCAGCCTGTACTGTGCAGGTCTGCGCTTTGTGTGGTGGGGTGGGTCATCTGGCTGCATCCTGTCGGCAGATCCGGTGCCACCTGTGTGGTGTCCTTGGACACCCTTTCAGCTGTTGTCCATAGCGCCTTTGCCTGTGCAGCGGCCGCTCTGGCTGAGGAGAGCTGTGAAGTTGCCTCGGCTGGGGAGGGTATGGGCAGGGATGGGGGCGCAACAGGACTTGTGAGGAGGAAAAAGTGCCTGCCAAACTAAGGCAGGAGGAAAATCGTAGAAGGAGTAGGGAGCTGGAGAGTGCCCAAGTGGCGGGGGTAGCTTCAGCCCCTGCTCCTGAAGCTGGCCATGTAACCGCTGAAGCCCTGGAGGAAAACGTGCTGGATGAGGAGATCAGGAGGCTGCACAAAGAGGAAGGCAATATGGCCGACCCTTCTGATTCCTCCCACTATGAAAGTGTGGATGAGGAGAGTGGGGAGGGGCCTAAAAAAAAAGATAAGGGCAAAAGGAATGGAAGAAAGAAGAGGTCAGAGTCCTCTGTTACTTGTACTACGGGCCAGGTCCAAAACGGATGAGGAATTCGTCCCTCCTGGAGGAAGTGGAGATAAGACAGTCCTTTGAGGATTTTCTTCAGAGTCAGGTACCTTTACTGGACCTATGTAGTAGTAAGTCACAGTGGTGGGAGATATTCAAGAAGCGGGTTGTGGGGTTCTTCCGCCAGCTCTCGAGCATCAGGTCCCTGAACAGGTATCGCCTGTATCAGGGTCTGAGGAGGAAACTCAAACTTCTCGTCTCGACTGGAGGTAGCCGAGAGGATATCTCCAGAGTGAAGTCCTTGCTGATGAGGTGTCAGTACGATAGGCACGCATCTTTGGTTTTTGAGAGGGATTACGGGAGGTACTGCTCGCCCGACCCTTACAGAAACTGCAAGATGTCAGTGAGTAGTAAAGTAATTTCAGGACTGATTGATAGTACGGGATCTCTGAATCGGTCCAGATTGGGGATCTTTGAGGTCGTCAGATCCTTCTACTCGCACCTCTTGGGGAGGAAGGATCTAGATCGAGACAAGATATCGGTTTTCCTGGCTGAAACCATTCCTGAGCCAGGGGTAGACCCCTCTCTTGGCATTTTGGCAGAAGAAATCAGGGAAGAGGAAGTGAGACTGGTGATCGAGGGGCTTGCCCCCAAGAAGTCGCCAGGTTCGGATGGCTTAACATTTGAGTGGTACAGGACCTTTAAGGAGTCTTTAGCTCCCCTCTTGACTGAGGTATTCAATGAGTGTCTCTCCACAGGCACTCTACCGAAGTCAATGAGGAGGTTAGCCCTGATTCTTCTCTCAAAGGGTAAAGATCCTAGCCATATTGAGAATTGGAGGCCCATAGCTATTCTCAATACGGACAGGAAGCTACTGGCTAAGATACTGTTTAATCGGTTGGTGAAGTTTGCACCCCGGCTCCTTTTGGAGGCCCAGCACTGCACTGTTCCAGGCCGAAGTGCTGTCCTTAGTGTCAGGGAGGCAGTGGAGCGAAGTAGTGCGGGTTTCTGTAAGGGGTACTTGCTGTCCTTGGATCAGGCTAAAGCATTTGATCGGGTAAACCACGAGTACCTCTGGCCCGGTCTTCTGAGATATGGCTTACCGAGTACTTTTGTTAATTGGCTTAAGATCTTGTATGCAGGGGCAGAGAGTTTTCCACTGGTGAACGGGTGGTCTGGCCACTCTTTTGGAGTGGGGTCCGGAGTCCGTCAGGGTTGTCCTTTGAGCCCGCTGTTATATGTGTTTGCGATCGATCCCTTCCTTAGGAGGGTGAGTCGCGGACCATTGGCGGGAGTCGGGATGAGTCTGGCGGAGCCGGAGGCCATCCAGAGGGTAGTAGCGTACGCTGACGATGTCACTATTTTCGTCACCGAGAGAGAGAGAGAAGGTCGATGTGGTGATGTCGGAGGTGGAACGCTATTCGGAGGCATCCGGGTCTAAGATCAACCGGGATAAGTGTGAAAGTCTCTGGCTGGGAGGGGGAGATCCCACGTTTGATCTCCCGGACACCCTTCCAAGGCCCCAAGAATCAGCAAAAGTCTTAGGCATCACATTCGGCCAGGATGATTATTCCACCAAAAACTGGGATGGTAAGCTCCAGGATGCCACTCAGAAGGTGGACCAGTGGAAAGGTTGGTTTTGACCCTCAGGGAGAGGGTACACCTGATCAAATCGTACCTGCTCCCCTTGTTTATCTATCTGGGCAGTGTATGTATCATGCCAGAGGCCTACTACACTAGGATCTACAGCATGTTTTTCCAGATGTAATGGGGGAACAGGATGAACCTAGTCAAGAGGGAGGTTACGTACCGCACGAGGAGACTAGGGGCTTTATCTATGGTAAACCCGGTGGTGTTCTTTACGAACACCTTCTTGAAAGCTAACATCGCAAACCTCTGGAAAGAGAGGGCTCCTCCGTGGGAACTCTCCTGAAGTGAATGGTTTCGGCCTTTCTTCCAGGAATGGGAGAGAGGAGGGCGAGTGAAGGACCTCCGTACGCCCCATGGATATCTTCCGGCTAATGCTACCCCAACCCTGAAGGCGATAAGTCAGTGGGGTCTGGGAGTGTGGGAGATCAGTACCCAGTCAAGGCAGTTCCTTGACAAACGGGTTCTGTTGACCCACATCCAGAAGCCTCTGGCGCTCAGGGACTGCCCAGGTCGGGATCTGAGGGTGGGGTTGTACCTATTAAACATGAAAAGGATCCCCCAGAAGTTTTGGGACTTGGCCTGGCGCTGCTTTCAGGGGAAGCTATATGTAAGGGACAACCTGAAGTACTGGAACTTTGATGACCGGTGATGTCCCCGAGAAGAGTGTGGGGACACACTGGAAAGCATGGACCACTTCCTGCTTCATTGTCCCTTTAATGTAGGGGTCTACAACCGGGTGGGCGCTTCCATCGGCTGGAGTCCACTTGCCGGCCTTACCTACCCGGAATCGGCTTATGGGACATTTAGGAACTTGGGTGGCCGAGACCGGGGCACTTTATTCTTAGTTAGCTTAGTAGTTAGGTACTACACGTGGAATGCACGGTGTTTAGTGTCGACCCAGCAGAAAATCCTCTCCGAGGTGGAGGTCTGTAGGAATATCACCGGTGGCCTCGGGAAGATCAGGTCTTTGGAGTATGGCAGTCTTGGTACCAGTAGGGCTTCTCTCCTGTGGAGAGGGTTTTCTTTTGATGTGCCCTAGGTACTAGATCTTTTGGGTAGAGTACCTTTATTTTGGATAGGGGCAGTGTTATAGGGATAGAGATAGGGTGAGAGTAGGGTTAGTTTTAATGGAGGGATAGAATTAGGGAGAATTGTAGGGGGAGTTAGGAAAAGAGTTTAAAATTATTTTGATGTATCGAGTCTGCCATCCTTCTTCCTGGTGGTGGGCTAATGCATGCACACACTAGATTTTTGTTTTGTTTTAAGCTGATATGGATTAAAGGGCTTACAAGCGACCAAACTTGGGCCTAAAGTGGGTTGTGGTTCAGTGTGAGTACCGTATATACTCGAGTATAAGCCGACCCGAGTATAAGCCGAGACCCCTAATTTCAACCCAAAATCCCAGGAAAAGTTATTGACTCGAGTATAAGCCTAGGGTGGGAAATACCTCATCCCCTCATGTAATCATCCAGACCCGTCATTAACATCCTCATCATCATCCCCTTGTCATCATCCCACACATCCCCCCTTCATCATCCCCTTATCATCCCACACATCCCCCCTTCATCATCCCCTTATCATCCCACACATCCCCCCTTCATCATCCCCTTATCATCCCACACATCCCCCCTTCATCATCCCCTTATCATCCCACACATCCCCCCTTCATCATCCCCTTATCATCCCACACATCCCCCCTTCATCATCCCCTTGTAATCATCCCACACCCCCCCTTCATCATCCCCACCCCCCTTCATCATCCTCTTCTCATCATTCGCCCTCAGTGGTCTTCAACCTGCGGACCTCCAGAGGTTTCAAAACTACAACTCCCAGCAAGCCCGGGCAGCCATCGGCTGTCCGGGCTTGCTGGGAGTTGTAGTTTTGAAATCTCCGGAGGTCCGCAGGTTGAAGACCACTGCGGCCTTCAACATCATCCAGCCCCCTCTCACCCCCTTTAGTTCTGAGTACTCACCTCCGCTCGGCGCTGGTCCGGTCCTGCAGGGCTGTCCGGAGAGGAGGTGGTCCGGTGAGGAGGTGGTTCCGGGCTGCTATCTTCACCGGGGGCGCCTCTTCTCCGCGCTTCCGGCCCGGAATAGATGCGTTGCCTTGACAATGACGCAGAAGTACGTTGGCAATGAACGCACCTCTGCGTCGTTGTCACGGCAACGTGACTATTCTGAGGCCGGGCCCGAAGCGCTTAGAAGAGGCCTCCCCGGTGAAGATAGCAGCCCGGAACCACTATCCCACCGGACCACCTCCTCTCCGGACAGTCCTGCAGCACCGGACCAGCGCCGAGCGGAGGTGAGTATTCAGAACTAAAGGGGGTGAGAGGGGGCTGGATGATGTTGAAGGCCGCAGTGGTCTTCAACCTGCGGACCTCCGGAGGTTTCAAAACTACAACTCCCAGCAAGCCCGGACAGCCGATGGCTGCCCGGGCTTGCTGGGAGATGTAGTTTTGAAACCTCTGGAAGTCCGCAGGTTGAAGACCACTGCGGGTGGGGGAGTTCACTCGAGTATAAGCCGAGGGGGGTGTTTTCAGCACGAAAAATCGTGCTGAAAAACTCGGCTTATACTCGAGTATATACGGTAAGTTAGTATATATAAGTTTGTGTATAAGTTGGTTGGGTGGAGTGCTAGGTGGGGAGGGTGCATTTGTGGGTGGTGGTGTGTTTTTGGGGGACCTGACATGGGTCAGTTAGGGACAGGACTTTGTAAACTGTAGAGGAACGGTATGGACTCTGACCCATGTGCAGGAGGGGTGGTGTGGGTGAGAGCACAGTTCTAGTGTAGGGATTTTCCTAGGGATTTTTGTTGACTTTGTAGGTTTCTGTAAATAGGGTGCATACATTTATGTTTACATACTATATTATATTTATTTCTATTAATGTGATTTTGTATCTATATGGTTTTGTATCTATATTGTTTTATATTGTCTCATAGTCATGGCAGTCGGACCAGTTGTTGTGTTGATATGTGTTTTTGTTTATTTATTTTAAAAAAATGTTCTCCTTTGTTTTGTTTCCCGAGTATGGATGGTTTTGAGTTACAGCCAGGTAGTGCTAATTTTATGTGTTGATAAGCCAAGTTGTGCTGTTTTTTATTTTTATTTATTTATTTATTTATTTATTTTTTCCCTGAGTATGGATGGTTTGAGTTACAGCCAGGTAGTGCTAATTTTATGTTTATATTTTGATAAGCCAAGTTGTGCTGTTTTTTGTTTTTTTTAGTATTTTTTTTTTAAATATAGTTTTTATTAAAGCATTTCAAACTATACATATAAAGTATAAGTGATACATTTAAAAGAAAAGAGAGGTAACATCGTATTTCTCCTATACATAAAATATAACATCACAGGGTTCATACATCATCCATCCTATAGAATATCAGACCTCGTGTCTAAGTTAGATACAGAATGTATTTAAGAATACGTATAAACAGTAAGCATCAGAACATATTATAGCCTCAATTCTCATCTGGCAAACGCAGGGCTCCAAGTGTGCCTTTCAAATTCTCAGTGTTATACCAAGAAGTGTGTCGAAATGGGTGTACAACAGCTGTTATCTCTGAAGGAGTAAGATGAGATATTATAAAAGTTTGCCATTTTTTGAAAAATTTCTTGGTCCCTGAGTCCATATGATTTTCTGCATCAATTCTGTCTATACCCATAAAATGTTTCAACTGTGTCATGAGTAAAGGCAAATCAGGAATATGTGATTCGAGCCATGTCAGTAATAGGCATCTCAATGCAACCAGAAGCACAGCGTGGATAAATTGGGGATGTCTCCCCTCCCCCCCCTCCTCAGCTCCCCCCTCCGGCGGGCGTAGTTGATGAAAGAGCAACGTTTGTGGAGTGAACTGAAGTCGTACTTTCCAATGACCATGCACATAGGAGCAAATAGTGCGCCAATAAGTCGCAGTAAATGCACAGTCCCACACCCCATGGTAGAAGTTCGTAAGTGGTGCCTGGCATTTCGGTCAGTGAGTGATCCTATCAGGAAAGGTCAGCGAGGGGAGTATGTTAAAGCCATATATGGCTGCATGAGCCATTTTAAAATAGGTCTCCCGCCATCGTTCGTTTATAACGTTTTTGCGCACCGCCTCCCATCCCGACAGGATCGTAGCAGCGATGTCAGCGTCATTGGTCCACCGCTCCACACTACATTAGGATGAATTTTTGAGAAGCGGGAACGAAAAGCTAGATATCAGGAGGATATAGATGCCCTCCTCGGATCAGCACCTACTATGTCATCAAAAGCGTGAGAGGACGCTTCTTTGGACGGATCTCTAAGTCTCGACATACAAAATGTATAAGTTTGGTTAGCATACAGCACGTGAGAGCGGGGGAGACCATGTCTGGTAAGTATTTCATCAGGCGTCAACCACCTCCGCCCCTCAGCGTCTAGTAAAGATGCTATCGTCTTTATCCCTTTGTCTCCCCAGTGGCGTAACCAGTTAGAAGATCTTCCCTGAGGGAATTCGGGGTGATCAAGAAGTGGCAAACGCTTCAAAAGTAAGAAGGGAAGACCAAACAGCTTCCGCATTTCTTTCCAGGCAACAATGGTATCCCTGAGAATAATCGAGCCTTTCACTTCAGAAGGTAATTTGGCATAAGCAGTGTGAAGGAGCGCTGGGAGAGACCATGGTGCAGTTAAAGCTTTTTCAACAACTAGATTGGAATAATAAGTGGTGCCATGCAGCCAATCCATGACATGCCGAAAAATACAGGTCAGATTGTATCCCCGAATATTAGGGAAATTCACCCCCCCCCCTCTGTTTTGCCTAACATCAGTTTTTGTAGAGCAATCCTAGGGCGTTTACCCTGCCATATAAAATGTGTAAAGGCCGAAGACAGTCTTTTCACATCCACATGCTTGAGCAAGATTGGGAGTGTTTGCAAGGGGTACAACAGGTGCGGGAAACTTATCATTTTTATCAAGTGGCAGCGCCCTAAAAAGGATAAGGGCAGATTTTTCCCATTGCTTCAGCTCAGTTATAATTTTGTGAAACAGGGGCATATAATTGAGAGAATAAAGTGTGTCAGGGGTACGTCCTATTTTAATGCCCAAATAAGTGATGTGAGTGCTAGACACCTCCACCCTCCCACCTCCTAGGGTTTCCCGATCCCTAATAGGTGATGGCCCTAGGGGCAACAAAACGCTCTTGGAGGCAATTATTTTGTAGCCTGTGAAGTCGCCGATTCTAGCTAAGCTATTGAGAACCCTTGGCACCTCCTCCCTCTGATTAGTAAGGTAAAGGAGGGCATCATCAGCAAACAATGACAATTTAAGTTCCTCACCGCCCACCATGATGCCTTTGTACAAATTGGCGAGATCAGAAAACGCGCCAAGGGCTCAATCGCTAGGTCAAACAATAAGGGTCATAACGGACACCCCTGTCTCGTACCTTTCATGACTGGTATCTGTCGGGAGAGAATGCCAGGCGTGTAAACCCTCGCTATCAGGTCCTGATACATGCCTCGGATATAAGCTGCGAAACAGCCAGTAATGCCAAATTTAGTTAGCACCAAGTCCAGCTATTCCCATCTCACATTGTCGAATGCCTTTTCGGCGTCAAGTGTCAGCAGTGCAGTACGGGAAGCAGAGCAAGGATGGGAGCCAACACTATCCATCACCACTAGGACTTTACGGATATTGGTGACCGCCGAGCGCGACTTCACAAAGCCTACTTGATGATCTCCAACTAGGATGGGCAATAATTTGGCCTGCCTATCCACCAGAATTTTCGACAGCAGTTTCACGTCTTGATCGATGAGGGAGATTGGTCTATAGGAGCCAGGATCCATTGGATCCTTCCCTGGTTTAGGAAGAACTTTTATGTACGCTATCTTCGCTGCCGAAGGAAGCGTGCCTGACTGTAAGATGGCATTAAAGAATCCTGTTAGCGTGGGAAATATCTGTTCAACCAGGGGTTTAAAAAATTCGCTAGAATAGCCATCCGGGCCCGGGGCCTTCCCATTAGCTAAGGAGCAAATAGTTGCCCGCACCTCCTCCTCCGTCACATCAGCATTTAGCACCTGACGTTGTTCGTCCATCAGACTAGGGAGTTCCAAACCCGTTAAGAAGACCGTCCCTTCCCTCGTCGCATCAGGATCAGCCGAGTATAACTTGGTATAATAGGATCCAAGAACCCCGTTAACAGTATGAGGATCTGAACAGGTGCGTCCCAGGTCATCCCTCAAAGTCAGTACATGCATCGGGGTGTACGCTCCCTTCGCTAGTCTGGCCAGTAGTCTCCCTGATTTATTCCCATGTCTAAAAAGGTCTGCTTCAAAATGCGATCGATACATGCGTTACCTCCTATCCAACCACAACTCATAGGAAGAACGTGCCTCCTGCCATTTTAGTTTATGAGCGGGGGTTGGAGAAGCAAGAGAAGCAGCATAAGCTTCTGACAGGGTCGCACTAGCCCTGGCATGGCCCTCCAAAGTCTTGCGTTTTAAGGAACTAGTGTAAGCCAGAATCTTACCCCGCAAGACAACTTTCGCCGTCCCCCAATACAGCTTCGGGTCGTCCTTGTGTTGGGCATTGTCCACCTCAAACTCGAGCCACCATCCCCTCAATAGGCCCAAGAAAGATTCATCCTTGGTTAAAAAGGACGGGAAACGCCATAAAAAGTCATTGCCCTTGGGGGATGACGGCAGGAGTTCTAGAACCACTGGGGAGTGGTCAGATATCACCATGTCCAGTATATCAGTCAACTTCAGTCTGGCACATACAAGTGGGCTGGTCAAAAAATAATCAATACGGGACCATGAGTTGTGTACGTGAGAAAAATGTGTGAAGTCCCCATCGTCAGGGTGCATATGTCTCCAAGCATCTGTCAGTCCCGTATTGGTAAGAAAAGATGGGAGCACTTTGTCACTATGTCTTGTGGATAAGAGCCTGTGAGAGGTACCTTTACGGTCAACTGACGGGTCACCCACGGAGTTGAGGTCACCACCCATGATCGTGAGGGATCCCGCCTTCTGTTGTACTATATCTGTCAAGGAAGCAAAAAAAGGGTGATTATCTGTATTCGGGGCATAAACATTATATATACTGAAAGCATCACCATTGAGTTCCAGTTGCAATTGAGACTGCCTACCACTCGTGTCAGCTTCATGAGAAAGAATTTTGCATGCAAAGGATTTATGTAGCAATGTCATCACTCCTGCTTTACCGTCCACCGTTGGTGAGCCCAATACTTTCCCCACCCACAGCTTTTGCATTCTGGAAAAGTCCGCTGCCTCAAGGTGGGTCTCTTGAAGAAGAACCGCAGGCCGCAAACATTTCAAAAAACGCAAAATTTTCATCCTTTTATGTGGTGATTTTAACCCCTTCACATTCCATGTAATAACTTTACACATACTGGTAGATATGTCTCATAGAAGGGAGGGTGAAAGCGAAAAGGATACTAGGAAATAGAGAGGGCCATTGGGGGGGGGAGGGGTAAGAGCGTGTAGGAAAGAGGAGAAGGAGAATGTAAGCTGTAAAAACAGTATCATTAAGAGAATCACGGATTCGTACAAATATTGAGGTCTAAGCGACTCCGAGAACAACCCTGCATATTGCATAGTGACATTACGGCCTCTCAGAAACATAGCCATCAAAAACAATGAGAGGAAATTCCCCAAACCAATAACAGAAAAAGTTAAAAAAAAAAAAAAAAACAGCAGTAAACATCAGAACATAACAGTCTCCATGATGGGAGATAGGAGACCGTCTCTTGTGTTTGTGACTTCTCTTTTTTCGGGCACATAGCAGAACCAGGGCCCCCCCTCCCGGATCCCAGAGTAGCGGCCATATCAGAGTGACCCTGGCCACCATAGATTTCTCGGCTCTGCCCCCCTGCTATGTGGTCAACTACAACATTTCCCAACTAACTATAGAAAAGACAACTGAAGAGCCTCCGCTCCATTTTAGTCCCCTTTCTCAAAAAGTCTCAGTTACTAATAGGCAGAGCAGTGTCTCTAGCAAGACTCAAGCAGGTCCCCCTCTGTAGGAAAAAAAAGAAATTAGCATGTTAGGTATAATACTCAATCTGGCGAAGAAGATCTGCTGCTCCTGCTTCTGCTGCGGCCACCAGCCGACTTCTTTCTACGCCGTTTATCGGACTCCAGATCCTGAAGATCCTCTCTGCGTCTCGGGGGTCTCGGGGGCAATTCTCCTCTTGGTCGCGGAGAGGCTGCACTTTGCACCGGTGAGCGAACTCTAGATGGACAATCACGTTCTTTCAGAGTGTCTCTGAGGGCAGCCTCCGCAGCAGCCAGAGTCTGGTAGGTCACAAAAGTCCCATCGTCCCGAAAAACCTTAAGGTAGCAGGATATGGCAGCTGAAATCTCCTCTTAGCTTTAAACAGATCAGTACATGTCTTTCTGTAAGCTCGCCTTTTCTTAGCCTCAGACTTTACACATATGGAGTCAGATGCTGTCCCTATTGGTCACTGGCGGTATAGATGGCATTGAAGCTCTGTAATATGGTAAAGGCTTCGTCTGTAATCTCTAAGTCCACATTCGTCATCACTGGTGTGGCATTCTCGACGGTCGTCTCATACTTCTTCTTTAGGCAAGGCAAAACACAACACTCAACAAAGCAAGCTAATCAGAATTATAGGTATCGTTATTTTACCGGTCCTGTATTGGCTGAGATATATATATATATATATATATATATATGCAACAGGTCTCCCCAAACAATTTAATTAACCCCCTTTTTCATCTTACACCATACATCATATCTAATGCCGTACCATTTTGGAATGTTATAGCGGACGTGGCTCTTAGTTGTTCGGCCTGAACTTAAAGAGCTTTTACAAAGAAATGTATTAATTTCTGTTGGTTATAATAGATATAATTAATCTTGCTCATGGAAATCTGGGCTATTATTGACTCAACTCCGGCTTTTACTTGACCTATAGCTATAAAGTCATCTGGGACCCCCCTTGGGACTCCTATAACATCAATATACACAAAGGGGTCAAGAATCCCAGCAGGGGTGGCACATTTACTTCTAGAGTGTGGTTTGGGTTCCTTTGTAGGTTTGGTAATGGAAGTGTTCCAGTTCAATTCCCTTCTAATACGATTCTCAGCTTTATATTCCCAAGTATCCCATACTTTACAATAGTTACCATTTACTCATCCCGCTAGCAAGGTCTATCCTTTCTGTAATCTTACACCAAGTATTCCTTTTCTTTATATCCTTATCACCCACTGAAATACTTATTCCCCCCCCTCTATTTGTACATGTTCACCCACTGATTCTCCTCATACAACGTCACATCCTAACAATCCGTTGTGATAATCTTTCCCTTTGGAACAACCATGGTTATGTACAGACATAGATTTAACAGTTATCAGAGAATATATATCTTAGATACATCTA
Source organism: Hyla sarda (assembly GCF_029499605.1). Taxonomy (NCBI): domain Eukaryota; kingdom Metazoa; phylum Chordata; class Amphibia; order Anura; family Hylidae; genus Hyla; species Hyla sarda. The sequence continues at coordinate 36,978,737 of NC_079194.1, forward strand.
TATGGGATCATCATGTGTAAGCATCTCTTTTCTCACTTATTTTCTGACACACCCTCATAGGTTTTAAAGAAATGGGTGACAATTACAGAATCTGAACTAGGCACAATTTACAAAAGGTTCTTAATTGTATACTTTACTGTATCTTTGGTTAGGGATCAGTACAATCAGACAAGGACATACTGATATTGGCTCACCCCAGGCAGTTAGATGAAGTCTACTCATATTCTCTGAAACAGGTAAGATAACTATGGAGTGTGTTGGTCAGGTACATTTATTGTTTTACCTAGGTCATAACATGACATGAGAAAATGATGACATCTGTAAAACCTTCTTTCTGCATTGTTGAATCCTGAGGCCACCCAATGTACGGACATTACTACACACATAGCTCCCCTCTGCTTAGTGTATGGGGTCTAATATGTTACCATGGGGTACAAGTCTGCTGGCACACACAGTTTCTTACCAACTCACCAGATGCCCTGTACCACCTCTTTCTTCTTCCATTAGTCTCTCTCAGCATGCATTGCTGGTTCCTGCAAGAGACCTAAACAGACAGATCCACACTCCCCATGCACCTGTACACTCTGTACCATCATTGTGGGAGGACAGGAGCACTGCAGTCTTGGCAGCCTCCTTCACCATTCAGTCCCCTTGGCTTCTGGGGCTGTTTCCTTCTTGTGGCTCTGATCTTTACGATAGCCACCTTCTCTGGCACTCTAATGATTTGAACACCTGAATTACAAACTACAGATTGGTTTGCCCAAGGATTCAAGAAAACCTTTACTTCAATAGGCCAATACATGTGGGCGGTAATTAAAGTGTACCCGTACTCATGGTGTCATACCTTTACATATCTTACACATCTCAGTGAATACCTTCAACTCTACTTCTCTGAACCACCAGCTCAGATCGAGTGGTTTATTGTAGTTGATCTTCATTCTGCGTGTGGTCACCATATATCCTGTTTTATGTATTACATCTTTACATTACTTAGTAAAAGAAGGAAAAAAAGAGAATGGTGCGCCCCTCGTGCAGGTAAAAGGGGTACAAAAGAGAATCAGATATGAATGAATTAAGCCCAAATGAATGGACCCGTACCTTATGGTGTTATGCTGAGGACATAACACCTAATCTGGCATGTAGAAAGTCAGGGTCGCAGCATCCTGGTTCCTCTGGATCCTCAGCAGCGAGTTCCAGTGTATAAGGAAAGAGGGAGGTGATCAGCGGATGATCGAATGGCAGAACATCAGAAGGAGCGCGGAACTCTTGGTAATGGCAAAAGATGCTTTATTATATAAAAAGAGTGCACCCTTTTTATATAATAAAGCATCTTTTACCATTACCAAGAGGTCTGCGCTCCTTCTGATGTTCCGCCATTCGATGATCCACTGATCAACTCCCTCTTTCTCTATCTTTAAATTACTTGGAACAAGCTTACATTACTAACTCAGCATCAACCATGGATTCTCTGATATCCTATCATGGCTCTTGAATTATTATATTTTTAACCTTATAAGTTTAAGAGAATCAGCATCTTCCTGTTACATTAAATTATCATTATAAAGTTATCCACTCAAAATTGATGTTATTCAAATAAATACAATGTAGAATGTATAGGTATATCACATTGTGTATGCAGGTACTATAAACACATTCAAGTTTAAACAGTAGCTATGTAGTTTCTTCAATTTAATGTGACTGTGTTTCAGTAGTCCAAAGCTATTCTGTCAATCTTCCTATAAGCCCTGCCTTTCTCCTCCCACTCCTCTATGTCACTGGTCACCACCCCTTTGAGTCTGGCTTTTTGTCCTCCCTCCGGTTTAGTCATTCCTCAATCACGATCGAACGTCTAGGTGCCTTGATCCCTGTGTTCCTTTACAAGGACACATACAATACACATGTAACATGTAACAATACCAACATTTATAAATACTCAACGTACAACACACAGAGCCCACATTCTTACAAAAAACAAAATGTAAAAGAATAAAAAATATACAGAGCTCGTTCAAAAATTGGGAAATATCACCTTCAATGCGCATCATTCATAATCAATGAACCATTAGCTGATTTTAAATGCTCAAGGTAATATTCATTAATTAAATAGTGATCACTTTTTAATTTATTTTACGTTTTATTTTATTTTCCTTGGCCAAACTTCTTGTCTAGTTACTCCTATAATATATAAATAACAACAAAAAATGTGGTCTCAAATGGCTGGAGGTGCTCAACCCCAAATGCAGTTGTGCATTTATACTGGGGGAGCAGATCCTGCCCTTGTAGTCCGTTGCTAGGGGCGATCCCCAGCATAAAAATGCATACAATGGAGGATGCCTGCAGTGGACTACAAGTGCCACAATAGAATCCTACACCAGATAAGCGGTGTGGATGTGTAACAATTAGAATAATACAATACATAAATTTAGGTGCACTACTGTGGTAGATGTATAGAATTACATTGGCTATCCCTCAACACTGATGTTAAAATTGAGACATTCGCCAGTGTATCCTTATATGAAGGACATACCAGAGCCCGCACACCAACGTTTCTCAAATGGCACAGGACCTAATGCTAACCTACCTGTGCGTAATAAACAAAAACCAGGGGCCAGTGGGCAATTACAGCAGCATTAGGCTGGCATGCAGCCTGCTCCCAGTTCCCTCCAGTGTGACTGAGCACACATACAATGGGAGGAGGGAGAACCAGGTTACAAGCCCCACCCAAGTTGGCTGATATAGGTGCATGGCCTCACAGGTGTAACCTTAATGCTGCCTGGAAAATGTTCAATTAACATATGGAGTTTACACACCCCCAAGTATACATTTTTAAGCAACAACAAAAAAGGTGGTCTCAAATGGCTGGAGGTGCTCAACCCCAAATGCAGGTGTGCATTTATACTGGAGGAGCAGATCCTGCTCTTGTAGTCCGTTGCTAGGGGCGATCCCCAGCATAAAAATGCATACAATGGAGGATGCCTGCAGCGGACGACAAGTGCCACAATAGAATCCTACACCAGATAAACGGTGTGGATGTGTAACAATTAGAATAATACAATACAGAAATTTAGGTGCACTACTGTGGTAGATGTATACAATGACATTGGCTATCCCTCAACACTGATGTTAAAATTGAGACATTCGCCAGTGTATCCTTATATGAAGGACACACCAGAGCCCGCACACCAACGCCAAGGTTTCTCAAATGGCACGGGACCTAAGGCTAACCTACCTTTGCGTAATAAGCAAAAACCAGGGGCCAGTGGGCAATTACAGCAGCATTAGGCCAACATGCAGCCTGCTCCCAGTTCCCTCCAGTACTCCTATAATATAATCAGACCATTAATTGCATTTCCTTGTAAACTTTTTTTTCAATCATCTTGCAAACCTGTGAAAACAAAACTTTTTAAGAAATTAATAAAATATCATCAAATAGTTTTATTACAACATAAACACTTACATAAACAGCTTCACCAGAAACCATTCACTGGTCATACTCCATGTATTCCTAATTCATTTAATCTACATCATACATACTTCACTATACTAGGTAGCTAAAATGGCTGCCGGGGAGTGGAGTTGGGAATAATTGGGGAGCTAAAATGGCTGCTGGGGGAGGAACTTCACTTCTGGGGGTGGTCACATGGCTGCCCCCCCATACGGAGCAAGCATCGGATATACATGGAGGAAGAAATCATGGGGGTAGTGATTTTAGGGTGCTGCTGGTGCGTACCACAGCTATAACAAGTATCCCTCCATAAAGGATTTTTAACCTGTTCTGGACGCCGGGCGTATGCATACGCCCTGCATCCCGAGTCCTTAAGGACGTGGGGCGTATGCATACACCGGTGGGAATTCCGGTCCCCACCGCTAGCCGGTTGGGGACCGGATTGGGATGCCTGCTGAAATCATTCTGTCAATTCAGACATGCGATTTTCTGATATTCCGGGCTGATCGGGTCTCTGGTGACCCGATCACCCGGAAAATATCGTTGATTGGAGCTGTCAGGGACAGCCCCGATCATCTTGAGGGCTAGGAGTGATGTCGCAGAGTTGCGATCTCCTCCTATCCCCTGCCATTGGTCAGAACTGATTCTGACCAATGGCAGAGCAGGACAGTGGGTTGCCATGCCAACCCCCCGTTCTCCCCTCCCCTAGATGTTGAGGGGATCGTGGGAAGAAGATGGAGGCCGGTACCTGCAGGAGACGATGCCTGGAGATCCCCGATCGTTGCTGGAGACTGCTGGATCCTGGGTCAGGTAGGGAAACTACAGTGGGGGGTGGGGGGGAATTGAAAGTGAAAGTAAAGTGATCTTTACTGTGGCAACCACTAGGAAGGCCAAACTGTAACTCCCAGCATGCCCAGACAGCCAAAGGCTGTCTGGGCATGCTGGGAGTTGTAGTTTTGCAACATCTGGAGGGTCACAGTTTGGAGACCACTGTTACAGTGGTGCCCAAACGGTAGCCCTCCAGATGTTGTCAAACTACAACTCTCAGCATGCCTGGACTGCCCAGGCATGCTGGGAGTTGTAGTTCTGTAACATCTGTCCCTTCAGATTTAGCAATTTTCATGAATTATTTGAAAATTGCTGCTCTACTTTGAAGCCCTCTAATTTTTCAAAAAGAAAAAATATGTCCATTTTATGATGCCAACATAAAGTGGACATATTGTATTTGTGAATAAAAATAAAATTTATTGTGAATAATCATTTTCCTTACAAGTAGAGAGCTTCAAAGTTAGAAAAATGCAAAATTTTCTAAATTTTCATAAAATTTGGGGATTTTTCACCAAAAAAGGATGCACGTAACGCCAAAAATGTACCACCAAAATAAAGAAGAAAATGTCACGAAAAAACAATCGCAGAATCAGAATATTTGGTAAAAGCGTTTTTGCGTTATTGATTCGTAAAGCGATGGTGGTCAGAATTGCGAAAAAGGGCTCAGTCCTTAAGGTGAAAAAGGGCTGCGTCCTTAAGGGGTTAAGCACCACAATGGAAACATGACCAATAAGAATATGGCGGTGGCTGGTTAGGTTACTCCCTCCAACATTGGATACAGATGGCAGGAAAGGTATTTCATCTGTATTTTCACACTCCCCCCCCCCCCACACCGCTCACTCAATCTCCATTATCCCCCACCCTTATACATAGGCTCTCTTCATTTTATTACCTAAATATTTTTATCATACTTTCAGGCAACAACAACTTCTGCCTATCTATACCCCTTCAGATGACTACAATATAACTAAGTTAAATCACAATTGTTCTCAATAATCACACTGCTGTATATAACTGTATATAACACTGCTATATATATATATATATATATATATATATATATATATGGACCTTCTTATCCATCAACCATCAACTTTCAACTACCTTAATATCTATAATTCATCCATTCCATTCTGAACGCACCACGTTTTCTGTCCAAACTTCATTTAATTTTTTTCCCCTTACTCTAGTACAACTCTCTGCATTTCCCTTCCTGTCAGCAACTCTATCAATGGGATAAGGTTACATCTGCAGACCTAAGGCCCCCGGCTTCTCATCTAGAGCCCACAGCCTCCTTCCTGGTGGAACTTATTCATGGGCCTCCAGCCGTTGCACAACTAAAACCCCTCTTAACCCCTCTTGTACTTTAGGAGATATCTTTAAAACACTAATACATTAGGATTCAATTAATACCAACACATTTAACCCATTTTTTACTATGTCTAGCCATGGAAAGGGGGAATTTACCCCCTCTCTTCATCTAAAATTAGCTAGCTTAACATTAATCCATGGACACATGAAGACAAGACATAACACATACACCACATATTCAATCAGTTATATTGGGACAAGTTCCGGAAATCAGTTATTGCTGGGAATCCCTTGTACTCCCAGTCCTAGACACAATCTATTTACGACTCTTATAACAGGTGTCCTGCGCCCCTCCAAGTCCTAGACCACTATCTATTTACGACTCTATCCTAAACATCCCGATGACGTTTACTTATGACATTCTCTGTCCTAAACATCCCTATGCTTACTTACGACAATGTTCTCCGCAACTCAACTCCCCAAGGAACAGTCCCAATTCCACTTATTCACTCACTCACATTTCATACACACTCGGGCAGTAGTTACTTTATGACAGGTACAAGGGTAATTGGCTTTGGGCGAGATTATTACCTGTCTCTTCTTAGTCACAAACCAGTCAACTTAAGGCATCAAGATAAACCAAAGGAGAGACAGGGGCACTGTGGCTAGGTAAAAGAAGGTGTCCTTACCGTACTTCCGGAGATGATCCACTGCCCGCCTCTGTGCCATCTCTTTTGGTTCAAAATGATACCCCATCGGCGCGACTTGATTATGATCGAAAAAGCCAGTGCCCCACTTTGATTGAGCGCCAGTTGATATAGATTTTATCAATGCTCTTGTAACTATCTTACTCCCGGACAAATCCGTATACAGAATTTATATACCGAAGTATACCAAAGTAAATCTAACAGAGCCATGTCAGTTTCAAATGCTTCTCCTCCTTTATTCAGTTGTTCACTTGCTTATATCACCTCTGTAAATAGCATAAGTTCCCACCCTCACTAGTGGGATGTTCTTAGTCTTAGCATATCATATGAGGTATAGTCCTTTGTTAAACTTCAGGGGCTTCAAATCCTCTTGCGTGCTAGCCAGCAATTTCCTCTACTCGATGGTGGGGGCGAGATAGGAGAGAGCAGATGGGGGAGGGGTGAGCTAGTAACAGAGAAGCATGGAGTCCCCATCCCAAATGGGCATTTTTGATATATATAAGTATACCCATATACATCCATTACAATAGCAGAACTCCCAGTAATAAGATCAGGTTCCTCTCACCCAGTGCAGCATATCTTCCCTCGAGCAGCATCTGTTCCTGTGTGCCAGCAGGAGGAGGAGCCAGAGGAGCAGAGAGTAGGCAAGAGAGGAGAGGCAGCCAGGAGTGTCCTGTCTGTACTGTAGGTCATACTCTGTAGACTCCACTCACTATGTGAACATGTCGGTCTTTTCCAGACAGGAGAGAAGAGCAGAAGAGCTGCCCCATGGTTGCTACAGCTCTGCCTGTTAATACCCAGCAGCCAGTACCAGTGGCAGCTCAGTGGGGGGGGGGGATAACTTCATTACAGGTCCCCCAGCAGGAATTCCTGTGGGGGATCCATCCTCCCCAGTTCCTACGCCCTTGGTTATATGTATGGTGATAATATTCCTCCTTGTATTCTGGTATTATATGTAACATTGGTCTCTGTATACAGGATTTGGTCAGCAACAGTATGACTGTATGTATGTATGTATGTATGTATGGTGATAATTTTCCTCCTTGTATACTGGTATTATTGGTAATATTGGAATTGCAGATTTTTGTTCACATTAAATTACAGAAAAAAAATGTATAAAAAGTTATCCAGAAAAATTATAGTGGTCCATTTATTTGCTAAATACTTAAAGGAGTACTGTAGTGAAATACAATTTATCCCCTATTCTAAGGATACTCAACTTGTCGTGTTTGGAGAAGAAAGAATGCTGAGTTGCATCCAAAGTGCACCATACCTACTTTGAAGCATGGGGGTGGAAACATCATGCTTTGGGGCTGTTTTTTTTAGCAAAGGGACCAGGAGGTCAAACTTTTTAAACGGGGGGCCAGTTCACGGTCCCTCAGACCGTTGGAGGGCCGGACTATAGATAACAAAACATGAATAAATTCCTATGCACACTTATATATCTTATTAGTGGACTACCACTTTAAGTACACAGCACAGTTCCCCCCACATTAGGTTGGCAGTATAGATCCCCCACATTAGGTTGTAGTTCCCCCACATTAGGGTTGGCAGTACAGTTCCCCCACATTAGGGTTGGCAGTACAGTTCCCCCACATTAGGGTTGGCAGTACAGTTCCCCCACATTAGGGTTGGCAGTACAGTTCCCCCACATTAGGTGCAGTACAGTTCCCCCACATTAGGTGCAGTACAATTCCCACACATTAGGTGCAGTACAATTCCCCCACATTAGGTGCAGAACCATTCCCCCACATTATGTGCAGTACAATTCCCCCACATTAGGTGCAGTACAATTCCCCCACATTAGGTGCAGTATACTTCCCCCATATTAGGTTGGCAGTATAGTTCCCCCACATTAGGTAGTAGTCCCCCCCCCCCCACATTAGGTGCAGTATAGTTCACCCACATTAGGTTGTAGTTCCCCCACATTAGGTGCAGTATAGTTCCCCACATTAGGTGCAATATAGTCCCCCACATTAGGCTTGCAGTATCTTCCCCCACATTAGATGCAATATAGTCCCCCAAATTAGGCTGGCAGTATAGTTCCCCCACATTAGGTGGAATATAGTCCCCCACATTAGGCTGGCAGTATAGTTCCCCACATTAGGTGCAATATAGTCCCCCACATTAGGCTTGCAGTATCTTCCCCCACATTAGGTGCAATATAGTCCCCCAAATTAGGCTGGCAGTATAGTTCCCCCACATTAGGTGGAATATAGTCCCCCACATTAGGCTGGCAGTATAGTTTCCCCACATTAGGTGCAATATAGTCCCCCACATTACGTTGGCAGTATGTTCCCCCACTTTAGGTGCAATATAGTCCCCCACATTAGGCTGGCAGTATGTTCCCCCACATTAGGTGCAGTACAGTTCCCCCACATTAGGTGCAGTATGTAGTATGTTCCCCCACATTAGGTGCAGTATAGTTCCCCACATTAGGCTGGCAGTATGTTCCCCCACATTAGGTTGGCAGTATAGTCCCCCAAATTACGTTGGCAGTATGTTCCCCCACAGGCATATAGCCTCCAGCGATACAGTATGGCTGGAGGTTGTATGCCTGTGTACTGCCCCATTTCAGTGTTCCGACCACCGCTCCGGCCATAGCATAGACCGGAGGATCGGTGGTCAGAACACCGAAGGAACACGCCGCTGGTAAACACTTACCTACTACCAGCGTGCGTCCTTGCTTCTTCGCTTCTTCTCCGCGCTCGGTTGCCATGGGCGCACGCATGGGACATTAGTGACGTCGCTGCGTGCGCCTGCTTCCAGCGGTCCCCGCGTTTTTAAAGTAAACGCAGGCCGCAGGGACTTCACAGAGGCATCCTTGTGTTCCGAAAGCATCTTTTGGAACACAGGGATGTCCTAAGGCAAAAACACCCAGCGGGCCGGGTAAATGCGCTCCGCGGGCCGCATGTGGCCCGTGGGCCATAGTTTGAGGACCCCTGGTGTAAAGGAAAGAATGAATGGGGCCATGTATCGTGAGATTGTGAGTGAAAACCTCCTTCCATCAGCAAGGGCATTGAACATGAAATGTGACTGGGTCTTTCAGAATGACAATGATCCCAAGCACACCGCCCGGGCAATGAAGGAGTGGCTATGTAAGAAGCATTTCAAGGTCCCGGAGTGGCCTAGCCAGTCTCCAGATTTCAACCTCATAGAAAACCTTTGGAGGGAGTTGAAAGTCCGTGTTGCCCAGCGACAGCCCCCAAAACATCACTGCTCTAGAGGAGATCTGCATGGAGGAATGGGCAAAAATACCAGCAACAGTGTGTGAAAACCTTGTGGAGACTTACAGAAAATGTTTGATCTCTGTCATTGCCAACAAAGGGTATATAACAAAGTATTGAGATTAACTTTTGTTATTGACCAAATATTTATTTTCCACCATAATTTGCAAATAAATTCTTTAAAAATCAGACAATGTGACTTGGATTTTTTTTTCTCATTATGTCTCTCATAGTTGAGGTATACCTATGATAAAAATTACAGGCCTCTCTCATCTGTACCTTTGCTACATGTGTTATACACCCATTCATAAACATTATTACCATATGGGGGCCCCCCATTATCATGTAATAATAAAAAAAAAAAGCCCAGAGTGGGGAAGAGGTAATGCCAATATTACAATACCAAACCCCAATTACCAAAGGTGACGGGGTATAAAACCTCTATATTAAAGGGGTTCTCCAGTGCCTAAACATCTTATCCCCTATCCAATGGATAGGGGATAAGATGCCTGATCGCAGGAGTCCCGCCGCTGGGGACCCCCGGGATCATGCACGCGGCACCCCGTTTGTAATCAGTCCCGGCGTGTGTTGCATTGAGGGGCAGAGCGTGACGTCACACGCCGGCGCAGGCGTGTCGTCACACGCCGCCCTGTAGTCGCCGGTAATCAGTCCCGGAGCGCTCCGGGGACTGAATACAAACAGGGTGCCGCGTGCATGATCCCGGGGGTCCCCAGCGGCGGGTCTCCCGCGATCAGGCATCTTATCCCCTATCCTCTGGGGATGTTTAAGCACCGGAGAACCCCTTTAACAATTCCCCCTCTTGTTTAATTTTATAGGTGTATTAAGACATCACTTTTATTATCACTTATTAAAAGGTGCAAAATAAAGTGTTTACAAACACCAGCAAAATCCCTACATAGACAGATTCAACTCTCCTATTTGGAGTAATATCGATGTATCAACGCCTGCAGTATGTCTCATTAGGGACTGAATACTGTTATTAAAATCACAACTACTATGTCTCCCCTAAGGAGTTTTATACCCCGTCACCTTTGGTGATTGGGGTTTGGTATTGTATTATTCCCATTATCATGTGCACCGTAGCACTTCCTTTGTGTCTTTTATCATTCATTTGTCACCATATGATTTATCTGTCACCATACTACCTATGTGCATGTGAACTTTTTATTTATTTTTATCACATTATTGATTTTACATTTAATTTTTTGTGTCATCTACTATACCGTCTTGTGCTAAATTCTATATCACCTTTATTTATTTTTACGTTATAGCACATTATATTGCACCAATTATGATATATATATACATGCTCTACTTCATATTATAAATTATGTATGGCTCTTCCCTATGATCACATTTTATTCTATATTCTCACCATCAACCTATTTGTATAATTGCATCATTTCCCCTGTCCCCTTTTTTTCCCCTTTATTCTCATTTCTTCACCTCTTGGACACAGTGATATCTTTTCCAGTATTACATCATTTATTCTTATTTATCTTTCATTCTCCCTTATTACTTGTCCCCTCTCTTTTATTTTTATCATCATGTCAAGTCCACATTCTTATTATGACTTCCTTCTTTCTCCTGTCATCTTTATTGAAAATATATATACAGCAGGATCTTCGGCCATTTTTCTGTAGCCACAATCATAGTTACCTCTTGTGTTCATCAATGCGTGCATGTGCAATTGAACATATTGCGGCCATTTCCTTTAGTTTAAGTACAGAGCAGAACTCATTCCCTATCCTAAGGATAGGGGATAAGTTTAAGATTGCGGGGGGTCCGACCGCTGGGGCCCCCGCAATCTCCTGTATGGGGCCCGGCTCACTGGCCAGATAGCGCATGTTGACCACCGCACGAAGTGACGGCCAACACGTCCCTCAATACAACTCTATGGCAGAGCCGGAGATTGCCGAAGGCAGTGCTCCGGCTCTGCCATAGAGTTGTATTTAGGGGGCGTGTCAGCCGCCACTTCATGTGGTGGTCAACACGCCCCCTTCCCGCGGGCTGTCGGGGCCTCATAAAGGAGACCGTGGGGGGCCCCAGCGGTTGGACCCCCGCTATTTGAAACTTATCCCCTATCCTTAGGATAGGGGATACGTTTTTCCCCACTGGATAGCTCCTTTAACATGCTGACTAGTAGCGTTTATCGCAATATCCCGCTAGTGGGATCGGGAGTGATGCCCTTATTCGATCATTGGCGTCTGAGGTCACGTCCGGCCTCTGTTCCAGTCTCTGCTCTATCTTCTCCTAAAGGTCAGGTGTGTTCTCTGTTCTCTCAGTTGCGCATTTATTACATAAATAGAATGGTCATCCCAGTCCACACCACTCCTGGAAAAAGCCGCTCCTGGCGAAACGTGTCGGAGTTGTGGTGTGGGGCTGGGGTGAGTCCTGTCTTCTTTGCACGAGCTGACTATCTGTATTACTGGCTGCTATCTTCACTGTAATTGCTGCTGTTCACACAGTCACTTGTTCTTTTGTTGCTGCTATCTTTATGGTACTTGCTGTTATTTGCACAATCACTGGTTCTCTTTGTTTTCTGTATATATCACATGAGTGCATTTTATTTATGAATTGACTTAGCACTATCTTTGCACTTGGTTTATTTGCATAGTAATTGCACCCTTATAGCACCAGCACTTTGTACAGTAGAGTCAGGTCTCTATATCATATATCTAGGTAATATCTATTCATTTACCTGTTCTCCTACTCATACGGGACTTCTCACCCAGTACCCCCTTTCTTTTAATCAATATACTTATATTTTTAAAACATTTATTTATATGTATGTTTATTGATTGATTTTTGTATGCATACCTTATAAAACATTTAATAAAATGTTCTTAACCATACATTGTAGTTGGTTTTACTTCTTTGGGCTTCACATACTGGTGTGTCTTACACACCTTTAGGTGTTATGTTAAATAGTTGGTTCTTGTGAACCCCTAATTTATCTAATTTTTTTTTATCTTTTATTTATGGAGCTTACATATAGGAAGGACAGTTTCTTTGTCAACATTAGGCATAGGGGCAAAGCAAATGCAATGGATCAGGACCTGTACCATGGTGGAGCATAAAACACAAAAAGATCAGGATACAAGTAAGGATACAGGTTCAGGTAAAAACTATTCAGAACAGAGAACACACCGGGCAAGGTGCAAAGCCAAAAGCAATGGAGCAGGACCTATACCGTGGTGCAGAACAAAACATAAACAGGTCAGAAAATAAGTCAGGATACAATTTCAAGTATCAAAACTGATCAGATACAAACTAGACAAGATAAAACCAACCAAGTACAGAAAGATCACAACACAGACAGGACAAGGCTAAAACATAGATAAGTTGGTTAGAACTGCAAAGCCATGGCAAAATCAAAGTAAAAAGTCAGAACTGAAACTAACAGGACTGAAACCAGAACAGAGCTGAAAAATCATGCAAATTATGAGCAAGAGACAGAATGCTGTGAAGGAATTAAATACCCCACCTCAGCTGCTGATTGGCCCAGGCCTGTACCTGACCAGGGTCAAAGCCTGAGCAGGTACAATCCTTACATAATGATAGTAAGATTGTGGGTTGTGCAGGTAACTTATGTAATTCTGTAACAAGGAGGTCACTAACTGTTACTATATCTTTTTATTACCTGTTGTTTCTTCATTGTCAGTTTAAATAATATAAACAAAGTATATCATTGTAAAAATGACTGTAATAAATAGCATTCCTAATTGTCTCTTACTTGGACATACTCATAAAAATCACCAAATATTATTTATATGGAAGCCAAAAAAAACTTGTTTTACACTGAATTGATGCATGTGAAAGTTTATTTTGAAGTGAAACCACAAGTAACAGAGATGTTAGAGAGAAATAAGAAATAAAAGATATACAAATAAAAGAAGGGTATGTTCATGCTGAGAATTTCCCCTTGGTTGAATTCTGGAAAGAGATTCTCAGTGCAGCAGGCACCGCCGATGCTAGGACAGCGCAGACTTCTGCCATTACTATTGACATCAATACAGAATACAGAATTCCGCCAAAAGATTAAACATGTTCTTTCTTTGAAGCAGAAATTCTGTAGCCAAATTTCCACAGTGGAAGTTCATCATCAAAATTTCCATATGGGAGGCTGCTGCAAAGTGGATTGCACACTTGGAAATTCCAGGCAGAAATTCTCAGTGGTGTGTCTGCACTGAGGTTTTTTCCTTATGGCACAGACAGAAAACTTGGATCTTTGCCCAATGCATAGATCTTTTAACCCCTTCATGACCCAGCCCATTTTCACCTTCATGACCTGGGCATTTTTTGAAAATCTGACCACTGTCACTTTAAACATTAATAACTTTGGAATGCTTTTACTTATCATTCTGATTCCGAGATTGTTTTTTCGTGACATATTCTACTTTATTTTATCGGTACAATTTCACTGATATTTGTATCCTTTCTTGGTAAAAAATCTAAAAATTTCATGAAAATTTTGAAAATTTAGCATTTTTCTAACTTTGAAAGTCTCTGCTTGAAAGGAAAATGGATATTCCAAATAAATTACATATTGATTCACATATACAATATGTCTACTTTGTGTTTGCAATAAAAAATTGACAAGTTTTTACTTTTGGAAGACACCAGAGGGCTTCAAAGTTCCGCAGCAATTTTCCAATTTTTCTCAAGATTTTCAAAATCGTAATTTTTCAGGGCCCAGTTCAGGTTGGAAGTGGATTTTAAGGATCTTCATATTAGAAATACCCCATAAATGACCCCATTATAAAAACTGCACCCCCAAAGTATTCAAAATGACATTCAGTAAGTGTTTTAACCCTTTAGGTGTTTCACAGGAATAGCAGCAAAGTGAAGGAGAAAATTCTAAATCTTCATTTTTTACACTCGCATTTTCTTGTAGACCCAATTTTTTAATTTTTACAAGGGGTAAAAGGAGAGAAATCACCCTAAAATTTGTAACCCAATTTCTCTCGAGTAAGGAAATACCTCATATGCGTATGTAAAATGTTCGGTGGGCGCAGTAGAGGGCTCAGAAGGGAAGGAGCGACAATGGGATTTTGGAGAGTGAGTTTTTCTGAAAGGGTTTTTGGGGGGCATGTCCCATTTAGGAAGCCCCTATGGTGCCAGAACAGTGGACCCCCCCACATGTGACCCCATTTTGGAAACTATACCCCTCATGGAATGTAATAAGGGGTGCAGTGAGCATTTACACCCCACTGGCGTTTGACAGATATTTGAAACGGTGGACTGTGCAAATCAAAAATTTTATTTTTCATTTTCAAAGACCACTGTTCCAAAAATCTGTCATACATCAGTGGGGTGTAAATGCTCACTGCACCCCTTATTACATTCCGTGAGGGGTGTAGTTTCCAAAATGGGGTCACATATGGATATTTATTGTTTTGCGTTTGTCAGAACTGCTGTAACAATCAGCCACCCCTGTGCAAATCGCCTCAAATGTACATGGTGCACTCTCCCTTCTGGGCCTTGTTGTGCGCCCTCAGAGCACTTTGCACCCACATATGGGGTATCTCCGTACTCAGGAGAAATTGCGTTACAAATTTAGAGGGTCTTTTTTCCCTTTTACCTCTTGTGAAAATGAAAAGTATAGGGCAACACCAGCATGTCAGTGTAAAAAATCTATTTTTTTACACTAACATGCTGGTGTAGACCCCAACTTCACCTTTTCATAAGGGGTTAAAGAAGAAAAAGCCCCCCAAAATTTGTAAGGCAATTTCTCCCGAGTACGGCGATACCCCATATGTGTCCCAAAACTGTTGCCCTGAAATACGACAGGGCTCCAAAGTGAGAGAGCGCCATGCGCATTTGAGGCCTGAATTAGGGATTTGCATAGGGGTGGACATAGGGGTATTCTACGCCAGTGATTCCCAAACAGGGTGCCTCCAGCTGTTGCAAAACTCCCAGCATGCCTGGACAGTCAATGGCTGTCCGGCAATACTGGGAGTTATTATTTTGCAACAGCTGGAGGCTCCGTTTTGGAAACAGTAGCGTAGCAGACGTTTTTAATTTTTTGGGGGGAGGGGGGCTGTGTAGGGGTATGTGTATATGTAGTGTTTTTTACTTTTTATTTTAGGTTAGTGTCAGTGTAGTGTAGTGTTTTTAGGGTACAGTCACATGGGCAGAGGTTCACAGCAAGTTTGCCGCTGGAAGTTTGAGCTGCAGCGCAAAATTTGCGCCATCTCAAACTTGCAGCACTCACTGTAAACCTCCGCCCATGTGAGTGTACCCTGTACATTCACATTGGGGGGAGGGGGCAAACATCCAGCTGTTGCAAACTCCGAGCATGCCCTTTGGCTGTCCGTGCATGCTGGGAGTTGTAGTTTTGCAACAGCTGGAGTAACACTGGTTTGGAAACACTAAGTTAAGTAATAAACTTTCAAGTGTTTTGCAACCAAACTTAGTGTTTCCAAACCAGTGTGCCTCCAGCTGTTGCAAAACTACAACTCCCAGCATGCATGGTCTGTCAGTGCATGCTGGGAGTTATAGTTTTGCAACAATTGCAACAGCTGGAGGCACTGAGGTAGGAAACGAACAATGTTTCCCAACTAGTGTGCCTCCAGATGTTGCAAAACTACAACTCCCAGCATGCCCAGACTGCCAAGGCATGCTGGAAGTTGTAGTTCGGCAATATCTGAAGGATCAGATGTTGCCGAACTACAACTTCCAGCATGCTTGGGCAGTCTGGGCATGCTGGGAGTTGTAGTTTTGCAACATCTGGAGGTCCACAGTTTGGAGACCACTGTATAATGGTCTCCAATCTGTGCTCTTCCAGATGTTAGAGAACTACAACTCCCAGCATGCCTGGACAGACTGAGCATGCTGAGATTTGTAGTTTTGCAACATCTGGAAGAGCACAGATTGGAGACCATTATACAGTGGTCTTCAAACTGTGGACCTCCAGATGTTGCAAAACTACAACTCCCAGCATGCCCAGAAAGCCAAAGGCTGTCTGGGCATGCTGGGAGTTGCAGTTTTGAAACTCTCAGAGGCAGCAGTGAGATCGCTTTACGGCGATCTCACTGCTGCCAATGAAGATGCCGCACTGCTGCCGGAAACTCACCTCCGGGACGCAGCGCAGCCAGGACCGCATGGAGGACGCCGGGACCGCTCGGGACACCGCTCCGACGGGTAAGTGACGCCGGGGGACGGGTCAGGGACACTTAGCAGAGCAGTGTGTGTCCCGATCCCCGTGATCGGAACTCACACACCGCGCTGCTAAGTATTCTGATAGCGAAACGCTGCTATCAGCTAGTCAGATTTGACCAGCTGATAGCAGCGATCGCTGGGGGGGGTGGGGGACGAAACCCCCCGTGGTCGCACGGTAAGATGGCTGGCTATCAGTGATAGCCACCATCTTTCCGGGCGCTGCGGGATGCCGCGAGTAGCGGCAGTAATGTCCATGACGTACCTGTATGTCATGGGTCGGGAACACCTTGCCACCCATGACGTACAGGTATGTCATAGGTCGGGAAGGGGTTAACCCCTTAACGACGCAGGACGTATATTTACGTCCTGCGCCGGCTCCCGCGATATGAAGCGGGATCGCGCCGCGATCCCGCATCATATCGCGTCGGTCCCGGCGCTAATCAACGGCCGGGACCCGCGGCTAATACCACACATCGCCGATCGCGGCGATGTGCGGTATTAACCCTTTAGAAGCGGCGGTCAAAGCTGACCGCCGCTTCTAAAGTGAAAGTGAAAGTGACCCGGCTGCTCAGTCGGGCTGTTCGGGACCGCCGCGGTGAAATCGCGGCGTCCCGAACAGCTGATCGGACACCGGGAGGGCTCTTACCTGCCTCCTCGGTGTCCGATCGACGAATGACTGCTCCGTGCCTGAGATCCAGGCAGGAGCAGTCAAGCGCCGATAATGCTGATCACAGGCGTGTTAATACACGCCAGTGATCAGGATGAGAGATCAGTGTGTGCAGTGTTATAGGTCCCTATGGGACCTATAACACTGCAAAAAAAATGTAAAAAAAAAGTGTTAATAAAGGTCATTTAACCCCTTCCCTAATAAAAGTTTGAATCACCCCCCTTTTCCCATAAAAAAAATAAAACAGTGTAAAAAAAATAAAAAATAAACATATGTGGTATCGCCGCGTGCGTAAATGTCCGAACTATAAAAATATATCATTAATTAAGCTGTACGGTCAATGGCGTACGCGCAAAAAAATTCCAAAGTCCAAAAAAGCGTATTTTGGTCACTTTTTATATCATTAAAAAATGAATAAAAAGTGATCAAAAAGTCCGATCAAAACAAAAATCATACCGATAAAAACTTCAGATCACGGCGCAAAAAATTAGTCCTCATACCACCCCATACATGGAAAAATAAAAAAGTTATAGGGGTCAGAAGATGACATTTTTAAACGTATAAATTTTCCTGCATGTAGTTATGATTTTTTCCAGAAGTGCGACAAAATCAAACCTATATAAGTAGGGTATCATTTTAACCGTATGGACCTACAGAATAATGATAAGGTGTAATTTTTACCGAAATATGCACTGCGTAGAAACGAAAGCCCCCAAAAGTTACAAAATGGCGTTTTTTTTTCGATTTTGTCGCACAATGATTTTTTTTTCCGTTTCGCTGTGCATTTTTGGGTAAAATGACTAATGTCACTGCAAAGTAGAATTGGCGACGCAAAAAATAAGCCATAATATGGATTTTTAGGTGGAAAATTGAAAGGGTTATGATTTTTAAAAGGTAAGGAGGAAAAAACGAAAGTGCAAAAACGGAAAAACCCTGAGTCCTTAAGGGGTTAAAGGGGTACTCCCATGGAATTTTTTTTTTTTTTTTTTAAACACTGGTGCCAGAAAGTTAAACAGATTTGTAAATGACTTATATTAAAAAATCTTAATCCTTCCAGTACTTATCAGCTGCTGTATACTGTATAATTATTTTCTGTTTGTTCTCTGCTGACACCTCTGTTTATGGCCAGAACTGTTCAGAGTAGGAGCAAATCCCCATAACAAACCTCTCCTGCTCTGGACAGTTCCAAACATGGAGCAAGGTGTCAGCAGAGAGCACTGTGGTCAGACAGAAAAGAAATTCAAAAAGAAAAGAACTTCCTCTGGAGTATACAGCAGCTGATAAGTACTGGAAAAATTAAGATTTTCAAATAGAAGTAATTTACTAATCTGCTTAACTTTCTGGCACCGGTTGATTTAAAAAAAAAAATAGTTTTCCTCTGGAGTACCACTTTGAGTCCAATTTTGGTCTGTCTGCATTTTGAAGTTTACTTATAATTTATTTAACACATTCACAAATTTGCATAAATAATCAGTTTTGCAACAATTATCTGAACCCATAAATCTATCTCTAAAACATCATCATGGAACCAACCTAAACATTCACCAGTTCCCTTTTACAGCATAAGGCTAAGTTTCCACTTGTTATTTTTTCTGGCAGTTTTTGAGCCAAAGTCAGAAGTGGATCCATAAGGGAGGAGAAGTGCAAGTCCTTCCTTTATATGTCCTATTTCTTTTGAATACACTTCTGGCTTTGGCTCAAAAACTGCAGTGACAGATATCCAAAAACTGCCAGAGAAAAAACCAAATGGAAACTTAGCCTAAGACAAAACAACTAAATTCACTAAAAACATCTAGTAAGGTTTATGTTCTAAATTCTATATAATCAATATACCAGAGAATATAATACATTTGCAATCTATGATTGGCAAAAGCAAAATTGATTTTTTCCTATCATTACAGAATCTATTTTGAATGATATGTGAATAACATTTGTTTGTAATCATCATCTTTTCCATGTCTTTCGATGTCTCACAGGGGCCACAAAGCTCTCATTGAGGTTTACTCTATAAAGAGAAAAAGAAAAAACAAGAAAATAATATAAAAGATTAATAGCAGTGTATCTAGTCTTATATATATATATATATATATATATATATATATATATATATATATATACATAAATATGGAGACGATCTGACTTTGTCAATTAATAAATTAAATATAATGATTCCTGGAGAGATTATCCCACACCAACCAATCACAGCTTAGCTTTCAGTTTACCAGAACTCATTAAAGGGGTTTTCCACATAAGGTGATTTAAGTATGTACATGGCAGACAGTAATGGATATGTTTAGGAAGGATCTGCACTTGTCTTGGGGATAACTGGCTATGTTGTGAGATTACCATAACACTGTGGCTAGCTTTTTGTGAACTGATATTTCCTGTTTGACTTTTCTTCTTTTGACTACAAATCCCTCAATTCTATCTTCCTCCCTCCCACACATCAGCCATTGAAACAAAATTGAGCTGCATCCATTCAAAAGACCTGTGGTTTTCAATCAGGGTACCTACAGCTGTTGCATTAGTTGCAGATTGATCTCTCTCCCACCAAGCGATCGCTCCACCCATTGAAGCAGACAGGCTCCCTGTCATCAGCTGACTAGTGAGTCAGGTCTCGGCCGCATTGCAACCTGGGAAAAATCTGAGACAACAGTCATTTTGTATGCTGTTAAAAATAAATATTGGGGTGAAAATAACAGAAGAATTGTGAGAAAACCATCCCACGCAGGTACAGACACTATATTATGAACTACACTAACTTTACAGCCCAATAAAAATAAAAAAATCCTGGAATACCCCTTTAAGAAATGAAAGCTGAGCTGTGATTGGTCACTGTGGGCGAAATCTGTCCAGTTTTTCCTCTCACCCAGTTTGATAAATCAGTAATTATATTGTGATATATCCATATCTAGTAATATCCATTACTAAATGAAAAATGTTCTGTGTTGCTATAGTCCAATGGGGGAAATTTACTTAGATCGACACTTCACACACCAAAATTTCACATGTAAAATCCTGCTAGCTTTAGACTTGCCTCATTTTTAAATGGGCACTGTCAGATATAAAAACATATATTGGCAAAAGATTAGTTTTTCTAGTATACTTATTTTAAAAAAATTCACATTTTATTAAAGAAAACTGACTTTAAGAATACCACCACTAGGGGTCCCCATACGAGATGGCTGATTGACAAGGCTGCAGGAGGAACACAGTCTGCAGCAACGCTGCTGTAACACACAGAGCTTTACCAAACATATGCCTTCAGCTATTGCAAAACTACAACACCAAGCATGCCTAGACAGTCAAAGGATGTTTGGGTATGCTGGGAGTTGTAGTTTTGGAAAAGCTGTAGACACACAGCTGAAGGCAACACTGCTGTAAAAAGAGTTATCCAAACACTGTACCTCCAATTATTCCAAAACTACAAGTCCCAGCATTACAGGACTGCACACTAAGGATGACACACAAGAATGACATATGAAGATGTAAGTTATATTCACACCTTATTGTCTTTGGTAGAGTACAGACAATCCCCAATGATCAGTGTGTTTTTTTTTGTGTGTGTGTGTACAGCATGAATCCAGAAAGGAAAGGGTTACAGAGCAGGGCTGCCAGGTTCACTCCACAGAGCAGTGAGTCAGCAGATTGACGGAGGGGGAGGAGTCATCACAGCAAGATAAGGACACGCCCCCTCCCTTTGACAAGATGGAAAAGACATTGAGCAGCTCTGATATCAGTGATAAAGACATTAAAATTACAGGTACCGAGTAACATATAACAGTTTTTTTTTTTTTTTTTTGTGGTATCTGGCAGGTATGCTTTCAATCTGGCACATCTTTTCATTGGATTTCAGCTAGTACTTGGGCCTGTTTCAGGAATAAGGTTTAGTAAATATGGTAGTTTCTGGAGGCCATGCCCCCTTTCAAATAAGCCACACCATTTTCTAAGTTCCACCTACTTACCAGTTATGGCATAACCTTGAAAAAAAGAATTTTGTTTTCACAAATAATTGCTTCCCTTAGTCTTGATTTTACTCCCACTCTTATTTTTGGTCTTATTTTAGACCCTGCACTAATGTATCTGATCTGACCCATGATATTTTCTATTTCAGGGCGTTGTGAGAGATTTATTACTGGTGAACAGTACGTATGGATTTCAGTCTCATTCCCGGTGCAGCCAAGGATGTCAGGTCAGTTTTGTTTCCGTACTTAGACCATGCCCTTGGGAGTGACCTAATGTCAGACTGGTTGGTTAACACTGTGGGTCCATCTGTTGGTTGTTAGTGTGATCAGTAGATGCCCAATAGTTTAGAAGCTGCCCAGGTATATAGTGTGCAGGAAGGTTTGCCTGATAATTAGGAAGCTGCTCCCGGTAGCAGGGTAGGAGGTGAGTGATCAGTGCCAGCATACAGGTGTACACTAATGGATAGATTTAAAGGGGTACTCCCATGGAAAAAAATCTTAATCCTTCCAATACTTTTTAGGGGCTGTATACTACAAAGGAAATGCTTATCTTTTTAGATTTCTCTGATGTCATGACCACAGTGCTCTCTGCTGACCTCTGCTGTCCATTTTAAAAACTGTCCAGAGCAGGAGAAAATCCTCATAGCAAACATATGCTGCTCTGGACAGTTCCTAAAATGGACAGCAGAGGTCAGCAGAGGGCACTGTGGTCATGACATCAGATAAATCTAAAAAGATAAGCATTTCCTCTGTAGTATATAGCCCCAAAAAATACTGGAAGGATTAAGATTTTTAAATAGAAGTAATTTACAAATCTGTTTAACTTTCTGGCACCAGTTGATTTAAAAAAAAAAATGTTTTCCAGGGGAGTACCCCTTTAATAATGCTACATACATAGGTATTCCCTCCTATCACAGTCGATTAATATAGTGGGGGTATAGGCTGTGTGGTCTGAAGGAGTTGATGCTATGGCCACAGGTATTTATAGGAATGATCAGGGCCATGAGGCATTCCAGGGTCTGACTGTCACACATAGCTTTCCCTGCTTAGTAATGACACATTTTCAGCCATTTTGGAGCCTGGTAAAGCTGTTTGTTACAGTCAGACCCTGTAATGACTCCTGGTAGGGATAAGCGAATCGAATCTGACGAATCCAAATTCGTTACGAATTTCAGGAAAAATTTACAATGAATGCCAATATCGCCGTGATTCAATTGTGCAAATCGCTTCATTAAACTCCATTTAGTGCGGTCCAGGCTCTAGGACATCTAAAAAGGCCAATCCAGATCTGAGGACATGGGGCAAGGAAGGCTGGAACAAGGGTCGTTGGGGATGACCCTGAATCACATGCAGCATGCAATCTATCAGCAGCCAGTCACCCCTGTGATGTCACAGCCCTATATAATCGGCAGCCCTATATAATCGTCTTGCGGACACTCACATCAGTGTTCTATTGCAGAGAGAAAGGGACAGAGAGCAGTGTGTTGCCCAGAAAAGCTTTTTTACAGCAGCGATTCACCTCAAGCCCAAATCAAACCTAGAAGCACTGATAGGGAAGGGAGTGATATTGAGAGAGAGAGAGAGAGAGAGAGAGAGAGGGGGCAATTTTCGGTGTAGTACACAGCGACTGTGTGCTGCAGCACTGGTATGTACAACAACTGAAAAGCTAATAGCCAGCCAGTTAGGGTGCGCAGAGCACTAAAAGCATATAGTGCTCTATTAAGTGTAACCTGTGCGTACATTTAATTGGTGTACAATTTTTTTCCTGTAAAAGTCTTAAGGGTCTAGTTACTGTGAAAGGCCAGGCCAAAGTACACACCCGCTGCTGTTCTAGACAAATACTGTTTTAAGCATACTGGAGCTCATTGTACTCCCCTCATGAGTGCATACCACATACCTACATCTACGTGATGTACCATGTTGCTCCTGTTAAAGTTTTAAGGGCCTAGTTACTGTGAAAGGCCAGCCAAAGTACACACCTGCTGCTGTTCTATATAAATACTGTTTTAAGCGTAGTGGAGCGTATTGTACTCCCCTCATATACGCACTAAGTATGTCAGGCAGAGAAGTGCCAGGACATGCACAGAGGAGGGGCAGATGCCTAAATTCATCAGGTGCAGGCAGAGGTCACAGCAGACTAGGGGCGAGTGGCAGCAGAAGTTGCAGCAAGAGGCCTGAGCTCCTCGTATCAGCCAGTGCTCTTGTCCCCACCAGCAACCCATCTGCTGTCTTTGACTGGTTAACTTGGTCATCCACTTCATCACAAGTGACATCTGACTCCCCCAATCAACAGTCGGTGGGACAATCTACTAGAGGACAGTCAGCAGCTACTGCAAGACAAGACATCCCTCGTTTCCTTTGCTAGGCTGGCAAGTAGTGGCTCCTGAAGCACATACTGTTTAGGAACCTTGAGTGGCGTGCAGACACAACTCGATAATGATGAAGCCGATTGCACTTAGGAGCCGGGTGCAGAAAGGGTTTCATCATCATCAGGAAAAGAGGGTGGCAGGTTGCCCCTGAGGCAGCAGTTGAGCCAGCAAGGCGGTAGCATGGTTGGGAGTCAGCATGGTGGCATCAGTGGGAAGTCTGGAGCTAAAAGTGCCAGGGGTAGACTACCTGCTTCGCTGCAGCCTACCTGCTCGGGAGGTAGTGGAACAGGGGTCCCTGGAGTCAGCGGCAGTAGCAGTCAGTGTGGACTGTTGGGGGGAAAAATCAGCTACTCTGCGATGTGGCTTGGCCATTCTGCCACTATATAGTCTCCTTATGCTCCTGCCACCTTCCGGCTGTGCCATTGCGCCGCCATGTGGTCCCCTCATGCTGTTGGCAAATTAAACTTAATCTTAATCTATTTTAAATCTTCAAGTAAAATTTTCCAAAATATCTTTAATCTTCGTCAGGCTGCTGCCACCTCCAGGCTGGGCGTTTTGCCACTATGTGGTCTCCTCTTGCTGCTGTCAATTTCAGGTTGTGTCATTCTGCCAGATTATGGTCTCCTCATGCTGCTGCCACCCCCAGGCTATGTCATTGTGCCCCCATATGTTCTCTTTATGCTATTGGCACCTTAAATTAACCTTTTAAAATTGTAATCTATCTAAAATCTTCAATTTACATTTTCAAAAATATCTTTAATCTTTTCTATTGTGAGGCCCTATGGTCTCTTCAGGCTGCTGCCAACTCAAGGCTCTGTCATTGTGCCGCCATTTGACTCCTTGTTATATTGGGTTTTGTGGTCATACAGTATTAGTTCAAAGTAAACGCTTCGAGCACCTGGGACATTAAACTTGTGAATCTAATCAAAATCTTAAATTAAAATTTTAAAAAATCTATGTAATCTTTTCAAGACTTTGGCCCTCTGGTCGTCGACGTCACATATTACCTGTAGAATTACCACAAGAATTCAATCAAACAGGTTGGAGAAATAACAATGAACCATGACTGATTAAATGAAACATGAGACACTCACACTTTCACAGTCGGGGGGGGGGGGGGGGGTGCTTACTGAGAGGCATTGTTTGCATAACAACCTTTTCTGTGGTACTAAGTCAAATACTTTTGAATCTAGATGCACAACACTTGGCCAGATTTACGATTGGTGCATTGCACCACAAATAGTGTCTGGGCCAGAATTTGTGCCGAAAAATTTGAAAAACAGACCAACTCTCCATTTGACTCAGAAACCCGAAAAGGTTGTAAAAAAACTAAAATGTAGGGAAAACATTAGTAAATACTGTGGAAAAATGTTTGTAGGGAATTAAAAACTACACTCCACTCTTAGTCACTGTTTATTGCCTGGAGTCTGTATTATGTATTTAATGTCTAATGTTTGATAAATGTTGCATTGTTCATGAAGTATAGCTGTCCTAATGTCCAAAACGTGTTGTACAAATAAATATACCCAATTCTCCTAACTTATTGTATCTTGAAGTGAGTTCTGCCAGTCAAACAACTGCCCCCCCCGCCTGCTTGGACACATACCAGTCCTGCATCATCACCTACATCATGGACACACTTCCTTGATTGACAGCTGTGAGCGCAGGGATCACAGCTGGAGGAAAAATCCTCCCACTGTCAGCTTGTGTCCCACTACTGTCAGTGAGAAAACAGCTGGTTCTGTGAGCCCCTAGCAAGGTTCCCGCAGAACTCCGTCAGAAAAATCTGATTTTGGCTAAGAGGCGCACACCCTAGTATAGTGCAAAGAAGCAGGCTTTATTAGTCCATAAAACATGCAGTGTGAACAGGACAACGCGTTTCAAAGGTTTTCCTTCTTCTTCAGGTCCTTTTACTACTGTCAGTGAGGACAAGCTGGGAGTTGTAGTTTTGTTAAAGCTAGAGGAGATGTGAGCAGACAGCATACTGAGGGAGGGGGCGGAGACCTGCACAGTGAGGCCACGCCCCCTCCCTTTGAGAGGAATTCAGACTAGTGAGCTAAATTAAAAGTGTAATAAAAAATAAGTAAAGGTGCTAGACATAAAAATTAGATATACATGGTCAGGATTAGGTACTGAGTGATATTATATAAAAAAAAAATTTTTTGTTGGATCTGACGTCTACGCTTTAAGATGAGAAACCAATAGAAATTGGGCACTATGCATTATGTTGAAAATGATCAGTAATAGGAGCCAAGTGTCCAGTCTTTTGTAGATTAATGCCTATACAGCTCAGTCCCACAGGTAATATCTTACTGGTTGTCTTTAATGAAGTATGGATGTGGGATTTAGAGTATGGGAGCAAGCTATAACCCCTTTAAAGAGGTTGCCAGGCAAAAAGGTGTTTTTTTTTACAAATATGCATAGGCTGCTTTCTTTAAAAACAAACAAACAAAAAAATTCCATACCTCCCATGCTCCCCTGCTGCCTCCCATATCACTGCTTGGGTCCCTGATGCTCCCCACTTTCTGCTTCCAGTGATGTCCCACCTCATCCAGTGATTGGTTGAGCGGCAATGTGACATATTTGGCCCCAGCACTATTACCCCAGAAGTCTTCTTCCTTGTGTTGGGCCTAATACATTACATTGCTGCTCAACCAATCGCTAGCTGCAATGGAACATCACAATGGCCGGAGATTGGCACATCGACCCCCAGAAGCAGTAAGAGGAGAGCACCAGAGACCGAAGCAGCAATACCTGAGGTATAAGGTGATACACTTGGTATAAATGAATACATTTCAGTTTAGCACATAAAATGGTATTGTGGATGTAAAAAAGTATTTAGTATAATATGGGATGGCATGGTAACCAGTGCACTAAATGCACTTGATGGGGGACACGATTTTTCAGTAAAATATAAGATTTTGACACTTACTTCCTTTGACACATTTTGGGTAATCCATGTTTCCTTGATTACAAACAATTCTCATGTTAGTGTTAGGAGGAGCTTTATATCCAGTTTGACACATAAATTCTGTGGTTTGGCCATGTTCACTGTTAATCGTTTTATCGTTTTTCCACCTTAACTTTATATTATTTTCCTTCATGTCTTGTTCACTTGTAGAACATGGCTCTGAAACACAAAATAAATATTTTACCCAAATTTCTTTTCATATATTTAAATGGCCAAAATCATTTGCCAAACTTTTTATATAATGTAGATAATAACATTCTATGTATATTTTGAATACACATTGGTTACAAAATGTGTATATTTTTGGGTGACAAAATGCTCTATGCTCTTACCACTAGGGATCCCTTCCTTATCAAGAAGACAGAAAAAAGTGTAGACAGGACAAGCAGGGCTCTGTGCTTGCTCCTGGCATGTCAATCCGCCTACTGTGTAAGCCTGGGGCATGTCACAGAACCTCAATACACAGAGCAGCCACTTATCAGCTTTGAGAAATAGAGGGGAGGAAGTTCCCATATGAGAAGGGCAAGGGAACACCCTCCTCCTCAGTGAACTGCATGCAATGTGAGTAACAAAAACAAGATAATTAGGAGCCATAAAATAATGAAACACAGGATTTAAGCACATTGACAGGATTAGCACCAGGTAAAGAGTAAGTCTGGAGCATTTTTTTAACCCCTTCACAACGCCGGACGTAAATGTACGTCCCGGTGAGCTGGTACTTAAGGCACAAGGACGTACATTTACGTCCTATACATAACCACGAGGATCGGAGCGATGCTTGGGTCATGTGCAGCAGGTCTAGGCTGCTGATGGCAGCCAGGGACCCGCCGTAAAGGCAGACATCCTCAGATGCCGTGATTAACCCCTTAAGGACCGGGGTTTTTTCCGTTTTTGCATTTTCGTTTTTTGCTCCTTGCCTTTAAAAAATCATAACTCTTTCAATTTTGCACCTAAAAATCCATATGATGGCTTATTTTTTGCGCCACCAATTCTAATTTGTAATGACGTCAGTCATTTTGCCCAAAAATTGTGCGACAAAATTGAAAAAAAAACGCAGTTTTGTAACTTTTGGGGGCTTCCGTTTCTACGTAGTACATTTTTCGGTAAAAATGACACCTTATCTTTATTCTGTAGGTCCATACGATTAAAATGATACCCTACTTATATAGATTTGATTTTTTAAGACTTCTGGAAAAAATCATAACTACATGCAGGAAAATTAATACGTTTAAAATTGTCATCTTCTGACCCCTATAACTTTTTTATTTTTCCGTGTATGGGGCGGTATGAGGGCTCATTTTTTGCGCCGTGATCTGAAGTTTTTAACGGTACAATTTTTGCATTGATAGGACTTATTGATCGCTTTTTATTCATTTTTAAATGATATAAAAAGTGACCAAAAAAGCACTATTTTGGACTTTGGAATTTTTTTGCGCGCACGCCATTGACCGAGCGGTTTAATTAATGATATATTTTTATAATTCGGACATTTCCGCACGCGGTGATACCATATATGTTCATTTTTCTTTTTATTTACACTGTGTTTTTTTTTTTATTGGAAAAGGGGGGTGATTCAAACTTTTAATAGGGGAGGAGTTAAATGATATTTATTCACTTTTTTTTTTCACTTTTTTTTTGCAGTGTTATAGGTCCCATAGGGACCTATAACGCTGCACACACTGATCTTCTATGCTGATCACTGGTTTCTCATAAGAAACCAGTGATCAACGATTCTGCCGCATGACTGCTCATGCCTGGATCTCAGGCACTGAGCAGTCATTCGGCGATCGGACAGCGAGGAGGCAGGTAGGGGCCCTCCCGCTGTCCTGTCAGCTGTTCGGGATGCCGCGATTAGCCGCGGCTATCCCGAACAGCCCGACTGAGCTAGCCGGCCACTTTCGGTTTCACTTTTAGCCGCGCGGCTCAGCTTTGAGCGCGCGGCTAAAGGGTTAATAGCGCGCGGTGCCGCGATCGGCACTGCGCGCTATTAGAGGCGGGTCCCGGCTTCACTATGACGCCGGGCCCGCGCGATATGACGCGGGGTTACTGTGTAACCCCGCGTTATATCAGGAGAGCAGGACCAAGGGCGTACCTGTACGCCCTTGGTCCTTAAGGGGTTAATACAGATCACGGCATCTGCAGCATTGCGGTCACTAAAATGGATGATCGGATTGCCCGCAGCACTGCGGCAGTGATCCGATCATCCAGAATGGCAGATGGAGGTCCCCTCACCTGCCTTCGCTGCCTTCCACGGGTCTTCTGCTCTGGTCTGCTCGATCGCAGGGGGGAGGGGGGGGGGGAGGGTTTGTGGTAAGATAATGATTTTACTAATAATTCATACTAAGTCTGACACACAAGTGTACAGATTCAGTACACATAGTACTTACAAATAAGTGTCAGCTATAATAGAGAATATAGGAGAGGCTACCCTCTCTCTTCCTCCTTGACCTATTGATACCGCTGATAATTTTAAGTGTATGTCATTAGGGTATATATGTATTTAAATTTAGTATTGGTTTCTAATAAAGTATTCAATTTTACGGGGGGTTTCTAGTAAGGGTTGTCCCCGCAAGGGGTTTTACCCCTTAAAGGTTGTTTATGATTTATTGCCCTGGAACCTTCAGGGGTTTTCTTTTGGTTTCATATTTTCCCTATTTCACCCCCAAAAAGTGTAAAAATAATATTTGATATACATATTTGGTATTGCCGTGTGGGTAAATATTTGAACTATTAAAATAAAACGTTAGTGATACCGTACGGTAAACGGTGTGAACGTAAAAAAAAAAAGTCCAAAATAGCTGCTTTTTTTTTTATAACATTTTATTCCCCCAAAAATTTATAAAAAATGTATGAAAAGTTTTATATAAGCAAATAAGGTATCAATAAAAAGTACAGATCACGACGCAAAAAATGAGCCATAATACCGCTGCTTATATGGGAAAATGAAAAAGTTATAGGTCTTCAAAATAGGGGGATTTTAAACTCACTAATTTGGTTAAAAAGTTTGCGATTTTTTTTTTGTACTGACAGATACGGAGCCATTAACTATTATGGGGCTGCAGACCCGATCGTAGTCTGCTAGTGACTACGATCTGGTCATTTTCTCAGCATGTTAGATTTTTGACACAGACTGAAAATCGTGGTCTGCCACGATTTTCAGTCTGTGTCAAAAAATCTGACATGCTGAAAAAATGACATGGACGCGTTGCCATGCGCGGCGGTCACGTGACCGCGCATAGCCAATAGCAGCCAGCACAGTTCGCAAGATGTGAACATTGCGATCCGTGCTGGCATATCATAGCAGAGCTGACAGCCGCTGTGACGTGTTGTATACTGCTGTAGCCCCTCGGTAGGGAAAAAAAACAGATATACAGGTGTGTGCACATCTTTAGATAATTATAGGGAAGTATAGGAGCCTGTATAGATATTCGGGCACTCGTGGGGGAAATGATAACTAGTGAATATAATAGGTTAGCAGAGAAAAGAAACCCCTGTGTGAAGTGTCCACTATATGGACATAGGGGCAGGGAGAACAGGTAGTTAACTGTGTGATCTAGTGTGTACATAAATGTACAAGTGCGCTCATATAGCTAAACAAATAAATATACAATAAAATATAATATAATAAATGCACCTAAAATGGGAATAAATGCACATAAAAGCACATAAAGGTAATGGGGAATAAATGCACATAAAAACACATAAAAGGTAGTTAAAATAGAATATTCTGATAAGATAAAATACAGTACTCATAAAAGATGGTAGGGATAAATGACTGTGAGTACGGACATGATGGGAGTACAACAATAAATACGTATAAAATTAGGATAAAAATAGTGGATTATGCGTATAAAAGAAAGAAAGGGGTGGGGATGATTAGTGGATCACAGGGAGCACTCAATAAGTTCATTCAAACCAGACGGGACCAAGGTCTGTAGTTTATAGATCCAGTAGTTCTCGCGTCTGCGAAGGGTTATCCTTAGGTATACTTTCAATTGGGGTCACAGTAATGCAGTTAAAATCCTGCTTGTGGTGTTGGGTCAGGTTTCTGGATACACTGTGTAGTGTAAAACCATTTTCTGTGTGGTTTCTGTGCTTCGTGATCCTTTCACGCAGGCACCTGACCATTCTGCCCACATATTGGGTGCCACAGGCACAATCCAGAAGATAAACTACATATTGCGTGGAGCAGTTGAGGAGGATATAAATTAGAAAGGTCTCACCAGTGCTTCTGGTAGCGGTGCTTGTATGGGGTCTCGGGTAGCACCAAGTTTTTCTAATCTCATTGCTAAACTCCCTGTTTACACTCCTCTTCCTACTTCTCAGACCGACTAGTCTTGGCATTAAGGGCCCCCTAGGCCAATCACTGATTGAGCCAGCTGTTGCAGGGGGAGCCCTGAGGGACCCAGGTAGGTTTGAATGTATTTTACTTTCATATTCATATCATACATAACCAGCAGTAGCATGCAATATATGAAAATACCATTATTGGATATGTGCAGTCCAATACATAGGTGTAAAGAAACGTATCTCATTCATTGATGTCAGAAATTAACTTTTTCCATCTACAGAGCCATATAAGCGCTCATTATTTGCTGGACCAATTGTAGTCCCCCTGTGATATCTAGAATGGGATCTGTCTCTTATCTCTTAGCGTTCCTGCCCCACCTTTCAAGACCAACTGGTCTTTGGAGTGAGGGTCCGCTCCACCAATCACAGTGGGACATCATTGCGGCTGGTGATTGGTAGAGCGGGCCCTCACTCATCAGTTTGTCTCGGAAGGTCGGGACTGGAGTTCTCAGTGGCTGCTGAAAGCAGAATACCTGGATCATGCCTCCTTCATGCTGCCAGAACATAAATGTACTTCCTTAAGCGTGAAGAAATTAAGGATGTAGATAATTGTGGCTTTAGGAAACAATCTTCAGGTATCTTCTGTAATTCAACAACCCCCCGCGATTATACACTATGCTGGGTATAAGTGTTAAGGGCCCTTTATATGCTAAGGTTTCTATTGATTAATATATTTTAACAGTTAGATGACCCACATTTTAGCTGTCTGGGGCGTGGGGACTGTTGACTTGACTTGGGAGAGAAGCTGGAGGTAACAGAAAAGTAACCAATGGAAATGGTGATACACAAGGGAATAAGTTTGACAGTTGAACATTAATTGGTAACACTGAGCAAAGTGGACATAGAAAAGTACCGTATTTTTCGCCATATAAGACGCGCTTTTTCTTCCCCAAAAATGGGGGGGAAAAGTCGGTGCGTCTTATACGGCGAATACACCCCTATCGCAGCGGTCCCTGCGGCCATCAACGGCCGGGACCCGCGGCTAATACAGGACATCACTGATCGCAGTGATGCCCTGTATTAACCCTTCAGACGTGGCGATCAAAGCTGACCGCCACGTCTGAAGGGAAAGTGACACTAACCCGGCTGTTCAGTCGGGCTGTTCGGGACCGCCGCGGTGAAATCGCGGCGGTCCCGAACAGCCCGACTGAATAGCCGGGTCAGTGCTTACAGGACATCGGGAGGGACCTTACCTGCCTCCTCGGTGTCTTCTCCATTCAGGGATCCCCTGTATGGCCGGCGCTCTCCTTCCTCGTCATCACGTCGTCGCGTACATGCGTCGGCGTGTGTAACGACGTGATGACGGCGACGGAGAGCGAGGATACCCGGCCGGCAGAAGAGACGTTCCGGAGCAACGGGTACACGGAGACAGCGATGGAGCGACATCCAGGGCAGCGGTGACGGGTCCGGAGCGGCGGGGACACATGAGTATTACCTCCTATGCAGTGGTCTTCAATCTGCGGACCTCCAGATGTTGCAAAACTACAACTCCCGGCATGCTGGGAGTTGTAGTTTTGCAACATCTGGAGGTCCACAAGTTGAAGACCACTATTGAGTTCAAAATCTTTATTTTTTAAGATTTTGCACCTAAAAATTGGGTGCGTCTTATACGCCAGTGCGTCCTATAGGTCGAAAAATACGGTAGTTAGTAGTAGATAGTATAAAGTAGATAGCAGTTTGGACATTAGAGAATGGCAAAATTAGCTTGGTAACAAGTGCCAAGCAGCTGCTACTGAGGAGAGTAAAATCATATGTTGATAATAGGCCTAAAGTGCATTGTGGGAATATCTTTTAGCAAAATTTTTAATTAAAAAAATTAAAAATGTTGGCACTTACTTGCTTCGAGGCATTTAGGAATGTTCAGCTTGTTATTGTCACAAACAACTCTCATCTGGGTGCCAGGAGGAACGGCGTATCCAATTTTACAAGAAAATTCTACGGTTTCACCAAATGCACTCTTAATTTCTTTATCCTTCTTCCACTTTAGCTCTACATTATTTTCGTCCATATCCTTTTCATCTGTAGTACACGGTCCTGAAACATGAAATAATCATTAATCATTTATTTTCATTTCCTGTCATAAATTTAAAGCCAAAAACATATGCAATTATATAAATATTCAATTCCACTATGAAAACTGTTGGTTCATTTTAGAGCCACAAATATATCAATGCAGAAAATACACAAATAAGAATGAAAAGACAAAAATATTCAAACTAAATCTAGAAATAAATTATAATGAAAAATTACATTGAACATAAAATATTCTCTTTATACTATTAGACAATACCAGTATATAAGACTCCAGGAGCACAAAAAGTTATACTTGAATAATGCCAATTTCCTGGGCACCTAACACCAAGAAAGTTATTTATCAATTGGCATGCACCTGCAAAATGACTGGCACAGTGTGTCTTTATTCTGCGCATTGTGCCTTTTGGGAGAGATATTCAAAAACTTCTCTAATGTCTGTTATACCGATATCAATCACACTTTTTTTTCTCTTCTTATTTTGAAAAGTCTCTTGGGCTGCTTTGAAAACATGAACATTTGTTAGAGTTCATTTTTGTGCAACTTTTGTTTTTTTTGCACCAAAATTTTTGCGCTAAATTGTAAGTCACAGAAAATTCTGAAGTAATCATCTCACGTAATATTCCATGATTACCAGAGCCCATAAGAGCAATAAGTGCAGGTGCCGTGACCATTAAAAAGATAAGAAAAATATATTTTTTTTTCATTTTTAATTAACATTTTCCAATAATAATAATAATAATAATAATAATAATCTATTTAGCAATAATTTATAACCATTTCTGTCATTTCTACACTACAAGAGCTGGTTTGAAATTGTTGACATAAAATGGACTCTCAGTGCTTTGAAAATATCATGTAAAACATGAAATTTACATCACCATACCCACTTTAGCAAAATTGGTAGTTTAAAGGGGTACTCCACCCCTAGACATCTTATCCCCTATCCAATGGATAGGGGATAAGATGTCTGATCGCGGGGGTCCCGCCACTGGGGACCCCCACAATATAGCATGCGGCACCCACCTGTTTCTTTTCCGGAAGCGCTGGAGGGTCTGGGTCTCGACCACCGGAATGGAAGTCTGTGATGTCACGACTCCTCCACTTTACCTTACTGTTTTGGCCTGTATGACAATTGATATACTCCTATGGAGACATATCTTTATGCTTTTGTTTTCCCTTTCTTCCCCCCTTTTTTTGAAATTTTTGTACCTTATTTATTGTATTATTCTTCAAATTAAAAAATTTGAATGTGAAAAAGTTTGTGCTAATTAGAAATTCCCCCCCCCCC
This sequence comes from Hyla sarda, assembly GCF_029499605.1. Lineage (NCBI taxonomy): Eukaryota > Metazoa > Chordata > Amphibia > Anura > Hylidae > Hyla > Hyla sarda. Next base: position 37,013,084 of record NC_079194.1, read on the forward strand.
CCCAAGTGAACCTGCAGCCTTTGCATTTCTTAAAAATATTAAAGGGGAACTCTGTTGCAAAACAAGTGGGAAACAAATGTTTTCCTATCAACTGGTGCCAGAAAGTTAAGCCTATTTGTAAATTACTTCTATTTAACCTGTTAAGGACCCATGACGTACGCGTACGTCATGAGTCCGCTCCCGATCTATAACGCGGGTCGTCATAGCGGGTCGGCCCGGGACCTGTGGCTAATAGCGCGCAGCATTGATCGCGGTGCCGCGTGCTATTAACCCTTTACTAACAACTTTGAACGCCGCGTCTAAAGTGAAAGTGAAAGCATGCCGGTTAGCTCAGGGAGCTGTTCGGTATAGCCGCGGCGAAATCGCGGCATCCCGAACCGCTTACAAGACAGCCGGAGGATCCCTACCTGCCTCCTCGCTGTCCGATCACCGAATGACTGCTCAGTGCCTGAGATCCAGGCATGAGCAGTCTAGCGGCAGAATGATCGATCATTGGTTTCCTATGAGAAAAAAGTAATCAATGTAAAAGATCAGTGTGTGCAGTGTTATAGGTCCCTATGCAAAAAAAAAAGTGAAAAAGAAAAGTGAATAAAGATCATTTAACCCCTCCCCTATTAAAAGTTTGAATCACCCCCCTTTTCCCATATAAAAAAACCACAGTGTAAATAAAAATAAAAATAAACATATATGGTATTGCCGCGTGTGGAAATGTCCGAATTATAAAAATATATTGTTAATTAAACCACACGGTCAATGGTGTACGCGCAAAAAAAATGTTATTTAACGAAATGTATATATTTTTTAACAAAATTTTTACTATTTTTTAATAAAGTCTGTGTGTTTTACTTTTTTCCCTCTATTTTTTCATTTTTTTTAGGTAGTACTACTACTCCCTGCATGGAAGTAGTAGTACCTGTACTATAGACATATCGCCCTGGGTGTCAGTCTTGTACTCCGGCCAGTGATGTGAATAGAACATTACTCATTCATATTTTCCGCCCAGAACTGTGATTGGCCGGATAGTTGCAGCCAATCACCGCTCTGAGGGAAATATGAATGAGTGAGTGGCAGGCAGAGATGCGAGCAACGTATACAGCCGCTTTGCATCTCTGCTATAGACAGGACGATCAAAGTGGGTGTCAGTAGTGACACCCGCTATGATCTTTCTTTAACTGCAGGTACTACTACTCCCAACATGGAGTACACTTTGCTCCATGATGGGAGTTGAAGTATCTGCATTAATAGACAGATCGCAGTGAGTGTAACTTCTGACACCCACTGCGATCTGTCTATTAATTCAGGTACTACAGATCCCAGCATGGAGCAGAGTGTGCTCCATGTTGGGAGCAGTGGTACCTGCAGTTAAGGAAAGATAACAGCGGATATCACTACTGACACCCGCTGTGATCCTCCTGTATAATGTATAGATGCGGCCGCCCGCTCTTCTATGGTCCCCTGCACTGACGTATATATACACATATTCCTATTTCACACAGAGAGTTGTGATTGGCTGGAACCATCTGGCCAATCACAGCTCTGCGGGAAATATGAATAGGTGTATATATACGTCAGTGCAGGAGACCATAGAAGAGCGGCTTGCTGCATCTATACATTATACAGAAGTATCACAATGGGCGATCTGTCAATTAGTACAGGTACTACTACTCCCATAATGGAACAGTGTGTTCCATGCTGGGAGTAGTAGTACTACCTAAAAAAAATTAAAAAATAAAGAAAAAAAAGTGAAAAGCACACACACACACTACATTTTTATTATTGTCGACTACATTTTTAGGTCCCCGCCCGCCCACATAAATTGATCCCTGTTTAAAAAGTAATAAACATTTTGTTATAAAAAACATACATTTCGTAAGATACAATTTTTTCCTTCACTACTGAATCTTTTTTTCTTATTTTTTTTAATGGTACCCTACGAAATTTTATTTAAAAAGTCCAAAAAAGAATAAAATCCGCCTGCAAAAATGCCAAAGTTAAAACTCACATATCGTTTTTCTTGGAGTTTTTTCACTCCCATACACTTCTATGGTAGAAAAACGCCACAATTTTGACTAAAATATCGCCAGTGGCTCAACATGCTGCTATTACCAAGTATCTGAAAAATGCCCAAAAAGAGTGAAAAAACGGCAAAAGAATTTAAAAAACGCCAAAGTGAAAAGCGCCAAGTGGAATAAGAATTTTGCGATTTCTCTTTGATTTACAGCTAACATATGGCCGCAGCGTTTTTTGGCCGAAAAAACGCCATGCGGCAGAGCTGGCATTTTTCAGAAACTTAGCCTGAGGCAAAGTTTCCACTTGGTTTTTTCTCTGGCAGTTTTTGGAAAGCTGCTACTGCAGTTTTTGAGCCAAAGTCAGAAGTGGCAGTGGCAGATATCCAAAAACTGCCAGAAAAAAAACCAAGTGGAGACTTAGCCTGATAGTTATTTCAGTTTTTGTATGTCATTTGTGTGCACACTGTGATGAAGTATAATGGACATACCTAGACAACTGGGTGCTTCTTCCTAAACATTTTCCACACACTTAATAACCTTGTTTCCTTTAAGAACACAGTCATTCGGGCATTTATATTCTATAGTTTCACCAGGCTGATAGGTATTTTTCAGCTCCCCCACAGTCTCTCCGAATAGGATTGCCGGTGGGTGACCACAAACTTTAGCAGTTTCTGAAAAAAAGATAATTGAGTAAATGTACATGTATATTTGGATATAATAATTGCTAAATAAATTGTTTTATATGTGTGTTTTTTCTTTAGTGTTACCTAATGTGACTGAAAGACTTGTCTGTATTTCGTCAATGTCTGTGGTTTTCTACTGCTATCACTTATCATCTTATTTCAAAAATCGTTGGCATAATACAAAGACTCTTCCTCGTTTCCTCTCTGAAGTTTGGCCATGTGGCTGTGCACATGCTTTCCCACAATCCCAATTACTAAGAGGCTTACTCAGCCTTGTATATTTAACAGGTCCAACAAGACCCAGGCCTAGGGTGACACTATATGAGGGGGCGGCTGGGGAAAGGGATCTTAGGACAGTACTTCTCCAGAAGGGGGGTGGCCCAAACATTAGAGCTGCCTCACCTCACACCACTTATAACAACCTGAACATCACTGCCAGCTCAGCATTATCTAATGAGGCACAGTTCGTAGATAGCCAGCACGGCACTACTTCCCTATTTGAGTGTAGAACAATGATGAAATGGCAGACTTGGACTAGGAATGCTGGAGGTGGTGCTCTGATTGGCAATAGTGCATGAAGACGTTTCAAAGAAGCAGGAAAATAATGGGCAACTCACCGCAACCAGCTGAATAAATCTTGTTTTATTTCATACTCACAAATAGGTTACATGGGAAGAGGGTAGTGGGGGGACACAGGATGGCGACCAAGCTCCGTTTCGCACGGTGATCGTGCTTCCTCCGGCGATGGCCGGAGGAAGCACGATCACCGTGCGAAACGGAGCTCTTCTGATTCGATAATGCAGAGCTGGCGGCGATGCTCAGTTTAAAAAAAAATAATACACTATGGGGGCGATCTATCAAAACCTGTGCCAGAGAGTGGTGTAGTTGCCCAGAGCAACCAATCAGACTGCTTCTTTCATGTTTCAGAGACCTGATTGGTTGCTATAGGCAACTGCACCACTCTACCTCTACACAGGTTTTGATAAATCTCCCCCTATATGTATAGAGGTCGTCCCCCTCACAAAAAGTTCTGCCCTGAATCCATGAGGCAGCTGTCAGTGGCACCTCTGGAGTAGTCAAGACCCCAACCCCAGACTTTGTCAGGGACCGAATTATCATAATCTAAATTTTTAAGTTTGGCTTTTGCGGCTATAATTTTGCTGGCCCAGTTTTCAAATATGCTTGTAATAGGTTGAATTTGGTATTATGCATCAGTTTACGCCAATTTATCTTAAAGAAGCAATCTCCTACTTAAAAGCGTGTCCGTTCCATATTTGAGACACATTTTAGATTGCCAGGGTTAGGGGGCGGGATCCAACTGCTGGGTCCCCCGCAATCTCCTCTATGGAGCCCTGGCTCTCCTCGGGAGCGGCGTGCCACGACCGCCTAAAGCAGGGGCCGCCATGCCCCCTCTATATATCTCTATGGGGGAGCTGTTTGCCAATCTTCGGTTCTCACATAGAGATATCAGGAGGGGCTTGGCGGACCACACTTCGGGCGGGGATCCTAACATGCCGCTCCCAGGAAGAGCCATGGCTCTGTACAGGAGATCATGTGGGACCTGGCAGTTGTACCAGGTTGTGGTGGTGCAGTTACTGCTGCATCACTGAATTTGACAGCTCTTAGCCAACTGATGGTATGTGTTTAACCTTAGTAGAAGACACCTCCATTATCACCATTATTTCTTTTAAATGTTGTCCATACCTTGCACTCTCCCACAGTGGAGAACAAGTTGTACAAGGTACATGCCACCATCGACATTTAGAGCAGCACATGCTCCCTGCATGGTGAGCTGGGGAACTTGACAAATCTCTTTGTGTCCCCCACACAAATTTTAGTCCCCCTCCCCCATTGTCCATGAGGACATGAAAATTTTAAATTAATTAAATTATATAATGACAAAAATCTGCAATTTTAAAGGTGTATCCTGTACTTTCAGCTAGTTTCATGTGCAACCATTAAAGAGTTCCTCTCATGATCTTGTTAAACGTTATAATACTCAAAGTTCACTGCCCCTATTATGATAAACCACCCCCTGCCTTTATTTTTATTAATTTTTAGTTTTCTCCTGTGATATTGCTCTGTATTTTCTTCTTAGTCTGATTCACAGACTGGGAAGGGGCATTACCCAGTAGGTGACATCATCTGAAGCCATACAGGGTAAATCTTCCTCCCTCATCCTGCTACACACAGCCCAGAGAAGTTCAGTGTGAGATGAGCTATGATTGGCTAAAGCTGTACACAACTTCTCAGCACTCCAGACTGCATTTCCTGATTTTGGACTTCTGCCAGGCCAGCAGGAGTCCAAAGTATTTGCAAGAGATGAGGCGAAATGTGCTCTGGACATGGACAAGTATGGAGACACCTAGGGGCAGCATTTTTAAACACAAATAAAACATAGAAAACTTCATTTTATTTTAAAACAAAGTACATTAGAAAGATTCATAAAGAGGAAAGTGCTGCTGAGCATAAAAAATAGCCGGTGCCGTTTAGATGGATAGTCTGTCAGTATAACACCTGCTGCTCTGAGAGGGGTGATGGGCGGTGCGGCTTCGGCACAGTAGTGCTTGTACGTAGAGTAAAATGCTTCAAAGACAGTAGAAATGAAAAGAATCACATTCACCACAGCAACGCCCTCGAAACATAGGCTCTTTATTCCAAGAAGCAAGTGGAGCAACATATATAGGAACAAGCAATTCCTTGGAGCGGGGACTGAGATCAGCCGCTCTCGAGATACAGGGGCACACAGGAGGAGTGTGTGCCCCTGCGTCTCGAGAGCGGCTGCTCTCACTCCCCGCTCCAAGGAATTGCTTGTTTCTATGTATGCTGCTCCACTTGCTTCTTGGAATAAAGAGGCTATGTTTTGGGGTTGTTGCTGTGGTGAATGTGATTCTTTTAATTTCTACTGTCTTTGAAGACATTAGAAATATTTTTTATTTACCATAAAAAACAGCAAACATTTTTTTAATGAGAGTGCCCATTTAACCCTTTAAGGACTGAGGGCATACCCATACACCCCCATTTTTGAGTCCTTAACCTGTTAAGGACCAAGGGCGTACCTGTACAGCGTGGCCCCGTGTTATAGCGGGTCGGGCCCGGCCTCTAACAACAGCTCGGACCCGTGGCTAAAAACGCTCGGCACTGATGGCGGTGCCGCACTATTAACCCTTTAGACACGGCTAGCTCTAGCGGTTAGCTCAGGGGGCTGTTCAGGACCGCCGTGGTGAAATCACGTCCCGAACAGCTGTAGGACTCAAGGAGGGTCCCCTGACCTGCCTCCTGGTGTCTGATCGCCAAATGACTGCTCTGTGTCTGAGATCCAGGCATGAGCAGTCAAGCCGCAGAATCATCGATCAATGGTTTCCTATGATTAACCATTGATCAATGTGAAAGATCAGTGTGTGCAGTGTTATAGCCCACTATAAGAGCTATAACATTGCAAAAAAAAGTTGGAAAAAAAGTCAAAAAAGATCATTTAACCCTTTCCCTAATAAAAGTAAAAATAATAGTAAAAATAAAAACAAACATATGTGGTATCGCTCCATGCGGATATGTCCAAATTATAAAAATGTATCACTAATTAAACCTCACGGTCAATGGCGTACGCACAAATAAATTCCAAAGTCCAAAATAGCGTATTTTTGGTCACTTTTTATTTCATGAAAAAATGAATAAAAAGCAATCACAAATCAGATCAATACAAAAATGGTACCACTAAAAACTTCAGATTACGGCACAAAAAATGAGCCCTCATACCGCCCCATACACGGAAAAATAAAAAATTAATAGGGGTCAGAAGATGACAATTTTAAACGTATAACTTTTCTTGCATGTAGTTATGATTTTTTACAGAAGTAAGACAAAATCAAACCTATATAAGTAGGGTATCATTTTAACCATATGGACCTACAGAATAAAGAGAATGTGTCATTTTACAATGTACTGTGTAGAAACGGAAGCCCCCAAAAGTTACAAAATTGTGTTTTTTCTTCAATTTTGTAGCACCATGATTCTTTTTCCATTTCGTCTTAGATTTTTGAGTAAAATGACTGATATAACTGCACAGCAGAATTGGTGGTGCAAAAATTAAGCCATCATATGAATTTTTAGGTGCAAAATTTAAAGAGTTATGATTTTTTAAACGTAAGGAGGAAAAAATGAATGTGCAAAAATGGAAAAAACCCTGGTCCTTAAAGGGGTACTCCGCCCCTAGACATCTTATCCCCTATCCAAGGATAGGGGATAAGATGTCTGATCGCAGGGGTCCCCCTATGGGGACCCCCGCGATCTCCCCTGCAGCCCCCCTGAGTCATCAGCTCTCCAGAGCTACGTTTGCTCTGTGGCTGATGACTCACGATACAGGGACCAGAGGTTCGTGACGTCATGCCTCCGCCCCCTCATGCCCCGCCCCCTTAATGCAAGTCTATGGGAGGGGGCGTGACTGTTACCATGTTGCATGACTTCCTGAGTTGTGGAGTCATGACATCACGAACTGCCAACCCCTGTCATCAGCCACAGAGCAAACTTAGCTCCGGAGAGCTGATGTCTTGGGGTACTGCAGGAGAGATCGCGGATGTCCCCAGCAGTGGGACCCCTGCGATCAGACATCTTATCCCCTATCCTTGGATAGGGGATAAGATGTCTAGGAGTGGGTTAAGGACTGAGGACATATGGGTACGACCATGGCAATTCCGGTCCCCGCCGCTAGCCGGTTGGGGACCGGACCAAGATGCCTGCTGAAATCATTCAGGAGGCATCCCGGCACATCGCCGAGGAGGGGTCCTGAGACGCTCCCATGTCGGTGATCACCGCAAATCGTCAGTCAATTTAGACCGGCGATCTGCAGTGATTCTGGGTCATATGGGTCTCCGGTGACCTGTTGACCTGGAAAATAAGGGGGATCGGGGCTGTCCAAGACACACACGATCCCCTTGAAGGGATAGGAGTGAGGTAACAGGGGTGCCACCCCTCCTGTCCCTGCTAATGGTCGGTCATCTAGCCCTCTAGATCTTTCAAAACTACAACTCCCAGCATGCCCACACAGCAGTTTGCTGTCTGGGCATGCTGGGATTTGTAATTTTGCAACATCTGGAGGGCCACAATTTGGAGAACACTGTGCGGTGGTTTCTAAACCGTGGCCCTCTAAATCTTACCAAACTACAACTCCCAGCATGCACAAACAGCAAACGGCTGTTTCGCCATACTGGGAATTGTAGTTGCGTACCTCCAGCTGTTGTATAACTACATCTCCCAGCATGCCCTTCGGCAATTAGTACATGCTGGGAGTTGTAGTTTTTCAACAGCTGGAGGAACACTGGTTGGAAAATACCGAGTTAGGTAACAGAACCTAACTAAAGGTTTTCCTACCAGTGTGCTTCCAGCTGTTGCAAAAGTACAACTCCCAGCATGCATGATCTGTCAGTTCATGCTGGGAGTTGTAGTTTTGCAACAGCTGGAGGTTTGTACAGGGTACATTCACACGGTTGAGTTTACAGAGAGTTTCCTGCTTCAAGTTCCTAGCGGGAAACTCACCCTAAACCCCCTGCCTGTGTGAATGTATCCTTAAAACACTTCACTCCACTACACTTACACAAAATAAAGGTTAAAACACTACATATACACCCCCTTACACTGTCCCCCCCAATAAAAATGAAAAACGAATCGTACGGCGGTGTTTCCAAAATGGAGCCTCCAGCTGTTGCAAAAACAACAACTCCCAGCATTTCCGGACAGCCACTGACTGTCCCGGCATGCTGGGAGTTTAACTGGAGGCACCCTGTTTGGGAATCACTGGCATAGAACTCCCCTTTGTCCACCCCTATGCAAGCCTTAATTTAGTCCTCAAATGTGCATGGTGCTCTCTCACTTTGAAGCCCTGTTATATTTCAAGGAAACAGTTTAGGGCCACATATGGGGTATTTCCAAACTCTGGATAAATTGCGTTACAAATTTTGGGGGGCTTTTTCTCCTTTTACCCCTTATGAAAAGGAAAAGTTGGGGTCTACACCAGCCTGTTAGTGTAAAAAAAAATTTACGCTAACAAAATTTTACACTAACAAGGTGGTGTTGCCCCATACTTTTATTTTCACAAGAGGTAAAAGGAAAAAAAGACCCCCAAAATTTATAATGCAATTTCTGAGTACAGAAATACCCAATATGTGGGCATAAAATGCTCTGCGGAGGCGCAACAAGGCTCAGGCTCGAGAGTGTCATGTATATTTGAGGACTAAATTGTTGATTTGCACAGGGGTGGCTTATTTTACAGTGGTTCTGACAGAAACACACAAAAAAAATACCCATGTGTGACCCCATTTTTGAAACTACACCCCTCATGGAACATAACAAGGGGTATAGTGTGCCTTAACACCCCACAGGTGTTTGACAAATTTTCATTAGAGTTGGATGGGAGAATGAAAAAAACTTTTTTTTAACTAAAATGGTGGTGTTACCCAAAATGGTTCATTTTCACAAGGGAAAATAGGAAAAAAAGCCCCTTAAATCTGTAAGCCCATTTCTTCAGTGTAAGAACATACCCCATATGTGGATGTAAAGTGCTCTGTGGGCGAAATACAATGCTCAGAAGAGAGGGAGCGCCATTGGGCTTTTGAAGAGAAAATTTTCCGGAATTGAAGGCCATGTGTGTTTACAAAGCCCCATAGTGCCAGAATTATGGACCCCCCCCATGTGACCCCTCACGTAATGTAATAAGGCGTGCAGTGAGGATTTACGCCTCACAGGTGTCTGACAGATTTTAAGAACTGTGGTCCGAGAAAAAGAAAATTTAATTTTTCATTTGCACAGCCCAATGTTCCAAAGATCTGTCAAACGCCAGTGGCATGTAAATGCTCACTGCACCCCTTATTAAATTCTGTGAGGGGTATAGTTTCTAAAATGGGGTCACATGTGGGGGATCCACTGTTCTGGCACCACGGGGGGCTTTGTAAATGCTCATGGCACCTGACTTCCTTTCCAAACAAATTCTGTCTCCAAAAGCCAAATGTGACTCCTTCTTTTCTGAGCATTGTAGTGCACCCGCAGTGCACTTAACATCCACACATGGGGTATGTCCATACTCAGAAAAAATGGGGTTACAAATTTTGGGGGGCATTTTCTCCTATTACCCCTGCCACTGCAGTTTTTGAGCCAAAGTCAGAAGTGGATCCATAAGGGAGGAGAAGTATAAGTTTTTCCTTTATATGTCCTATTCCTTTTGAATACATTCCTGGCTTTGGCTCAAAAACTGCAGTGGCAGCTATCCAAAAACTGCCCGAAAAAAAACAAGTGGAAACTTAGCCTTAAGGGGTTAAAGACAAATAACAGGTGTGTTCTTATGTAGTTGAATTTTGTTGCTGTGTTGTATTTTCCTCTCTTCTGCAGCAGATCACCTTTACTACAATCCATATAAAATATATTATCTAATTTCACCCATAAAACACAGAATAATTGAAAAGTTTTTATACATAAATAATTTTGCACTTACCTTGATAATCATACCACCATTTGCATTTCACATGTGGTTTTTGATCAGCGGTGTATTCTTTGTGACAGGAATACTTTACTATCTTGCCAGTTGGAATGTGACTTTTTATTATCTCAAGCTCTTTCTTGAAATCTATAATAAAAGTAAATGAATAAATAAATCATTAAGTCTTTAATATTTCCTACATATGACAAAAAAAATAAAAATAAAATAAAAAATCTGACTTTATTGAGCCTGAAAGAGGGCAGTTGAGTAACCTCCTCCTTAAAGGGGTTATCCGGCTAAAGAGCAGCACCTGCATTTTATGCGGGGCTGCACCTCCAGTCTCAGAAAGCTCTTTGCTTCAGGGACTAGAGACATGACGTAACACCACGTCCCCTCCGTTCATGTCTAAGGCCCCTTTCACACTACAAAATTACTCCATTTTAAAGATCTGCTCGGAGTTCCATCTGAAAATCGGCTGTGTAATTCTCCCGTTACCATCACCCGTCACAAAATAACGTCCGTTATTAATAACGGGCGATAACGGGTTAAAATGGCTATTAGAAAAATCCCATAGACTATAATGGGATTTTCTAACGGCCGTATAGGATTTTGTAACTGCCGTTTTACAGCCGATTCTCAGACGGAACTTCGAGCGGATCTTTAAAACGGAGTAATTTTGTAGTGTGAAAAAAGCCTTAGCCTAAACCTGGTCTTATACATAAACTAATCATAAGGTAAATGATGTCTCACCATCGTCCATCTGTGGAGCTGCACATCCGATCATGGCAGATATGAGCAGAAGTAAGAATCCTGATGCAGACATTCTGAGATCTCCAGAACAGAGCAGAGATTTCTCCAGATTGTTGCTTCTCTCTGCAGAACCGAATGCTTCCACTAGGAGCTAAAATGGGGAATATATTTATACATTTTTATGAAAGTCAACATCCTTGTTATTATACTGAAATTGATGAAACCATGCAGCACCTGATGTTTGTAAGAGCAGAAAAGTAAATACATTATATAAGGCCTGTGATGAAATAATAATATCAGACTGAACATACATCATACGGATTAAAAATGAGATTTTGAAATATGTGGGAATTTTTGCCTTTTTATCCAGAGGCGCATTTGTGAGATCAGACCCGGATGTTGGATGCGAGACACTGGCATATGATGTCCATTCCAGTTCATAATAAAGGTCTATGATGACTTTGAGGTCAAGGGGTGTGTGCGGCCAGTCAGGTTCTTACACCAAACTTTCCTTTATGGACCTTGCTTTGTGCACTGGAACAAAAGAGGGCCAAACCTAAAGTGTTCCCATAACAGAGTACAAAATTGTCTGTATCTACACACCAGATAATATGCCAGAAAAACTGCCAAAATGCAGGAATAAGCTGTGGCAGTGTTTCTGGTATTCTTTCTGACGTTTTTTCTGGTGTAAAAAAAACCAACAAGTGTACATTGCTCCTCAGCACTCAGTAACCCCGTCCTGTAAAGTAATGTGGTCACCACTTCATGGCTAAATTACTCTGGTTCCCCAATGCTTCCACTTTATAATAATACCTCCTCAAAGTTGATGGTGAAAGCAACACGCTGTTATGGTACGTTCACACAAGTGGATCCCCAGTGCGTATTACGCTGCGGATCCGCCGCTGAAGGACCTCTGTATGCTGCCTGCTCAAAACGGCAATACGCCACTACGAGCAGACACATTGCGATGTGCGATTAGCCTTGCATATGCGCAGTATACTCGCACATCGTGGCAGCTCTCTGCCTAGCTCATAGGGGGTGCGGCCGTGATGTGTGCGAGTACACCGCGCATGCGCAGCGACTCGCACAGCGCTTCAGTGTGTCTGCTTGTAACTGCATATTGCCTCTCCGAGCAGGCACCTGTAAAGGCAGCATACAGAGGTCCTTCAGCGGTGGATCCGCAGCATAAAACGCGCTGGGGATCCGCTTGTAGGAACATACCCTTATTCACAGAGCTCTTTAGAACAACCTATTCTTTCACAAATATTGATAAAAGCTAATGCAATGGTAGGTGCTGTGGCAACATGACTGAATAAAACATCTACATTCAATGATTGAAAGGTGGGTCTCAATACTTTTGTCCATAAAATGTATTTTTTGGGTTGGGAAGGTCACCTTATTAAACCTTCTCATCAATGGGCTTACAGCTCCCAATGGCATACTATGTTCAGCTGCCAGGTTACTGGATAGATGTTGTCCACCTCTTGGATCTGCATCTATCTCTATAAAGTGGGCTCCCTGGCCCTTTCTCATCTGGTTATAGTGGCCAAAGGTGGCTGTGATTACACAGTTTACATAACTACCTCAAACAGGTACTCGGATGGAATAAAAAAATGTTTTAATCAATTTGTGCCAGAAAGTTAAACAGAGGTGTCAGCAGAGAGCACTGTGGTCAGACTGAAAAGAGCAACTCAACTTCCTCAGTAGTGTTGAGCGGCATAGGCCATATTCGAATTCGCAAATTCGTCATATATTCGCGAATATTCGCATATTCGTAATATTCTCGTTTTATTTTCGCATTAGCGTAAATTCGCGAATGCGAAAATTAACATATGCGAAAATTTGCATATGCGAAAATTAGCATATGCACATTTTCGCATATGCGAAAATGCGCGCACCAGTCTCACACAGTAGTATTAGAGCCTTCTTTACACCACACAAGCTGGAAGCAGAGAGGGATGATCACTGTGATGTGTACTGTGAAAAAAAAATAATAATAAAATATTCGTAATTACGAATATATAGTGCTATATTCGCGAATAAAATTCGCATTGCGAATATTCGCGAGCAACACTATTCCTCAGTAGTATACAGCAGCTGATAAGTACTGGAAGGATTAAGATTTGTAAATAGAAGTATTTACAAATCTGTTTAACTTTCTGGCACCAGTTGATTTAAAAAAACATTGATTTCCACTAGAGAACCCATTTAATGTTAGATGTGTTCTCAGCATATCACTGCGAACTACACTGTTACTGTTGCTCCCAAGTATGTCAGTAAGCCAACACTCAGAAAACAGGTGTAAAATAAGTACACCCTAAATTTCATAATACGTAGAACTACTTCAAAAAGGTGAAGGAATGTTTTGTTTAAATGTTTATTAATACCTCACTTTTGTAATCATGGGGTACGGAAAAAGTGCAGCCCTAATCTCACTTGTACCCCTGTCCCTACCAATGTGGAGTTTTCACACAGGGCCGGCATCACCTACAGGAGAGGTAGGCACCGGCCTAGAGTGCCCAGTGGATGAGGGCACCACCCGGGATGCCACGAGTGAGCACTGCCTTAAACTTTGTGTGCGCCTTTTAGACACACAGGGGGAGATTTATCAAAACCTGTGCAAAGGAAAAGTTGCCCTGTTGCCCATAGCAACCAATCAGTTTGCTTCTTTCATTTTGCAGAGGCCTTGTTAAAAATGAAAGAAGTGATCTCATTGGTTGCTATGGGCAACTCAGCAACTTTTCCTCTGGACAGATTTTGTTAAATCTCCCCCACAGAGTTTAAGTCACTGCAGACTGGGCTTTCTGTGTGTGCAGCTTATCTATATGATGCTGCGCGCACAAAGATAAAGGAGCCACAGTAAGAGGAGCTACCGGAGCTTCAGGGGAACGAGGTGAGTGTTTTTATTTTTACATTAGGCTTGCAGCATGAGGGGAATGTGAGGGGGCAATGGCTGGGGCGATTGCTGGGGGCAATGTGAGGGGGCAATGGCTGGAGGCAATGTGAGGGGGCAAGCTAAGGGGGCAATAGCTGGGGGCAATGTGAGGATGCCCAGTTGGCGGCAATGTAAGGGGTCATGGTTGGGGGCAATGTGAGGGGGCAATGGCTGGGGGAAATGGCTGGGGGCATTGTGAGGGGCCTGGGGGTACAAAGTTAGTACTGTGTAAAGCAATACACATGGATAGTTTGTATAAAGGTGGGGATTGTACTGGAATGAGGAATATAAAATGTTTATCTGGCAGATTTTGTAAAGAAGAGTCTAGGCTGGAGAATTCATGATGGTCCGGGCCAGATGAAGAAGAAAAATCAGAGAAGACCTCACTTATCTGTCCCTACATGTAGACATTAAAAACAGGAGAGAGATTCATCAAAAATTATGCAGAGGAAAAGTTGACCAGTTGGCCATAGCAACCTATCAGATTGCTTCTTTCATTTTTGAAAAGGCCTCTGAAAGAAGTGATCTGATTGGTTGTAGGGGCAACTGGTCAACTTTTCCTCTGCATCATTTTTGATGAATCTCTCCCATAGTGCTGAGAGCACAATTCTATATATATAAATCAATGTCTTACACTTGTGAGGTGTAGTAGAACACATGCATATAATTATATGCCATTGTACAGTCTGTGTCTCTGAGAGGAATACCTCACACTGTAGTCAATCAGTCATGGCACCACTAGTGTGGGCAGTGCATCACTAAGCATGGTCGTACTAGTGTAATGCCCAGAGACTGAGCGGACCACATGACTTTTTTACAATGCGAGTAAAGGACACCAGTACCAGTGAAGTGGCCAACCGCTGAGTTGATTACATGGACCGACGATGCTGTTAGGAGAGAGACCGTAATGCAAGTATTGGGTTTTATGCACACAAAAACACTCAGGCTAAAAGAGTTCAAAATGTTAATAATTTTGAATTATGTTTAACTGATTTTGATTTACAATTTACAAAGTGACTTCAAACTACCAATGATCTCACAACTTCTTTAGACCTTTAAGTCCCTGGCAGAAGCTTTGGAGACCCTGGTCCATAACCAAAAGCTCACCATTAAACCCGCAGACAAAGGGAGTTGGTTCGTGGTTATGAACCCAATTCGATATAATAAGGTGTATTGACAATTATTGGATCCTACGGTCTATCAAAAAAATAAAAGGGATCCTGTGAGAGATATTACTTCTAAATTATTACTTCTAAATTAGTTAGTCTGAACGTTAAGTACCGCAACGCCAGGACGTACATTTACGTCCTTCGTCGTTAAGGGGTTAATAAGGACTTGTGTATGAGAAACTTGTTAAAGGGTACCTCTCATCAAAAAAACTTTTGATATATTATAGTTTAATGTATGCAGAATAACTTCACAATTGCATGTTATTAAAAAAATATGCTTCTTTTTATTTAGTTTTCCACTTTGAAGAAATGACCACTAGAGGTCTCCCTACCAGTCCTGGCAGCAAGCATTTCAGACTCATGCTGGAGTCCTAAACACTACGAGCTGCCAGTCTGCTTTGTTCACAAAGGAAAACACTCAGAGCTGCCAGCCTGCTTTGTTCACAGCCTGTTTGGCTGTGAACAAAGCAGGCTGGCAGCTCTGAGTGTTTAGGACTCCAGCATGAGTCAGAAATGCTTGCTGACAGGACTGATCGGGAAAAATACAATAGAAAGAAGCATATTTTTCATTAACATGCTATTGGAAAGTTTTTCAACATTCATTAATCTAAAATATATCAAAAGTTTATTTGATGAGAGGTACCCTTTAAATATCTGACTATACCACTCTTCTTTATGTTGCACAAGATCCGCAAGTCTCTAATTAAAAGAGTAGTGTACTGAAAAGTATGTCCAGTCCTTGTGCCTTGGCTGCAGAAAAAAAGAAAATTAATTTTAACTCTCCTTCCTGCATTCCCCCATAGTGCCGCTACAGTTGTTTCGTCCTCTGGTCCGGCCTTCTTCCATGTGCAAGGATTGTCCCACTGCGCTCAGCCTATCAATGGTCGAGGCGGGACATCACTGCGGGACAGTGATAGGCTGAGCGCACACGGAAGAAGGAAGAAGACTGGACCGGAGGACCAAACAGCTGTAGAGGCGCAATGGGGGAATGCAGGAAGTAGTGTTGCTCGCGAATATTTGCAATTCAAATTTTAATCACGAATATCGCATATTCGCGAATTCGAGAATATTGCGAATATAGCACTATATATTGGTAATTAAGAATGTTCCTTTCTTTTTCTTTCGCATATGCAAAAATGTATGCGCATTTGCGCATATTCGCAAATATTGAGCCCTACGTTCTTTAATGGAATTGGGAACTATGACTAGTGCATTAACTCTGTGATTTTTTTGCCCATTGAAACCAATAGGCTCATTGTGGTCTATGGGGGTCTCACGGCATGTAAAACAGTAAGATAAGCAGGACTGTCTTGGCCGCACAGTGGAATGGGAGACCACCACTGATTTGAGTCCCGGGGTGGGACAGAGTGTTACAGAGTTACAGTGTTGTGGTTTAACTTTACTTTCCTGGAAAAGCTGCTGAGTTGCCCATAGCAGCCAATCAGATTGCTTCTTTCATTTTTCACAAGGCCTCTGCAAAATGAAAGAAGTAAAAAGTTTCTGAGTTGCCCATAGCAACCAGATTGCTTCCTTCATTTTTCAGAGGCCTTTTCAAAAATGAAGGAAGCTATCTTATTGGTTGCTATAGGCAACTCAGAAACTTTTCCTCTGGACAGCTTTTGATAAATCTCCCTCTATGGTGGAGATTCATCAAAACCAGTGAAGAGGAAGAGTTGTGCAGTTGCCCATAGCAACCAATCAGATTTCTTCTTTCATTTTTGAAAAGGCCTCTGAAAAAAGAAAGCAGCAATCTGATTGGTTGCTATGGGCAGCTCAGCAGCTTTTCCAGGAAAGTACAGTTTAACCACAACACTGTAACACTCTGTCCCACCCCAGGACTCAAACGAGTGGTGGTCTCCCATTCCACTGTGCTGCCAAGACAGTCCTGCTTATCTTAATGTTTTACATACCATGAGATCCCCATAGACCACAATGGGCAAAAAAATCACAGAGTTAATGCACTAGTCATAGTTCCCTATACCATTAAAGAAGGGAGGGCTCAATATTTGCGAATATGCGCATATATTTTCGCATATGCACAAAAAAAACCCGTGAATATAACAAATATGCGAATTTCGCGAATATATGACGAATATTCGTCCATATATTCGTGAAATATCGCAAATTCGAATATGGCCTATGCCGCTCATCACTAGCAGAAAGGTGAGTTAAAGTTTTGTTTCTTTTTTTCTGCAGCCCAAGTACAATGAAGTAGAAATTCTTTTCAGTACACCACTCCTTTAATCTACCAGGGAGACCTGTAACAGACTCTACCATCTTAGCCTCACTAGTGTTACTAACAAGCCATCACTAGTAAGTCACACTAGTAGTCACACTTTTCATACAAGTGGCAAGAATGCCATAAAAAAGGTGCTAGAATTTTTTTTACAACTAATTGATACTGAAATGGGGACCAATGTGGCCTCCATGTACACCAACCTGTTTTGGCACCATTGGAGGTGGACCTTGACTGTTTATCCCACCACTTCAGACATTGCCTGGGGTGGTGGTGGTGGTTCATAGACAATGTCCTCCTCCTCTGGGATTTTCATATCTTTTTTTTAAAAATAGCATTAATGCTAATATTCATTTTACTCTAGTTTGATAGTTAGAGTTAATCTTTTGGATGTATTGGTAAGCAACACTTGTGTTGGACTACTTACTTGTCTATACACAAAAAACACAGGCAAAAACACCATTCTTCATTACTGTTAAAAGTAAAAAGTACTAGAAACAGAGTACGTACGCATGCTTAGGTCTGACCACCATGGAGGGATATCCGGAGCTCTATGTTAGTTTAAAAAAAAACATATATTTATTGTAATCTTCTCGACATCAAGGCAGACAGTACATAAAACAGTAAATCTTCATATTATGGCAGTTCTTAGCATAGTTAATCATTTAGGAGAGTTACGTAGGCTTGTGTCCTCAAATCTTACCTCACCAGGTGGGATTTCTTCCAAATATATGGACTAGTTACTTCGTCCAGCATGGTGGATCCATCTTGTCGGATGATTTAGGATGGCTGCCTCTGTTAGCTTCTTTCAGTCTTTATTCTCTTCCTTGGTCCATGTGCCCGTTCTCCTGTATTGAAGACCCCCCCCCCCTTTTTTTTTTTACGTTTACACCATTGACTGTGCTATTTAATTAACATTATAGTTTAATAGTTCAGACATTTACGCACACGGCGATACCACACATGTTTATGTTTATTTTGATTACATTATTTTCTTGAAAAAATAGCAAAGAGGGCAGATTCAAACTTTTATTAGGGGAGGGGCTTGTTCACATTTACTAACTCTTTTTTTTTTATTATACCTTTTACGTTTTTTTAGGCTCCATAGGAGGCTGTAACATGCAATCTTGCGATACATGCATACACTGTTCAATGCTGAGCTGTGGCTAAGCTTTGGCTCAGCATTGACCAGTGTTATTGGTGCTCGGATCCAGGGGGTTAGAAATTGGCCTGTTGGGAATGCTCTTATGGTGGAGCCTTGATGCGTTGATGTTGCATGTAGCAGTGAGCTTATTCTTAATTATTAGCTTTTCTTAATTTTTTTGAATGTCCAAAAAATCTCTTGTCTGTGGACTATATTTACCGTATTTTTCGCCGTATAAGACGCACTTTTTCTTCCCCAAAACTGGGGGGGGGGGAAAGTTGGTGCGTCTTATACGGCAAATACACCCCCTATCGCGGCGGTCCCTGCGGCCATCAACGGCCGGGACCCGCGGCTAATACAGGACATCACCGATCGCGGTGATGCCCTGTATTAACCCTTCAGGTGCGGCAATCAAAGCTGACCACCGCGTCTGAAGGGAAAGTGACACTAACCCGGCTGTTCGGGACCGCCGCAATTTCACCGCGGCGGTCCCGAACACCCCGACTGAGCTGGGTGGGTTAGTGGGTTAGTGGGTTAGTGCTTACAGGACACCGGGAGGGACCTTACCTGCCTCCACGGTGTCTTCTCCGTTCAGGGCTCCCCTGTATGGCCGGTGCTCTTCTTCCTCGTCATCACGTTGTGGCGTACGTGCGTCGGTGTGCGTAATGACATGATGGCGGCGACGGAGAGCGAGGATACCCGGCCGGCAGCAGAGACGTTCCGGAGCGACGGGGACACGGCGACAGCGATGGAGCGGCATCCAGGACAGCGGTGACGGGTCCGGAGCGGCGGGGACACGTGAGTATTACCTCCTATGCAGTGGTCTTCAATCTGCGGACCTCCAGATGTTGCAAAACTACAACTCCCAGCATGCCCGGACAACCAACGGCTGTCCGGGCATGCTGGGAGTTGTAGTTTTGCAACATCTGGAGGTCCGCAGGTTGATGACCACTATTGGGTTCAAAATCTAAATTTTTTTAGATTTTGCACCTATAAATTGGGTGCGCCTTATACACCGGTGCGTCCTATAGGACGAAAAATACGGTATATGTAAAATGCATGTGGATCTTGTTTTGATTCAAAGACCCTGAGCTGGGGCAGTGACCTGCATATGATGAGGAACAGGCCGCCTCTATGGCAATGCCTACCTTTTGCAAGTATAACTTGTCCTTGAAAGTAAATCAAAAAAACATGCGTCAGAATGTATTAACAAAAAGTGGTGTCCGACACGTCTTCCAATGTATCTCTATGGGAGAGCATTGGTGTATCTCTGGCTCTCCCATTGAGATACATGGAGAGGTATGTCAGCCACCGCTTAGTGCTGCGGTCGACAGTATACCGTACACAGAGTGGAGGCTGCTCTGTGCATGGAGAGAGCCGCAGGGTTGGGCAGGAGATCACAGGTGGTCTGGCACCCTGGGACCAGACACTCATCCCCTATCTACAGGATTCTGTAAATAGGGGATAGGTACTTATGTACTAGAGTTCCACTTTAAATTGTTAATTGGTTAGCCAGTCAGAATGAAATGTCGGTGACTAAATGGGATAAGGGGGGTTCCATTGTTGTTTGGTCCCAAAAAAATACATACCTTATTCTAGGATTTTTTTTTTTATATATATTTGACTACGATACAGGGGTTCATGTAGTTCACAATATAGTGTCTGTACCTGTGATTATTGGTGGTCTCACAATTCTGATGTGATCTTTGCCCAGATTTTTATTTTTAGCAGCATAGAAAATTTCTGTCTTCTCAGGTTTTCCAAGGTTGCAGTGCGGCTTTACATAGAAACATAGAATGTGTCGGCAGATAAGAACCATTTGGCCCATCTAGTCTGCCCAATAATCTGAATCCTATCAATAGTCTCTAGCGCTATCTTATATTACGGATAGCCGTGTGCCTATCCCTATCTTATATGAAAGATAGCCTTATGCTTATCCCATGAATATTTAATCTCCTTCACTGTATTTGCAGCGACCACTTCTGCAGGAAGGCTATTCCATGCGCCCACTACTCTCTTAGTAATGTAATACTTCCTGATATTACTTCTTGTGGTAGTTTTTCTTCTTTTAAATCTCCTCTCCTCCTTTACCGTGCTGATTACCTTTATGTATTTAAAAGTCTCTATCATATCCCCTCTGTCTCTTCTTTCTTCTATACATGTTAAGGTCCTTTAACCTTTCCTGGTAAGTTTTATCCTGCAATCCATGTACTAGTTTAGTATCTTCTCTGAACTCTCTCTAGAGTATCTACAGTATATCAGTATATCCTTCTGGAGATACGGCCTCCAGTACTGCGCACAATACTCCAAGTGAGGTCTCAACAGTGTTCCGTACAGTGGCATGAGCACTTCCCTCTTTCTACTGCTTATACCTTTCCCTGTACAGCCAAACATTCTGCTAGCATTTCCTGCTGCTCTATTACATTGTCTTCCTACCTTTAAGTCTTCTGAAATAATTACTCATAAATCCCTCTCCTCAGATACTGAGGTCAGGACTGTGTCAAATATTCTATATTCTGCCTGAGGGTTTTTACACCCCAGGTGCATTATTTTGCACTTATCCACATTAAATTTCAGTTGCCAGAGTTCTGACCATTCTTCTAGTTTACCCAAATACTTTTCCATTTGGCATATCCCTCCTGGAACATCAACCCTGTTACACATTACATCACTAGTCAGGTGTTCAAAGGAGCCTGTCTAGGGACAGTTAGTGATTAGAAAGATAGAGATATACAGTGTAAAAAGAGAGAAAAAGATAAAGAGATACAGATTAGAAAGAGAGACCTTGTGTATGTATGTGAACAGGAGTCAATCCCCATGCAACAAAATCCATAGGGTCTCCTATACAGGAAAACAGCAGATAAGAAAACATCCTTCTCACAGCCTCTGAAGGGCTTATCTTTTGCTACCACAAATCCAAAGCCTTTTTCAAGGCTCATACCTGTATATATATATATATATATATATATATATATATATATATATATATATATATATGAATTGAGTAGTGTTCCTTAACCAGCTACAGTGGCAAGTGCCGTGATCTGTATCTAGCATGTAGTTCTGGTGCATTTCATTTTGTTCTGCAAGCACCTTCAGTACTCATTGTGCTATCAGCTCTGCCAGGCAAAAAGCGTGTTGAAGTTACATGTATCTAGCCTGTAGTCTCAATACAGTTGTGTTGCATTTTATATTGTTCCACAAACACCTTCAGTACTCATTGTGCTGTCATCTCTGCCAGTCGAAAACCGTGTTGAAGTTACACGTTTCTAGCATGCAGTGTTAATACAGTTCTGGTGCATTTCATATTGTTTCACAAACACCTTCAGTACTCATTGTGATGTCATCTCTGCCAGTCAAGAAGCGTTTTGTAGTTACACATATCTAGCATGTAGTGGTAATACAGTTCTGGTGCATTTATGATTGTTCTGCGAACAACTTCAGTACTCATTGTGCTGTCATCTCTGCCACGCAACCATCTTGTTGACTCCACAGCCTTCAGGCAACTAATGGGGTGTGCGTAGCCCAGGTGGCACGTACCTAGTCGCTATTGTTTTGCAAAGAAAGCTGTCCCTGCTTTGCACAATCTTGTGGCGGAGAGGGTGGGCTACTCCATGAACTTGCCTTTGTGCAGAACAGTGCATGCCACGGTTGATATGTGGAGTAATAGCTATGGCCAGAGGCTGTCACATGTATTGGTCTACTATACGTAGTCAACTAATAAGCTTGTAATGTTTACTAACCCTATCTAATTGAAATTAATTTGCACGTATCATTGTGTTTGTTACTCATTTATGTTTATAACCTTGTAATCAATAAACCTACATATTTTTATAATACCTGTGCATTATTGCATATTGCAAAACTGCATCCTTAGCATCAATGTCATCCCGTAATAAAGAACTTGATATCTGAGGAAATAGTCGGACTCATGTTATGAATTGTATTAATTAGGTTTGTCCACAATTCACCAGGTCAAAATTTTGATAAATTTTGCTCATCTTAACCCCTTAAGGACCCAGCCCAAATATACCTTAAGGACCCGGCCATTTTTTGAACATCTGACCACTGTCACTTCAAGCATCAATAACTCTGGGATGCTTTTACCTCCCATTCTGATTCCGAGATTGTTTTTTTGTGACATATTCTACTTTATGTTAGTGGTAAAATTTTGTCGATACTTGTTTCATTTCTTGGTGAAAAATTCCAAAATTTGATGAAAAAATTTAAAATTTTGCATTTTTTTTTTACTTTGAAGCTCTCTGCTTATAGGGAAAATGGATATTCCAAATAAATTATACATTGATCCACATACACAATATGTCTACTTTATGTTTGCATCATAAAGTTGACATGTTTTTACTTTTGGAAGACATCAGAGGGCTAAAAGTTCAGCAGCAATTTTCCAATTTTTCACAAAATGTTCAAAATCTGAATTTTTCAGGGACCAGTTCAGTTTTGAAGTTGATTTGAAGGGCCTTCATATTAGAAATACCCCACAAATGACCCCATTATAAAAACTGCACCTCTCAAAGTATCCAAAATGACATTCAGTAAGTGTGTTAACCCTTTAGGTGTTTCACAGGAATAGCAGCAAAGTGAAGGAGAAAATTCAAAATCTTAATTTTTTATACTCGCATGTTCTTGTAGACCCAGCTTTTGAATTTTTACAAGTGGTTATACGATAAAAAGCCCCCTAAAATTTGTAACCCAATTTCTCTTGAGTAGGGAAATACCTCATATGTGTATGTCAAGTGTTCGGCGGGCGCAGTAGAGTGCTCAGAAAGTAAGGAGCAACAATGGAATTTTGGAGAATGAATTTTGCTGAAATGATTTTTGCAGGCATGTCGCATTTAGGAAGCACCTGTGGTGCCAGAACAGCAAAAAATACATAGTTACATAGTTAGTACGGTCGAAAAAAGACATATGTCCATCAAGTTCAACCAGGGAATTAAGGGGTAGGAGTGTGGCGCGATATTGGGGAAGGGATGGGATTTTATATTTCTTCATAAGCATTAATGTTATTTTTTTCCAGGAATGTACCCACATGGCATACCATATTGGAAACTACACCCCTTAAGGAACGTAACAAGGGGTACAGTGAGCCTTAACTACCCACAGGTGTTTGACGACTTTTTGTTAAAGTTGTATGTGTAAATGAAAAATAATTTTTTTTACTAAAATGCAGTTTCTTCCCTAAATTTTACATTTTTACAAGGGGTAATAGGAGAAAATGACCCCAAAAATTTGTAACCCCATTTCTTCTGAGTATGGAAATACCCCATGTCTGGACGTCAAGTGCTCTGCTGGTGCACTACAATGCTCAGAAGCGGAGGAGCGCCATTGAGCTTTTGGAAAGATAATTCGTTTGTAATGGTAGTTAGGGGCCATGTGCATTTACAAAGCCCCCCGTGGTGCCAGAACAGTGGACCCCCCCCCCCACATGTGACCCCATTTTCGAAACTACACCCCTCACAGAATTTAATAAGGGGTGCAATGAGTATTTACACCCCACTGGCGTTTGACAGATCTTTAGAACAGTGGGCTGTGCAAATGAAACATTGTATTTTTCATCTTCACGGACCATTGTTCCAAAAATCTGTCAGACACCTGTGGGGCATAAATGCTCACTGTACCCCTTATTACATTACGTGAGGGGTGTAGTTTCCAAAATGGGGTCACATGTGGCGGGGCATTGTTCTGGCACTATGGGGGCTTTGTAAACACACGTGGCCTTCAATTCCGGACACATTTTCTCTTCAAAATCCCAATGGCGCTCCTTCTCTTCTGAGCATTGTAGTGCACCCGCAGAGCCCTTTACATCCACATTTGGGGTATTTATATACTCAGAAGAAATGGGGTTACATATTTTGGATGGGCTTTTTTCCTATTTTCCCTTGTGAAAATGAAAAATTTTGGGTAACACCAACATTTTAGTGAAAAAAAAATTCTCTTTTTTCATTTTCCCATCCAACTTTAATGAAAATTCCTCAAACACCTGTGGGGTGTTAAGGCTCACTATACTCCTTGTCACGTTCCGTGAGGGGTGTAGTTTCCAAAATCGGATCACATGTGGGTATTTATTTTTTTGCGTTTATGTTAGAACTGCTGTAAAATCAGCCACCCCTGTGCACATCACCAATTTAGGCTTCAAATGTACATGGCGCTCTCTCACTCCTGAGCCTTGTTGTGCGCCCGCAGTGCATTTTACGCCCACATATGGGGTATTTCCGTACTCAGGAGAAATTGCATTACAAATTTTGGGGGTCTTTTTTTCCTTTTATTGCTTGTGAAAATAAAAAGTATGGGGCAACACCAGTATGTTAGTGTACATTTTTTTATTTGTTTACACTAACAGGCTGGTGTAGACCCTAACTTTTCCTTTTCATAAGGGGTAAAAGGAGAAAAAGCCCCCCAAAATTTTTACTGCAATTTCTCCCGAGTACGGGAATATCCCATATGTGGCACTTTCCTTGAAATACGACAGGGCTCCGATGTGAGAGTGCGCCATGCGCATTTGAGGACTAAATTAGGGATTGCATAGGGTTGGACATAGGGGTATTCTACGCCAGTGATTCCCAAACAGGGTGCCTCCAGCTGTTGCTAAATTCCCAGCATGCCTGGACAGTCAGTGGCTGTCCAGAAAGGCTGGGAGTGGTTGTTTTTCAACAGCTGGAGGCTCCATTTTGGAAGCACTGCCATACAATACGATTTTCATTTTTATTAGGGGGACAGTGTAAGGGGGTGTATATGTTTTGTTTTACCATTTATTTTGTGTTAGTGTAGTGTAGTGTTTTTAGGGTACATTCGCACTGGCCAGTTACGGTGAGTTTCCCGCTAGGAGTTTGCGCTGCGGCGAAAAATTAGCTGCAGCCCAAACTTGAAGCAGGAAACTTACTGTAAACCTGCCCGTGTGAATGTACCCTGTACATTCACATGGGGGGGCAAACCTCCAGCTGTTTCAAAACTACAACTCCCAGCATGCACTGACAGACCGTGCATGCTGGGAGTTGTACTTTTGCAACAGCTGGAGGCACACTGGTTGGAAAACCTTCAGTTAGGTTCTGTTACCTACTAACTCAGTATTTTCCTACCAGTGTGCCTCCAGCTGTTGCAAAACTACAACTCCCAGCATGTACTGATCACTGAAGGGCATGCTGGGAGATATAGTTATGGAACAGCTGGAGGTACGCAACTACAACTCCCAGCATGCTGAGACAGCTGTTTTGGCATGCTGGGATTTGCAGTTTTGCAGCATCTGGAGGGCTACAGTTTCTAGACCAGTGCACAGTGAACTACAAACTGTGGACCTCCAGATGTTGCAAAACTACAAATCCCAGCATGCCCAGACAGCAAACAGCTATGTGGGCATGCTAGGAGTTGTAGTTTTGCAAGATCTGGAGAGATATAGTTTAGAGACCACTGTATAATGGTCTTAAACTGTAGCCCTCCAGCTGTTGCAAAACTACATATTCCAGCATGCCCAAACAGCTGTCTGGGCATGCTGGGAGTTGTAGTTTTGCAACATCTGGAGGGCTACAGTGTAGAGACCACTTTACAGTGGTCTCAGACTGTAGCCCTCCAGATCAACTTACCGGCTTCCGTAGGATCCAGGGAGCCGTCCTCTTCTGACACACAAGGTCGCCGCCCGCCGATCACCGTCGCCCGCAGCCTCCGGATGGGTAAGTGATCTTAGGCGTTCGGTCCGGCAGGACGGGGAAAACTAAATTTAACCTCCCCCGCCCCCGATCTGCTATTGGTGGTTGCGTCTAGACCACCAATAGCAGGGATAGGAGGGGTGGCACCCCTGCCACCTCACTTCTATACCTTCAGGGGGATCGTGGGTGTCTTAGACAACCGCGATACCCCTTATATTTGGTATGACCCGGAATCGGCGCAAATCGCAAGTGTGAATACACTTGCGATTTGCGCCGATCGCCGACATGGGGTGGTCTTATGACCCCCCTGGGCATTTGCGCGGGGTGCCTGCTGATAGAAATTCCCACGGGCGTATGGATACGTCCTGGGTACTTAAGTACCAGAAAGCCAGGGCGTATCCATACGCCCTAGGTCCTTAAGGGGTTAAAGGGGTACTCCGCTGCCCTGTGTCGGAAGCTCCGCTCCCCAGCGTCCGGAAGTTTATTGTTCCGAACACTGTGTGCGGGCTTCCCCGTTCAGGGCTGCCCCTCGTGGCGTGATGGCCATCGGGCCCCCTTCCCATAGACTTTCGCTGAGGGGGTGGGCGTGACGTAACGAAAGGGGCGGTCGTGATGTCACGAGGGGCGGCCCTGAACACGGAAGCCCGCACACAGCGTTCGGAACAATGAACTTCCGGACGCTGGGGAGCGGAGCTTATGACACAGGGCAGCGGAGTACCCCTTTAACAATTTAAAATTTTTCATAATTAAAATTTTTTGATGACCACAATTTATCATTCATAATTGAGTTATCACCGCACAACAGGGCAATACATGTCTTTTACGGTCCACGGGGTAAACATCCAGAACTAAGCTCCATCACAACGAGGCCAGGGAATTGTAATGACACCTCCATGGTTGTGCCGATCAGATTCAACTGCTGACAACCCGCATATACTCCAGCTCCATGGGCATCTTGCACCCCACGGGGAGGAGCATAGCTTATTCTCCTCCTCCCCCCACCCTCCTTTCATCGCTGCAAGAAGATTGAAAGCCAGGGCTGCTGGCCAAATTCAAATACATTTCTTTGGATACCTGCTACCTCCAGCTAGGCCTGGGCTGCCTAGCTGGGGCAAAATTAAAATTTATTGTGTTTGCTTTTGCAAACACCCTGCTGCCAGCCAGGGCTTCTTGCCATATTAAAATAGTTTTTTTGGCAAACCTGCTACTTTCAGCCAGGCCTGGGCTGCCTGACTGGCTGGGTAACAATTCAAATAGATTTTAAAGGTTTCTTAACCTACTGCTGTTTGCAGGCTGCTATTACTTCCTCTAGTGACCCACTGTGACATGCTGAAGGTTGCTATTGCAACCTCCTTCCCACCCTCCAGCCAGCAAGGCCTGGGTCACCTGGCTGGCCAAATTCAAATTGATTTTAATGGTGTCTCAACCTGCTGCTTTATGCTGACTACTACAACTTCCTCCAGTAAGCCATTATGTCATGTTTTTCTGGTAGTTTCAGCCATGTCAACGCATACACAACCCATGCATGTCAGCATCATCAGTCCAGGAATCATACAATTGTATTTTTTGTATTTTTAGTTGTCTACTACTAGTTACATCAATCTACCATCACCCTACTTCCAGCCAGGCCTACACATACACAACCTATCATCTACTAAAAAAAAGGAAACATTTTTGGCATGCCTGGAAAGAGCCACTGCGTCTTCCTGTGCTTCCGTGTGCATATTAACACCAGCAGGCATCTACCGATAACCATGGATACTTTATGCCGCTTTATTTTAGTGTGAATAAGCCTAAAAAATGGCCGAGCTTTAATAGTTACCATGGATTACTGCATGTCCCCATAACTGTGCCTTAACCCCTTAAGGACCAAGCCCATTTTAACCTTAAGGGCCAGGTCAATTTTATTTTTGCATTTTCGTTTTTTCCTCCTCGCCTTCTAAAATCCATAACTCCTTTATATTTCTATCTACAGACCCATATAAGGGCTTGTTTTTTTGCGTGACCAATTGTACTTTGTAATGAAACCTCTCATTTTACCGTAAAATGTAGGACGAACCCCAAAAAAGGGTTTTGTTTTCACACTATACACTTTACGGTAAACCTGACATGTGTCCTTTATTCTGTGGATCAATACGATTAAAATGATATTCATGGTTAGATACTTTTATATTTTTGTACCGCTTAAAGAAGATCTAAAACCAGTCTAAAATCAGTAATCTAAAATCACCCTATCTAAAATCACCCTATTTTGACAACCTATAACTTTTTCATTTTTTCATATATTGGGCGGTATGAGGGCTAATTTTTTGCGCCGTCATCTGTACTTTTTATCGATACCACATTTGCATACATAAAACTTTTAGATAATTTTTTATTAATTTTTTTTTATAAAATGTGACAAAAAAGCTGCATTTTTTTTACTTGTTTTTATTTTTTACCTTTACGCCATTCGTCATACGGGATGATTAACATTATATTTTGATGGCACGTACATTTACGCACGCGATTCCAAATATGTTTATTTAAAAAAATTACGCTTTTTGGGGGTAAAATGGGAAAAACGGACAATTATCATTTTTTGGGGGGAGGGGATTTTTCTTACTTTTTTTTACTTTTTCTTTTTACATTTTTCAACTTTTATTTTACACTTTTTATGTCCCCATTGGGGACTATCTATAGCAATCCTTTGATTGCTAATACTGTTCAGTGCTATGTATAGGACACAGCACTGATCGTTATAATCGGTCATCTTCTGCTCTGGTCTGCTCGATCTCAGACCAGAGCAGAAGACCCCAGGAGACGGCTGGAGCAAGGTGAGGGGACCTCCGGCTGCCATTCTGGATGATCGGATTGCCACGGCAGCGCTGCGGGCGATCCGATCATCCATTCAAAGTGCCGCACTGCTGCAGATGCCGGGATCTGTATTGATCACGGCATCCTGGGGGTTAATGGCGGACATCCGCATGATCGCGGATGTCGGCCATTACCAGCGTGTCCCTGGCTGCTACTAGCAGCCGGAACCTGTCGTGTATGACGCGAGCATTGGTGGTCATACAAAGGACGTAAATGTATATCCTGGTGCGGGAAGTCCCGTCAAACATGTTTAGGGGCTTATTTCATTGCTGGTTCGAACCAAGCCGAGCCGAACTCTTGATTTCTGAAAAGTTTGGCGAGTCCCGCGAACTGAACTTTTCAAAAGTTTGCTGAACTCTAATGTTAACCATTTTATTGCCTGCAGAAGTACCCACTCTGTGCATAGCAATATCTGTCATTGTGGGCCTTATTATGTGGGTAAGACAAAGAGACATTTTTTAAAACATATACAAGAACACTTGCATTCATTGGGTACAGGTACTTAAGTCCCTCTGACTTGAAATTTGCTAGGCTTTATAGAATCTTGGGTGCTCGCGGGTCACAAAACTTGTTTGCTCCAGTAAGAGGCCAAATGGATCATCTGGCTTAATGCCGTGTGCCCTTTGGGGTTAAATGAGCAAAAACGATCTAAGCCAGTTTCTGAGTACTCTAAGCCAGAGTCCAACACCTCATCCTTATTGTAAAATATCTGTTTTTAACAGTATTTCAGTATTGATTGTATATAGGTTGCTATAGTTTTTTCTTCACTTACCTTTATATAAGCTTGATTTGAATGGGGTGACGCTAAAGGGCCGTAAAAAGCAGTA
Organism: Hyla sarda; assembly: GCF_029499605.1. NCBI lineage: Eukaryota > Metazoa > Chordata > Amphibia > Anura > Hylidae > Hyla > Hyla sarda. The sequence goes on from NC_079194.1 coordinate 37,042,816, forward strand.
TTGTGACCTGAAATGCCTCGTCCACATCTGTGCCAACACTCTTCCCGGCCTACTAGCCAAAGTTTGTTTGCTGCCTGTCTACATAAAGCTGCAATAAAGCATATTATTGACACACTGATCGGTGAGTGCTACATCCTTTCTTTCTTTTGAATGTCATATGAATTGACTATTCTTGTGTTGAATGTTTAGCACCCCATTATAGCATGATTTTCGGCTAGTGCTTACTCTCCTGTATGGACGAAGGAATTGCATACCTCCTGTGCTGATATGATTTTTCTTTGTTGTGTTTATTGAGAAACAAATAATTGCATATAAATGCAAATTGGTTCATAACCTTTACCTTCACAGTGAGGACATTCATTGTCCAACCATCTGAAACTTAAAGTTTGTTGTTCAAGTTTGTTGTTCACTCTTACTGTAAATGGATGGGAAACTTAATAGTCAGAGCTGGCCCTACAATGGGTCCTGCTGGGTCCATTGGACCCAGGCGGCACCTTCCCAGGGGCGCTTCGAGAAGATTTTTGACCCCTTCACAACCCATGACAGACCTTGAGCCTTCTCCATACCCAGCGGCCCCCAGCTGATTCAGTAGCTGGGGTCCACCACTAATAGCTATTAACCCTTTTGATCGCTGCTATTGCCACTGTGAAAGCTGACAGCGGCATCTAAAGGGAGCTTTAAAACATCTCTGGGGGTCTAGTGGTGTGGATTGCCCCACGCAGCATGATCACGAGGGGGAGATCCACTGTAGAAATAGCCGAGGGCTTACCTCTCTTCCTCTGCTATCCATGGCTCTTTATTTGATAGTACCTGGCTCTACCAAATGATCGCAGATCACACAGATCAATTAAGTTCTATGGAACTTCATTGATCTGTACAAGGAATCTAATGAGTCCTCCTGAAAAGTCCCCTAGGGGACCAATAAAGTGTAAAATAAAGAAATAAAAAAAAGGTAATAAAGTGCAAATAAACACATTAACCCCTTCCACATTAAAAGTTCAAATCACATCCATTTCCCATATGTTAACATAATAAAAATAAACATATTAGATATTGTTGCATGTGTAATTGTCCAAACGATTAAAATATAACATTAATCCTGTACAGTAAATGGCGTGAAAGTAAAAAAATACAAATCCCAGAAGCGTTTCACTTTTGGACCCAGGCAGCACAATGGAGGGGGATTGTTATTTTAGACACCAATAAATTATTAGACCCACAGACAAGGGAGGGGGAATTGTTATTTTAAACACAAATAAATATAATGAAGAATGTGCAAAACAATTAAGTGACTCAAACACGTATACACAATTACAAGGTAGCTAGTACTACCATAAACATTTTTAGGTAATGTCCCAGCAGCATGAGGAGAACATATAGTGGCTGAATGACACAGCCTAGAGGTGGCGACAGCATGAGGAGACCATATAGTTGCTGAATGACACAGCGTGGAGGTGTTGGCAGTATGAGGAGACAATATAGTGGCTGAATGAAACAGTGTGGAGGTGTTGTTAGCATGAGACCACCATATAGGGGCTGAATGACACAGCCTGGAGCTGGCGCAGCATGTGGAGACAATAGGGCTTTACAATCCCTAAGATTAAAAGATTAATTTTAAAATTTAAATTAACAATTATTTATTGCTACCATAAAATGTTTTAGGTGATGTCCCAACAGCATGAGGAGACCATATAGTGGCTGAATGACACAGCCTGGAGGTGGCTGAAGCATGAGGAGACCATATAGTGGCTGAGCGACACAGCGGGGAGGTGCCGGCAGCATGAGGAGACCATATAGTGGCTGAATGGCACAGCCTGGAGTTGGCAGAAGCATGAGGAGACCATTTAGTGGCTGAATGGCACAGCCTGGAGTTGTCTGTGTAATGGAGCTGGATATGGATCCTCTAACCTGTGCGGCTGATGACTCGGACCGTATCGGGGAGCGGAGTCTAAGGTGTCACTGGTCTTCACCAGAGCCCACCGCAAGGCAGGATGGGCTTGCTGCGGCAGGCGACAACCAGGTCCCTACCCCTGACATGGCTCGACCACACAAGTAGCTGGGCAAGGCGAAGTACCAGAGGATAAGGCAGTAGTGTAGTCAAACGTAGCGGGAAGGTCAAGGCAGGCGGCAAAAGTATGGAGTCAAATAACGTAGCGGGAAGGTCTGGATAAACGAGTAAGGCAAACAGGCAATAAGGACTGCTTAATCTCAGGCTTGGGGCACTGAAGATCCGGCAGGGAAGTGTGGGAGGTGCAGGGACTTATAATGGGGTGTCAGGTGCAAACACTAATTATGGGTGCACTGGCCATTTAAATTTCAGAGGTCCGGCACGTGCGCGCGTCCCCGTCCCCTAGGGCAGGTGCACGTGCCAGAGCTTTGAAATTTAAAGGGCCAGTGCGCCCATAATTAGTGCCGGAGCTGAGACAGAGAAGCAGCAGGGCGGGGTGAGTGATGGGCTGGGATTCTCATGCAGGCTCATCCCGCGATGCAAATCCAAGCCCCGCTGGCAGACGAGGACCCCTGGACACTGCACTAACGGCTGGAGCTTGCGGCCGGAACACAGTGCGTGACAGGCTAAAGCATGAGAAGACCATATAGTGTCTGAATGGCACAACCTGGAGTTGGCAGCAGCATGAGGAGACCAAATAGTGGCTGAATGACACAGCCTGGAGGTTGCGGAAGCAGGAGGAGACCATATAGTGGCTGAACAGCACAGCCTGGAGTTGGTGGCAGATGGGGAGACCATATAGTGGCTGAATGAGACAGCCTGGAGGTGGCAGCAGCAGCATCAGGAGTCATGAAAGTGACCCGGTGACAGAGTGGTGCAGTGAGTGGCAAGACCAGTACCCGGTGACGAAAATGGGTGAAAAATTGGCTGATGTGGAGGAATGTTTGTGACTGGGTAGCAGCACCTTAAATCTGTTTGGCACAATCCATATTTGTGAACTGTTGGTATGGCACCATGGACAATCTACTCTGATGCATCAGGCATTGGTGGTTGGAAATCCTGGCTGATCCATGCCTGATTCATCTTCACAAAGGTCAGTCTCTCCACATTTTTTCGTGGACAGACGAGTTCTCCTTGGGGTGACTATGGGACATGGTAGAGGATGAGAAGATGGAGTTGCACACTGTCGCAGGACCAACGGCCTGAGAGCATGGAGGCGGATGTGGCGTGACCTGTCCAAGTTGCTGTTGTGGCTGTGCAAGAACCACATTCACCCTGTGGGTTGTAAAGGACATGTATTGTCCCTGACCATAGTTACAGCTCCACACGTCGGCGCTGCTGTGCACTTTGATACACTTTGGCAGAGTGCGGTGGTGGGTGTTAATACCAGTACCCGGTGACAAAGGTGGGTGAAAGAAGGAAAACTTGGCATCAGATGTGTGGCATCAGGCGGGTGGCAGGATCAGAATAGTAGCAGGTACTAGACAGGTAGGCAGAAGAAAATGGTATTTTTTTGTCAAAGTGTTGGTGTGCAAAAGTAAGTATTGCGGATATGCATTACGTAAAATTTAACTTTTCTTAGGATAAAATACATGGACCCCAAATTTTTCTGAAATCTAACAATAGGAAAGGTGTGCAAAAACACTATGTGCCACCTACACCACCAAGTATTGATGTGATGCAAAGACCACTAAAAGGTGGAAGGGAACAACGTATGGTCCATTGTAACAGGTGGGGGTAAAAACTTCCCCTGTAAGGCTCTACTCTCGCATTATTAATTCCCTTATTGGCAAGTGTTACTCGTCCCTAAAAGGGCGGCCCCACACAGGAACCTCTGCCTATTTCCACCTAAAAACACTGCCATTTCCCATGGTTTTTAGTTGAAAACAGGGAGAGCTTCCTGTGTGGGGCCGCCTTTTTTAGGACGAGAAACACTTACCAAGAAGGGAATTAATAGTGCGAGAGTAGGGCCTTACAGGGGAACTTTTTACCTCCACCTGTTTACAATTGACCATACATTGTTCTCTTCCACCTTTTAGAGGTCTTTGCTTTGCATCAATACTTGGGGGTGTAGGTGGCACATGGTGTTTTTTGCACACCTTTCCTTTTGTTAGATTTAAAAAAAAAATTGGGTCCATACATTTTATCCTCCGAAAAGTTAAGTTTTAGCTAATGCATATCCTCAATTCTTACTTGTGGTCTAATGCAGAGGAATTTCTGTGGTAGCACAATGAGAGAGTCTGGAGGTGGTAGCATCAGCATGAGGAGACCATATGGTGGCACAATTACAGAGCCTAGAGGGGGCAGCATCAGCATGAGGAGACCATAGAGCAGCACAATGAGAAAGCCTGGAGGTGGCAGCATCAGCATGAGGAGACCATATTGGGGCACAATGACAGAGCCTGGAGGTGGTAGCTTCAGCATGAGGGGACTATAGAGCAGCATAATGAGAGAGCCTGGAGGTGGCAGCTTCAGAATGAGGAGACCATATGGAGGCACAATGACAGCTGGAGGTGGCAGCAGCAGCATGAGGGCCATGCCAACTGAGGGTTGAGACTGAGGAATCCACCAATTGTTGACTGGAAGTGTCGGATGTCACTTCGCATAAAGTGGTACCAAGTGAACCGATCAATCCCAGCTGCTGGGTTGCTGGTCGAGACTAGTGATGTCACGAACATAACATTTTCGGTTCGCGAACCTCGAACGCAAACTTCCGCAAAAGTTTGCGAACCGGGCGAACCGCCATTGACTTCAATGGGCAGGCGAATTTTAAAACCCACAGGGACTCTTTCTGGCCACAATAGCGAATTAAAAGTTGTTTCAAAGGGACTAACACCTGAAGTGTGGCGTGCCGGAGTGGGATCCATGGCAAAACTCCCGTGGAAAATTACATAGTTGATGCAGAGTCTGGTTTTAATCCATAAAGGGCATAAATCACCTATTATTCCTAAATGGTTTGGAATAACGTGCTTTAGCCCCCTTTAGACATCACATAGTCAGATTCCCCCCTTTAGACAGCACATAGATTCCCCCATATTAGGCATCACATAGTTATATTCCCCCATGTTAGTCAGCACATAAGATTCCCCCATAGTAGGCAGCACATAGCTAGCGCCCCCTTTGAGGCAGCACATAGTGGGATTTGAACCCAAGGCCCCAGCACTGCAAGGCAGCAGTGCTAACCTCTGAGCCACCATGCTACCCTTAGCATACATGTAATATCCATGGTTGCTAAAATGGACAGAGATGTCAGCAGAGAGTACCAGAAAAATTAGGCATGTACACATTCCTGAAAAATTGGGTATTGTTGCAGCCTCTTCTTTAACAGCGGCCAGAAAAATTGCAGCACCATAACAAGTGCAGCAGCAGAGGCCAGAAAAATTAGGCATGTACACCTGGCTGGAAAATTTGGTATTCTCGCAGCCGCTGCTGTAGCAGCGGCCAGAAAAATTTCTGTTTGTTTCGCCAGGCAGAAAGTGCCCTAAAACATTGCGGCTTAAACCCTAGTTGGTGGCGGATAAGTCACGCAAGTCATCCGGCATTCAAAGTTCAAATACAGCAGCGTGTGGACCATTTTTAGCCCAAGGCAGCTCATCTGATCAGGCCTTGTTCAGTCAAATGTATCGCCCAGTGTCAGTCCCTTCGGGATCCATCCCTCATTCATCTTAAGAAAGGTGAGGTAATCCAGACTTTTTTGACCAAGGCTACTCCTCTTCTCAGTGACAATACCTTCTGCTGCAGTGAAGGTCCTTTCTGACAGGACACTGGAAGCGGGACAGGCCAGAAGTTCGATCGCAAATTGGGATAGCTCAGGCCACAGGTCAAGCCGGCACACCCAGTAGTCAAGGGGTTCATCGCTCCTCAGAGTGTCGATATCTGCGGTTAAGGCCAGGTAGTCTGCTACCTGTCGGTCAAGTCGTTCTCTGAGGGTGGACCCCGAAGGGCTGTGGCGATGCGTAGGACTTAAAAAGCTCTGCATGTCCTCCATCAACAGCATGTCTGTACAGCATCCTGTCCTTGCCGGTGTGTACGTGGGAGGAGGAGGAGGATTACTTTCCCCTCTTCCCCTGTTAGATCCCTGTTGTGCTGTGACATGACCCTTATATGCTGTATACAGCATACTTCTTAATTTATTTTGGACCTGCTGAATCCTTTCCTCCTTGCTGTAATGTGGTAACATGTCAGGCACTTTATGTTTATACCGGGGGTCTAGTAGTGTGGACACCCAGTACAGGTCATTTTCCTTCATCCTTTTTATACGAGGGTCCCTCAACAGGCACGACAGCATGAAAAACCCCATTTGCACAAGGACGGATGCCGAGCTACTCATGTCCCGTTCCTCGTCCTCAGTTATGTCAGGGAAGATATAATCTTCTTCCCCCCAGCCATGTACAACACCACGGGAACCAGATAGGTGACAAGGAGCACCCTGGGATGCCTGCTGTGGTTGGTCTTCCTCCTCCTCTTCAAAGCTACATTCCTCCTCTGACTCCTCTTCCTCACAATCCTCTTCCAGCATTGCCGCAGGTCCAGCAATCGATGCTGATAAGGCTGTTTCTGGTGGTGATGGTGTCCACAACTCTTCCTTTTCATGCTCATCTACTGCCTGATCCAGCACTCTTCGCAGGGCACGCTCCAGGAAGAAAACAAACAGTATGATGTCGCTGATGGTGCCTTCGGTGCGACTGACCAGGTTTGTCACCTCCTCAAAAGGACGCATGAGCCTACAGGCATTGCACATGAGCCTCCAGTAACGTGGCAAAAAAATTCCCAGCTCCGCAGATGATGTCCTAGCACCCCGGTCATACAAATATTCATTGACGGCTTTTTCTTGTTGGAGCAGGCGGTCAAACATTAGGAGTGTTGAATTCCAACGTGTCGGGCTGTGGCAAATCAAGCGCCTCACTGGCATGTTGTTTCGCCGCTGGATATCTGACAAGTGCGCCATGGCTGTGTAGGAATGCCTGAAATTGCCACACACCTTCCTGGACTGCTTCAGGACATCCTGTAAGCCTGGGTACTTGAGCACAAAGCGTTGTACAATCAGATTACACATATGTGCCATGCACAGCACATGTGTCAACTTGCCCAACCTCAATGCCGCCAACAAATTTGTTCCGTTGTCACAAACCACCTTGCCGATCTCCAGTTGGTGCGGAGTCAGCCACTGGTCCATCTGTGCGTTCAGGGCCGACAGGAGCTCTGGTGCGGTGTGACTCTCCGCTTTGAGGCAAGTCAACCCCAAGATGGCGTGACACTGCCGTATCCGGGATGTGGAATAGCACCTGGGGAGCTGGGGGGGTGCCGGTGATGTGGAGCAAGACGCAGCAGTGGAACAGTACTCGGCCGAGGATGTTATGGAAGAGGATGGAGTAGGAGGAGTAGAGGAGGTGGCAGCAGGCCTGTCTGCAAGTCGTGGCGCTGTCACCAACTCCTCTGCAGAGCCATGCATTCCATGCTTGGCAGCCGTCACCAGGTTTACCGAATGCGCAGTGTAGGTGATATACCTGCCCTGACCATGCTTTGCAGACCAGGTATCAGTGGTCAGATGGACCCTTGCCCCTACACTGTGTGCCAGACATGCCATAATTTCCTTTTGCACAATGGAGTAAAGGTTGGGGATTGCCTTTTGTGCAAAAAAAATTTGTCCGGGTACCTTCCACTGCGGTGTCCCAATGGCTACACATTTTTTAAAGGCCTCAGACTCCACCAGCTTGTATGGTAAAAGCTGGTGGTCTAGCAGTCACGACAAGCAATCTGTCAGACACCGGGCTAGGGGGTGACTTTGAGACATTGTCTTCTTGCGCTCAAACATCTCCTTGACAGACACCTGACTGTGGGCAATTAAGCAGGAACTGCTCAAGGCGAGAGACGGAGAGGCGGATGGTTGAGAGGGTGCAAGGAGGATGGCGGCTTTGACTTTGTGTGTTGCTTGTACTGACGTGTTGATCCCATAGGCGTTTGTGATGTGACATCATGTGCCTTCGCAAAGCAGTTGTGCCTAGGTGGGTGTTGGACTTCCCATGACTCAGTTTCTTCTGGCACAGGTTGCAAATTGCCATGCTGTTGTCAGAGGCAGACACACAAAAGAAATGCCACACTGCTGAGCTCTGCGATGACGGCATTCTGGTGGTGGCAACAGCATGCGTTGATTGGTGTCCCGTCTGGCTGACCCCGGATGCCGATGCATGTTGTCTGACTGTGCCAATAGCTCCTTGCGACGACCTCCCCCTGCTTCCAACTCGTTTCCTCCTCCTCTCTGTCTCCCCATCTGAACTTTCCCCCTCTTCTTCTCTTCTAGCGGGCACCCACGTGGCATCCACGGACACATCGTCATCATTAACACCTTCACCGCTATCTGACACTTCAAGAAAGGAAGCAGCAGCGGGTACAACATCATCATCACACCGTACGTCCATGTGTGTAATGCTGCCTGACTGAGACATATCCCTGTTAACTACATCCTCTGGCAATAATGGTTGCGCATCACTCATGTCTTCAAACTGATGTGTAAATAACTCCTCTGACGGATCAAGTAAAGCTGCTGTGGTGCTAGCGTTGGTGGTGGCGGCGGCAGGCGGGCAAGTGGCAGCATGAGAGGTGCCCGAAGCTAAGCTAGAGGAGGAGGACGGTGCGTCAAGGTTCCGAGCTGTAGTAGATTCGGTGTCTTGTGATAGCCAGTCAACTAAGTCCTCAGAACTTTGGGGGTTCAGGGTACGTGGCCTCTGAACACTGGCCATTCTAGGGCCAAAGGGAATCCCAGCACCACAACGGCCCCTGCGGGGTGGCCTTCCTCTGCCTGTCATTTTTTGGGTTAAATTTGCACAAGTGGCACACCAAATGGGATTTTCACTAGCCTGCAGCATGCTGAATGAGGGTAAAATGGCATCCGTGCAAGAGGTAGGAGGGTCTGGAAGGGAGGGTGTGCTGCTGATTGGCTGTAATGTGTCTGCTGACTCTGACTCACAGGGTCAAAGTTTACTGCAATGTTAAAGTATAGGGGGCGGATCGAACTTCGCATATGTTCGCCCGGCAATACGAACGCGAACATGCTAAATTCGCCGGGGACTGTTCGCCGGCGAACAATTCGCAACATCTCTAGTCGAGACACGACCGCTAGCTGACACTGGGAGCTCAGTACCTGAACTTGGGACAACTGACATGGAAAAGGACTTAGTTAACAGTAAATTTAGCTGTAGTGACCAGTGTCGGGCAGCTGCTGCCAAGGCAAATACAATCATGGGGGCATCAATAGGGGCATAGATGCCCACAACAAGGAAATAATTCTACCGCTGTAAAAATCACTAGTCAGACCACACATAGAATACTGTGTACAGTACTGGGCACCAGTGTACAAGAAAGTTATAGTGGAGCTGGAGAGGGGTCAAAGACGGGCAATCAGAGTAATACGGGGAATGGGAGGACTACAGTACCCAGAAAGATTATCAGAATTAGGGTTATTTAGTTTAGAAAAAAGAAGGCTTAGGGGCATCCTAATAACTATGTATAAATATATCAGGGGACAGTACAGAGATCTCTCCCATGATCTATTTATACCCAGGACTGTATCTATAACAAGGGGGCATCCTCTACGTCTAGAGGAAAGAAGATTTCTACACCAGCACAGACGGGGGTTCTTTACTGTAAGAGCAGTGAGACTGTGGAACTCTCTCATGGAAAAGGTGGTCGTGGTTAGTGTTGAGCGGCATAGGCCATATTCGAATTCGCGAATATTCGCGAATATATGGACGAATATTCGTCATATATTCGCGAATATTCGCATATTCGTAATATTCTCGTTTTACTTTCGCATATGCGAAAAGTCGCGTATGCGAAAATTAACATATGCAAAAATTTACATATACAAAATTAACATACGCGAAAATTCGCATATGCGAAAATGTGCATATGCTAATTTTCGCATGCCAATCTCACACAGTAGTATTAGAGCCTTCTTTACATCACACAAGCTGGAAGCAGAGAGGGATGATCACTGTGATGTGTACTGTGAAAAAAAAACAAAAAAAATACGAATATTCGTAATTATGAATTTTTAGCGCTATATTCGCGAAATTCGCGAATTCGTGAATATGCGATATTCGCGAATAATATTCGAATTGCGAATATTCGCGAGCAACACTAGTCATGGTGAACTCGATAAAAAAGTTCCAAAGGGGTCTGAATGCATTTTCAGAGAGTAATAACATTACAGGTTATAGATAATAGATTTATAGGGACAGAACGTTGATCCAGGGATTTATTCTGGTGCCATATTTGGAGTCGGGAAGGAATTTTTACCTCTAGTACGAAGGTTTTTTTTTGCCTTCCTCTGGATCAACTCAGTTTGGACTCATTAGGGATATAGGTTGAACTTTGGACTCTGGTCTTTGAACTCTGTTACCAGTTGTTTCTTATGGAAGCCAAAGAACTTGTTCCACAGTGTATGAATGCATGTTAAAGTTTATTTAGAAGTGAGATTACAAGTAACAGAGATTTTAGAGAGATAAAGGAGCAAGAAATAAAATAAGGTTCTGTTCACACTGAAGATTTCCTTCTGGACAAATCCTGGACATAGATTCTCAGGGCAGCAGGCGCTCCCGTTGCTAGCACAGTGCAGACCTGCTCTGTCACCATTGACAGCTATGTAGCACCCACAGAATTCCTGCAAAAGAATGAACATGTTCATTCTTTGTAGCAGAAATTCTGTAGCCTAGCTTTCACAACGGAAATTCATCTGCACAATTTCCACAGCAGAAATTCCATTGTAGAATTATTGACAGCAACGGGAGGCTCCTGTAAAGTGAATTCCACACTTGGAAATTCCAGGCAAAAATTCTTAGTGTGAACGGGCCCAAAGGCATGCACACTGAGTTTTTTTCCGTATGGGACAGTCACAAAACCTCGACCTTTTAAGGACGATTTCTGGCTGTCTGCCATTAGGGAAGTCTCCTTACAATTTATGTAGCACATTAACAATTTTGCATGAATAACATATAATCAGCTTTGCATGCATTATCTTGTCTAAAGCAATAAGTCTACCTAGAAAATATCAGCATGGAACCATCACAAACCTTCACCAGTTCCAGGGTACATCATTGGACAAAACAACTAAATTTAGTCTGGAACATCTAGTAAGGTTTATGTGATAAACTCAATATACCAGGAGAGCATATTAATCCCCCGACCTATGATGGCCCCGACATACGATCATTTTAACATACGATGGTCTATCAGAGGCCATCGCATGTTGAAGGCAGCATCAACATACAATGCTTTTGTATGTCGGGGCCATCGCATAAACGTCTATCCGGCAGCACAGACTGCTTCAGCTGCTGCCGGTTAAAGGTTTAATGTGCCCTGTGTGGTCCGGTGAGTGTCACTCATCTGTCCCGACGTTCCGGACCGTCCGCTTCGGGCTCCGCTGCATGGCCGTCGCTCTCCTTCATTGTCATCACGTCGCGGCGCACGCTGTCCCATCATCCAATAGGAGCGGCATGCGCAGAGACGAAATGACAGCGATGGAGAGCGACAATCCAGGACAGTGGTGATGGTCCGGAGTGGCGGGGACACCCCTGGGACGTGATGGCGGCGATGGAGAGCGACAATCCAGGGCAGTGGTGATGGTCCGGAGCGGCGGGGACACCCCTGGGACGTGATGGAGGCAATGGAGAGCGACGATCCAGGGCAGCGGTGACGGTCCGGAGCGGCGGGGAAACATGAGTAGAACTTTCTATATTATTATTGCACGGATCCCTCAACATACGATGGATTCAAGTAACGATGGTTCATTTGGAACAAATTACCATCGTATGTTGAGGGATCACTGTACAATATATTAGATGTATGCAGATATATTATACTGTATGATTAGCAAAAGCAATATTGATAATTTTTTCTATCATTACAATAGTAATATATTTAGAACTATATGTGAATAACATTGGTTTTTCCTAATTTGTAATTGTAGTCATCTCTTTTATGTATTTTTCTGGTTTGCTGATGTGTCACGGGCCGTCAGGCTCTCATTGAGGTTTACTCTGTAAAAGAAAAAACAAGAGAAGAATACAAAAAATTAACTGCAGTGTATCTGGTTGTATTAACACACAATGCTGGGAACAATTCAACATTGTCACCTAATAATTTAAATATTATGATCCTGATTTATCCAAATGTGTGAGGAAAAAAAACTTTTGACGTTTTCCATAACAACCAATCACAGCTCAGCTTTTATTTTACCAGAGCTCATTAAAGGGGTTCTCCGTTGCTCAGCGTTTGGAACAAACTGTTCCGATTGCTGGAGCCGGCGCCGGGAGCTCGTGACGTCATAGCCACGCCCCATCATGACATCAGGCCCCACCCCCTCAATGCAAGTCTATGGGAGGGGGTGTGACGGCCGTCACACCCCCTCCCATAGACTTGCATTTAGGGGGCGAAATGTGACGTCATGAGGGGGCGGGGCTATGAAGTCACGAGCTCCCGGCGCCGACTCCAGCATTCGAAACAGTTTGTTTCAAATGCTGAGCAGCGGAGAACCCCTTTAATGTCTGATGTTTGATAAATGTTGTATTGTTCATGTCCAAAACATGTTGTACAAATAAATATACCTAATCCCTCATTGTTTCATGAAGTCAGAGCACTGATATATTTGTATATGTTATATATTGTACACTTTTAAACTGTCAGTATGACCTCTGAGTCACTGGGGATGGGGCAGAGACAGAGATATCCGGGGACATTTATCATCGTTGCTTTGGTAAGCGAGTTCTGTAGTTATTTTTTTCTTGCTTTGGTTTTGCCTATGTATGACATATTTATTATACTATCACAGGGGGTTGATAAATTTGGCTTACATAAGCAAAAACAAATAAATAACTTCAGAGCACCACTGGGAAACACCACCTACTTTTTTCCCTAAATTTTCTTAACTATTTTTTTTTCTTCTCATTTCAGATCCGTGTATGCAGAGGACTTCTTTGTCTTCAGTGGATTACAATGACCAGTGATGCCCCTCACATATAATGCCCCCATCATGCGCCCCTCACATATAATGCCCCCATCATGCACCCCTCACATATAATGAGCCCCCCATCATCCACCAGCAACACCCCCCCATTCCCCCTACCCCCTTATGGTAATATTATGAGCTGACGGATGATGGGTTGCTACTGCTGATGGGTAGTGTTGCTCGCGAATATTCGCAATGTGAATTTTATTCGCGAATATCGCATATTTGCCAATTCGCGAATATTCGCAAATATAGCACTATATATTCGCAATTCCGAATATTAGTTTTTGTTTTTTTCACAGTACACATCACAGTGATCACCCCTTTCTGCTTCCAGCTTGTGTGATGTAAAGAAGGGTCTAATACTACTGTGTGAGACTGGCGTACGAATTTTTGCATATGCGGAAATTTGCATATGCTAATTTTCGCATATGCTAATTTTCTCATATGTGAATTTTCGCATATGCTAATTTTCACATATGCCAAAATAAACGCGAATATTACGAATATAGCGAATATATGACGAATATTCGTCCATATATTCGCGAAATATCGCAAATTCGAATATAGCCTATTCCGCTCAACACTACTGATGGGGGAAAGAATTAGGTAGGCAGCAGTTTCCCCACATTAGGTAGCACAGTTTCCCCACATTAGGTAGCCTTAGCATAGATTCCCCACATTAGGTAGCCTTAGCATAGATTCCCCACATTAGGTAGCCTTAGCATAGATTCCCCACATTAGGTAGCCTTAGCATAGATTCCCCACATTAGGCAGCCTTAGCATAGATTCCCCACATTAGGTAGCCTTAGCATAGATTCCCCACCTTAGGTAGCCTTAGCATAGATTCCCCACATTAGGTAGCCTTAGCATAGATTCCCCACATTAGGTAGCCTTAGCATAGATTCCCCACATTAGGTAGCTGTAGCACAGATTCCCCAACTGGACAGCGCTACTTACATCTGCCTGCGGGAACTTCCTGGCAGAAGAGTGAGCTATAAGTGACGTCATTGCACGCGCTACGCAGGATGTCGGCATCCCTGTACGGTGCTTGCGATGACGTCACTCACCGCGCGCACCTCCACCAGGAAGTCCCTGCAGGCAGATGTAAGTAGCAGTAGTGCCCTGTCATATGTGCACCGGGTCCCATGTAGCAGTGTTTGCCGAAGTGTGTGAGCAGTCTAGCAGTGTTTTGCCCGAAGCAGGGCTAAATGGCTGAAGAAATCACCTGCCCGGTGCCCGGAACTGCATGTCCCGGGCGTCGGGCGATTCAAATTCCAGATCCCTGGTGTGGGCCACAAATTTTCATTTCAAGCAGGGAGTTTGAGACCCCTGCCTTCCAGTGAGTACATGCTGGGAGTTGTAGTTGTGGCGGGTGGTTGATGCAGGCCAGTGGCCTGGGCAGTGGAGGGCTCCCAGAAATATGAAACTACATTGTAATTTCATATTTCCCGGGCGATGCCGTGACAACCGGCCAATCACGCCACTGCCCAGGAAATATGAAATTACAGTGAATTTCATATTTCTGGGTGCCTGTCGACTCCGCTGCCTCAGCCAGCATCAACCACCTGCTGCAACTACAACTCCCAGCATGTCCTCACTGTAAGGGCATGCTGGGAGTTGTAGTCTTGCAACAGGTAGTGCGGGTGCGAGATGTACAGCGGCAGTAGCACTGGGGCAAGAAGAGCAAAGGCGGCAGGGTAAGATGAGCAGCGGTGGTGGGGAGATGAGCGGCGGTGGTAGGGGGAGATGAGCGGCGGTGGTAGGGGGAGATGAGCGGCGGTGGCAGGGGGAGATGAGCGGCGGTGGTAGGGGGAGATGAGCGGCGGTGGCAGGGGGAGATGAGCCGCGGCGGCAGGGGGAGATGAGCGGCGGTGGTAGGGGGAGATGAGCCGCGGCGGTGGTAGGGGGAGATGAGCGGCGGTGGCAGGGGGAGATGAGCCGCGGCGGCAGGGGGAGATGAGCCGCGGCAGCAAGGGGGGATGAGCGGCGGCTGGGGGAGATGTGCAGGGGCCCGCGGACCTTTATGCAGCTGTGATTTCATATTTCCCGCCAGAGCCGTGATCTCGGCTCCCGGTAAGAAATACGAAATACTGCTCTCCAAAGCCAGTTTTGTAAGCCAGGTCCGGGCTAGCTTCCATATACGCTGCTTGGAGATGGTTGCAACTTTTTGTGCAACTTTTCCCTGACCACTGCAAAATGAAAACTGAAATTTGCTTTGGTAGGCTAATTTGTAATTTTTAGCTTACAGCCAAAAGTTGCACAAAAAAATTGCTTAAGCGCACATGCGACTTCTTGTTTGACTTTTGTAAGCAAAAAAAAGAGCTCTAAATCCCTTGATCTCCCCCATGGTCTTTCTATATGCTTTTCAATAGAATTGTGTCTTAAAGCCCCCTCCCCCCCCCCAAAAAAAAAATAAAAAAAGGAGAGCGTTTTACTTAAGGAACCAATAGGTAATTTCTTACTGGATGCCTTGAATGAAGTATGGATGTGGAAACTGGAGTATTGGGTCAAGCTTTAACTTCTTAAAGGGGATGCCTGGTTTTTTTTTTACAAATATGCAAAGGCTGCTTACTTAAAAAAACAAAAAAACAAAAAAAAAAAAGAACTGTACATAGCTCCCACGCTCCTCTGCTGCCTTCGGTATTGCTGCCCTGGTCCCCGCTGCTCCCCTCTTTCTGGTTCTACGTGTCAGTACGTCAAATTATCTCTCGGCCAATCATCTCTCAGCCGCATTGATGTCCTTCCTCATCCAGTGATTGGCTAAGTGGTAATGCAACATATTTGGCCACAGCACGGTCTCACCACCAGTCTTCTTCCTTATGTTGGGCCCAATATTTTATATTGCTGTTCAGCCAATCACTAGCTGCAGTAGGACATTACTATGGCAAGAGATTGGCTGAGCAGGAACGTGGCACATTGACCCCCAGAACCAGCAGGGGAGCACGGGAGGAATGTAAATTTTTTTAGGCAGGCATATTTGTAGAAAACACCTTTGTGCCGTATTAACCCTTTAGGGATGAGGACAATTACAAATTTAGCAAATAATCTTCAGCAGTCTTAAAGTTATACAGATTGGTAAATTACTTCTATATAAAAATTGTGATCCTTCCAGTACTTATCAGCTGTTGCATACTGCAGAGGAAGTTGCATAGTTCTTTTCTGTCTGACCACAGTGCTCTCTACTGACACCTCTGTCCATGTCAGAATTTGTCCAGGGCAGGACAGGTTTGCTATTGGTATGTGTTCCTGCTCTGGACAGTTCCTGATATGGACAGAGGTGTCAGCCAAGAGCACTGTGGGCAGACAGAAAATAACTATCCAACTTCCTCTAGAGCAGTGGTCTTCAAACTGTGGCCCTCCAGATGTTGCAAAACTACAATTCCCAGCATGCCCGGACAGCCAACGGCCACAGTTTGAGGACTGCTGCTCTAGAGCATACAGCAGCTGATAAGTACTGGAAGGATTAAGATTTTTAAAGGGGTACTCCGGGGAAAAACTTTTTTTTTTTTTAAATCAACTGGTGCCAGAAAGTTAAACAGATTTTAAAATTACTTCTATTAAAACATCTTAATCCTTCCTGTACTTATTAGCTGCTGAATACTACAGCGGAAATTATTTTCTTTTTAAAACACAGAACTGTCTGCTGACATCACGAGCACAGTGCTCTCTGCTGACATCTCTGTCCATTTTATGAACTGTCCAGAACAGCATATGTTTGCTATGGGGATTTCCTTTTACCCTGGACAGTTCCTAAAAATGGACAGAGATGTCAGCAGAGAGCACTGTGCTCATGATGTCAGGGGACAGCTCTGTGTTTCAAACGGAAAAGAATTTCCACTGTAGTATTCAGCAGCTAATAAGTACAGAAGTACATGAAGGATTAAGATTTTTTAATAGAAGTAATTTACAAATCTGTTTAACTTTCTGGCACCACTGTTCCAAAGATCTGTCTAACGCCAGTGGGGTGTAAATGCTCACTGCACCACTTATTAAATTCTGTGAGGGGTGTAGTTTCGAAAATAGGGTCACATGTGTGGGGGGGGGGGGGGTCCACTGTTCTGGCACCACGGGGGGCTTTGTAAATGCACATGGCCCCTGACTACCATTCTAAATGAATTCTCTTTCCAAAAGCTCAATGGTGCTCCTCCTCTTCTGAGCATTGTAGTTCACCCGTAGTGCACTTCAGGTCAACTTATGGGGTACCTCCATACTCAGAAGAGATGGGGTTACAAATTTTGGGGGGTATTAACCCTTGCAAAATGTGAAATTTGGGGGGAAACACACATTTTAGTGAAAAAAAAATATTTTTTTTACATATGCAAAAGTCGTGAAACCCCTGTGGGGTATTAAGGTTCACTTTATTCCTTGTTATGTTCCTCAAGGGGTCTAGTTTCAAAAATGGTATGCTATGTGTTTTTTTTTTTTTTTTTTGCTGTTCTGGTACCATAGGGGCTTCCTAAATGCGACATGCCCCCCGAGCAAAATTTGCTCTCAAAAAGCCAAATATCACTCCTTCTCTTCTGAGCATTGTAGTTCGCCCGTAGTGCACTTCAGGCCAACTTATGGGGTACCTCCATACTCAGAAGAGATGGGGTTACAAATTTTGGAGGGTATTTTCTGCTATTAACCGTTGCAAAAATGTGAAATTTGGGGGGAAAAACACATTTTAGTGAAAAAAATTTTTTTTTTTACATATGCAAAAGTCATGAAACACCTGTGGGGTATTAAGGCTCACTTTATTCCTTGTTACGTTCCCCAAGGGGTCTAGTTTCCAAAATGGTATGCCATGTGTTTTTTTTTGCTGTTCTGGCACCATAGGGGCTTCCTAAATGCAACATGCCCCCCAAAAACCATTTCAGAAAAACATACGCTCCAAAATCCCCTTGTTGCTCCTTCGCTTCTGAGCCCTCTACTGCGCCCGCCGAACAATTTACATAGACATATGAGGTATGTCCTTACTAAATTGGGCTACAAATATAAGTATACAATTTCTCCTTTTACCCCTTATAAAAATTCAAAAATTGGGTTTACAAGAACATGCGAGTGTAATGAAGATTGTGAATTTTCTCCTTCACTTTGCTGCTATTCCTGTGAAACACCTAAAGGATTAAAACACTTACTAAATGTCATTTTGAATACTTTGGGGGGGGGGGGGGGTGCAGTTTTTATAATGGGGTCATTTGTGGGGTATTTCTAATATGAAGACCCTTCAAATCCACTTCAAACCTGAACTGGTCCCTAAAAAATTGTGAGTTTGAAAATTTTGTGAAAAATTGGAAAATTGCTGCTGAACTTTGAAGCCCTCTGATGTCTTCCAAAAGTAAAAACATGTAAATTTTATGATTCAAACATAAAGTAGACATATTGTATGTGTGAATAAAAAAATATTATTTTGAATATCCATTTTCCTTACAAGCAGAGAGCTTCAAAGTTAGAAAAATGTAAAATTTTCAAATATTTCATCAAATTTGGGTTTTTTTCACCAAGAAAGGATGCAAGTTACCACAAAATTTTACCACTATGTTAAAGTAGAAAAAACAATCTGGGAATCATAATGATAACTAAAAGCATTCCAGAGTTATTCATGTTTAATGTGACAGTGGACAGATGTGCAAAAAACGCTCTGGTCCTAAGATGTAAAATGGCCTGGTCCTTAAGGGGTTAAAGGGGTTATCCAGGAAAAAACTTTTTAATATATATCAACTGGCTCCAGAAAGTTAAACAGATTTGTAAATTACTTCTATTAAAAATTCTAAATCCTTTCAGTACTTATGAGCTTCTGAAGTTAAGCAAATCCCCATAGCAAACCTCTTCTAAACTGGGTGTTTCCCGAGACAGGTGTCATCAGAGAGGATTTAGACAGAAAAGAACAACCTTAACTTCAGAAGCTCATAAGTACTGAAAGGATTAAGATTTTTTATTAGAAGTAATTCACAAATCTGTTTAACTTTCTGGAGCCAGTTGATATATATATATATATAAGTGTTTTACTGGATAACCCCTTTAATTTTAAACAAATTGTTTTCCACCAGAGTGCCCCTTTAAAGGTTACACAACCTAATTAAAGGGGTACTCTGGTGAAAACCTTATTCTTTTAAATCAACTGGTGGCAGAAAGTTAAACATATTTGTAAATTACTTCTATTAAAAAATCTTAATCCTTCAAGTACTTATTAGCTATTGAATGCTACAGAGGAAATTCCTTTCTTTTTGGAACACTGATGACATCACGAGCACAATGCTCTCTGCTGACATCTCTGTCCATTTTAGTAACCATGCAGAGCAGATGCATAGCAGATGCATAGCAGATGCATAGCAGATGCATAGCAGATGTATAGCAGATGTATGCTAAGGGCAGCATGGTGGCTCAGTGGTTAGCACTGCTGCCTTGTAGTGCTGGGGACTTGGGTTCAAATCCCATTAAGGACAACAATAGATAAAGTGTTATTATTATTATTATAATAACGTCAGCAGAGAGCACTGTGCTCGTGATGTCATCAGAGAGCATTCCAAAAAGAAAAGAATTTCCTCAGTAGTATTCAGCAGCTAATAAGTACAGGAAGGATTAAGATTTTTTTAATAGAAGTAATTTACAAATATGTTTAACTTTCTGCCACCAGTTGATTTAAAAGAAAAAAGGTTTTCACTGGAGTACCCCTTTAAATGCTATGGTTCCTATTGCCCAATGGCCTGTATTGGAGCCTGTTAAATTGGGAGGAGAGCTGGAGGACTGTGCAGAAAATAACAAATGTAAAATAAATGTTAGGTGATACACTTAGTATGGAAATAAACAGATTTCAGTATAGCAGAATAAATGGTAATGTAGATGTAGAAAAGTACTTAGGGGGAGATTTATCAAAACCTGTGCAAAGGAAAAGTTGCCCAGTTGCCCATAGCAACCAATCAGATCGCTTCTTTCATTTTGCAGAGGCCTTGTTAAAAATGAAAGAAGCGATCTGATTGGTTGCTATGGGCAACTGGGCAACTTTTCCTCTGGACATGTTTTGATAAATCTCCCCCTTAGTGTATTATGGGATGCCTTGGTAACAAGTGCCAGGTAGCTGCTATTGAGGCAAATAAAAATCATAAGATGTAGAAAATGGGTCTATATGTGCATGGTAAAGAACATGATTCTTCAGTAAAATATAAAATTTTGACACTTACTCGCTTTGACACATTTTGGATAATCCATGTTTCCTTGATTACAGACAATTCTCATATTAGTGTTAGGAGGAGCTTTATATCCAGGTTGACACATAAATTCTGTGGTTTGTCCATGTTCACTGGTAATCAATTTATCATTTTTCCATCTTAGCCGTATATTATTTGTCTTCATGTCTTTTTCGGTTGTAACACATTGCTCTGAAACAGAAAATGTTACCCTACTATTTTAATTTCCTTTCATATAGCACAATGGACAAAATAATTTGCAATAACTTTTTATATAAAGTAGACAATAACATTCTATTTATATCTGTAATATACATTGCTTAAAAATTTGCATTTTTTGGGGGGTGATAAGTGTTCTGTACTTCTTACCTTAAAGGGGTACTCTGCCCCTAGACATCTTATCCCCTATCCAAAGGGGATCTCGGCTGCAGGACCCACCTGTTGCGGCTTCCGGCAGAGCTGGAGGCTCTCATCCTAACACCTCCCGACCACGTTGACGAGAGATTGTGATGTCACGACTCCGCCCCCGTGTGACATCACGCCCGGCCCCCTCAATGAAAGTCTATGGGAGGGGGCGTGACAACCTGTCAAAGCTGTCACGCCCCCTCCCACAGACTTGCATTGAGGGGCGCGGTGTGATGCCACAAGGGGCGGAGTCGTGACATCATGATCTCACATCACCGTGGTCGGGAGCCGAAGCCTCCAGCGTTTCTGGAGGCCGCAACAGGTGGGTCCTGCAGCCGAGATCCTGGGGGTCCCCAGCGGCGGGACCCCGGCGATCTGACATCTTATCCCCTATCCTTTGGATAGGGGATAAGATGTCTAGGTGCGGAGTACCCCTTTAAGAGGTCTTTCCACTTTCCAGAACACTGTCTTGTCCCTGCAGCTATTGCCTGTGTGTCTCTGTACCAAGACAACATACAGTAGGTATGGGCAGGACAAGCATTCTCTGTGCAAGCTTCTGACTTGTCAATGAGTCTGCTGTGTGAGCTGGGGGCAGGTCACAGAGCCTCAGTGCACAGAGCAGCCATTTATCAGCTCTTAAAAGTGAAGAAGGAAGTTCTTGCATGAAATGCAAGTGCATGCAAGGAAACGCCCCCTCCTCCACGGTGCACTGCATGCAGGTTAAGCAAATAAACAAGGGAATTAGAAGCCATGAAAAGGATAAAAAACAGGATGCAAGCACAATGACAGGAGCTTGTAGCTTTTTTTTTTGTGACAGGTACACTTTATGCTAGAAATCAATAGAGTAATGTGAAATGCCATACCCATATTTTTGGGTATTGTTTTCACCCTTTAGCGACATTTTTAGGTTCAGTGGCAGCTTTTGAAAATCATAGCATGCTTTCGCTGTTTGCGGTTTTTTCCCCTCTGTAGACTTATATGGGTGGAAAAAAACTGTCAGAAAAAAATATTGTGCGTATATATATTGGCATGCCCCCGCCCTACCCCCAATACTCTACAAATCACATGACTTGGAATAAAAAAAATGTCACACTAATTTTGTACTTTTGGAAAGAAAATGACGCAAATAATGCATTTTGCCGGGGCCGAAAACGTCACACTGCCGCTCAGCCTATCGGCGGCCGAGTCGGGACTTCGCTGCAGCCGGTGATTGGCTGAGTGCAGTATGATTTGCCGACCACCAGCAACCAGGAAGAGGATCGTGGCGGAGACCGGAGCGGGTTACCGGAGGCACCGGGGGGAGCGGAGGAAGGTATGTATCTCTTTATTTTTTTTACTGTCGGCAGTATGGAGGACAATTTTTCTGGAGTACTCCTTTAAGTATTAGGCTGCCAGCACACACTGCAGTTTTTGAGCCAAGGCCAGAAGTGGATCCAGCAGGAAGTAGAATTACAGTATGCACCAGTGAGACCTGATTGGGAATAGACACAGATATTTTCCTTTTTCAATAGTATTGTGATTAATTTACACAACTGAAAAAGGTAAACATATTGCTAGGTGTCCAGTGATATAAGCCAAGTGTCCAGTCTGCGGTGGTTGAATGGCTATGAAGCCTGGCCCTATAGCCAGTATCTCACTGTCTGTTTTAAATAAAATATGGATGTTACATGTAAAAAATTAGAGTCATTAAGGCAAGCTTTAACCCCTGACCCCTTAAAGTGATATTTGGGATCCATGCATTTTTTATATTGTGCTGAGACTTATGAAAATTAAAAAAAAATTAAAAAAATGCATACAAGCAGTATGGGGGCTGCTATGAAAATTTAAATAAAATGCATTCAAAGCTACCTGGGTCCCCCAGGGCTCCCCCAGTGAAATCTTTAGGCACCCTGGTATCACTCTTCTTCCTCCTTCTCAGGCAGACTTGTCTTGGCATTAAGGTGGCATTAAGATGTTTTAGGGTGAGCCCAGAGGGACCCAGGTAGGTTTGAATGCATTTTATTTAAATTTTCATAGCAGCCCCCATACTGCTCCTGAATATCTTATCAAAGGGAACCTCTCATTTATTTTCAGCATACATAACCAATGGCAGCATGGAATGTATGAAAATAGCATTTTTGGATGTTTGCACTCCTATCCGTAGGTGTAAATAAATTAACTTTCCCATCCATTGATGTCACAAATCAACCTTTCCCATCTACAGAGCCATAAAATGCTAATTTTTTTTTTGCAGGATCAATTGCACCCCTGAGCCACCTATGGGACCCCCTGAACGGGATCTGTCACTTATCTCTGAGCACTCTGGCCCCAACTTCCGTGACCATCTGGCCTTGGGAGTGAGGGTTTTCTCCACCAATCACTGAGTCTTGACAACTTTGTGGCCGGTAATTGTTGGAGCAGGCCCTCACTCCTGAGACCAATTTGTCTCTGAAGCTGGGGGGTTGGAGCACTCAGAGGTAAGAGTCACGTTTCAGTTCTGGAGATCTCGGGGATCCTAGCTGTCAGACCCCCTGTGAACAAACAAGTATCCCATATACTGTGGATAGGGGATAAGTTTTATTCTTTGGACCCCCCCCCCCCCCTTTCTGGAATATACATTATGCTGGGGATTAGTGTTAATGGAGTAGTGTGCCCTTATACATCTTATCCCCTATGCAAAAGATAGGGGATAAGATGCCTGATCGCAGCGGTTCCACCACTGGGGACCCCCGTGATCTTGGCTGCGGCATCCCAGACATCCAGTGCATGGAACGAACTTTGATGACTGGCGATGCAGGGTGGAGGCTCCTGACGTCACAGCCATGCCTCACTCATGATGTCACGGCCATGCCCCCTCAATGCAAGTCTATGGTAGGGAGTGTGGCGGCCATTATGCCTCCTCCCATAGATTTGCATTGAAGGGGCGTGGCCATGACGTCATGAGCGGGGCATGGCTGTGATGTCAGGAGCCTCCGGCACTGAACCCAATGCTCCAAATGAATGAGGGGTGCAGCAAGGAGATCGTTGGGGTTCCCCACAATCAGACATCTAGGGGCGGAGTGCCCATTAAAGGGTGGTAAAGTCCTGTTTAATGCAATGGTTCCTATTGATTAGGGATCGACCGATTATCGGTATGGCCGATATTATCGGCCGATAATCACGATAATCGCACCGCCCCCACCGCACCGCGACCGCCACCCCCTCGACCCGCCGCACCGCACCTCCGACCCACCGCACCGCGTCGCACCCCCCACCGTGATGCTAGGCGGTATACCGGTATGGATTTTTTCCCATACCGCTATACCGGTCGGGCCCCTCCCCTACCCTCCGAGTGAATAAAAAAATTAAACTTACCCGTAATGGGGGTGGTCCAGGCCATCCTTCCTTCATGTAGTGTCCGGGGGCGTTTCGGGTGGAGGGTGGTCCGGTCCGGTCCGGGCTGTCCTTCTTCTCCGGCGGGCCTCTGCTCCACTCCGGGCAGCTCCGGCCTAGTATGCTGCATAGACGCCGCTACACCGTGACGTCAGGTGCGTCGCTGCGCACGGGCGTCACTGCGCAGCGACGTCTATGCAGCGTACTAGGCCGGAGCCTGCCCGGAGTGGAGAAGAGGTCCGCCGGAGAAGAAGGACAGCCCGGACCGGACCACCCTCCACCCGGAACGCCCCCGGACACTACAGGAACGATGGATGGATGGCCAGGAGCACCCTGGCAGGTAGGGGAGAGAAGCGGGTGGTGGCGGCGGCGGCCTATGGCCCCGCAAAAGCCACTGCAGATCATTGATTTAAAGCGCCCGCTTTAAATCAATGATCTGCAGCGGTGTCGCAGGGGGTTAAATAGCCGATAACTTATACCGAAATATCGGTATAAGTTATCGGCTATCGGCCCTAACCTGCACCGATTATCGGTATCGGCCCTAAAAAAACGATATCGGTCGATCCCTACTATTGATCACTACATTTAAAGGGTTAAATGACATAGATTTGAGCACTCTGGGGCGTGGACTATTGACTTGGGGGGGGGGGGACTGGAGGTTTGTGTAGAAAAGTAACAAATGTGAAAAAAATGGTGATAAACTTAGCACAAGAGAATAGGCTTGACTGTTGTGCATTCAATGGTAACAATTAGCAAAATGGAGGTAGAAAAGTCGTTGGGGCATTAGAGGATGGCAAAATAAGCTTGGTAACCAGTGCCAAGCAGCTGCTACTGAGGCAAAAAAAATATATATGTAAAAAAGATTTTGGCACTTACTTGCTTTGATGCATTTAGGAATGTTCAGCTTGTTATTATCACAAACAACTCTCATCTGGGTGCCAGGAGGAACGTCGTATCCCATTTTACAAGAAAATTCCACGGTTTCACCAAATGCACTCTTAATTTCTTTATCCTTCTTCCACTTTAGCTCTACATTATTTTCATCCATATCCTTTTCATCTGTAGTACACGGTCCTGAAACATGAAATAATCATTAATCATTTATTTTTATTTCCTGTCATAAATTTAAAGCCAAAAATGTTGGCAATTATATAAATATTCAATTTCACTATGAAAACTGTTGGTTCATTTTAGAGCCACAAATATATCAATGCAGAAAATACATAAAAAATGAAACGACAGAAATATTCAAAGTAAATCTAGTAATAAATTATAATTATTAACCACATTGTACATAAAATATTCTCTTCACAGTA
Organism: Hyla sarda; assembly: GCF_029499605.1. NCBI lineage: Eukaryota > Metazoa > Chordata > Amphibia > Anura > Hylidae > Hyla > Hyla sarda. Next base: position 37,068,013 of record NC_079194.1, read on the forward strand.
TTAGACAAGGTCAGTATACGAGACTCCAGTAACACAAGTTAAAGGGGTTATCCAGGAAAAAAAACTTTTTTATATATATTACGGTAACTGGCTCCAGAAAGTTAAACAGATTTCTAAATTACTTCTATTGAAAAATCTTAATCCTTTCAGTACTTATGAGCTTCTGAAGTTAAGGTTGTTCTTTTCTTTCTAAGTCCTCTCTGATGACACGTGTCTCGGGAACCACCCAGTTTAGAAGAGGTTTGCTATGGGGATTTGCTTCTAAACTGGGCGTTTCCTGAGACACGTGTCATCAGAGAGGATTTGGACAGAAAATAACAACCTTAACTTCAGAAGCTCATAAGTACTGAAAGGATTAAGATTTTTTTAATAGAAATAATTTACAAATCTGTTTAACTTTCTGGAGCCAGTTGATATATATAAAAAAGTTTTTGTCACGATGCCGGCTGGCAGGAGGTGGATCCTCTGTGCCAGAGAGGGATAGCGAGGACCGTGCTAGTGGACCGGTTCTAAGACACTACAGGTTTTCACCAGAGCCCGCCGCAAAGCGGGATGGTCTTGCTGCGGCGGTAGTGACCAGGTCGTATCCACTAGCAACGGCTCACCTCTCTGGCTGCTGAAGATAGGCGAGGTACAAGGGAGTAGGCAGAAGCAAAGTCGGACGTAGCAGAAGGTCGGGGGCAGGCGGCAAGGTTCGTAGTCAGGGGAGATAGCAAAGTTCTGGTACACAGGGTATAAACACACAAAAACGCTTTCACTAGGCTCTAGGGCAACAAGATCCGGCGAGGAAGTGCAAGGGAGTAGACTAGATATAGCCAGGAAACAGATGGGAACCAATTAAGCTAATTGGGCCAGGCACCAATCATTGGTGCACTGGCCCTTTAAGTCTCAGGGAGCTGGCGCGCGCGCGCCCTAGAGAGCGGAGCCGCGCGCGCCAGCACATGACCGCAGGAGACGGGAACGGGTAAGTGACCTGGGATGCGATTCGCGAGCGGGCACGTCCCGCTGTGCGAATCGCATCCCCAACGGCCATGACAGGGCAGCGCTCCCGGTCAGCGCTGACCGGGGAGCTGCAGGGAGAAAGGCGCCGTGAGCGCTCCGGGGAGGAGCGGGGACCCGGAGCGCTAGGCGTAACAGTACCCCCCCCCTTAGGTCTCCCCTTCTCTTTATCGGGTAACTGCCTCCCCTGGGATGAGGACACCGGGAAAGGAAGGAGGGATTCCTCAACGGCAGGCAGAACCGCAGGAGTAGGAATGGGGAGAGAGGGCAGAGGGCGAGACCTGGCACGGGGCAGTGTGACACCAGGACGAGGGCCATGAGGGGACACAGAAGCTTGCCTGGGAGGGGGGGGAGGGGCATTTCCTGTGGCAGGCAGAGTCCTTAATGACCTTAGGGGGACCGGATACAGGAGGAACCACAGAGTTACGGCAAGGGTTACTGGGAACCGGTTTTAGACAGTTCTTGGCACAAGAGGACCCCCAACTCTTGATCTCCCCAGTGGACCAATCCAGGGTTGGGGAATGAAGTTGAAGCCAGGGAAGTCCAAGGAGAATTTCCGAGGTGCAATTGGGGAGGACCAAAAGTTCAATCCTCTCGTGATGAGATCCGATGCTCATAAGAAGGGGCTCCGTGCGGAAACGTATGGTACAGTCCAACCTGGCTCCGTTGACCGCGGAGATGCGGAGTGGCTTGACAAGACGGGTCACCGGAATATGGAATTTATTCACAAAGGACTCCCGAATAAAATTCCCAGAAGCTCCAGAGTCCAGACAGGCCACGGCTGAGAGGGAAGAGCTGGCTGAAGTGGAAATCCGAACAGGTACCGTGAGACGTGGAGAAGCCGACTTGGAACCAAGAGACGCCACACCCACGTGAGCTGGGTGCGTGCGTGCGTTTCCCAGGCGTGGAGGACGGATTGGGCAATCCACCAGAAAATGTTCAGTACTGGCACAGTACAAACAAAGATTCTCTTCCTTACGGCGATTCCTCTCTTCCAGGGTCAGGCGAGACCGATCCACTTGCATGGCCTCCTCGGCGGGAGGCCTAGGCGCAGATTGCAGTGGAGACTGTGGGAGAGGTGGCCAGAGATCTAAGTCTTTTTCCTGGCGGAGCTCTTGATGCCTCTCAGAAAAACGCATGTCAATGCGAGTGGCTAGATGAATGAGTTCATGCAGGCTAGCAGGAGTCTCTCGTGCGGCCAGAACATCTTTAATGTTGCTGGATAGGCCTTTTTTAAAGGTCGCGCAGAGAGCCTCATTATTCCAGGAAAGTTCAGAAGCAAGAGTACGGAATTGTATGGCGTACTCGCCAACGGAGGAATTACCCTGGACCAGGTTCAGCAGGGCAGTCTCAGCAGAAGAGGCTCGGGCAGGTTCCTCAAAGACACTTCGAATTTCCGAGAAGAAGGAGTGTACAGAGGCAGTGACGGGGTCATCACGGTCCCAGAGCGGTGTGGCCCATGACAGGGCTTTTCCAGACAGAAGGCTGACTACGAAAGCCACCTTAGACCTTTCAGTAGGAAACTGATCCGACATCATCTCCAGATGCAGGGAACATTGGGAAAGAAAGCCACGGCAAAACTTAGAGTCCCCATTAAATTTGTCCGGCAAAGACAGGCGGAGGCTAGGAGTGGCCACTCGCTGCGGAAGAGGTGCAGGAGCTGGCGGAGGAGATGGTTGCTGCTGCTGTAGCTGAGACTGAATCTGCTGTAGCTGAGACTGGAGTTGCTGAGTCATGGTGGTCAAGTACGACAGCTGGTGATCTTGTTGGGCAATCTGTCGGGCTTGCTGGGCGACCAGTGTGGGGAGGTCGGCGACAACAGGCAGAGGAACTTCAGCGGGATCCATGGCCGGATCTACTGTCACGATGCCGGCTGGCAGGAGGTGGATCCTCTGTGCCAGAGAGGGATAGCGAGGACCGTGCTAGTGGACCGGTTCTAAGACACTACAGGTTTTCACCAGAGCCCGCCGCAAAGCGGGATGGTCTTGCTGCGGCGGTAGTGACCAGGTCGTATCCACTAGCAACGGCTCACCTCTCTGGCTGCTGAAGATAGGCGAGGTACAAGGGAGTAGGCAGAAGCAAAGTCGGACGTAGCAGAAGGTCGGGGGCAGGCGGCAAGGTTCGTAGTCAGGGGAGATAGCAAAGTTCTGGTACACAGGGTATAAACACACAAAAACGCTTTCACTAGGCTCTAGGGCAACAAGATCCGGCGAGGAAGTGCAAGGGAGTAGACTAGATATAGCCAGGAAACAGATGGGAACCAATTAAGCTAATTGGGCCAGGCACCAATCATTGGTGCACTGGCCCTTTAAGTCTCAGGGAGCTGGCGCGCGCGCGCCCTAGAGAGCGGAGCCGCGCGCGCCAGCACATGACCGCAGGAGACGGGAACGGGTAAGTGACCTGGGATGCGATTCGCGAGCGGGCGCGTCCCGCTGTGCGAATCGCATCCCCAACGGCCATGACAGGGCAGCGCTCCCGGTCAGCGCTGACCGGGGAGCTGCAGGGAGAAAGGCGCCGTGAGCGCTCCGGGGAGGAGCGGGGACCCGGAGCGCTAGGCGTAACAGTTTTTTCCTGAATAACCCCTTTAAACTTGAAGAATGCCGATTTCCCGGGCACCTGACGCAAAACCGGTGGACCTCCCGAACATCACATGCCATTTATAATGTGTGACAAAGAGGAATCCTGTATCGACACCAAGAGAGGAATTTATCGACTAGCATATACCTGCAGAATTTCTTGTTCGGTGTGTTTTTATTTTCTGCATTGCGCATTTATTTATTTTATATCATATAATTTTGTGTTATTTTTATGTTGTCTGCGTTGGCTTCATCATTTTTCTTGTTGTGCGATTCCAAGGGGCATGGTTAGCAGATACACTGGTTGATGTAGCCAATATATCAATTGTGCAAAAATTATTTTTGTGCAAATTTTTGCACAAATGTGCTCCAGTGACCAGCAGGCGTAGTAATGTGTGTGAGCTTTTCACCCTGTTTTGCACTATCCTCGGGCTTCCTGTCATTAAAGGGGTACTCCACTTCCCCAGCATTTGAAACATTTTGTTCAGAACGGTGGGAGCGGGCTGCAGGGGCCTTGACGTCACGGCCACGCCCCTCATCACATCACGCCACGCCCCCTCAATGCAAGTCTATGGGAGGGGGCGTGGCATCCGCCATGCCCCCTCCCATAGACTTGCTTTGAGGGGGCATGGTGCGACATCACGAGTGGCGAAGCCGTGACGTCATGACCCCTGCAGCCCGCACCCACCGTTCGGAACAAAATGTTTCAAATGCTGGGGCAGTGGAGTACCCCTTTAAAGCAAATTTGTGAAGTGAAGTGCAAAAAATATAAATTTGATGCACCAACTGGGAAAGCCACACACATGCCCAGAAGGTTCTTCATTGCGCCAAACTCTGTGCTAATTACAATTTTGCCCCCAAGTAAACCTGCAGCATTTGCATTTGTAAGAGAGATTAACTACCCTACAATTCTCTAGCTATTCAATGGATTATAGGGTTAAAGGGGTACTTGTGTGGAAAACATTTTAATTAGTTAAACAGATTTTTTAACCCCTTAAGGACTCAGGGTTTTTCCGTTTTTGCACTTTCGTTTTTTCCTCCTTACCTTTTAAAAATCATAACCCTTTCAATTTTCCACCTAAAAATCCATATTATGGCTTATTTTTTGCGTCGCCAATTCTACTTTGCAGTGACATTAGTCATTTTACCCAAAAATTCACGGCGAAACGGAAAAAAAAATCATTGTGCGACAAAATCGAAAAAAATACGCCATTTTGTAATTTTGGGGGCTTCCGTTTCTACGCAGTGCATATTTCGGTAAAAATTACACCTTATCATTATTCTGTAGGTCCATACGGTTAAAATGATACCCTACTTATATAGGTTTGATTTTGTCGCACTTCTGGAAAAAATCTTAACTACATGCAGGAAAATTTATACGTTTAAAAATGTCCTCTTCTGACCCCTATAACTTTTTTATTTTTCCACATACGGGGCGGTATGAGGACTCATTTTTTGCGCCGTGATCTGAAGTTTTTATCGGTATGATTTTTGTTTTGATCGGACTTTTTGATCACTTTTTATTCATTTTTTAATGTTATAAAAAGTTACCAAAATACGCTTTTTTGGACTTTGGAATTTTTTTGCGCGTACGCCATTGACAGTACGGCTTAATTAATTATATATTTTTATAGTTCGGACATTTACGCATGCGGCGATACCACATATGTTTATTTATTTATTTTTTTTACACTGTTTTATTTTTTTTATGGGAAAAGGGGGGTGATTCAAACTTTTACTAGGGAAGGGGTTAAATGAACTTTTTTTTGCTTTTTTTTTGCAGTGTTATAGGTCCCATAGGGACCTATAACACTGCACACACTGATCTTTCATCCTGATCACAGGCGTGTATTAACACGCCTGTGATCAGCATTATCGGCGCTTGACTGCTCCTGCCTGGATCTCAGGCACGGAGCAGTCATTCGTCGATCGGACACCGAGGAGGCAGGTAAGAGCCCTCCCGGTGTCCGATCAGCTGTTCAGGACGCCGCGATTTCACCGCGGCGGTCCCGAACAGCCCGACTGAGCAGCCGGGATACTTTCAGCTTCACTTTGACCGCCGCTTCTAAAGGGTTAATACCACACATCGCCGCGATCGGCGATGTGTGGTATTAGCCGCGGGTCCCGGCCGTTGATTAGCGCCGGGACCGTCGCGATATGATGCGGGATCGCGGCGCGATCCCGCTTCATATCGCGGGAGCCGGCGCAGGACGTAAATAAACGTCCTGCGTCGTTAAGGGGTTAATTACTTCTTTTGAAAAATCTTTACCCTTCCAGTACTTTTTAGCAGCTGTACGCTACAGAGGAAATGCTATTCTTTTTGAATTTCTTTATTTGTCTTGTCCACAGTGCTCTCTGCTGACACGTCTGTCCGTATCAGGAACTGTCCAGAGCAGGAGAAAATCCCCATAGCAAACATATGCTGCTCTGGACAGTTCCTGACACGGACAGAGGTGTCAGCAGAGAGCACTGTGGACAAGACAAAAAAAAAATTAAAAAATAATTGAATTTCCTCTGTAGCATACAGATGCTAATAACTACTGGAAGAGTAAAGATTTTTTTTTTTTTTTACTGCAGTATGTTTGTTTTCAATTTACATTGTGTGTCCTCACCTTAAGGGGTTATAAATATCATCCTATTATGAATTTGTGTGGAAGGGAAGTATCACACAACACCTATGGGTCCCAGAAAACCACACTTATTTTCAATACTTGGTCCCACAACTTCCATCCTGCCTGATAAGGCTGCTACAAACTGGTTGATAATGAATGGAGAGGTGCCCATTCATGTCTACAAATCTCCATTAAAGGGGTACTCCCATGGAAAACTTTTTTTTTTTTGTTAAATCAACTGGTGCCAGAAAGTTAAACAGATTTGTAAATCACTTCTATTAAAAAAAATCTTAATCCCTCCAGTACTTTTTGGGGGCTGTATACTAAAAAGAAATAATAAAAAAAAAAAAAAGAAATGCATTTCCTCTGATGTCATGACCACAGTGCTCTCTGCTGACATCTCTGTCCATTTTAAGAACTGTCCAGAGCAGGAGAAAATCCCCATAGAAAACATATGCTGCTCTGGATAGTTCCTAAAATGGACAGCAGAGGTCAGCAGAGAGCACTGTGGTCATGACATCAGAGGAAATGCATTTCTTTTTTGGATTTCTCTTTAGCATACAGCCCCTAAAATGTACTGGAAGGATTAAGATTTTTTAATAGAAGTGATTTATAAGGTTAAGTTTCCACTTAGTTTTTTTTCTGGCAGTTTTTGGAGATCTGCCACTGCAGTTTTTGAGCCAAAGTCAGAAGTGGATCCATAAGGGAGGAGAAGTGTAAGTCCTTCCTTTATATGTCCTATTCCTTTTGAATAAACTTCTGGCTTTGGCTCAAAAACTGCAGTGGCAGATATCCAAAAACTGCCAGAGAAAAAACTAAGTGGAAACTTAGCCTAAATCTGTTTAACTTTCTGGCACCAGCTGATTTAAAAAAAAAAAAAAAGTTTTCCATGGGAGTACCACTTTAATGTGTATGGGAATCACCCACTCATCTCCATCCTGGAGATAGATGGGCCTCAGAGTTGGGCCTTGGTTCTGTAGATAGTTGTGGGGTCTCTAGTGTTTGTATTTTTTGGGAAGTGTCGTTTTAGGGGTCTGTTTTGGTGTGATGGTCTGGTCCGGAATTTGAATTTATTTTAGGGCCTGATATTGAGTGAACTGTTTGGTTTTTCCTTCGGTTATAATATCACAGTTCAAGGACTACATATGGATTGTCAGACAGTGGCAAGTAGTATGGTCAGGGATTGCCATATTTCCCCAAGGTACTTGTCATATGTAGGGACCAGGTTTCAGGAGGTGTATATCTTATGCAGGAAAAGCTGGATGAGATATGGGAAATCCAGGAAAGAGTTAAAGGGTACCTCTCATCAAATAAACTTTTGATATATTTTAGATTAATGAATGTTGAATAACTTTCCATAGCTTGTTAATGAAAAATATGCTTCTTTCTATTGTATTTTTCCCGATCAGTCCTGTCAGCAAGCATTTCTGACTCATGCTGGAGTCCTAAACACTCAGAGCTGCCAGCCTGCTTTGTTCACAGCCAAACAGGCTGTGAACAAAGCAGGCTGGCAGCTCTGAGTGTTCTCCTTTGTGAACAAAGCAGACTGGCAGCTCGTAGTGTTTAGGACTCCAGCATGAGTCTGAAATGCTTGCTGCCAGGACTGGTAGGGAGACCCCTAGTGGTCATTTCTTCAAAGTGGAAAATTAAATAGAAAGAAGCATATTTTTTAATAACATGCAATTGTAAAGTTATTCTGCCTACATTAATCTATAATATATCACTTTTTTTTTTGATGAGAGGTACCCTTTAACCTGTTCAGGACCCATGACGTATGCATACGTCTTCACACCCTGGGTCTTAAGGACCCATGACGTATGCATACGTCATGGCGTTTTCCGGTCTCTGCCGCTCGCCGGGCAGAGATCGGAACTGGATGCCTGCTGAAATCCTTCAGCAGGCATCCAGGGCAAACGCCGAGGGGGGCCATGTAGGCCCCCCATGTCGGCGATCGCCGCAAATCGCAAGGGAAATCGCCCTTGCGATCTGCGGCGATACCGGGCTGATCGGGTCTCTGGGACCCGACCGCCCGGTAATTTCGCATGATCCCGGCTGTCACAGACAGCCAGGACCATGCTGAAGTATCGGAGCGAGGTGGCAAACCTGCCACCTCCTCCGATCCCCTGCGATCTGTCGGTTAGTTAACCGACCAATCGCAGGAGGGGGGGGCGGTTACTTCCTCCCGTCCTGCCCGGCCCCTGTAAGTCCGGAGAGGACGGGAGGAAGACCGGAGGACGCGGCGGGGGACGGGGGAGTGCTGGGGACCGGCCCCGGTACTTACCTCGTCCCTGAAGACCCGGATCCCTGCGATGAAGACGGCGGCGGCGGCGACAGGTGAGTAGATCTTCAGCCGCGGTCGGGCCCTTTACAGCAATGCACATCGCCGTAAAGCGACATGCATTGCTGTAATAGGACCCTGTAAACTACAACTCCCAGCATGCCCAGACAGCCCTTGGCGTCTGGGCATGCTGGGAGTTGCAGTTTTGCAACATCTGGAGGTACACAGTTTGGAGACCACTGTGCCCTTCCAGATGTTGCAAAACTACACATCCTCAGCATGCCCTTACTGTCCAGGCATGCTGGGAGTTGTAGTTCTGTAACATCTGGCCCTTCAGATGTTGCAGAACTACAACTCCCAGCATGCCTGGACAGTTTTGGCATACTGGGAGTTGTAGTTTTGCAACATCTGGAAGGGCACAGATTGGGAACCACTGTATTAGTGGTCTGCAAACTGTAGTCCTCCAGATGTTGCAAAACTACAACTCCAAGCATGCTGGGAGTTGTAGTTCGGCAACATCTGGCTCTAAAGATGTTGCCGAACTACTACTCCCAGCATGCCTGAGAATGTTTGGGAGTTGTGGTTTTGCAACAGCTGGAGGCACACTGGTTGGGAAACATTGTTTCCTAACTCAGTGTTTCCCAACCCGTGTGCCTCCAGCTGTTGCAAAACCACAACTCCCAAACATTCTCAGGCATGCTGGGAGTTGTAGTTTTGCAACAGCTGGAGGTCCCCCCCCTGTGAATGTACAGGGTACATTCACATGGGCAGGGGGCTTACAGTGAGTATCGGGCTGCAAGTTTGCGATGCAGCAAATTTTGCGCGGCAGCTCAAACTCGCTGTAATCCCCCCGCCCGTGTGACTGTACCCTAAAAACACTTCACTACACTAACACAAAATAAAATAAAAAGTAAAAAACACTACATATACACATACCCCTACACAGCCCCCCTCCCCTCCCCAATAAAAATGAAAAACGTCTGGTACGCCACTCTTTCCAAAATGGAGCCTCCAGCTGTTGCAAAACAACAACTCCCAGTATTGCCAGACAGCCGTTGACTGTCCAAGCATGCTGGGAGTTTTACAACAGCTGGAGGCACCCTGTTTGGGAATTACTGGCGTAGAATACCCCTATGTCCACCCCTATGCAAATCCCTAATTCAGGCCTCAAATGCACATGGCGCTCTCACTTTGGAGCCCTGTCGTATTTCAGGGCAACAGTTTAGGGCCACATATGGGGTATCGCCGTACTCGGGAGAAATTGCCTTACAAATCTTGGGGGTCTTTTTCTCCTTTCACCCCTTATGAAAAGGTGAAGTTGGGGTCTACACCAGCATGTTAGTGTAAAAAAAATAAACTTTTTACACTAACATGCTGGTGTTGCCCTATACTTTTCATTTTGACAAGAGGTAAACGGGAAAAAAGCCCCACAAAATTTGTAACACAATTTCTCCCGACTACGGAGATACCCCATATGTGGGCGCAAAGTGCTCTGGGGGCGCACAACAAGGCCCAGAAGGGAGAGTGCACCATGTACATTTGAGGTGATTTGCACAGGGGTGGCTGATTGTTACAGCGGTTTTGACAAACGCAAAAAAAACAAAACCCCACATGTGACCCCATTTCGGAAACTACACCCCTCACGGAATGTAATGAGGGGTCCAGTGAGAATTTACACCCCACTGGTGTCTGACAGATCTTTGGAACAGTGGGCTGTGCAAATTAAAAATGTTGTACAGCCCACTGTTCCAAAGATTTGACAGACACCAGTGGGGGGTAAATGCTCATTTTATGCCTTGTTACGTTCCTCAAGGGGTCTAGTTTCCAAAATGGTATGCCATGTGGGGGTTATTTTGCTGTCCTGGCACCATATGGGCTTCCTAAATGCGACATGCCCCCCGAGCAAAATTTGCTCTCAAAAAGCCAAATATGACTCCTCTTCTGAGCATTGTAGTTCGCCCGTAGTGCACTTCAGGTCAACTTATGGGGTACCTCCATACTCAGAAGAGATGTGGTTACAAATTTTGGGGGGTATTTTCTGCTATTAACCCTTGTAAAAATGTGAAATTTGGGGGGAAACACACATTTTAGTGATTTTTTTTATTTTTTTTTTACGTATGCAAAAGTCGTAAAACCCCTGTGGGGTATTAAGGCTCACTTTATTTCTTGTTACGTTCCACAAGGGGTCTAGTTTCCAAAATGGTATGCCATGTGGGGGATTTTTGCTGTTCTGGCACCATAGGGGCTTCCTAAATGCAACATGCCTCCCAAAAACCATTTCAAAAAAACGTACTCTCCAAAATCCCCTTGTCGCTCCTTCGCTTCTGAGCCCTCTACTGCGCCCGCCGAACACTTTACATAGACATATGAGGTATGTGCTTACTCGAGAGAAATTGGGCTACAAATATAAGTATACATTTTCTCCTTTTTCCCCTTGTAAAAATAAAAAAATTGGGTCTACAAGAACATGAGAGTGTAAAAAATGGAGATTGTGAATTTTCTCCTTCACTTTGCTGTTATTCCTGTGAAACACCTAAAGGGTTAAAACGCGGACTGAATGTCATTTTGAATACTCTGGGGGGTGCAGTTTTTATAATGGGGTCTTTTGTGGGGTATTTCTAATATGAAGACCCTTCAAATCCACTTCAAACCTGAACTGGTCCATGAAAAATTGTGAGTTTGGAAATTTTGTGAAAAATTGGAAAATTGCTGCTGAACTTTGAAGCCCTCTGGTGACTTCCAAAAGTAAAAACACGTAAATTTTATGATGCAAACATAAAATAGACATATTGTATATGTGAATAAAAAAAAAAAAATTATGTGGAATATCCATTTTCCTTACAAGCAGAGAGCTTCAAAGTTAAAAAAATGCAAAATTTTCAAATTTTTCATAAAATGTTGGGATTTTTCACCAAGAAAGGATGCAAGTTACCACAAAATTTTACCACTATGTTAAAGTAGAATATGTCACGAAAAAACAATCTCGGAATCAGAATGATAACTAAAAGCATTCCAGAGTTATTAATGTTTAAAGTGACAGTGGTCAGAATTGCAAAAAATGGCCGGGTCCTGAGGTGTAAAATGTCTGGGTCCTTAAGGGGTTAAATCTCTTGCAAAACTTAGCTAGCTAGGGACTTATGGTAAGGCCCCTTTCACACTACAGGTATCATCCTGTAAAAAAAAAAACTCCATTATTTCTCCCGGCAAAAAGTCCTGAAAATGTCCGGCAAAAAATCCCATCCATAAGTCTTATTTTCAGACCTGGATATTTATGGAACAGAAGGCAGGAATGGCAGTGGTGCCTTTAATTCAGGTTTTCAGACAAGTCCTGATCAGCACAGGTGCTGAATCCAGCTGTCCACTGGGGGATAAAACTAGATGAAAGCCAGTCTGCTAGGAAGGCTGAGAGGAACCTCAGGAACTGGTCACAGCAGGAAAAATTAACAGCTTTAAAACAGGATTAGATACATTCCTGGAACAAAATAACATTAATGCTTATGAAGAAATATAAAATCCCATCCCTTCCCCAATATCGCGACCCTTCAATTCCCTGGTTGGACTTGATGGACGTATGTCTTTTTTCGACCGTACTAACTATGTAACCTAACCCATAGGTTTGAATTGGACTTTGGAACACTGCAGCCTCAAAGATCAAAACTGTGTGACACGTGGTAGTGGTGTGAGGTGACACCTTTAAAGTTTGTTTTGTAAAGTGGGCAGATCTAGGTCACTTATAAAATGTTTAGGTTTTGTGTCAATGTCAATCCGGCTGTATACTTTGTTTTTTGACAATAATCTGCAGAAGAATCCCTGCATTTGAACAGTGTCAGTGTCCTAGATTGGTGTTTACTGCTGTTTGCCCATTGTTACCGAGCTAGACTCCCATAGGATCCAAAGAGGCGTTCTGCCATTCCCCTGTGCATGTTATAGAGGGGGGGGAGGGGGGGGGTCCTTTGCTTGGGACTCACCACTATGTGCCAGAATAAACAGCTATTCTGACCAATTGTATGGATTGAATCAGTTTATAATGTTACATTTTCTCTGCAATGATTGGCTTCACTGAGTAATAGGACTGCGCATATTTGATGCGCAGGATTTGAAGCTGCAGATTTATGTTCTTTGGGAGAAATTCATCAAAACCTGTGCAGAGGATAAGTCGAATAGTTGCCAATCGCAACCAATTAGATCGCTTGTTTGATTTTTGAAGGCCTCTAAAAAATAAAACAAGTGATCTGATTGGTTGCTATAGGCAGCTGGTCAACTTTTCCTCGGCACAGGTTTTGATGAATCTCCCCCTTTGTGTGCACACTGTGATGAAGTATAATGGACATACCTAGACAACTGGGTGCTTCTTCCCAAACATTTTCCACACACTTAATAACCTTGTTTCCTTTAAGAACATAGTCATTCGGGCATTTATATTCCATAGTTTCACCAGGCTGATAGTTTTTCTTTAGCTCCCCCACAGTCTCTCCGAATAGGATTGCCGGTGGGTGACCACAAACTTTAGCAGTTTCTGAGGGAAAAAAAAGATAATTGAGCGAATATACATGTATATTTGGATATAATAATTGCAAAACATATCAATTTATATTCGTTTTTTTCCCTTAAGGATAACATAATTGAAAGACTTGTCTGTATTGCGTCAATGTCTGTGGTGTTCTACTGCTATGACTTATGATTTTATTTCAAAAATCGATTGCACAATACAAAGACACTTCCTCGTTTCCTCTCTGAAGTTTGGCCATGTGGCTGTGCACATGCTTTCCCACAATCCCAATTACTAAGAGGCTTACTCAGCCTTACATCTGTAAAGGGGTTATCCAGGGAAAAACTTTTTTTTATATATATATATCAACTGGCTCCAGAAAGTTAAACATATTTGTAAATTACTTCTATTAAAAAAATCTTAATCCTTTCAGTACTTATGAGCTTCTGAAGTTGAGTTGTTCTTTTCTGTCTAAGTGCTCTCTGATGACACGTGTCTCGGGAACTGTCCCGTTTAGAAGAGGTTTGCTATGGGGATTTGCTTCTAAACTGGGCGGTTCCCGAGACACGTGTCATCAGAGAGGATTTAGACAGAAAAGAACAACCTTAACTTCAGAAGCTCATAAGTACTGAAAGGATTAAGATTTTTTAATAGACGTAATTTACAAATCTGTTTAACTTTCTGGAGCCAGTTGTGATATATATATATATATATATATATATATATATATATATATAAATAAATATATATATATATATATATATATATATATATATATATAAACGGGATGAGTATTTAACTATAAATACTCATCCCGTTTAGTTGGTCTAAGGCCTCTCATCTCAGCCAAGCCAGATTACCCTGCTCTGTACTGACGAGGGGCAAGAACCCCGAAACAGCTGTCTGCAGATGGGTGCTCTTTCCTTCTGGAGAGAGAGTTCTGGCTTGGCATTAATCCCGATTAGCTTTTTATATTCCGTAACTGGAGCTAAGCTGATATCGGGGGAACATCGCCTGAAAAGGTGATGTAATGAGCTGATTTGCATATTCCCCTATTTATATATATAAATCGTGAAAGGGGTGGGGCTATGACATCACGAGCTCCCGATGCCGGTTCCAGCGTTCGGAACAGTCTGTTCCAAACACTGATCAGCGGAGTACCCCTTTAACTAGTCCAAAAAGACCCAGGCCTAGGGTGTGACTATATGTGGGGGCGGCTGGGGATAGGAATTATCTTAGGACAGTACTTCTCAAAGAGGGGGGTGTCCCAAACGCTAGACAGAGCCGCCTCACCTCACACCTAGGAATGATTTATAACAACCTGAGCATCGCTGCCAGATCAGTGTTATCTAATGAGGAGACAGACACGTCCTCCATCAGCTTCAGATAACATTGGGGATGCTGATGGAGACTCTTCTGATTCAATAATGCAGAGCTGGCGGCGATGATCAGTTTGTCAAAAATTCTATGTGTGAAAGGGAGGTGGCTATCACCATTCACTAATTCACTATGGGGGGAGATTTATCAAAACCTGTCCAGAGAAAAAGTTGCTGAGTTGCCCATAGCAACTAATAAGATCGCTCCTTTCATTCTTCAGAGGCCTTTTTTTTAAAAAAATGAAAGAAGCGATCTGATTGGTTGCTATGGGCAACTCAGTAACTTATCCTCTGGACAGGTTTTGATAAATCTCCCCCTATATGTATAGAGGTCGCCCCCTCTCCCACTTCCCTGCATTCTTGAGGCAGCTTTCAGTGGCACCTCTGGAGTACCCCCCTCCCTACACTTTGTCAAGGACAGAATTGTCATAATCTTACTTTTAAAGTTTGGCTGTTGCAGCCATGATTGTACTAACTGGAATTTACTGGGGAAGGGGTGGATCTTAAAAAGGAAAAGGGTTTTGGTTTTTGTTTGACTGATTAATGGATTCAAAAAGTGGGATCTTGATAAGATTATGGGGGTTCATGAGTTTAGTCAGGCCTAGAGTAGCACAAAACCTTAACCCCTTAAGGACTCAGGGTTTTTCAGTTTTTGCACTTTCGTTTCTTTGCACTTTTCATTTTACCCAAAAATTCACGGCAAAACGGAAAAAAAAATCATTGTGCGACAAAATCAAAGAAAAAACACAATTTTTTAACTTTTGGGGGCTTCCGTTTCTACGCAGTGCATATTTCGGTAACGATGACACCTTATCATTATTCTGTAGGTCCATACGGTTAAAATGATCCCCTACTTATATAGGTTTGATTTTGTCGGACTTCTGGAAAAAATCATAACTACATGCAGGAAAGTGTATACGTTCAAAAATGTCATCTTCTGACCCCTATAACTTTTTATTATTCCACATACAGGGCGGTATGTGGGCTCATTTTTTGCGCCGTGATCTGAAGTTTTTAACGGTACAATTTTTGTTTTGATCGGACTTTTTGATCACTTTTTATTCATTTTTTAATGGGATAAAATGTGACCAAAATACGCTTTTTTGGACTTTGGAATTTTTTTGCGCGTACGCCATTGACCGTGCAGTTTAATTAATGATATATTTTTATAGTTCGGACATTTACGCACGCGGCGATACCACATATGTTTATATATTTTTTTATTTACACTGTTTTATTTTTTTATGGGAAAAAGGGGGTGATTCAAATTTTATTAGGGAAGGGGTTAAATGACCTTTATTAACACTTTTTTTTTACTTTTTTTTTTGCAGTGTTATAGGTACCATAGCACACACTGATCTCCTATGCTGATCACTGGCGTGTATTAACACGCCTGTGATCAGTGTTATCGGCCCTTGACTGCTCCTGCCTGGATCTCAGGCACGGAGCAGTCATTTGTCGATCGGACACCGAGGAGGCAGGTAAGGGCCCTCCCGGTGTCCTGTAAGCTGTTCGGGACGCCGTGATTTCACCGCGGCGGTCCCGAACAGCCCGACTGACTAGCTGGGATACTTTCGCTTTAGAAGCGGCGGTCAGCTTTGGCCGCAGCTTCTAAAGGGTTAATACCGCACATTGCCGTGATCGGCGATGTGTGGTATTAGCCGCGGGTCCTGGCCGTTTCGTCCTGCGTCGTTAAAGGGGTACTCCGGCGGAAATCTTTTTTTTTTTTTAATCAACTGGTGCCAGAAAGTTAAACAGATTTGTAAATTACTTCTATTAAAATATCTTAATCCTTCCAGTACTTATTAGCTGCTGAATACTAAAGAGTAAATTATTTTCTTTTTGGAACACAGAGCTCTCTGCTGAATCACGAGCACAGTGCTCTCTGCTGACACCTCTGCTGCCAATTTTAGGAACTGACCAGAGCAGCATATGTTTGCTATGGGGATTTTCTCCTACTCGGGACAGTTTTTAAAAATGGACAGAGATGTCCATTTTTAATTCTCAACCATTCAAAACAAATAGCAGATGTGTTTTTATGTATTTTCTTCTCTGCTGAACCAGATTGTACATTTTATATGGATTGTAGTAAAAACAATCTATTTTCACCCATAAAACACAGAATCATTTAGAAAGTTGATATACATATGAATCATTTTGCACTTACCTTGATCAGCAAACCACCATTTGCATTTCACGTGTGGTTTTTGATCAGCGGTGTATTCTTTGTGGCAGGAATACTTTACTATCTTGCCAGGTGGAATGTGACTTCTTATTTTCTCAAGCTCTTTCTTGAAATCTATAATAAAAGTAAATTAATAAAGAAATTAATTAAGTCTCAATATTTCCTACATAGGAGAAAAAAAAAGATAAAATCCTAACTTTGCATTAGTGAGTTCGTAAATAAGCGTACGAGTAACCTCCTCCCTTAAATTGATCAGTTGCAGACGTATTGTTCAAAGATGTTTTACCTTATCTTACTTCACATGACGGTTATAAATAACGCTACATGGTGTGAACATATTCAGGTACAGAAGCAGACGATGCTAAACATTTAAATGATAACAAAGCAGAAAGGTTGACTGCAGCGCACCAGCGTAT
This sequence comes from Hyla sarda, assembly GCF_029499605.1. NCBI lineage: Eukaryota > Metazoa > Chordata > Amphibia > Anura > Hylidae > Hyla > Hyla sarda. The sequence continues at coordinate 37,084,944 of NC_079194.1, forward strand.
CCAATAAAAAGTTGTAGCTTTATTCCATAGATACAGTAACCGGTACAATAGTCATTGTAGCTATGGAATAAAGCTACGACTTTTTATTAGATATGCTGGTGCGCTGCAGTCAACCTTTCTGCTATCTGTTTGTTGGACCCAGGAACCGGGCCCCTGCGACCGCTTGCACCCACCATCTGTGCTTTACTACACTGGTGTGCTGCTCTTCTCTTCTATTTTGTATCCATCTATTTATCTCATATTTATCGATCTCATATCTATCTCATATCTAGCTATCATCTATCTATCTCATGTCTATCTACCTATCTATCTAGGAACAAAAAGATGACCGCAGCACTTCAAAGTACATATACTCGAGTATAAGCCAGCCCGAATATAAGCCTAGGCCTGTAATTTCACCCCAAAGACCTGGGAAAAACTTATTGACTCAAGTATAAGCCTAGGGGGGGGGGGAGAATACATCATTCCCCCTCCCCCTGTCACCCATCATCCCCTCCCCCGTCACCATCCCGAGTCCCTGTAATCATCCAGACCCCCATTATCCCCCCTTGTCATCATCTAGACCTTTGTCATCATACATACCCCCCTCTCTTGTTCTCTACTCACTTCCCCAGTTGTAACTCTGTTGGTCCTTCCCTAGCAGCCATCCATCGTCGCCTATCTAAGCTGCAGGGACTGTCCGGATTCCAAGGGGAGAGTTGAGCAAGTCCGGGCTGTCCATCTTGACCGGGAGGCCCTCTTCTCCGCTCCAGGCCTACCCCGTACTAGTGACGCTGCATTGATGATGCTGCGAAGGGACGTCCCTGTGCGGCTGCGTCAATGCAGCGTCACTAGTCCGGGGAAGGCCCAGAGCGGTGAAGAGGGCCTCCCGGTCAAGATGGATGTCCCAGACAGGCTCACCCTCCCCACTGGAATTCGGACGGTCCCTGCAGCGTAGTTGGGTGTGATGGACGGCCTGGCCCATCCCCCTCGCCACCCCCACCAGTATGCCTGCAATTTTTTTTCTTCACTCGAGTATAAGCCGAGGGGGATGTTTTCAGCACAAAAAATTACGCTGAAAAACTCGGCTAATACTCGAGTATATACGGGTATCAAAAATAAAAAGTGACTTTTATTACATGAACAGGCAAGTGTACTGGCACAATATGTAGCACTTTATGGGTGTATATACATGAGACTCAATGATGCACAAATATGAGTAGGGGTGCAGATTGTTGATTAAGAATAAGCACTTAAATTTGTTGTGAAGATACTATATGAACATATTTTTATACACTGATGTTTCCATAGACTTGCATTGAGGGTGTGTGACGGCACACAGGGCGAAGTCGTGACATCATGATCTTCCATCCCCGTGGTCGTGAGGAATTAGCCTGAGAGCCTCAAGAGCTTCCGGAAGCAGTTACAGGTGGGTGCTGCTTGCTATATGGCGGGGGTCCTCAGCGGTGGGACCCCGGGGATAAGATGTCTAGGGGCGGAGTTCCCCTTTAACTAAAATGTATCACTTATCCACAAAATAGGCGATAAATGTCTAATCACTGTGGCTCCCTGCGATCTCCAGGACAGAGCCTGGCTAGTTGCCCAATCCCCATAGAAGATCCACCCCCACCCTTGGAGATGGGACTCCCATTTCAGTCAGCAGACGAGTTTGAATACAAAAATCAGCTTACAAGGGCAACAAAAAAAACCATCTGTGTGCACCTCTATGATGTATCAAACAGACTCTAGCCCGTGATCTTAGGCTTTGGTTTCTCTGTTTCTAGCTGTCTACCTCCTGAGGAACCCCACTCTTTATACCTTCTGGGGGGAAATGCATAGAGGTTTTTCTTGTTATTTCACTGCGTCTTACCTTATCTATTGATATTTACATTTTTTGGGGGGGCATTATGTTTATTTCACATCTTGTACATATCTTTTATGTATTTCTTTGATATTGAGCATAACATGATGCATCATCGTAGGATTTAGGTGCACTACATCGGAGGGGGCGCCTGAGGGGGACATAATGGTTAGACCACTATAAATAGGGGTGTCCTTTCTAGGACACAGGTATTTCTCAGGTATTAGACATTTTATTGTATTATTTTTCCATGCCATGATCTAATGACCACTCTGTCGTGGGTATCTGTTTCATTTACTTGAGGCTTGTTTCTGTTTTGTAGTGCGTGTATTCCTATCTCCTATGTCTTTCGTGCATACTCGCCTGCTTGGTTAGCTTTGTTTCTAACATGATATGTATATAATTTTTTGCTATTTACCGTATTTTTCGCCGTATAAGACTCACTTTTTCTTCCTCAAAACTGGGGGGAAAAAGTCGGTGCGTCTCATACGGCGAATACACCCCTATCGCGGCGGTCCCTGCTGCCATCAACGGCCGGGACCCGCAGCTAATACAGGACATCACCGATCGCGGTGATGCCCTGTATTAACCCTTCAGACGCGGCGATCAAAGCTGACCGCCGCGTCTGAAGGGAAAGTGACACTAACCCGGCTGTTCAGTCGGGCTGTTCGGGACCGCCGCGATTTCACCGCAGCGGTCCCGAACAGCCCGACTGAATAGCCGGGTTAGTGCTTACAGGACACCGGGAGGGACCTTACCTGCCTCCTCTGTGTCTTCTCCGTTCAGGGATCCCCTGTATGGCCAGCGCTCTCCTTCCTCGTCATCACGTCGTTGCGCGTAACAATGTGATGACAGCGACGGAGAGCGAGGATACCCGGCCGGCAGCAGAGACGTTCCGGAGCGACGGGGACACAGCGACAGCGATGGAGCGACATCCAGGGCAGCAGTGACGGGTCCGGAGCGGTGGGGACACGTGAGTATTACCTCCTATGCAGTGGTCTTCAATCTGCGGACCTCCAGATGTTGCAAAACTACTACTCCCAGCATGCCCGGACAGCCGTTGGCTGTCCGGGCATGCTGGGAGTTGTAGTTTTGCAACATCTGGAGGTCCGCAGGTTGAAGACCACTATTGGGTTCAAAATCTAAATTTTTTTAGATTTTGCACCTATAATTTGGGTGCGTCTTATACACCGGTGCGTCCTATTGTTTATATTTAAGTTATGTTTTTAAAAGGGTCTTTTGTTGCACTTGTATGTTCACATCTCGGAACTTCAATGCGGAATTCCACTTGGAATTCTGCACAGAAATTCTGCTGCAGCAGAGTCCCGTTGAACTCTGCTGGAGCAGAATTTCCATGCCAGATATTTCTGGCACGGAAATTTCAAATTCTGTGTCTTTCAGCAAATCCGTACGGAATAACGCATAACGAATGGAATAACGCATAATGAATAATGCATAACCTATATATGAGACAGCGCATTCCCGTGTGGTCCTAGCTCTGGCATGTTATACTGGCAACCACAGTCTCCGGAATGTCCGCACAGAGATCTTACATGCAGACATTACAACATGTGAACATAGCCTTAGAGAAGTGGCTTTTTATAGAAGCAATCTAATTGGCTGCCATTGACAACTGCTCTGCTTTTGCGCTGAACAGGTTTTTGATAAGTCTCCCCCATAGTATTTTTAACCAATACCAGCGGTGGAACTGACACAAAGAAAATGGACAGATTTTCACCTTTTCTATGTCTGGTTAAAAATGCTGAGCAAAATACTATGTGTAAACACAAACCCTTAAATTTTAGCTTTAAAATGAATAAAAAATAAAAAATAAAAAAATTCTGCTTTCACATTCTCCTAATGGGACACTGAGTGCAGAATGATGGGGTAAACTTGATTTTGTATATTTTAGCTCAAGGCCTCAACAATGTATTCAGAAAGTCTTAAGTCCCTTTTACTTGTTTCACAATCTGCTCAGCAATTCCTCCTCCATAACACAATGCTACTAGAGTAGACAGAATTTTCAGGGTGAAAATAAAAGTATAAAATAAATATTACCGTATATACTCGAGTATAAGTCGACCCGAATATAAGCCGAGGCCCCTAATTTCACCCCAAAAACCCAGGAAAAGTTATTGACTCGACTATAACCCTAGGGTGGGAAATAGATCACCCCCCCCCCCCCCCCGTCATCATCCAGACCCCTGTCATTAAGACCCTGTCATCATCCCCCATTCATCATCACCGCCTGTCATCATCTCCCCCCTTCATCAATACCCTGTCATCATCCCCCTGTCATCATCCCACACCCCCCTTCATCATCACCGCCTGTCATCATCCCCCCCCCCTTCATCATCACCGCCTGTCAATGTCTGAACAGTGGTCATCAACCTGCAGACCTCCAGATGTTTCAAAACTACAACTCCCAGCATGCCCGGACAGCCATCGGCTGTCCGGGCATGCTGGGAGTTGTAGTTTTGAAACATCTGGAGGTCCGCAGTTTGAAAACCAATGCGGCCTTCGTCATCATCCAGACCCGCCCCCCCCCCCCCCCCTCTTTGGTTTTGTACTCACCTCCCCTCGGCGGGAAGGAAGGGTGAGCTGGTCCGGGCCATCTGTGCTGCAGGGACCGTCCCGTGGGGAGGGATAGTTGCTCTGGGCTGTCCATCTTCTCCCGGGGGGGCCTCTTCTCTGTGCTTCAGGCCCGGAATAGTGACGTTGCCTTGACGACGACGCACAAAGACGTTGAGCATGAACGTCCCTGTGCTTCGTCGTCAAGGCAACGTCACTATTCCGGGGCAGGGCGCGGAGAAGAGGCCCCCCCAGTGAAGATGGACAGCCCGAAATGACTATCCCTCCCTACCGGACGGTCCCTGCAGCATAGATGGCCCGGACCAGCTCACCCTTCCTTCCCACTGAGGGGAGGTGAGTACAAAACAAAAGGGGGGGGGGGGCTGGATGATGATGAAGCCGCAGTGGTCTTCAACCTGCGGACCTCCAGATGTTTGAAAACTACAACTCCCAGCGGCTGTCCGGGCATGCTGGGAGTTGTAGTTTTCAAACATCTGGAGGTCCGCAGGTTGAAGACCACTGAGGGCGGAGAGTTCACTCGAGTATAAGCCGAGGGGGTTGTTTTCAGCACGACAAATAGTGCTGAAAATCTCGGCTTATATTCGAGTATATACAGTAATACTTTCTTTCAACCTATTCTCCTTTTGGTTGACTGCACTGTGTAAACCTGGTCTTATACATAAACTCATGATAAGGTAAATAATGTCTCACCCTCGTCCATCTGTGGAGCTGCACATCCGATCATGGCAGATATGAGCAGAAGTAAGAATCCTGATGCAGACATTCTGAGATCTCCGGAACAGAGCAGAGATTTCTCCAGATTGTTGCTTCTCTCTGCAGAACCGAATGCTTCCACTAGGGAGGTAAAATGGGGAATATATTTATACATTTTTATGAAAGTCAACATCCTTGTTATTATACTGAAATTGATTAAACCATGCAGCACCTGATGTTTGTAAGAGCAGAAAAGTAAATACATTATATAAGGCCTGGGATGAAATAATCATATCAGACTGAGCATACATCATACGGATTCAAAATGAGATTTTGGAATATGTGGGAATTTTTGCCTTTTCATCCAAAGGCGCATTTGTGAGATCAGACCCGGATGTTGGAGGAGAGACACTGGCATATGATGTCCATTCCAGTTCATAATAAAGGTGTATGATGGCTTTGAGGTCAAGGGGTCTGTGCGGCCAGTCAGGTTCTTCCACTCTGAACTCCCCCAACCTTTCCTTTATGGACCTTGCTTTGGGCACTCAGAAAAAGAGGGCCAAACCTAAACTGTTCCCACAACTCTCTGGCACAATGCAGTCAGGCAGGTAGCATTCTCCTGGCAGTCGCTAAATTCTGACTCGTTCATCAGATGACAAAGAGAAATGTGTCACCACTCCACAGAACATTTTCACTGCTCCAGAGTCTAGTAGCACCTTGCTGTGAAAAAAAAATAGTATGACAAAAAAAGACTCCAGCTCACCATGGGTGCCATTAGGTCAAGGAGATACATCTGCAGGGAGCACGAGAGCGGAAAGCCGAGCCATATCCTTGGTGAACCAGCTGATCCAAGTAGGAGAAATGGGGAAGAGGGAACTCCAGCTCCACAGTGGCTAAAATTTTGCCTTTAATGGTACATGTTAAAAAGAAATCCAAAAATGAACAAAAAAGACAAACAGTGCTCTGGTGAGTTAAAAACCCACATCCACCAAGGTGGACGTGGGTTTTTAACTCACCAGAGCACTGTTTGTCTTTTTTGTTCATTTTTGGATTTCTTTTTAACACGGACCATTAAAGGTTAAATTTTAGCCATTGTGGAGCTGGAGTTCCCTCTTCCCCATTTCTCCTACTTGGATCGGCACCTTGCTGTACAACATTGGGCTTGGTGATGTATTGCTTACATGCAACTGCCATGAAAACCTTTACACTATAGAAAAGACCAAGTTGACTACCATTTATATAATTAAAAATTACCTTTTATTAGATTGCACTTAAAAACAGTATCTCAATAAAGTAATGATGTAAGCCAAAATTACAGACATAAACCAGCCAGAGTTACAAAAACAGCTACAATGTTATATTTCCATAAATGGAAATCCTCCATATGTAGTGATGACATTAGTATCAAGTATGGCTCAGAGACTAGGCATCATGGGAAGCACCATGTGGCATGTTCCTGTCCCCATATGGGGATCACTCCCACCCTTATTGTCACTGTAGCTAAATGTTAAGTATTAGGATCTATAGTCACTCACCCATATCAGTAGCTGGATTTGCGCCTGGACCCCGAGCGCGCTTCGCTCCTTCCTCAGGGATGAGAGTCTAAATAGTTGCCGCACTAGCATGCGTGAGTATAGAGGCAACTGCAGTTATAGCTGGTTGGAGCTATATAGTGTAATGCTATGAAAACCTACTGTATGCCTTGAAGCTCCTGACTGGGCACATTTTTTGTCATGACTTTAATTCCAGATGCGATTTGGTCTAGACAGATCCTGAGTCGGTAGAGTGTTGGCAACTTTTATACACAATGCTCCTCAACACTCGATCACTAAAGTATGAGCAGGCTCAGCAACATCAATTAGAAAAGGGGTGCTGCTATACGTATCAAATATAACACAATATCCAGAAGAAAAAGAAACACGTAAAACAGCGCACACCCATATAAGGTAAATATCAAAAAGTTCTCTTTATTAATACATTTATCAAAAAGACAGACAAGATCATTAAAAACACTTAAAAAGGCCAAAAGCAGCCAAAGCACAAAACGGGGTGAGCCCCCTCAACAAGGGAACCCCACCCAGGGCACCTGCCTATTACAATGCGTCAATAAGGTCACTATGATATACACATACGCTGCCACATAGTAATATATTCATCTCAATAGCCCATATACAACCTGTATTCTCATGTAGCATAGGTATGATAAGATGACACAGGACGGTTAATGGAGAAGTTACCAGGAAGGTGCCCCCCTAAAGACCCCACGCGTTCTGTTGCCCATCGGCAACTTCCTCTGAGGAAGGGCAACTTCCCCTGAGGAAGTTGCTGACGGGCAACGGAACGCGTGGGGTCTTTAGGGGGGCACCTGTCTGGTAACTTCTCCATTAACAGTCCTGTGTCATCTTATCATATGTATTAATAAAGATAACTTTTTGATATTTACCTTATATGGGTGTGCGCTGTTTTACGTGTTTCTTTTTCTTCTGGATATTGCCTCAACACTCGATGACCACACTTTGTAAAGAAATGTGGTCACCAAAGAAATGCGGTTCATCAGTGCTTCCATTTAAAAAAAATACAACTCACATTTGATGGTGAAAGGGCCGGACTGGCCTACTGGGATACCAGGAAAACTGCCGGTAGGCCTCTCACCCTGTGGGCTGGCCCAGGGGCCTAATCTCACTAACTGCCCTGTTCCTATCTATGTGGAGTCCTTCATACATTTAAGACATAGTGCTGTGAGCATGATTCTACATATTAATCAATGTCTAACACCTTTTAGTAGTAATATACACATTGTATGCCATTGTACACTCTGTGTCACTGAGAGGAATGTCTCATGGCATCACTAGCATGGGCAGTGCATCACTGAACATGGCCGTACTAGTGAAATGCCCAGAGACTGAGTGGATCAGATGACTGTGTTACAATGCAGCCAAGGAAACCAGTATCAGTGAAATGCCCAACAGCTAAGCAGATTACATGGACCAAGGATGGGGTAAGCAGAGACTCTGTAGCACAATGTAGGGATTTCACTGTGGGGTAAGTGCTGGGATCATTCTTGACACAGCCACAGGACACGTTCCTACTTCATTCAGCGGGCAAACAGTTTCTTTGTGCAAGTCCGGCCCCTCACCAGCTTTATTAGATAGGTTGCAGGATAAACAAAAACATAACACAGGAATCAAAACAAAAACCTAGACTGTCCAGCCACTAACTGTACCATACAGCATGCCCTGACTATAAACTGTAGGGCTTTTCCCTGCAAGGTAAAACATGCGTACTGCAACCTTTTACTCTCTGTTCACACACAGCATTTGCGGCCTCTTGCCTTTTGTTCACAGCCCCCTTGTCTGTCTCATACAAGAGAATGAACACTTCACCTGTGTTACCACAAGTTGTCACAGTCCTCTTCACTGTTGTGGGTCACTCACAGTGACTGACTGTGCGGGTAAAACACCCTTTCATTGCCCTCAATCCTGACTCAATACCACAGCAAGTATTCAGTTTTATGCATACAAATACACTCAGGCTCATAGATTCCAAATCTTAACAATTTTGTGCTATGTTTAACTGAACTTAATTTACAATTACAAAGTGACTTTAAACCACCAGAGATCTCACACCTGTCTGACATAGATGAATTGAAGAAGTCAGTCACTGGTGCCATTATGTACCCTAATTTGTCTAGAGTGGAAGCAGTAGCTTTGGAGAGCCTGGTCCATTGCTACACTCAAAACATTAAACCCGTAGACAAATGGGGTGGGATCATGGTTATGAACTGGATTTAGTACAAGAAGATGTATTGACAATTATTGGACCCTATGGCTTATCAAAAATTTTAAAGGCATCCAGTAAGAGATATTACTCCTAGTGTTGGGCACGAATATTCGTAATGCAAATTTTATCGCGAATATCGGTACTTCATGATTTTGTGAATATTTAACCCCTTAACAACCGATCGCGGCGATGTGCGGTATTAACCCTTTAGAAGTGGCGGTCAAAGCTGGCCGCCGCTTCTAAAGTCAAACTGAAAGTGACCCGGCTGCTCAGTCGGGCTGTTCGGGACCGCCGCGGTGAAATTGCAGCGTCCCGAACAGCTGACCGGACACCGGGAGGGCCCTTACCTGCCTCCCCGGTGTCCGATCGGCGAATGACTGCTCCGTGCCTGAGATCCAGGCAGGAGCAGTCAAGCGCTGATAACACTGATCACAGGCGTGTTAATACACGCCTGTGATCAGGATGAGAGATCAGTGTGTGCAGTGTTATAGGTCCCTATGGGACCTATAACACTGCAAAAAAAAAGTAAAAAAAAAAGTGTTAATAAAGGTCATTTAACCCCTTCCCTAATAAAAGTTTGAATCACCCCCCTTTTCCCATAAAAAAAAAAAAAAAGTGTAAAAAAAATAAAAAATAAACATATGTGGTATCGACGCGTGCGTAAATGTCCGAACTATAAAAATATATAATTAATTAAGCCGTACGTTCAATGACGTTCAATGCAAAAAAATTCCAAAGTCCAAAAAAGCGTATTTTGGTCTCTTTTGATACCATTAAAAAATGAATAAAAAGTGATCAAAAAGTCCGATCAAAACAAAAATCATACCGATAAAAACTTCAGATCACGGCGCAAACAATTAGTCCTCATACCGCCCCGTACGTGGAAAAATAAAAAAGTTATAGAGGTCAGAAGATGACATTTTTAAACGTCTAAATTTTCCTGCATGTAGTTATGATTTTTTCCAGAAGTGCGACAAAATCAAACCTATATAAGTAGGGTATCATTTTAACCGTATGGACCTACAGAATAATGATAAGGTGTAATTTTTACCGAAATATGCACTGCGTAGAAACCGAAGCCCCCAAAAGTTACAAAATGGCGTTTTTTTTTTTTCGATTTTGTCGCACAATGATTTTTTTTCCGTTTCTCCGTGCATTTTTGGGTAAAATGACTAATGTCACTGCAAAGTAGAATTGGCGACGCAAAAAATAAGCCATAATATGGATTTTTAGGTGGAAAATTGAAAGGGTTATGATTTTTAAAAGGTAAGGAGGAAAAAACGAAAGTGCAAAAACGGAAAAACCCTGAGTCCTTAAGGGGTTAAATATAGTGCCATTTAATTGTAATGAGGAATATTCGTTTTTTTTCCACCAATTGTTTATGCAAATTATATGCAAATTTTTAGGCAAATTTTCACATGGAAAATAAAGTGAACGAACATGGCGAATATGTGAATTATGCGAACATTGGACAAATAATCGTCAATATATTTGTGAAATATAGCGTATTTGAATATGGTCTCTGCTGCTCATCACTTATTACTCCCAAATTGGTCTTGTGACGTGTCTATGGTAAACTTAGAGGTTTCTTGGTTGTTAAATATCCAATTATACCACTCTTTCTATACTCTTTACATTGCCCAAAATCCATAAATCCTTCATTAATCCACCAAGGAGATCTGTAACAGAATCTGCCATCCTAGCCTCACTAAACATCACTAGTTAATCCACATCTATTAGTCACACTAGTAGCATGAATGCAATAAAAAGGTGTTAGACAACTTAGAGTATTCAACGGCAGCCAGAGATCTGTCAACCTCGAAAATGGGGTGCTATCTATGTCTCTTCTGTATAAATTGCCTACTTATGACAAAAGGTAAAAACTTCATTCATCCAGGCTTGTCCTGAGAGTATGTGTTACCAGGACCGGATCATCATGGGCGCTCATGGAGTGCCTTCTCCGGGCTCCTGGCCCACAGGGGGCCCCCGTCACATTCAGGACATACCTGTGTCCCAAAAAATCTTTTCAGGACACAAGAATGTCCCGGCAGTTACCTCTCTGTGGCGGCCCCCGCGTTAACTTTAAAAACGCAGGGGCTGCCGGGAGATGGCGCAGGCAGGAATGTCACTGACGTGCTGTGCGTGCACCTATAGACAAAAAGAAGAGCAGAGCATCGAGGAGGACACACGCATGGTAAGTGACCAGCGGCAAGTCATCTTCAGTGTTCCAACCTCCGTTCCTATGGTCCCGGGACCTACTGCTATAGGCAGTAGCAGCAAATTGTGACCCCGGTCCCCAGACCGGTGGAGCGGTGGTCGGAACACTGAAGTGGGGCAGTAAACAGGCATACGGCCTCCAGCCATAGATAATATGGCTGAAGGCTGTACGTCTGTAGGGGAACTGTACTGAACATAATGTGGGGGAACTGTACTGCACCTAATGTGGGGGAACTATACTGCACTTAATGTGGGGAACTATACTGCACCTAATGTGGGGGAACTATACTCCACCTAATGTGGGGGAAACTATACTGCACCTAGTGTGGGGGAAACTATATTGCACCTAATGTGGGTGAAACTATACTGCACCTAATGTGGGGGAACTATGCTGCACCTAATGTGGGGGGAACTATGCTGCACCTAATGGGGGAACTATACTGCACCTAATGTGGGGGAACTATACTCCACCTAATGTGGGGGAAACTATACTGCACCTAATGTGAGGGGAACTATATTGCACCTAATGTGGGGGGAACTATACTGCACCTAATGTGGGGGAACTATGCTGCACCTAATGTGGGGGGAACTATGCTGCACCTAATGGGGGAACTATACTGGACCTAATGTGGGGGAACTATACTGCACCTAATGTGGGGGGAACTATACTGCACCTAATGTGAGGGGGACGACGACTATACTGCACCTAATTGTGGGGGGAACTATTCTGCACCTAATGGGGGGAACTATACTTCACCTAATGGGGGGAACTATACTGCTCCTAATGTGGGGGGAACTATACTGCACCTAATGTGGGGGAAACTATACTGCACCTAATGTCGGGGAACTATACTGCACCTAATGTGAGGGAACTATACTGCACCTAATGGGGAACTATACTGCACCTAATGTGGGGGAAGCTATACTGCACCTAATGTGGGGGGAACTATACTGCACCTAATGTGAGGGGAACTATACTGCACCTAATGTGGGGGAACTATACTGCACCTAATGTGGGGGGAACTATGCTGCACCTAATGGGGGAACTATACTGCGCCTAATGTGGGGGAACTATACTGCACCTAATGTGGGGTAACTATACTGCACCTAATGTGGGGGGAGACTATACTGCACCTAATTGTGGGGGGAACTATTCTGCACCTAATGGGGGGAACTATACTGCACCTAATGGGGGGAACTATACTGCACCTAATGTGGGGGCACTATACTGCACCTAATGTGGGGGGGATTATACTGCACCTAATGGGGGAACTATACTGCACCTAATGGGGGGAACTATACTGCACCTAATGTGGGGGGAACTATACTTTACCTAATGGGGGGAACTATACTGCACCTAATGGGGGGAACTATACTGCACCTAATGTGGGGGCGAATTATACTGCATCTAATGGGGGAAACTATACTGCACCTAATGGGGGGGAACTATACTGCACCTAATGTGGGGGGAATTATACTGCACCTAATGTGGGGGAACTATTATGAACCTAATGTGGGGGGAACTATATTGAACCTAAAGTGGGGGGAACTATACTGCACATAATGTGGGGGGAACTATACTGCACCTAATGTGGGGGGAACTATACTGCACCTAATGTGGGGGGAACTATACTGCACCTAATGTGGGGGGAACTGCACTGCACCTAATGTGGGGGAACTGTACTGCACCTAATGTGGCGGAACTGTCAGGGGGGCATCATAATGAAGTGCTCCGTCTTCCAGGCAGCCTTAATCTGGGCCTGTGTGTTACGACACTTTTTGACATGTGATTCTACTTGGGTTATTTTTTTTTTGTGCTGATTTGTCCTTGAAAGCTGCTCTATGTGGGACAGACCACATGGAGTCTGAAAAAAGAATCAATAACCAAAAATATAGTATTAGAAAAAAAGGAGTTGATATGTGTGTTTATGTAAGATGTGTGTTTGTATAGTAGATGTGTATGTATGATGTGTATGATAGATGCGTGTTTATATTATACAGTAGATTTGTGTATGAATGATGTACGATACATGTGTGTATGTAAGATCGTTGCGTGTATATGATAGATGTATGATAGATGTGTGTATGTAAGATAGATGTGTATATGATAGATGTGTGTATGATAGATCTGACAAAGTACTGCGTTGTCTGCTCTCTTACTGATGACCGCTAGTACACACCTGTGCTGACAGACCCACCGGTCCCACTCCGGCTTCACTGCACAGATCCAAAAGGAGAGTGTCCGGCACTACTTATGCATAAAACGCTTGCTTTATTGTTGCCTTGGCAAGGAGTCACAACATAGAGAAGGAATGTTTGATGCGATTCACACCGTCAGGTGCTTAAATCATAGAGTTAATTCCTGAATACAGCATGCTGATAAAATAACCAGGTATATGGTCACTTAACCTATTATGTCATAACTAGAGATGAGCGAATCGAAGTTGACGAACCCGAATTCGTTATGAACTTCATGAAAAATTAGATTTGTAACGAATGCGAATATCGCCGCGATTCGATCGCGCGAATCGCTTCATTAAACTCCATTTTACAGCGTTCCAGGCTATTGGAGACCTAAGATGGCGGTTCCACATGTGAGTACATGGGGCAGGGGATTATGGGAGGGCGGAAAACAGCGGCGGGAATGAAGGTAGGCAAGCTGACCCGGAATCACATGTGAGATGCAGCCTATCAGTGTTCACTGACCCCTGTGATGTCACAGGCCCTATATAATCGGACGCCATCTTGCCTCTCTTCATTTAATCTATGCACTCAGATGGAGAGGATGGGACTGTGTGTGTGTGAATAGCTCATACCACAGCATTACACTGCAACTACTAGTCACATCAGCATTAGGGAAAGGCAGGAGTGCAGAGTGCTGTGCTGTTACTCTGAGAAGGATCATTGATAGCTAAACCTCCTATTCACGTTAGATGGCAGATAGCTGTCAGCTGCGTCATACAGATCTCCAAGCTGCCTGAACTATCTGAAGCATCTCATCTCCTCATTTTTTCAGCCCAATTGAGTTTTTTTTTTGCTCCACAAAACTTCTGCTGCTCAGAATTGTGTGACAGAGTGCAACTTAGGGTTTAATCCCTGGATTTTTTGTTTTTTTGTGGTGCTGCACTGTTGGGTCCTGCTGCTGTTCAGAAATACGTGATTGTTCAGTGGACTGTAGTGCATTTGTACCATTTTGTATGTACCATTTTGTACCATTTTTGTACCATTTTGTATGTCAAGGTGCTCAATACCGTCAAAGTCCAAACAATAGTATCCACCGGCTGGTGTTTTTAAAAAAAATTAAGAGTTTTTCTGCGTATATTTACGCATATTACTGCCCTCATCAGTGCATACCGCATACGTACATCCAAGTAGTGTACCATCTTTTACCTGTTAATCTGTAAAGGGCCTACATACTGTGAAAGGACAGCCATAAATAATCACCTGCTGCTGTTCTAGACAAATACTGTTTAAAGAGTAGTGTAGCGTATTGTAATACCCTCATAAACACACTAAGTATGTCAGGCAGAGAAGTGCCAGGACGTGCACAGAGGAGTGGCAGAGGCCTAAATATTTCAGGCAGAGTTGGCAGCAGACTTGGGGCGAGTGGCAGCAGGAGTCGCAGCGAGAGGCCTGAGCTCCCGTTATCAGCCAGCGGTCGTGTCTCCACCAGCAACCCATCTGCCGTCGTCGATTGGTTAACACGCTCATCCACATCATCACAAGTGACATCTGACACCCGCAGTCAACAGTCGGTGGGTTCCTCAGACACAACCCTCAGTTGCCATGGCCTGGGAGCATTCCCTGCTGTGCTCCCATTGCCTTTGTCTTTTGCTGTTCCCTCTCCTAAAGAAGTATCTTATGCTGTGGGTTCAGCTCCACTATTTACTGAGAACGATCTAATAGAGGACAGTCAGCAGCTACTGGACAGCCAAGAAGGGGAGGAAACATGTGCCGCTTGCTCCGCTAGGCGGCCAAGTAGTGATGCGGAGAGTGACGTGGGAGGCGGTGTTGCAAGTGTTCAGGGTCCTGAAGCAGACACTGTTGGGGAACTTGAGGAGGACATCAGTGACGTGCACACACCTGTTGATGATGATTAAGCCGATCGCAATTGGGAGTCGAGTGCAGAAGGGGCTTCATCATCATCAGGAGAAGATAGTTGCAGGTTGCCCTTGAGGCAGCAAGGCGGTAGCACGGTCGGCAGTCAGCGTGGTGGCAGTAGTGGAAATTCAGGAGCCAAACGTGCCCGGGGAGACGACCTGCTTCGCGGCAGCCTATCTTTCCGGGAGGTAGTGGAACATGGGTTCCTGGAGACGGCGCCAGTAGCAGTCAATTAGTGCGGACTGCGGGTGGGAAAATCAGCTACTCAGCGGTGTGGAAGTTTTTCAAAAGGCATCCGGAGTAGTTTCACATAGCCACATGCAAGTTCTGTCGACAGAAGGTGAAGCGTGGCCAGGGTCCCAATGTCAGCACCACAGCCCTGCGTCAACACATGCTTCGCCACCATAAAGCGGCCTGGGAGAACCGTGGCTCCGATGTAGTGGTCCAGCCTGCTGCATCACCCAGTGGCCATCCGCTCCCTCCTTCATCCAGCCAAGGCTCCACCACCTCAGCCGAAGGGAGCTGTGTGTCAAACCCTCCTTCTGTCGCACCTGCTTCTCCCGCTTTTAGTCAGCCATTCCGCCAACAATCCATCGGCGAAGCCATGTCCAAGAGACAACAGTATGCGCCCACTCATCCAACGGCGCAGAATTTGAATGTGCTCCTGTCCAAGTTGCTTGTGTTGCAGTCCCTCCCTTTACAACTGGTGGACTCTGCAGCTTTCAGGGAATTGATGGCTTGTGCCGAGCCAAGGTGGAGAGTCCCAAGCCGTCATTTCTTTGCAAAGAAGGCAGTACCAGCCCTGCATAAGTTTTTACAAGAGAAGGTGAGCCAGTCCTTGAGCCTGTCGGTGTGTTCAAAAGTGCACGGCAGCGCCGACGTGTGGAGCTGTAACTATGGGCAGGGACATTGTCTTTTACGGCCCACTGGGTAAATGTGGTTCCTGCACAGCCACAACAGCAACTTGGACAGGTCACACCGCTTCCTCCTCCATGCTCTTGCTCACAGGCAGTTGGTCCTGTTACAGTGTGCGACGCCACCTCCTCATCCTCCACCGTGTCCTCGGCCTCCACTGCACGTCCAAATCTCAGTGGCCCTTCATCGTACCACGTGTGTAGGGCACGGCGGTGTCAAGCTGTTCTTCACATGGTTTGCCTTGGCGAACGGAGTCACACAGGGGAGGAACTGCTAAAGTTCATTTGTAAAAAAATCTGAGTATGGCTTACTCCATGAAATCTGGAAATGGGAACCATGGTGACCGACAATGGTAAGAACATCGTGTCCGCGCTGCAACAAGGAAGTGTGAAACATGCGCCCTGCATGGCACACGTGTTGAATCTGGTTGTCAAGCACTTCCTCAAGTCTTCCCCCATTTGCAAAACATCCTGAAAATGGCAAGGAAACTGTGCATGCACTTCAGCCACTCGTACACCGCCAAGCACACCTTCCTTGAGCTGTAGCGTCAGAACGGTATCCCACAACATAGTCTTATTTGTGACGTTGCCACACGTTGGAATTCCGCCCTCCATATGTTGGACAGACTATACGAACAAAGAAAAGCCATCACCGATTTCTTGATGATCCAAGTAGATAGGAGTACTCCCCTGTGTAACTTCAATGTGAACCAGCGGCAGCTCATACGTGACACCTGCCGTTTGCTGAGGCCCTTTGAGGAAGCCACATTATTTTTAAGTCGCTTGGATTATGCCATGAACGACGTAATTCCACTCCTATATTTCCTACAACAAATGATTGAAACCATGGCGCATAGCAACGAGAGCATCCCAGCATCAGCTAACGGTCATGTCTAGACCAGCAACCCATCTGCCATTATTGACTGGTTAACTCGGTCATCCACTTCATCACAAGTGACATCTGACACCCCCAGTCAACAGTCGGTGGGTTCCTCAAACACAACCCTCAGTTGGCATGGCCCGGAGCTGTCCCTGTCCTCCAATTGCCTCTGTCCTATGCTGTTCCCTCCCCCATAGAAGTATCCTAAGCTGTGGGTTCAGCTCCACTTTTAAGCCAGGACAATCTACTAGAGGACAGTCAGCAGCCACCTCCCAGCCAAAAAGTGGTGGAGACATCCGCCGCTTCCTTCGCTAGGCGGGCTATTAGTAATGAGGAGTGTGACGTGGGAGGCGGTGTTGCGAGCGTTCAGGCTCCTGAAGCAGACACTGTTGAGAAACCTGAGGAGGACATCAGTGACGTAATGACACAACTCGATGATGATGAAGCCGATTGCACTTGGGAGCCAGGTGAAGTAGGGGCTTCATCATCATCATCATCAGGAGAAGAGGGTGGCAGGTTGCCCATGAGACAGCAGTTGAGCTAGCAAGGTCGTAGCATGGTTGGGAGTCAGCATGGTGGCAGCAGTGGAAAGTCTTGAACCAAATGTGCCCGGGGTAGACCACCTGCTTTGCGGCAGCCTACCTGCCCGGGAGACAAGGGAACAGGGATCCCTGGAGTTGGCGACAGTAGCAGTCAGTCAGTGCAGACTGTTGGGGGAAAAATTAGCTACTCTGCGGTGTGGCAGTTTTTCGTCACATATCCGGAGGATGTTAATCTTTTCAATTGTGAGGCCCTATGGTCTCTTCAGGTTGTCTCGTCACCTCGAGGCTCTTTCATTCTGTCACCAAATGGTCTCCTCTTGCTGCTGCCACCTCCAGGCTTGGTCATTCTGCTACATTTTGGTCTCCTAATCTGGTGCCACCTCCAGGCTGTGTCATTGTGCCGCCATGTGGTCTCCTAATCTTTTTAAAATCTTTAACTTAAATTTTAACATATATCTTTAATCTTTTCAATTATTGTGCCCTATGGTCTCGTGAGGCTGCTGCCACTTCCAGGCTGTCTTTCTGCCACAACATGGTCTCCTCATGTTGTCGCCACTTTCAGGCTGTCATTCTGCCACTACATGGACTCTTCATGCTGCCGCCACCTCCTGGCTGTCTCATTCTGCCACCATTCGATCTCCACTGGCTCATGTCAGTTTTTTTTATAGGTTTTCGACCCAAAAAAATTCATATCGATCAATGCAAGTCTATAGGAGGGGGTGTGACGGCCGTTACGCCCCCTCCCATAGACTTGCGTTGAGGAGGCGGGGTGTGACGTCACACGGGGCGGAGTTGTGACATCACGATACTCTGTCCCCATGGTCGGGAGGCATAACACTGAGAGCCTCCAGCGCTTCCAGCAGTGCTTACTGGTGGGTGCTGCATGCTAGATTGCAGCAGGACCCCTGCAATCAGACATCTGATCCCCTTATCCTTTGGATAGGGGATAAGATGTCTTGGGGCCGTAGTACCCCTTTAAGGCCACTAATTTGTATGTACCACATGCCTGAGAATATTGTAAAACTGAAACATTGCATCTGACATGGAATGAAACACACATTTTATTTAAATTGATCTTGGTGCGCCATTGTTCTTCTACATGTTCGGGACAGGAACCCTCTTTTCAGAAAGCTTCAATAGTGCTGCAAGTATTTTGCTCTAAATTTTGTGACAATCAGACAGGTTTGCCGGTAATGAAAGGGTGTTTTCCCAGTCCCTTATGCTAGGTGAGCTAGCAGCAGAGCCCACACCTGCTAGCTTTCTTTTTGAATTTATTTTCTGTCTGACCACAGTGCTTTCTGCTGCCACCTCTGTCCATGTAAGGAACTGTAAGTGCAGTAGCAAAACCTCTCCTGCTCTGGACAGTTCCTGACATGGACAGAGGTGTCAGCAGAGAGCACTGTGGTCAGACAGAAAATAAATAGTTTTCCACCGGAGTACCCCTTTCAATCTGATTTGAGTCTGTTTGTCCTCTATAGACATCCAAACACCTGAACCATTTGATCCCAAATTTGGCACAATGATATATTGGGTGCATAGGAACTTGTTTGCATTGGCTTACTATTGTTCTTTGTTTTAAGGCAATATCACATATTTGTATGCAGAGAAGATTTTTAACCCCTTCGCAACTCATGATGGACCTAGTTCATCATAGTGATGTTGAGGATGTATGGAGTGGGCTCCTGACTTGAGCCCGCTCCATACCCAGTGACCCCCAGCTGATTCCTGTACCTGGGGGCTGCCGCTAATAGCCAGCATGCAACAATCACTGTAGCCGGCAATTAACCCTTTAGATCACTGCTGTCAAAGCGGACACCGGCGTCTAAATGGACCTTTAAATGCCCCCTGGTGGTCTAGTGGGGTAGATCACTCTACATTTGATAGAGCCTGGCTGGACCAGGCTCTATCAAATTATCACAAAGCACACAGATCAATAAAGTTCTATGGAACTGCATTGTTCTGTATGAGGAATCTAATGATTCCTCCTAACAGTCCCCTAAAGTGTTAAAAATTAATAAAGTTTAAAAAAAACACACATTAACCCTTTCCATATTAAGAGTTCAAATCCCCCCTTTCCCATTTTCCATATATAAAAAAAACATTAAAACATATCCCTGCGTGCATAATTGTCCGAACTATTAAAATTCAACACTACTAATCTCGTACGGTAAATAGCGTAGTAAATACAAAACCCCAGAATTCCTTGTTTTGATCGCGTCCTCCATTTTTTTTTTGGGCAGCATTACACTCCTGGACCCAGGCAGCACAATGTCTCGGGCCGACCCTGTTTGGTCTCCTCTGCACATGCAAGCAAAGGGGATTGTGGCAACCCCGATTTCAGACCCGAACAAAAATCGTGTGAAATCGGATGCGGATCAAATCGAATGTGTGTAATGGATCCGATTTTTTAATGGAGGTCAATGGATCCGACTTTATATACGATTTCATACGATTTTAAGTTATAAAAATCGTGTACTCAGGTTGGATGGAGAAATTGGAGAAATCGTGATGTGAATGCAGCCTTACTTTATAAAAAATTAGCACATTTTTACTCTCGGTACACACTGCATTATACCAGTGTTGCTTTGTGGGACAACCCATTTCACATGGGCTGAGGAATGTATAATGGCAAATGAGCTTTCCTAGAAACGATGATTGGTCCTTGTAAAAGAGCCAATGAATGAGCTTGTTCACCAGCTAAACAGGTGATGTGTGACCAATAATAAGGAATTTAAGGGCTGTACAATAAATCTAGCTCAGCAAACGAACACCAATCACTGAGTTCACCACTTTTTATTGAGGAAAGCCGTGGCCTGTGTAAAAAGGCCCCTAGGGTGTGTTCACACGTTCAGTAGTTCAATAGTTGTAACAAATGACCCTTTAAAAACCTGAATGTGCGAACATGCAAGTATAATTCTATATCAAATAAGGATAAAGGATATTTTAACGTTTTAACTTACATTTTTCAATCTTTATAGGTTCTTTTTGTTGTTCGGTGTGACCACTTGATGATGGTTGATCTTGTGAGGCTCAGCTTTGTGTATTTATTATTATGTGTATAATTTTGTCAACAGCAGCATCACATGAAATGTGTGAAAGCAGTCAACTAGCTTTCATGTGATGTAGTCTATAGCAGGTGATACATACAACAGTTAAATGTGTAAACAGTAGTTAGCTGTTATTCCGGCCATTTTCTCTTTTTATATTTTGTTATATATTTTTATTCTTAATTTTTTTTATACACACACATTGTGTCATTTAAGACCTTTAGGGGCATTTTAGCTCTATAATGCTTTTCTTGCTCACTGACATTTACTGCAGGGTTGATCTGGGTCTGCAGTTACCTGGCACCCAGCGAGCATGTGAATCAGATGGTGCCTGATGAGCTGCATACACCGCGCTCATTGGGCACTATGTATGCAGCAATCGGGAAGGCACGGACAGCTTATTACTGTGACTGACAGCTGACTCTTATGGACTCCATGCCCTTGCAAATTCTGAAAAGATTTTTTTTTTCACGTTCAATTGTTTTTTATTGAGTTTTTTAAACAGAATATAAACACTCAATACATATTCAAAGGAGAGTAGACGCAGCTACCTCAAAGGTAAGTCTTGGTAGGTTACCATGTGTCGCTATCGTGCAACAAGCTTGTATGAGAAAAATTATATAAGGCACATTTGATAGAGAGAACAATGATGTATGGGTTGTAAAACACACGAAAACACGAACCAAAAGGAACACAAAAGGATGCGGGTAGCATCCATAGAACAATACAACAAAGTACCTGAGAATGGATCAAAAGAGCAAAATGTTACTTCCAGGTGTTACGTGTAGCAATTGGTATCCCAATTAGGGCGTGCGACCCATGAACAATGGTAAGTAAATATAAACTGGAGTTATGCCATCCTAAGGTTAGTCTGATAAGAAAATGATAGTAAGGCTATGTGGTCTGTGCAAGTACTTATTTGTGGCAGGTGAGCCTCTAGAAATTATATATTCGAAGGCGTAGGTGGTGCAACGTTTCTGGAGGACATTGTCAATGGATAGAATTGTAGGGGTTTTCCAATGTATTGGAAGAGTAATTTTCACTATAATGCTAATTATGCAAAACAAACCTATGTTGTCCGGGGTAAAGTGTGAAGGCCTAGGAAATGGAGTATAGATTGGGGAGACCAATCCGTGGTGCTCAGTAAAAGGGAATTCAATCAATCTTTAACCTCTACCCAGTAAGATAAAATTAGAGAGCAGCTCCAAAGAATGTGTGATAGAGTTCCTCTCCAGTCACATCCTCGCCAGCATTGATCGGAAGACATCTTTGTCAGTTGATCAGGTGTGAGATACCACCTTAAGATCATCTTATAGGCAGATTCTAAATGAGTTGTACTCTGGAAGGCTCTTTTAATGTGTTGAAAGGCTGTTTGCCAGTCTTTTTCCTCGACTGTGAAGTTGAGTTCCCTGTCCCAATATTTGAGAGGGTAATTTTTTACACATTCATCTGAACGTGTAAGTGCAGTGCATATAGGTTTAAGTCCTTTTAATGATGAGGATAGATAATGAAATGTGTATCTGTCTATTGACAGCTTGGAGGGGAGGAGAGATTGTAGAAAATGCCTAACCTGCAGGTAAATAAGGAAATCAGTATTGGGGAGCATGAAGATCTGAGAAGGGTCTGACACCGTTCACATCCATAAGTTGTCCGGTATAGTTGACACCTTTGAGATGCCAACTTTTTAGGTTGAGGTCAGAGATTGAATGTTACAATATGGAAAGAGGCATAGTTTGTGGAGCTGGAAGTCCTCTCGCGAATAGTGTGGAAAGATAACTCTTCCACACACGGTATGAGGCCCTGATTCAGAGGGTGTGAAAGGTGGGCGTCTGGGAGATTCCACAAAGGAAGAAGCATCAGATCTTTGGGTGATAAAGGTCGGGTGTAGAAGGACTCAAGTCCCACCCAGGGTGAGTGGCTAGAATAGGACCACCAATTTTTCGAGAAATCAGGGTCGCCTGGTAGTAATTGGCAATGTGCGGAATACCAAGCCCCCCTGAGTCCACGGACTTAACCAGAGGGGAATTAGTTAATCTGGGAGTCTTATTAGACCAAAGGAAGTCAGACAATAATTTCTGGGCTGAATGGAAAAAAGAAGTGGGCAAGGAAATAGGGATGGAGCAAAATAGAAACAGTAGTTTAGGGAGTAAGAACATTTTGAAGGTGGCTATCCTCCCCACCCAGGATACTTCTGATCTGGAAAAGTGCTGAACTTCTGCTGTCAGATCATGTAAAAGTGGTTCATAGTTGCGATGAAAGAGGGTAGAATGTGGGTAAGATAAATGGACACCTAAGTAGGAAATGTCATGTAGTCTCCACTCGATTTTATACGTTTGCTTGAGAGTATCTAATGTGTGATTAGGTAAATTTAGGGGCAGGGCTTGAGTCTGTGAAATGTTCAGTGAATAATAGGAAAGTTGGCCAAACACTGTAATGTTGTGGAGAACTGCTGCAAGAGAGCTCTGGGGGTCAGTTAGCATCAGGATCACGTCATCCGCATGTAGGGAAACCACGTGTCTTTGAGTGACCATCACAACTCCTCGAACCTGTTCATCTAGCCTGAGGGCTTGTGCGAGGGGCTCGATAGATAAAATATAGAGTAAGGGGGAGAGGGGGCAGCCCTGTCGGGAACCATTGGATATTTGGAATTCCTGTGATAGTTCTTCATTTATTAAAACTATTGCTGTAGGGTAAGTGTATAATGTTTTTATGGCAGAAAATATGGGACCAGAGAATCCCATAGTTTGTAAAACCAAGAAGGCATACGACCAGCGTAGCCTGTCGAAGGCCTTCTCGGCATCTAATGCTAGTAGTAGCGCTGGGGTAGAAGTCTCCTCAATGTGATAGAGAATATTAAGTAAACATCGGGTATAATCTGCTGTTTGTCAGCCCGGTACAAAACCAGATTGGTCTGAGTTTATCAGGTTTGGTAGGATGGGAGCTAATCTGAGCGCTATAATCTTGGAATATATTTTGGTATCCTGATTTAATAGGAAAATGGGCCAGAAATTTTAAGGTAAGTCGGTAGGTTTTCCCGGTTTGGGTATGGTTGTGATTAGGGCCTGAAGGTTTTCCTTCGGGAAAGAGCCTATGGATAACGCCTCATTACAAAACTCTTCCACACTCTCCCAACCATTGGCAGAGAGAGACTTGTAGTACATGCTGGTGAAACCAACGGGTCCAGGGGCTTTATTAGACAACAGAGAGGCTATGACCCTCTTGACCTCTGTAGGCATGATGGGGGTGTTTAGTTCTGAGAGTTGCTGTTCAGTTAATGAGGGTTGGTTAAGTCCACCTAGATATTGGTTAACAGTAAATGCGTAGTTTGGCGGGGATGTTGTGGAGTCTTTCAGGTTATATAAAGATGCATAAAAGGCATTAAAGCCTTCTGCGATATCCGATGGAGTGATCAATTTAACTCCTGTTGTGGGATGTATAAGGGAAGGTATGCGGGACTTAAGCTGTCTGGCCTTCAGTTTGTGTGCGAGCAATTTACCTTCCTTATGATCCTGTGAGTAATAACGAGCCTGGGTCTTCCGATGAGCCTTCTCATAGGAGGCCAACATGTGGGTGCGCAATTCAGAGCATAAGGCACTGAGATCTTCAGCAGCTTTAGGTGAGGGGTGAGCCCTCTTGGAGAAGAGAGGTTAGTTTTTGCTCCCTAAGTTTCTTGAGGACTGATCCATATTTAATACATAGAACCTTGATTACTGCCTTGTGACAATTCCAGAGTGAAATCACACTTTTAAAAGTAAGCAGAAACATCCTCTTATTTTCTGAGAGTACTCCCGGTGGGACAGCAAGTAGGTGCTAATACACCACAAGTAGGAGGTTGATGAGGAAACTGAGTCATTTAGTGTAAGAGTAACAGGAGAATGATCGGACCACGTGATATCCTCTATAGTGGATTCTTTGAGATGTTGTAGCAATTCTCTATCTATGAAAAGCATATTGTGTATTGTGTACCTGGGAGAGAAAAGTAAAGTCCCTTTCATCACCATGGTTAATGCGCCATGCATCATATAACTCATTTGTCCATGCCCAGTCTGCTAGAGACATGGATTGCGTCCGGGAGGAGGCGGTGGAGTCTAAAGTCGAGTTCACAACTAAATTAAAGTCACTTCCCACTATTAGTGATCCTTAGTTACATTTACTGGCTCTGTGTATAACTCTGTTAAGGTTGCGTAGGTGATTGCGGTTAGGTGCATATTTGGACACTATCATAAGGGGAATATGGTTGACCGTACAGCACAGAATAAGAAGGCGGCCATTGGGATCTGAAATAACCTCTTTCATTGTAAAGGAGACAGTATTACCAATAGCTATAAATGTGCCTCTAGATTTAGATGAGAAATGGGAGTGATAGAGATGTGGGAAAGAGGGGAACTTTACTCTTGAAGCATCCTTTTCCAATAAGTGTGTCTCCTGAACACAAAGGATATCACACCTAAGGGAGCGGGCTTCCTTCCACAAGTGGGATCTTTTGTCAGTGGAATTCAGACCATTCGCATTGATACAGGCTATTTTAACTACCATGGGTTGAGGAGTGAAAGTATGTCAGAGTAAGTATCGAACATTTATGTACAATGAAGTGGCGTGCCTCCCAGCTAGCATGCACCACTCCAGTATGGAGCAAGGGTGGCACTACATATGCACGGGTCACGAAATAACAGTTAGTGCATATCACATATGAATCAGGTAAAAAACAGTCAGTCCACACTGTAACCAGAAGACAGAAGCCAATGACACGAGGCCTAAGTCACTGAATTGTTATCCTATTAGTTACCACCTCTACTTCAAGTGTACAGCCATTCTCTATTGATCTGAGATAAGGGTGCTGCTCCAGGTTGTTGTCTCAAAGGGGCAGGTTGAATATGCAGATCCGACAGAAGGGCAAGACCTTCGTTTAGCAAGCGGATCACGTGAATATTGTTATCTTTGCAAATCAAAAGTCTCATGGGGAAGCCCCATCTATAGGGAATGTTTGCCAATCGTAGTGCCTGTGTAACAGGTTGAAGGTTTTTCCGTGCCTGGAGGGTAGCCGCAGACAGATCAGCATAGATAGAAACTTTATGATATGGGGCAGGCAGTCCTCTATTTCTTCTGTAGTATTCCATTACTCTTTCCTTAATCGTAAAAAAGTGTATCCTCGCTAGGACATCTCTGGGGAAAGAGTCATCCAAATGTTTTGGACGAGGCACTCTGTGCACCCTGTCTACTTCAAGCTCATGTGTTGTGCAGGATGGGAGCACTGCTTGTAATAAAGAGTGGACATATTGGGGAATATCACCAGGCTGAACCGACTCAGGGATGCCACGTAATTTAACATTATTTCTCCTGCTCCTATCTTCCAAATCAGAGATTTTCGCTTTCAGCATGATCACTGTCTCCTCTAAGGAGGTGTGAGAGTCAATTAAGGTATTCTGCGAGTCAGAGAATTCTTCTAGCTTGTTCTCAATGTGATCCACCCTGCCCCCCAGCTCCACCACTGCCGAATTCACTGGACCAAGCATGCCCCGACACAGTAATTGCATCTAAAGATGTACTCACAGCTGGGAGAGGAATCAGGACATCTCCCCATTTAGTGTCACCTGTATCCCCAGCAGCTGTAGCAGGCAGCAGCCTTGCTCTCTGCTTGGCCGGGCTGGAGAACGGGGAAGCAGATGGCGTGGATGCCGAGAGGTCCGGAGCAAGAGGAGAAGCACTTTTCCTCACCGATCAGAGGTCCTCCGTGCTGCGGGCAGAAGCTGGAGATCGGTGATCCGGAGTTCTCGCCTGTGGGAGATGAGATGCAGTCGCGAACAGTGCTAGGTCCGAGCTCGACCTCCTGGGATGAGAGGAGGCAGGGGAGTGCTGGTCTTCGAGTGAGCAAGGAGGAGAAGCGCGGGAGCCTGGCGTGGCACCATCTTGCTGAGCCCGCTCGGCATGGTGAAACAAAATTTTTGGAGTGTTCCCTGCTTCGGAACTCTCTTTCTGCGGCCGGCCATGATGAGCAGTAGTTATTAGCTGGTGTGTTTCTCAAGGTAGGAACCGCTGGTTAAAGTCGCTTTAATAGGCCTCAAACACGGAGCCTACTCACTATGCGGCCAGTGTCCTCGGCAGCCAGGCCACACTCCCAAGATTTTTTTTAAACATCCTTGCAGAGCTATTTGCTGACCACCCAAATGTTTTAATGCATTCCTGTCACTTTGTTGCATCTGATGGGCATTAAAGGGGTACTCTGCTGCTCAGCGTAATGAACAAACTGTTCCAAACGCTGGAGCCAGCGACGGGAGCTCGTAAAGTCATAACCCCACCCCTCATGATGTAACACCCCGCCCCCTCAATGCAAGTCTATGGGAGGGGACGTGATGGTCGTCACGCCCCCTCTCATAGAATTGCATTTAGGGGGCAGGCAAGATGTCACACGGGGGCAGAGTCGTCACCTCACAATACTCCGTCCCCGTGGTCGGGAGGCATAACACTGAGAGCCTCCAGTGCTTCCAGCAGTGCTTCCAGGTGGGTGATGCACAGGGCCGGACTGGCAATCGGGCCCACCGGGCATTTGCCCAGTGACCGTGCCATCCAGTGGGCCGTCTGCCTCAACGCAATGTATAAAAACTTTTTTTTTTCTAAGTTTGCGGCTCCAGCCGCTCTTACCCCTCGTCCTGCTGCAGCAGATTTGCTGGAGGCAAACGTGCACCGTATAGGCACGATGTCTGCTTGCTCCTGGCGCCCAGGAAGAAGTGGAGGCTGGCAAGCAGATGGGTGTCGGCGCTCCTTTTCTGCCTCTGACCCCAACATCTGCGGCAACATATTCCTGGCGGTGGTGGCGTAGCGGAGGCCCCCGCTGCCCCCGCGGGGGGGTTCCTTCTATGTAGGGGCCCCCAGCAGTGCCCCCTTCCAAACTAAAATGCTGAAACCCCCCGCCCCAGGCACCTCCCAAACCCCCGGGCTGCGCTACTGTAGCACGGGCCTTTGCTTTGGCCTACCCAGGGCACTAGAGCTTCCGTGCGGCTTAGCGCTGCCTCATACCCTGGATCCCCGGGACCTGATCACCCTGAACTCACGGCGTATGCAGGTGAAGAGGCTGAGGACTGGGGGGGGAGGAGGTTATGTATCATGTGTATGTATGATGTTTGCATGTATGTGTTATGTGAGGTGTGTGTATGATGTGTGTATGATTTATGTGTGAGTATATGTATTATGTGTGTATGTTTTATTGTGTTTGTGTACAGGGTGTGAGTAAGTATGTAATGTTTGATTCGTATGGAATGTATGATGTGTGTACAGTGTGTAAGTATGTATCTAATGTATGATGTATGTACAGTGTGTAAGTATGTATGTAATGTATGATGTGTATGGAATGTGTGTACAGTGTGTGAGTATGTAATGTTTGATGTGTATGTAATGTATGATGTGTGTACAGTGTATGAGTATGTATGTAATGTATCATGTGTAATGTATGATGTGTGTACAGTGTGTGAGTATGTATGTAATGTATCATGTGTTTGTAATGTATGATGTGTGTACAGTGTGTGAGTATGTATGTAATGTATGATGTGTATGTAATGTATGGTCTGTGTACAGTGTGTGAGTATGTATAGAATGTATGATCTGTGTACAGTGTGTATGTATGTAATGTATGATGTGTGTACAGTGTGTGAGTATGTATGGAATGTATGATTTGTATGTAATGTATGATGTGTGTACAGTGTGTGAGTATGTATGGAATGTATGATGTGTATGTAATGTATTATGTGTGTACAGTGTGTGAGTATGTATGTAATGTATGATGTGCATGTAATGTATGAT
The DNA here is from genome assembly GCF_029499605.1 of Hyla sarda. Classification (NCBI taxonomy): domain Eukaryota; kingdom Metazoa; phylum Chordata; class Amphibia; order Anura; family Hylidae; genus Hyla; species Hyla sarda. The sequence continues at coordinate 37,113,344 of NC_079194.1, forward strand.
GTGTGTACAGTGTGTGAGTATGTATGTAATGTATGATGTGTATGTAATGTATGATGTGGGGGTGGCGGCTGGTGTATGTATGATGTGTGAATATGTATGATGTGCGTATATATGTATGATATGTGTGTAGAATGTGTATGTATGATGTGTGTGTGTATATGTATGCTGTGCATAAGATGTGTGTATGATGTGTTTATGTATGAAATGTATGAATATGCATGATGTGTGTATGTATGATGTGCATGTATGTATGATGTGTGTAAGCTAGACAGATGTATGTATGTGTTATGTATGTATGTATTTATGTGCGATGTGTGTATGTATTTTACGCATTTTACATGTGGAAATTCAGCACAATTAACACCATTTGAACATGACCTCAGGGGTCTGCAGTGGACAGAGAGCTCTGGAGGAGGTGAACGGAGAAAGGCAGAGGAGTCTGGAGGAGTAGGGAAATGGGGGTCTGGAGGAGGACAGAGGAGTCTGGAGGAGGAGGACATAGAGGTCTGGAGAAGTAGGGAAAAGGAGGTCTGGAAGAGGAGGACAGAGGGGTCTGGAGGAGGAGGACAGAGGGGTCAGGAGGAGGACAGAGAAGTCTGGAGGACAAAGTAGGATGGAGGAGTTAAGTAGGGTCTGGTGGAGAAGGATGAAGGAGAACAGGGGGGCCCGCAGAAGGGGTTTGAGGAGGACAGATTGGTCTGGAGAAGAAGAGAAAACAGAGGTATTGAGGAGGACGCAGGAGGAAAGATAGGTCAGGAGAAGGATGGAGTACAGAGACGTCAGGAGGAGTAAAGAAGGGTCTGGAGAAGGAGAATAAAGGTGGATAGAGGGGTCTGGAGGAGGAGGAAAAAGGAGTCTGGAGGAAGAGGGTTGAGGAGGAAAGAGGAGTCTGGAGGAAGAGGACAGAGGGGCCTGGAGGATGGAGGAGGACAGAGGGTCTGGAGGAGGAGGATAGAGGAGGACAGAGAGGTCTGGAGTAGGAGGGCAGAAGAGGATGTAGGAGGAGGACAGAGGGGTCTGGAGGAGAAGGACTGAGGAGGACAGAGGGTCCTGGATGAGGAGAACAGTGGGGTCAGGTGGAGGAGGAGGATGTAGGAGTAAAGAGGGGTCTGGAGCAGGAGGGCGGAGGAGGATGGATGAGGAGGATAGAGGGGTCTGGAGCAAGAGAGTGGAAAAGGATAGAGGAAGACAGAGGGGTCTGGGGCAGGATGGTGGAGGAGGAGGACAGAGGGGTTTGGAGGAGGAGGACAGAGGGGTCTGGAGGAGGTGGATGTAGGAGGACAGATGAGTCTAAAGGAGGAGAGTGGTGGAGGACAAAGGGGTCTGAGGAAGGTGAATGGAGAAGGACAAAGTGGTCTGGAGGAGAAGAGAAAAGAGAGGCCTGGAGGATGGAAGAGGACAGATGGGTCTAGAGGAGGACAGAGGGCTCTGAAGAAGGAGGATGGAGGAGGAAAGAGGGGTCTGCTGGAGAAGGGCGGAGGAGGACACAGAGTTGTCAGGAGGAGGACGATGGAGGAGTAAAGAGGGGTCTGAAGGAGGATGGAGGAGGACAGAGGGGTTTGAAGGAGAAGAGAAAAAAATGGTATTGAGGAGGAGGAGGACGACAGAGGGGTCAGAAGGAAGATGGAGGAGTAAAGATGGGTCTGGAGAAGGAGGACATAGGGGTCTGGAGCAGTATGAGGGAGGAGGACAAAGGGGTCTGGAGGAGGAGAATGAAGGAGGACAAAGGAGAATGGAGGAGGAGGACAGAGGGGTCTGGAGGAGGAGGACAGAGGGGCCTGAAGGAGGGGATAGAGGAAGACAGTGCAGGGGTGGGATTAAGCTGATCTGAGAAGAAACAGTGTGTGGCAGTATTATTATAATGGGTACAATGTGTGTCAGGGTTCTTTTCAGGGGTCACAATGTTTGGCAGCGTTATATTAATTATTTTTTTAATGTAGAGGATAAGGATCTGCTGGCAAAGTGAGCCAACGATCTCCTGATGTCATACTCTGCAGAGAAGATGTAGCTGGATGAAGTCCTGGTGTCTGGACCAACAGAGAAGATGTCACTCAGGTCACTGATATATTCTATTCTCCTGACTGTCCCATCAGATGTAGTGGCTGATATTGCGTATTCTCCTGACTGTCCCATCAGAGCCGTAGTCAATTTTAAGTTCTACAGGGATGATGGATTAAACTGTTCCCCAATCTGTGGCTCTACAACTCCCATTATTCCTGAGGTTCTCCAGACATGATGGGAGTTAAAGCTGGAAAGCCGCCTAAACTGAGGTGATCAGTCGGGGGTCTCAGCAGTCGGAACGCCACCCAAAAAATGGGCTGCTTATTCTAAAATGCCCGGGCCTATTTTTGGTCCCAGTCCGGCCCTGGTGATACATGCTATATTGGGGACCCTCGCGATCAGATATCTTATCCCGTATCCTTTGGGTAAGGGATAAGATGTCTTGGGGCTGGAGTACCCCTTTAACACCTTGAGGATCAAGCCCATTTTCACCTTAAGGACCAGGTCAATAACTCTTTTATATTTCCATCTACAGACCCATATAAGGGCTTGTTTTTTGCATGACCGACTGTACTTTCTAATGAAACCTCTCATTTTACGATAAAATGTACGGTGAACTCCAAAAAATATTTTTTTAGGGAGGAAATTTAAATGAAAACCACAATTTTGCCCATTTTGGAGGGTTTTGTTTTCACACTGTACACTTTACGGTGAAAATGACATGTGTTCTTTATTCTCTGGGTCAATATGATTAAAATGATACCCATGACTAGATACTTTTATATTTTTGTACCGTTTAAAAAAAATCTAAAACTTTTTGTACAAAATTAGTGATCTAAAATCGCCCTATTTTGACCACCTATAACTTTTTCATTTTTCTGTAAATAGGGCAGTATGAGGGCTCCTTTGTTGTGCTGTCATCTGTACTTTTTATTGATACCACATTTGCATATATAAAACTTTTAGATAATTTTTATAAATTTTTTTGGGAATTAAATGTGACAAAAAGCTGCATATTTTAAAATTTTTCGATTTTTTACGTTTATGCCGTTCACTATACGGGAACATTAACATTATATTTTGATAGTTTGGACATTTACGCACATGGCGATACCAAATATGTTTATAAAAAATATTTTTGCGCTTTTTGGGGGTCAAGTGGGAAAAACAGACAATTATCATTTTTATTGAGGGAGGGCATTTTTCACTTTTTCTTAACTTTTTATTTTTACATTTTTCAACTTTTTTTAAAAATAATTTTTATGTCCCCATAGGGGACTATCATTTGATTGCTAATACTGTTCAGTGCTATGCATAGAGCGTAGCACTGATCAGTTTTATCGGTCATCTTCTGCTCTGGTCTGCTCGATCTCAGACCAGAAGACGCTGGGAAAAGGACGGAGGCAGGTGAGGGGACCTCCGGCCGCCATTACAGATGATCGGATCACAGCGGCAGCGCTGCGTGCGATCCGATCATCTATTTTATCATGCGCATCTGAACCGATCACGGCATCTGAGGGGTTAATGGCGGACATCCATGTTATCGCGGATGTCGGACATTACCGGCGGGTCCCTGGCTGCTGATAGCAGCCTGAACCTGCCATGTATGACGCGAGCACCGCTCTGATGCTTGCGGTCATACACAGGACGTAAATGTACGTCCTGGTGCGCGAAGTACCGCCAAACCAGTACATACATTTACGTCCGCGGTCGGTAAGGGGTTAAGGCCACTAATTTGTATGTACCACATGCCTGAGAATATTGTAGAACTGAACCATTGCATCTAACATGGAATAAATCACACATTTTATTTAAATTGATCTTGCTGCGCCATTGTTCTTCTACATGTTGGGGACAGGAACCCTCTCTTCAGAAATTGTGCTGCAAGTATTTTACTCTAAATATTGTGACAATCAGACAGGGTTGCAGGTAATGAAAGGGTGTTTTCCCCAGTCCCTTATGCTAGGTGAGCTAGCAGCAGAGTCCACACCTGCTAGCTTTCTTTTTGAATTTATTTTCTGTCTGTCCACAGTGCTCTCTGCTGCCACCTCTGTCCATGTAAGGAACTGTCCAGAGCAAATCCCCAGAGAAAACCTCTCCTGCATTGGACAGTTCCTGACATGGACAGTGGTGTCAGCAGAGAGCACTTTGGTCAGACAGAAAATAAATAGTTTTCCACCGGAGTACCCCTTTCAAACTGATGTCTGTTTGTCCTCTATAGACATCCAAACACCTGAACCATTTGATCCCAAATTTGGCACAATGGTGTATTGGGTGCATGGGAACTTGTTTGCAATGGCTTACTATTGTTCTTTGTTTTAAGGCAATATCACATATTTGTATGCAGAGGACATTTTTAACCCCTTTGCGACCCCTGATGGACCTAGTTCATCATAGTGATGCTGAGGATGTATGGAACGGGCTCCGGACTTGAGCCCGCTCCATACCCAGTGACCCCCAGCTGATTCCTGTAGCTGGGAGCTGCCGCTAATATCCGGCATGCAACGATCGCTGCAGCCGGCAATTAACCCTTTAGATCACTGCTGTCAAAGTTGACACCGGCGTCTAAAGGGACCTTTAAATGCTCCCTGGTGGTCTAGTGGGGTAGTTCACTCTACATTTGATAGAGCCTGGCTGGACCAGGCTCTATCAAATGATCACAGAGCACACAGATCAATGAAGTTCTATGGAACTGCATTGTTCTGTATGAAGAATCTATTGATTCCTCCTAAAAGTCAATAAAGTGTTATTGACTTTTATAAAAGTGTTAAAAATGAATTCATAAAGTTTAAAAAAAAACAACACACACATTAACTCTTTCTATATTATGTGTTCAAATCCCCCCTTTCCCATATAAAAAAAGCATAAAAACATATCACTGCATGCATAATTGTCCGAACTATTAAAATATAACACTACTAATCTCATACGGTAAATAGCGTAATAAGTACAAAACCCCAGAATTGCGTTTTTTGAGCGTGTCCTCCATTGTTTTTTTTTTTCTTTGTTTTTTTATGGGCAGCATTTCACTCCTGGACCAAGGCAGCACAATGTCTTGGGCCGGCCCTGGTTGGTCTCCTCTGTACATGTAAGCAAAGGGGATTGTGGCAACAGCAGAGTCACAGTTCAGAGAGGAAGCTAGGTGAGTGTAAGTTACTTTACCAAAAATCAGCACATTTTTACTCTTGGTACACACTGCATTTTACCAGTGTTGCTTTGTGGGACAACCTATTAAAGACCCTTTCACATGGGCTGCGGAATGTATAATGGCAAATGAGCTTTCCTAGAAACGATGATTGGTCCTTGTAAAAGAGCCAATGAATGAGCTTGTTCACCAGCTAAACAGGTGATGTGTGACCAATAATAAGGAATTTAAGGGCTGTACAATAAATCTAGCTCAGCAAACGGGCACCGATCACTGAGTTCACCACTTGTTATCGGGGAAAGCCGTGGCCTGTGTAAAAAGGCCCCTAGGGTGTGTTCACACGTTCAGTAGTTCAATAGTTATAACAAATGACCCTTTAACCCCTTAAGGACTGAGCCCTTTTTCCCCTTAAGGACTCAGCCCCTTTTTGCAATTCTGACCACTGTCACTTTTTGCATTAATAACTCTGGGATACTTTTAATGATTATTCTGATTCCAAGATAGTTTTTTTGTGACATACTCTACTTTAACACAGTGGTAAATTTTCATCGTTATTTGCATCCATTTTGGTGAAAAATCCCCAAATTTCATGAAAATTTTGAAAAAACAAAACAAAATTTGTAACCAAATTTCTCTTGAGTAAGGAAATACCTCATATGTGGATGTAAAGTGCTCTGTGGGTGCACTACAAGGCTCAGAAGGGAAGGAGCGACAATGGGATTTTGGAGAGGGAGTTTTTCTGAAATGGTTTTTCGGGGGCATGTCACATTTAGGGAGCCCCTATGGTACCAGAACAGCAAAAAGAAAAACCAACATGGCATACTATTTTGGAAACTACTCCCCTCAAGGAACATAACAAGGGGTCCACTGAGCATTAACACGCCACAGGTGTTGGAAGACTTTTCGTTAAAGTTGGATGTGTAAATTAATTTTTTTTCCACTAAAATGCTGGTTTCCCCCAAATTTTACATTTTTGCAAGGGGTTATAGGAGAAAATGCCCCCAAAATTTGTAACCCCATCTCTTCTGAATATGGAAATATCCCATGTGTGGACGTCTAGTGCTCTGCTGGCGCACTAAAATGCTCAAAAGAGAAGAAATCACATTTGGCTTTTGGAAAGCAAATTTTGCTGAAATGGTTTTTGGGGGGCATGTCGCATTTAGGAAGCCCCTATGGTGCCAGAACAGCAAAAAAAAACAAAACACATGGTATACTATTTTGGAAACTACACCCCTCAAGGAACGTAACAAGAGTACATTGAGCCTTGTCAAATTTCTGCTAAATTTGGACATGAAAATGAATTAGATTTTTTTCACCAAAATGCTGGTGTTACCCCTTTGTAACCCCATTTCTTCTGAGTAAGGAAATACACCATATGTTGATGTAAAGTGCTCTGCTGGCAAACTACAATGCTCAGAAGAAAAGGAGCGCCATTGAGCTTTTGGTGAGAGAATTTGGCTGGGATAGAAGTGGGAGGCCATGTGTGTTTACAAAGCCCCCCGTGGTGCTAGAACAGTGGACCCCCCCCCCACATATGACCCCATTTTGGAAACTATACCACTCACGTAATGTAATAAGGTGTGGTCTTTTTTCTTATTCTCCCTTGTGAAAATGAAAAATGTAGGGTAACACCAGCATTTTAGTGACTATTTTTATTTATCTTCACATCCAACTTTAACAAAAATTTGTCAAACACCTGTGGGGTGTTAAGGCTCACTATACCCCTTGTTACATTCCGTGAGGGGTGTAGTTTCCAAAACGGGGTCACATGTGGGTATTTATTGGTTTGCGTTTATGTCAGAACTGCTGTGTAATCAGCTACCCCTGTGCAAATCACCAATTTAAACTTCTCATGTACATGGCATGCTCTCACTTCTGAGCCATGTTGTGCGCCCGCAGAGCACTTTACGCCCACATATGGGGATAAATTGCGTTACATAATTTGGGGGTCTTTTTTTCCTTTTACCGCTTGTGAAAATTAAAAGTATGGGGCAACACCAGCATGTTAGTGTAAAAATTTTTATTTTTTTTTTTTACACTACCATTCTGGTGTAGACCTCAACTTTACCTTTTCATAAAGGGTAAAAGGAGAAAAAGCCCCCCAAAATTTGTAACAAAGCGAGAGAGCACCATGCGCATTTGAGGCCTAAATTGGGGATTTGAATCCGCCACAAAAATATCCTATGGCAGTGTTTCCCAAACAGGGTGTCTCCAGCTGTTACAAAACTCCCAGCATGCCTGGGCAGTCAGTGGCTGTCCGGTAATACTGTGAGTTGTTTTTCAACAGCTTCAGGCTCCGTTTTGGAAACAGTGCTGTACATTACTTTTGGGGGGGGGGGGGAGGGGGGGGGCTACAACTGTGTAGGGGTATGTAGTGTTTTACTTTTTATTTTGTGTAGTGTAGTGTAGGGTAGTGTTTTTAGGGTACATTCACATGGACAGCCCCATTCACCTTTTTCTTCCGGGTCACCAGAGACCCGATTGACCTGGAATAGCCACAAATGGCTGGTCTGAATTGACCGGCGATTTGCGGTGTTCGCCTATATGGGAGGACCTCAGGACCCCCCTGGGGGATATGCCAGGATGCCTGCTGAACGATATCAGCAGGCATCCCAGTCCCATCCCTGCTCCGTGAGCGGCAGGGGCAGGAAGGATGCAGGGCATACCCATACTCCCTGAGTCCTTAAGGACTCGGAAACGGGGTTAAAAACCTGAATGTGCGAACATGCAAGTACAATTCTATATCGAATTAGGATAAAGGATATTTTAACGTTTTAACTTTAATTTTTCAATCTTTATAGGTTCTTTGTGTTGTTCGGTGTGACCGCTTGATGATGGTTGATCTTGTGAGGCTCAGCTTTGTTTATTTATTATTATGTGTATAATTTTGTCAACAGCAGCATCACATGAAATGTGTGAAAGCAGTCAACTAGCTTTCATGTGATGTAGTCTATAGCAGGTGATACATACAACAGTTTATTGTGTAAACAGTAGTTAGCTGTCATTCGGGCCATTTGCTCTTTTTTATATTTTGTGATATATTTTTATTCTTAATTTTTTTATACACACACATCGTGCCCCTTATAAGGTCATTTAAGACCTTTAGGGGCATTTTAGCTCTATAATACTTTTCTAACTCACTGACATTTACTGCAGGGTTGATCTTGGTCTGCAGTTACCTGGCACCCAGCGAGCATGTGAATCAGATGGCCCCTGATGAGCTGTATACACAACGCTCATTGGGCACTATGTATGCAGCAATCGGGAAGGCACGGACAGCTTATTACTGTGACTGACAGCTGACTCTCATGGACTCCATGCCCTTGCAAATTTTTAAATGTCCTTGCAGAGCTATATTCTGACCACCCAAACATTTTAATGCATTACTGTCACTTTGTTGCATCAGATGGGCATTAATAGTTACAACGAAGCCAGTCTTATGCAACAAGATGGGGAGAGAAAAGTGAGCCGGGCATTGAACCCCTAACCAAGAGGTTCCCCCACCTCTATCTATCCATCAAAACTTTGACATGTCTGTGTCAAAAGTTTTTCACGTGACAGTAATGCTCTAAAGCATTACTGTCATACTGTCATGAAAAAAACTTTAGACATATTGATCAGACATGTCAAAAGTTGTTGATCGCACCAGGTCTCACTCCTAAGACCCGCTGCGATTGTGAGTTATTATCAGGGGGGAACTCAACTTCTCGGCCGAGAGATGTTCATTTCTCTTTATAGAAATCTTGCAGTTGGCGAGTGGTTAAAGGGGTTATCTGGTGCCAGTTGACATTTTTTTAAATGTCAACTGGCTCCAGAAATATAAACAGATTTATAAATTACTTCTATTAAAAAATCTTAATCTTTCAGTAGTATGAGCTGCTGAAGTTGAGTTGCTCTTTTCTGTCTGAGTGCTCTCTGATGACACCTGTCTCGGGAACTGTCCAGAGTAGAAGCAAATCCCCATAGCAAACCTCTTCTACTCTGTGCAGTTCCTGAGACAAGCAGAGATGCCAGCAGAGAGCAATATTGCCAGACAGAAAAGAACAACTCAACTTCAGCAGCTGATAATTATTGGAAGGATGAAGATTTTTTAATGGAAGTAATTTACAAATCTGTTTAACTTTCTGGAGCCAGTTGAAATATTATTTTTTTCCTGGAATACCCCTTTAATATCACATGTATATTTACAGTGGGCAATATGTAATCTGAATGTACTGTTTACTAATGTTCCTTTTCATGGTGCAGTGTTCGAGAAGCAATTGTTCACAGCAAACCACCACTTTTTCATGTTTTGTGAATGAACCTCACTGCATATGACTTGGAAGCCACATCTGCCTATTTTATCCTATTATATTTTCTTATACTTTGCAAGTGTCAATAAGTTAAGAGCAGAACACTATACTGTCTTTTAATGTCCAAAGTGTTACAATTACAAAAATACAAAAAATATTGTACATTCCTAAGGCAGATAAGGGTCATTGAAAATAATGAGCAGAATCAAGACAGGTTACGGTCCGGGGGCAGTTGTAGTAATAAACTTATTTAAATAGCACCAACATATTCCACAGCACCTTACAAGTCAGAGAGTACACAAACAAGCAAAAGTAGACTTCATGGTTCGGCTTATACTCCAGTGAACTCTCCACCTGTCAATCCTGGGCCTTCATCATCATCATCCAGACCCCCCCCCCCCCCCTTTAGTTTTCTACTCACCTCCCCTTGGTGGGAAGGAAGGGTGAGCTGGTCCGGGCCATCTATGCTACAGGGACCGTCCGGTGGGGAGGGTTAGTCGTGTCCATCTTCACCGGGAGGCCCTCTTCTCCACTGCGGCCCTGGACTAGTGATGTTACCTTGACGACGACGCACAGGGACGTCCGTTTCTGCACATTGACATCCCTGTGCGTTGTCGTCAAGGCAAGGTCACAAGTCCGGGGCCCGGAGCGTAGATGGCCTGGACCAGCTCACCCTTCCTTCCCACAGAGGGAAGGTGAGTAGAAAACTAAAGGGGGGGTCTGGATGATGACGAAGGCCGCAGTGGTCTTCAACCTGAGGACCTCCAGATGTTTCAAAACTACAACTCCCAGCATGCCCAGACAGCCGATGGCTGTCCGGGCATGCTGGGAGTTGTAGTTTTGCAACATCTGGAGGTCCGCAGGTTGAAGACCACTGATGAAGGGATTGACAGGCGGTGATGATGAGGGGGGGGATGATGACAGGGTGATGATGACAGGCGGTGATGATGAAGAGGGGGATAATGACAGGGGTCTGGATGATGACAGGGGGGGATGATGTATTTCCACCCTAGCCTTATAGTCGAGTCAATAACTTTTCCTGGGTTTTTGGGGTCAAATTAGGGGCCTCAGCTTATATTCGGGTCGGCTTATACTTGAGTATATACGGTAAATGAACTTTTTAAAAACATTGGGGGAGATTTCTAAATGTTATGTGATATGTTATTTTTAATGATGTTTTTTTTTTTTTTTTTGCAACGATTTTGACAGTCGTGCGCTTTATTTATCAAAAAGGCGCACGGACCTTAGTAAATTCAGCGCAAATATTTTTTTTAGCTCACAATTTGCTGTGAGATGTAATTTTCTTCTCGGAACATTGACGTTCTCATTGTCACTCTGCTGTGAGAGTTCGTGTTTACCCAGCAAAGGTAGTTAGGAACCCAGTTAACTCTCTGTTGTTTTAGTGTTTTTTTTTTATTTTATTTTTTTACACCTTCTTGTTTTTGTAAAATTCTGTTTCGTTTTATTGTTGTTTTTTATTTTTAATCCAGGTTGCCCATAATGTTGGTGGCCGATCTTCGCAAATCTTGGAGCCAGATGGGAGTTCTGGCTTGACTTCAAGAAAGAGGGCCTTTTGTGATAAAAAAAAAAAAGACAAAAAAGAATTCTGATCGTGAAATAGAGATTCTAATAGATAAAGTAAGTACTGCCACAACTATGGGGCAGTTTTTTCACATCTTATTTGACTAAAAGGTGGTGATGTTGCCCTTAGCAACTCATTTCCAGGCTAATTTTGTATCTTCCAGTCCTCTGGAAAATAGAATGAAACCAGTGTATTGGTGGATAGGGTCAACTGCATAACGTTGCCCCAACCTGTCGTTTGCTAAATGTGTCCCAATTTGAGCATCATACTTATAGTGTGCTTAATTTATTTTGGAGTGGCATTTGTCCTCATTTGGAGTTTGGCCATTTGGATTCTCAAAATCTGTACAGTGAAAAAGTTGCCCATAGCAACCAATCAGATCACTTCTTGTATTTCTTACAGGCTTTTTTTTTTTAAATAAAAGAAGCGATCTGATTGGTCGCTATGGACAACTGTGCATCTTTTCCTCTGCACAGGTTTTGAGAGATCTCCCCCAGTTTCTGTATTTTGCTTTCCCTGTGGGAACTTTAGAGACTTAGGCTAGGTTCAGACTACGGAATCTCCGGGCAGAAAATTTCCGCCCCGAGAGTGCGGCCAGTGCTGACTGAATCAGTCGGCGCTAGGACCGCGCGGACACTGCAGTCTCCAATAGACTGCAATGTGTTCCGTGCGGATTTCCGCCTCAAGAAGGAGCAACTCCTTTCTTCAGGCGGAAATTTCCAAGCGGATTTTCCGTTCACAAATTCCGCTTCACAAATTCCGAAGTGTGAATTTGTGAACGGAAAATCATTCACTACACGGTACATTTTAGCAAGCGGAATTTCCGCCTGCAATTTCAAAGAGGAATTACAGGCGGAACTTCCGTAGTCTGAACCTAACCTTAGAGATTTTGCCATGTGCACTGAGGTGCTGAATGCCATTGCTTTCAACGTGACTCTGAGAGTGATGCTTTTGGGTCTCAAAAAATAAATAAAAAATGGGGGGCAAAACATTTTAAAATCTAATTGGTGAGGAGCGGAAATAAAGTAATAATGGAATAAAAGTTAAACAATACAATTCATCCAAAGTGGAAATAAGTTGACTTACTCATTAACTTGGACTAACAAGTCTGTACACATATTAACATCCATAAAAGTTTTTTGAGAAACACTATACAGTTGTCTCTCGACATACGATGGTAATCCGTTCCAAACGGACCATCGTTTGTTGAAACCATCGTATGTTGAGGGATCCGTGCAATGTAAAGTATAGGACAGTGGTCTACAACCTGCGGACCTCCAGATGTTGCAAAACTACAACACCCAGCATGCCCGGTCAGCCTACGGCTGTCCGGGCATGCTGGAAGTTGTAGTTTTGCAAAATCTGGAGGTCCGCAGGTTGAAGACCACTGGTATTGGAGGTTATACTCACCTGTCCCCACCGCTCTGGACCCATCACTGCTCATCACCGCTGCTCTGGATGTCGCCTTCCATCGCTGTCGCCGTGTCCCCGGGGTGTCCCCGACGCTCCGGCAAGGTCTCTGCTTCCCCGGCATCCTCGCTCTCCGTCGCCGCCATCACGTCGCTACGCATCGCTCCTATTGGATGACGGGACGGTGTGCGCAGCGACGTGATGACGACGATGGAGAGCGCCGATGATGCAGGGGATCCCGAAGAGGACGCGCCGGAGCCCCGAGGACAGGTGAGTGATCGTCAGCACAGGGCACGGGGCACAGTAAACGGCTATCCGGTGGCAGCTGAAGCAGTCTGTGCTGCCGGATAGCCATTTATGCGATGGCCCCAACATACAAAAGCATCGTATATTGATGCTGCCTTCAACATGCGATGACCTCTGAGAGGCCATCGTATGTTGAAATGATCGTATGTCGGGGCCATCGTAGGTCGGAGGGTCACTGTACAAAGATTAATCACATCTTCACTTTATTTAGGATACCCTTCAACCTGATCCCTCTGCCAATAACTGTTCTATATGACATGGTCATATAAGGCATATAACGTTGATAAGTCTCCCCCACTGGGGGAGAATTATCAAAACATGTGCAGAGGAAAAGTTGACCCATAGCAACCAATCGGCTTGCTTCTTTTATTATGGGCAACTGCTCACCCCATTGTAAATTGACTGCTGTGCTTTTATTCCCATGTTTCATCAGAACCACATCTCTTTATTTATCAGGACCCTCACGTCTCTTATTTGAGCTGTTTAAGGGTAGGGTCAAACGTAATGAATTTGCAGCGTATTTTACATTGTGGATCCGCCGGTGACCCGACCCATTTTGTGCCTCCAGCTGTTGCCACCGCTGTTCCCCCGCCTCGCTCCACCCCTGGCCTGCTCGCAACGGTAATCCGCTGCTACGAACAGCCACACAGGGGGCCTGCGAGTCGCCAAGTCCACTCCGTCACGTGTGATCCTACCCCAATAGTATGCTTTGTAATGTCTGATTTTCTTAATACATGTAGATTAAAAATCATATATGTACAGGAGATCTTGGAAACAATGATCCTCACCTTGTCTGGTTGTACTGTTGAGGCTCACCTTCATGCAGGCATATAACTTAAAGATAAAACCATGGATTGCTGCCGCTGACCCTCCCAATATTTGTATCTGAATGTTAATGTTACAGGATGAATGTATTCTGGACCCCTGTCTCGGAAAGATGAGTGCTGTGGCTGGCTCTAGCACACTCACATAGGTATGAAATGAAAGATTAAAGGGGTATTCCAGGAAAAAACTTTATATATATATATATATATATATATATATATATCAACTGGCTCCAGAAAGTTAAACAGATTTGTAAATTACTTCTATTAAAAAATCTTAATCCTTCCAATAATTATCAGCTGCTGAAGTTGAGTTGTTCTTTTCTCTCTGGCAACAGTGCTCTCTGCTGACATCTCTACTTGTCTCGGGAACTGCACAGAGTAGAAGAGGTTTGCTATAGGGATTTGCTTCCACTCTGGGCAGTTCCCGAAACAGGTGTCATCAGAGAGCACTTAGACAGAAAAGGATTAAGATTTTTAAATAGAAGTAATTTACCCAATTTGTTTAACTTTCTGGAGCCAGTTGATTTATATATATATATATATATATATATATATATATATATATATATATATATAAAAGTTTTTCCTGGATAATCCTTTTAAGGATCACTTACTATCCTTTGCTTTTTCATGTGAGTGTACCAGCGCCAGTCACAGCACCATCTTTCCTAAAGGTGGATCCAGCTTTTCCATTACATTTGTCATGACTTACTTGCTGCAGTACATTTTAGATAGTTTATGTTCACATTTGGCTTACACTTCATGTTCTGGCTCATTTCTTCTTTACATTGTCCATTGTCCACTACAGGGCTTATATAGTAAAAAATATTTTAGGTAATTATTCTTAATTGTTCTGAGACACAAAAACCTGGGAAAGAAATTGTCATTTAAATTGTTACTGGTGTATGTTTATTTAGCACAACACGCGCTATGAAGAATAAAAAGCATGTATACTAAACTGACAGAGGTCTAGGGCTTATACTTCTTAATACTGCAGTCACCACATTATGGTCCAATACCCATTCCACACAATGAGCACAGTGCAGTTTCGTATGGGGACTCAGAGGTGATGACATCTCTTTTTGGAGTTTTCCACTTTCCCAGACAACTTGCCTCTGCACACAAACTAACTGTCTAGCTGAACCCCAACGCATCTTAAAGTGCCCTCCACAACGTAATAATCACCTCACACAATATTAGTAATAATTATAATAACAGCCCTCACAATTATGTTGTCCCCTTCTTGCCCCCACAAAGTGATGTTGTCCTATTTGTGCCTCCATATACTGAGACTGCTACCTTTGTGCTCCTATACGGTAATAATGTATTGTCTGTGCCCCAAAAAAGTGTTGTCACATCATTTGTGTCCCCAAATGCTGCCCCTTTGTGCACCCTCACAATCTGACTCCAACTTTGTGTCTTTAAAAGTAATAATACTCCCTCCGTGTCCCTATAATTTGATGATCTTCCCTTTTGTCCCCACAAGGTTAGAATTTCTCTTTTATATACCTATAAGGTAAAAGCATCCCTTGTAACCCTCCGCAGGGTAAAAGCAGTGGAGTACCAAGGGGGTGGCGGGGGTTGTGGCCCACCCTGGTTGCCACTCACAAGGGGGATGCCAGGGGCAGAATGACCGGCAGGTCCGATCCAACGTTGTCCGAGGGCCCAGCCGGGCTAAGTCCCAGATCCCCAGCAGACAGCGCTGCCTTCTTCGGTATGTACGATACACGCACATACAGGAGAAGCTGTCCCCTATGTCTTAGCCACATCTGTAGCTTACACAGAGGAGCCGTGACCTCTGCCCCCACTCAGCACAGGCGCCGATGACGTCACTCATTGGCACCTGCACTGTGGAGGGGAGAAGATGCGGGCCCCAGCTGCTGAGGAGATCGCTGCGTTGGACATCAGGTTAGCATCATTTTTTTAAAACTCTGCCCAAACCTATGGGGAAGAGGGGGGGGGGGGTTAACGCTGCCTACACCTTTGGGGAAAGGGGGGGGGGGTAACTCTGCCTATAACTATGGGCTAAAGGGGGGGTAACTCTGCCTATACCAATGGGAAAAGGGGGGGGGGTGGGTAACTGTGCCTATACCAATGGGGAAAGGGGGGGGCGGTTAACTCTGCCTATACCTATGGGGAAGAGGTGGGAGGGGGTTACTCTGCCTATACCTATGGGGAAAGTGTGGGTAGGGGGATAACTCTCCCTATACCTATGGAGAAAGGGGGGTAACTCTACCTATACCTATGGGGAATGGGGAAGAGGGGGGGTAACTCTGCCTATACCTATGGGGAAGGGGGGGTAACTCTGCCTATACCTATGGGGAAAGTGGGGGGGGATAGCTCTCCCTATACCTATAAGGAAGGGGGTAACTCTGCCTATACCTATGGGGAAGAGGGAAGGTAACTCTGACTATACCTATGGGGAAAGTGTGGGTAGGGGGATAACTCTCCCTATACCTATGGAGAAAGGGGGGTAACTCTACCTATACCTATGGGGAATGGGGAAGAGGGGGGGTAACTCTGCCTATACCTATGGGGAAGGGGGGGTAACTCTGCCTATACCTATGGGGAAAGTGGGGGGGATAGCTCTCCCTATACCTATGGGGAACGGGGTAACTCTGCCTATACCTATTGGGAAGGGGGTTTAACTCTGCTGTCTATACCTATTGAGAAGGGGGGTTAAGTCTGCTGCCTATATCTATGGGGAAAGGTGGGTGGGCTAACTCTGCTGCCTATACTTTTGGGGAAGAGGGGTTAACTCTGCTGTCTATACCTACAGGGAAGGGGGGCTACCTAACTTTATACCTGGATGCCTAACTACTTACCTACATGCCAAGCTATCTAACTACCTACATACCCAGCTACCTAACTATGTACATACCTGGCCTTCACACATGGCTGACTAACTACCTAGCTAGCCCTCTACCTACTTGGCTTGTCACCTACCTACATATCTGGCTTCCTGATCTACCTACCTGTCACGATTCGGCTGGCAGGAGGTGGATCCTCTGTGCCAGAGAGGGATTGGCGTGGACCGTGCTGGTGGACCGGTTCTAAGTTGCTACTGGTATTCACCAGAGCCCGCCGCAAAGCGGGATGGTCTTGCAGCGGCGGTAGCAACCAGGTCGTATCCACCAGCAACGGCTCAACCTCTCTGACTGCTGAAGATAGGCGCGGTACAAGGGAGTAGACAAGAGCAAGGTCGGACGTAGCAGAAGGTCAGGGCAGGCAGCAAGGATCGTAGTCAGGGGCAACGGCAGGAGGTCTGGAACACAGGCTAGGAACACACAAGGGAACGCTTTCACTGGCACAATGGCAACAAGATCCGGCGAGGGAGTGCAGGGGAAGTGAGCTATAAGTAGGGAGTGCACAGGTGAGAATACTGATTAGGCCTGCTGCGCCAATCAGTGGCGCAGCGGCCCTTTAAATGGCAGAGACCCGGCGCACGCGCGCCCTAAGGAGCGGGGCCGCGCGCGCCGGGAGAACACAGACGGGGAACGGGTCAGGTACGGGAGCCGAGATGCGCATCGCGAGCGGGCGCGTCCCGCATCGCGAATCGCATCCCGGCTGGGAGTAATATCGCAGCGCACCCGGTCAGCAGGTCTGACCGGGGCGCTGCGAATGAGAGAACGCTGCGAGCGCTCCGGGGAGGAGCGGGGACCCGGAGCGCTCGGCGTAACAGTACCCCCCCCCTTGGGTCTCCCCCTCTTTTTGGAGCCTGAATACCTGAGGATAAGACTTTTGTCCAGGATGTTGTCCTCAGGTTCCCAGGATCTCTCCTCAGGGCCGCAATTCTCCCAGTCGACCAAGAAGAATCTTTTACCTCTGACCGTCTTGGATGCTAGAATCTCCTTCACAGAAAAGACGTCAGAAGATCCGGAAACTGGAGTGGGAGAAACAACTTTGGGAGAGAAGCGGTTAAGGATGAGTGGTTTAAGGAGAGAGACATGGAAGGCATTGGGAATACGGAGAGAAGGAGGAAGAAGGAGTTTGTAAGAGACAGGGTTGATCTGGCACTTGATTTTGAAAGGACCAAGATAGCGTGGTCCCAGTTTATAACTGGGGACACGAAAGCGGACATATTTAGCGGAGAGCCATACCTTGTTTCCGGGAGCAAAAAAGGGGGGAGTTCTTCTTTTTTTATCAGCAAATCTTTTCATCCGGGATGAAGCCTGTAAAAGAGAATTTTGGGTCTCTTTCCATATGGTGGAAAGATCACGAGTCACTTCATCCACAGCGGGCAAACCAGAGGGCAAGGGAGTAGGGAGGGGAGGAAGAGGGTGACGGCCGTACACCACGAAAAATGGGGATTTAGCAGAAGATTCGGAGACTCTCAAGTTGTATGAGAATTCGGCCCATGGTAGAAGATCTGCCCAGTCATCCTGGCGGGAGGAAACAAAATGCCGTAAATAGTCACCCAGGACCTGATTAACTCTTTCTACTTGCCCATTGGATTGGGGATGATAAGAAGAAGAGAAGTTTAATTTGATCTTGAGCTGTTTACAGAAGGCCCTCCAGAATTTAGACACGAATTGGACGCCTCTATCTGAGACGATATGCGTGGGCAAACCGTGAAGGCGAAAAATGTGTACAAAAAATTGCTTTGCCAACTGAGGCGCTGAAGGAAGACCAGGAAGAGGAATAAAATGTGCCATCTTGGAAAATCGATCAACGACCACCCAAACAACTGTGTTGCCACGGGATGAGGGCAAGTCCATAATAAAGTCCATACCAATCTGTGACCAAGGCTGTTCAGGAACAGGCAGAGGATGAAGGAGACCAGCAGGCTTCTGGCGAGGAGTCTTATCCCGGGCACAGACCGTACAGGCCCGCACGAAATCAATAACATCAGTCTCCAGAGTCGGCCACCAATAAAATCGAGAGATGAGTTGCAAGGATTTTTTGATGCCCACATGGCCTGCGAGGTGGGAGGAGTGTCCCCATTTGAGAATCCCGAGACGCTGGCGTGGAGAAACGAAGGTCTTCCCTGGAGGAGTTTGCCTGATGGAAGCTGGAGAAGTGGAGATCAGACGGTCCGGAGGAATGATGTGTTGCGGAGAGACCTCTACTTCAGAGGCATCAGAAGAACGAGAGAGGGCATCGGCCCTAATGTTCTTGTCAGCAGGGCGAAAATGGATTTCAAAGTTAAAATGGGCAAAGAACAACGACCACCTAGCCTGGCGAGGGTTCAGTCGTTGGGCAGACTGGAGATAGGAGAGATTCTTGTGATCAGTGTATATGATAACTGGAAATTTTGATCCCTCCAGCAGGTGCCTCCATTCCTCAAGCGCCAATTTAATGGCCAGTAGTTCTCGATCCCCGATGGAATAGTTTCTCTCCGCCGGGGAGAAGGTCCTAGAAAAAAAACCCACAAGTAACAGCATGCCCGGAAGAATTTTTTTGTAGAAGGATAATCTTTCAAGAAGTGTTCGGTACTGGCACAGTACAGGCATAGGTTCTCCATGCGGCGTCGTGTCCTCTCTTGAGGTGTCAAGCGAGACCGGTCAACTTGCATAGCCTCCACGGCGGGAGGCACAGGAACGGATTGCAGAGGACCAGAGGAGAAAGGAGCCGGGGAGAGAAACCGCCTCGTGCGAACAAAGTCCATATCCTGGCGGAGCTCCTGACGCCTTTCGGAAAAACGCATGTCAATGCGGGTGGCAAGATGAATAAGTTCATGCAGGTTAGCAGGAATTTCTCGTGCGGCCAGCACATCTTTAATGTTGCTGGATAGGCCTTTTTTAAAGGTCGCGCAGAGGGCCTCATTATTCCAGGATAATTCGGAGGCAAGAGTACGGAATTGGATGGCGTACTCGCCAACAGAAGAATTACCCTGGACCAGGTTCAGCAGGGCAGTCTCAGCAGAAGAGGCTCGGGCAGGTTCCTCAAAGACACTTCGGATCTCCGTGAAGAAGGAGTGTACAGAGGCAGTGACAGGGTCATTGCGGTCCCAGAGCGGTGTGGCCCATGACAGAGCTTTCCCAGACAGAAGGCTGACTACGAAAGCCACCTTAGACCTTTCAGTTGGAAACTGGTCCGACATCATCTCCAAGTGCAGGGAACATTGCGAAAGAAAGCCACGGCAAAACTTAGAGTCCCCATCAAATTTATCCGGCAAGGATAATCGTAAGCCGGAAGCGGCCACTCGCTGCGGAGGAGGTGCAGGAGCTGGCGGAGGAGATTGTTGCTGGAGCTGTGGTAATAGCATCACGGTCAGTTGAGACAGCTGGTGACCTTGTTGCGCTATCTGTTGCGACTGCTGGGCGACCACCGTGGTGAGGTCGGCGACAACTGGCAGTGGGACTTCAGCGGGATCCATGGCCGGATCTACTGTCATGATTCGGCTGGCAGGAGGTGGATCCTCTGTGCCAGAGAGGGATTGGCGTGGACCGTGCTGGTGGACCGGTTCTAAGTTGCTACTGGTATTCACCAGAGCCCGCCGCAAAGCGGGATGGTCTTGCAGCGACGGTAGCAACCAGGTCGTATCCACCAGCAACGGCTCAACCTCTCTGACTGCTGAAGATAGGCGCGGTACAAGGGAGTAGACAAGAGCAAGGTCGGACGTAGCAGAAGGTTAGGGCAGGCAGCAAGGATCGTAGTCAGGGGCAACGGCAGGAGGTCTGGAACACAGGCTAGGAACACACAAGGGAACGCTTTCACTGGCACAATGGCAACAAGATCCGGCGAGGGAGTGCAGCGGAAGTGAGGTATAAGTAGGGAGTGCACAGGTGAGAATACTGATTAGGCCTGCTGCGCCAATCAGTGGTGCAGCGGCCCTTTAAGCGGGGCCGCGCGCGCCGGGACAAGACAGACGGGGAACGGGTCAGGTACGGGAGCCGAGATGCGCATCGCGAGCGGGCGCGTCCCGCATCGCGAATCGCATCCCGGCTGGGAGTAATATCGCAGCGCACCCGGTCAGCAGGTCTGACCGGGGCGCTGCGAATGAGAGAACGCTGCGGGCGCTCCGGGGAGGAGCGGGGACCCGGAGCGCTCGGCGTAACACTACCTATTTACCTGGCTACCTTCCTACCTGCCCTTTTACTGTGCAGGACACCAAGGAGGGCATTATTACAGTTTGTGGGTAATGCAGAGTTTGACATGTTTGTCCTGCAGATGTTAAGAGATCCACATGGCGGTTTTATCCGGACAGAGAAGAAAAGGAAAGAGGACGCTGCTGATCAGAAAATACGTAATTGGGGGGGGGGAGGGGGTGTAATTAGGGGGGTGTTATAAAGGGGTGTTGCGGGTGGGGGGAGGGGGACATGCCAAACAAACGGTACGACCGGGTGCCACATGCTCTAAGTACGCCCCTGGGTAATAGTATCCCCTTGTTTTCCCCACAAAGTAATTATACCCCTGCATTTCCTAACGGCATATTTACATGTATAAAATCTGTGTTTATTTGGAAGCAGTATCACAACCAATTTCTGTATGCAAATCAGTGCATTTCCACTGAAAATCCATCTTAAAGGAGATCTCCAGTATATAAAAACGTATTCCCTATCCTAAGGATAGGGCATAAGTGTCAGATTGCGAGGTCCAATAGCTGGGACCCTGCACAATCTCCTGTATGGGGCCCTGGCTCTCCACCTGAATGGGGCGTGCCAACCACCAAAATGATGGCTCACACACCCCCTCAATGCATTTTTATGGGAGAGTCGGAGCACTACATTTGGTAATCCCTGACTGTCCCAAAGAGATGCATGGAGGGGGGTGTCATCCACAATTTTGTGTGGTGCTCCATTTAGAAGGAGAGCTGGGATGCTGTAAGGTAGATTGCAAGGGGTCCCAGTGGTTGGACGCCCGCAATCTGACAATATCCCCTTTCCCCAGTATAGGTGATAAGTTTTTATATCGCAGAGTACTCCTTTAAATGGAAAACAGCTTTCAATTTACCTCAGGGGCACATAGAGGGATTAATCCTAAGACCTTGTGGGGACATAAAGGGGGCGTTATTACCTTGTGGGGACAAAGGGAGGAGAACCATTTTATGGGGACACAAAGGGGACAACATCATTTTATGAGGGCTCATTATTATTGCTAATATGTGTGAGGGAATAATAACTTTGTGGAGGGCACTAAAAGGTGCATTGGGGTACAGCAAGATAGTTAGTTTGTGTACAGAGATGAGTTGTGGCTGGAAGAGTATAGAAGTATAGACTCTGGACCCCTGGCAGTTTAACAGTAAAGTATACAAGCTTTTCATTCTTCACAGTACATGCTGTGCCAAATAAACATACAGTAACATACACCAGTAACCATTTAAATTAATATTTCTTTCCCAGGTTTCCATGTCTTAGAACAATCAAGAATAATTACCTAGAATAGTACTCAACTAACTTTTAGACGGGGTCCGCTTATCCATGTCTGCCATCCGGAACACGTCCAAGCAAAACATTAAGACCTGGTTCACACCTAGCGGCCGGAGTGCCATGCAAGAAATTGGCGCTGTCTGTTGTAGAACATTGTTATTACTCTAATAATAAGTCATAATCATTTCCTAACTGCCACACACTGTGCCCCTGGATATATAACTGCCACACACTGTGCCCATGAATATAATACTGCCACATGCTGTGTATCTAAATAAAATGCTGCTGCACACCGTGCCCCTGAGTATAATGCTGCCACACACCGTGCCCCTCAGTATAATGCTGCCACACACTGTGCCCATGAGTATAATGCTGCCACACACCGTGCCCCTCAGTACAATGCTGCCACACACTGTGCCCATGAGTATAATGCTGCCACACACCGTGCCCCTCAGTATAATGCTGCCACACACTGTGCCCATGAGTATAATGCTGCCACACACCGTGCCCCTCAGTACAATGCTGCCACACACTGTGCCCATGAGTATAATGCTGCCCCACACCGTGCTTAAGAGTATAATGCTGTCACACACCGTGCTTATGAGTATAATGCTGTCACACACCGTGCTTATGAGTATAATGCTGCCACACACCGTGCCCCTCAGTACAATGCTGCCACACACTGTGCCCATGAGTATAATGCTGCCCCACACCGTGCTTATGAGTATAATGCTGTCACACACCGTGCTTATGAGTATAATGCTGTCACACACCGTGCTTATGAGTATAATGCTGTCACACACCGTGCTTATGAGTATAATGCTGCCACACACCGTGCCCCTCAGTACAATGCTGCCACACACCGTGCCCCTCAGTACAATGCTGACACACACTGTGCCCATGAGTATAATGCTGCCCCACACCGTGCTTATGAGTATAATGCTGCCACACACCGTGCCCCTCAGTACAATGCTGCCACACACCGTGCTTATGAGTATAATGCTACCACACACTGTGCCCATGAATATAATGCTGCCCCACACCGTGCTTATGAGTATAATGCTGCCACACTGTGCCCATGAGTATAATGCTGCCCCACACCGTGCTTATGAGTATAATGCTGTCACACACCGTGCCCATGAGTATAATGCTGCCCCACACCGTGCTTATGAGTATAATGCTGTCACACACCGTGCCCATGAGTATAATGCTGCCCCACACCGTGCTTATGAGTATAATGCTGTCACACACCGTGCTTATGAGTATAATGTTGCCACACACAGTGCTTATGAGTATAATGCTGCCACATGCTGGGCTCTCAAATATTTTAAGGCCACTATGCTCTAAACCAAATTATACCTCTGTGTTGCTTTAAACAATAAATGAGATGTCTGTGCCCCCTCAGTGAATCATGCAGACTGTGTGGTGTCTGGGGTGTTGCAATGGTGTAGCAGGCTCTGGTGGTATTAACCCTGTGGGTAAGGTGTCATTAATAGTGTTGAGCGGCATAGGCCATATTCGAATTTGCGAATATTCGCGAATATATGGATGAATATTCGTCATATATTTGCGAATATTCGCATATTCGCAATATTCTCGTTTTATTTTCGCATATACGAATATTCGCATATGCGAAAATTACATGCGAAAATTGGCATATGCGAAAATTGGCACACCAGTCTCACACAGTAGTATTAGAGCCTTCTTTACACCACACAAGCTGGAAGCAGAGAGGGATAATCACTGTGATGTGTACTGTGAAAAAAATAAATAAATAAATAAATAAATATTCGTAATTACAAATATATAGCGCTATATTCGGGAATATTCGCGAATTCGCAAATATGCGATATTCGCGAATAAAATTCGTATTGCGAATATTCGCGAGCAACACTAGTCATTAACCCCTGATTTGTCGTGACGCCAGGATGTGGTTGTTCTCTGCATAAGGCCCTGCCAACAACCAACCCAAAAACGGCAGGCAATAAAGGAATGTCCACAGCAGGAATTATGAGATAACTGGAACTTTTACTTAAACTTCTTATGAAACAGTCTTTACTGTTATGCAGTTTATCTAGAGGCAACCGCCATGCAGGATACCTCACAGGCTTGCTGGGAATTGTAGTATTGAGATTTATGCAGGACACTGTGCTACTAATTGTATACTTGAGTTGAGTAGTAGTCATTAGAATTGTACATAGAGCTTAATAACTCACGGTTTTGAAGTGGTTCTGCAGGTTCTTTAGGCTTTGGCCTAGCTGAGATGAATTGAGTAGTATATGCTGATTGTGCTTGGCTGAAATCCAGGAGATAAGAGAGAGAATTTAGAGACTACAGCCCATTATATACTAAGGAGGCTGGACTAAAGCCCATTGGTTGCACAGCCTGTAGGTCCTGTACCCAGGGAACTCTGGGTACATCATATGACAGTATCACATGACCCAGAAAGGTCCTATACATTTGTACAACTTAATACACTTTGAACAATATGCACAATACATTTACAATGCATTAATATGAGGGGAGCAAGGGGTGAGCCCTGCAGGAGAGCCCTATGGACTGCAGGGACTCTTTCTGAGGGGACTTAGGAAGGGTACAGGACCATGTCCTGTACCGGTACACTACATATGTCTGCCCCTGATGTGAACTGTGCCACTATGTCAGCCCCCCTATATGATTTGTGCTTCTGTCTGCCCCCCATATGATATGTGCCTCTATGTCTGCCCCTCTATATGAACTGTGCCTCTACAGTTTGTCTGCCCCCTATGTGAACTGTGCCTCTATGTCTGTCCCCCCATTTGAACCGTGCCTCTATGTCTGCCCACCTATATGAACTGTGCCTCTATTTCTGTCCCCTCATATGAACTGTGCCTCTATGTCTGCCCCCCCCTATGAACTGTGCCTCTATGTCTGCCCACCTATATGAACTGTGCCTCTATGTCTGCCCCCCCATATGAACTGTGCCTCTATGTCTGCCCACCTATATGAACTGTGCCTCTATGTCTGACCCTCATATGAACGGTGCCTCTATTCCTGCCCCCCTATATAAACTGTACCTCTATGTCCTGCCCACCTATGTGAACTGTGCCTCTATGTCTGCCCCTCTATATGAACTGTGCCTCTATGTCTGCCCCTCTATATGAACTGTGCCTCTATGTATGTCCACCTATATGAACTGTGCCTCTATGTCTGTCCCATCATATGAACTGTGCCTCTATGTATGTCCACCTATATGAACTGTGCCTCTATGTCTGTCCCATCATATGAACTGTGCCTCTATGTCTTCCCACCTACATGAACTGTGCCTCTATGTCTTTCCCCTCATGTGAACTGTGCCTCTATGTCTGTCCACCTATATGAACTGTGCCTCTATGTCTGTCCCCTCATATGTACTGTGCCTCTATGTCTGCCCCTATATGAACTGTGCCTCTATGTCTGCCCCATTTATGAACTGTGCCTCTGTCTGCCCCCTATATGAACTGTGCCTGTATGTCTACCCCCTATATGAACTGTGCCTCTATGTCTGCCCCCTATATGAACTGTGCCTCTGTCACCCCCCTATATGGTCTGTGCCTCTATGTCTTCCCCCCTATATGAACTGTGCCTCTTTGCCTTCCCCTCTATATGAACTGTGCCTCTATGTCTGCCCCCTATATGAACTGTGCCTCTATGTCAGCCCCTCTTTATGAACTGTTCCTCTATGTCTTCCCCTATATGAACTGTTCCTCTATGTCTGCCCCCTATATGAACTGTGCCTCTGTCTGCCCCCTCATATGAACTGTGCCTCTATGTCTGCCCCTCTATATGATCTGTGCCTCTATGTCTTCCCCCTATATGCACTGTTCCTCTTTTTCTTCCTCTATATGAACTTTGCCTCTATATCTGCCCCCTATATAAACTGTGCCTCTATGTCTGCCCTCTATATGAACTGTGCCTCTATGTCTGCCCTCTATATGAACTGTGCCTCTATGTCTGCCCTCTATATGAACTGTGCCTCAATGTCTGCCCCCAATATGAACTATGCCTCTATGTATGTCCCTATATGAACTGTGCCTCTGTCTGCCCCCTATATGAACTGTACCTCAATGTCTGCCCCCAATATGAACTATGCCTCTATGTATGTCCCTATATGAACTGTGCCTCTGTCTGCCCCCTATATGAACTGTGCCTCTATGTCTTTCCCTATATGAACTGTGCCTCTATGTCTGCCCCCTATAGGAATTGTGCATCTACAGGGTGGGGCATTTATATGGATACACCTTAATAAAATGGGAATGGTTGGTGATATTAACTTCCTGTTTGTGGCACATTAGTATATGTGAGGGGGGAAACTTTTCAAGATGGGTGGTGACCATGGTGGCCATATTGAAGTCAGCCATTTTGAATATAACTTTAGTTTTTTCAATAGGAAGAGGGTCATGTGACACATCAAACTTATTGGGAATTTCACAAGAAAAACAATGATGTGCTTGGTTTTAACTTAACTTTATTCTTTCATGAGTTATTTACAAGTTTCTGACCACTTATAAAATGTGTTCAGTGTGCTGCCCATTGTGTTGGATTGTCAATGCAACCCTCTTCTCCCACTCTTCACACACTGATAGCAACACCACAGGAGAAATGCTAGCACAGGATTCCAGTATCCGTAGTTTCAGGTGCTGCAGAATGGGCAAAACAAAAATTGGAACAGGACCCTCAGTTTACGCAGAAGATTTTGTTCAGTGATGAGGCAAAGTTTTATGTGAATGGTGAAGTTAACAAACAAAACCACCACTATTGGTCTGACACTAACCCACATTGGATAGATCCCTCCAAGACTGTTGGAACACAAAAATTTATGGTATGGTGTGGTATATGGGGTACAAAGATAGTGGGGCCATTCTTCATCAATGGAAACCTCAAGGCCACTGGATATGTGAAATTGCCACATGATGATGTGTTTCCCTCTTTATGCACTGAAGCTGGCAAGTTCCCTGAGTTTTTCCAGCAAGATGGTGACCACCACATTATGGGTGTCAGGTCCGAGCATTCCTAGATGAACAGTTTCCTGGAAAGTGGATAGGTAGTCGTTGGACAGTTAAATGGGCCCAAAGGTCTCCCGATCTGACCCCCTTAGACTTTTATCTTTGGGGTCATCTGAAGGCAATTGTCTGTATGCTGTGAAGATACGAGATGTGCAGCACCTGAAACTATGAATACTGGAAGCCTGTGCTAGCATCTCTCCTGCGGTGTTGCTATCAGTGTGTGAAGAGTGGGAGAAGAGGGTTGCATTGACAATCGAACACAATGGGCAGCACATTGAACACACTTTATAAGTTGTAAATAACTCATGAAAGAATAGAGTTACGTTAAAACCAAGCACATCATTGTTTTTCTTGGGACATTCCCAATAAGTTTGATGTGTCACATGACCGTCTTCCTATTGAAAAAACAAAAGTTGGATTGAAAATGTCCGCCTTCAAAATGGCCGCCATAGTCACCACCCATCTTGAAAATTTTCCTTCTCACATATACTAATGTGCCACAAACAGGAAGTTAATATCACCAACCATTCCCATTTTATTAAGGTGTATCCATATAAATGTCCCACCCTGTATGTCTGCCCCTATGTGAACTGTGCCTCTATGTCTGCCCCCTATATGAACTGTGCCTCTCTGTCTGCCCCCCTATATGAACTGTGCCTCTATGTCTGCCCCTATATGAACTGTGTCTCTATGTCTGCCCCCTATATGAACTGTGCCTCTCTGTCTGCCCCCTATATGAACTATGCCTCTATGTCTGCCCCTATATGAACTGTGCCTCTATGTCTGCCCCCTATATGAACTGTGCCTCTGTGTCTGCCCCTATATGAACTGTGCCTCTATGTCTGCCCCCCTATATGAACTGTGCCTCTATGTCTGCCCCTATATGAACTGTGCCTCTATGTCTGCCCCTATATGAACTGTGCCTCTATGTCTGCCCCCTATATGAACTGTGCCTCTGTGTCTGCCCCTATATGAACTGTGCCTCTATGTCTGCCCCCCTATATGAACTGTGCCTCTATGTCTGCCCCTATATGAACTGTGCCTCTATGTCTGCCCCCTATATGAACTATGCCTCTATGTCTGCCCCTATATGAACTGTGCCTCTATGTCTGCCCCCTATATGAACTGTGCCTCTGTGTCTGCCCCTATATGAACTGTGCCTCTATGTCTGCCCCCCTATATGAACTGTGCCTCTATGTCTGCCCCCTATATGAACTGTGCCTCTATGTCTGCCCCTATATGAACTGTGCCTCTATGTCTGCCCCCTATATGAACTGTGCCTCTGTGTCTGCCCCTATATGAACTGTGCCTCTATGTCTGCCCCCCTATATGAACTGTGCCTCTATGTCTGCCCCTATATGAACTGTGCCTCTATGTCTGCCCCCTATATGAACTGTGCCTCTATGTCTGCCCCCTATATGAACTGTGCCTCTATGTCTGCCCGTCTATATGAACTGTGCCTCTATGTCTGCCCCCTATATGAACTGTGCCTCTATGTCCGCCCCTCTATATGAACTGTGCCTCTATGTCTGTCCCCTCATATGAACTGTGCCTCTGTCTGCCCCCTCATATGAACTGTGCCTCTGTCTGCCCCCTATATGAACTGTGCCTTTGTCTGTCCCGCACTGCTCCACTGACCTCATCTTGTCTGGCCTATTTAGAGCAGATGATGCAGGCCAGCTCAGACTGGGACCAAAAATAGGCCCGGGCATATTAGACTAGGCAGCCCTTTTTTTTCTGTGGGGGGCCCATCAGTCAGATACCCACCAAAATAAAATGGGCTGCATAGTTTAAAATCCCCTTGCTTAAAGCGTCTCTCCAGTTTATGCAAAGCTACAACTCCCATCATGTCTGTAGATCTTCAGGCGTTATGGGAGTTGTAGTTTTATAACAGTTGGGGAGCCACAGATTAGGGGTACGTTTCACTCATCATCACTGTAGAAATTACAAATGACTCCAGCTCTGATAGGATAACCGTGAAGAATACACAATGGTATAATGACTCACAGGAGACGTCTTCCCTGTTGTTCCTTTTCTTTTCTTCTTAATTTGGTCCAGACGCTAGGACTTCTTCCAGCCACATCTTCTCTCTGTAGAGTTTGAAGCCCGAACATCACTGTTTCCTCATCCTCTGAATAAAGACTAGTCATGTTCCTTCACACTTTCCTACCCCCCAGCCCCCTTC
Organism: Hyla sarda; assembly: GCF_029499605.1. NCBI lineage: Eukaryota > Metazoa > Chordata > Amphibia > Anura > Hylidae > Hyla > Hyla sarda. The sequence continues at coordinate 37,142,428 of NC_079194.1, forward strand.
TACTCCGCACACCCCTTCTGTCATACTCCTTCATACTTTCCACCCCCCCAGCCCCCTTCTCCTCTGCACACCCCTTCAGTCATGCTCCCTCATACTCCCCCCCCCCTCAGCCTCCTTCTCCTCCACACCCCCACCTTAAGTCATGCTCCTTCACAATTGTTGCCTTTTTGGAGGGTCTGTAGGCTGTAGAAAAGAGAGATACTCAAGGTTCCTCTCCTCGGAACGCCGATGCCAGGTCAGGGATGTCCGTGATTTTGGGGGCGTGCCGGTGCACAGACGTCTGCTGATCTCTAAGCTCACTCCACTTGGGGCCGGGGGACTGGCCAGAGGGAATCCCCCCTGCAGGGTAGGAAAGGGGAGGTTAGTGAACTACTATTTAATCGGCAGCCACGGCTCTACCTATTAGAGAGCAGGGCAGGCAGATGGCCCGGCCCACCAGGAAAAGCCTTGAGTGCCCGATGGCCAGTCCGGCCCTGAATTTCAGGCAGTGCTAATTGTGCTGCCTGCATCATAGGAGAATCTCTGGCTGGGCAGGGGGCACAGTGTTCCCTCACACCGGTGACGCTCAGCTGTTCCTTTGTATCGGTGTCTTAAAGACACCTATGCATATGAATGCGGGGACAGCGGTTTAGGGAGGTCCGGATGACTGGCGGCCGCGGTCCAGATCTGGACGGCGCTCCGCCAGTTGGGTACCACTGACCAGAATATTCATTACCATATAAGCCCTATACTAGACAATGGACAGTGTAAAAAAGGAATGGTGCAAAAACATAAAGTGGAAGCCAAATGTGAACACAGAAACATAAACTAAAATAAAATCTAAAATGTACTGCAGCAAGTCATGGCAAATATAATGGAAAAGCTGGATCCACCTATAGGACATGTGAGTGTGCCCAGCATTTGTAACCAAGATAGGGTCCAGCTTTCCTTCTACATTTGTCCTGTAACACAGGTGTCCCCAACCTACTCCTCAAGGCCTGCACACATTTAGTTATTTTTTTTTAAATTTTTACCCCAATGCACCTATTAGCGCCCTCTACAAAGTAATATTCCCCTCACATAATATTAATAATAATTATAATAATGAGCCCTCACAAAATTATGTTGTCCCCTTTGTGTCCCCATAATCTGATTGTCCTCCCCTTTGTCCCCACAAGGTAATAGTACTCTTCTTTTGCCCTATTTTGTGCCCGCTCAAATAATCACCCTTTGTGCCCCCAAAGTAATACGCCCCACTTGTGACCCTCCACAGGGTAATTGTACCCCCTATATGCCCGCTAAACTCATTATACCCCCAGTATTTCCTAAGAGCATTTTAAGGCTATGTTCACACCTCGGAATTCTGAATGTGTTTACAGCCTTGTGAACTTCAATTGGATTCCGCATTCCCAATCACAGTGCATCATACTTTCCGCTGCAATTTGGATGTGGAAGCCCACTGAAGGGAACATTTTTTTTTTTCTCTGCAAAATGTGGAATGGATGCAAATTTTGTGCCGAATTTGCACAAAATTAGTGTGGATTCTGCACGAACCTGCACCTTTTTTAATGCACGGAGAATTCATGCAGAATTTCCACATGAATTCTGCAGAAATTCTGCATATATGCAGAAAGATGCAGAATTCCACGTCCGCATCATTTGGACAGGAATTCTGCATCTTTATGCAGAAATTCCGCAGTGTGGACATAGCCTTTCACAGCTACAATCTGCACTCTTTTGGAAACAACATTAGCACCAATTTTGCAACCAAATCAGTATATTTCCGTGCACCATGGGCAGATGAAGGAAAACAAGCTGATTGTAATTACCATAGTCAAAGGTGGCCGGTATTGGTAGCTCAAACTTATTTTTTCTGCCCAGAATAAGCAGTGAGTGTCTGGCTATTGATGTTAGCTGACACTTACTGTTCTGAAACAAGCGCGCTTCAAAGCCACTTAAAGGCGTACTTCGCCCCTAGACATCTTATCCCTTATCCAAAGGATAGGGGATAAGATGTCAGATCGCCGCGGTCCCGCTGCTGGGGACCCCTGGGATTCCCGCTGCGGCACCCCGCTGTCATTACTGCACAGAGCGAGTTCGCTCTGTGCGTAATGACGGGCGAGACAGGGGACGGAGCAGCGTGACGGCATGGCTCTGCCCCTCGTGACATCACTGCCGGTCCCCTTAATGTAAGTCTATGGCAGGGGGCGTGACGACCGCCACGCCCCCTCCAATAGACTAGTATTGAAGGGGGCGGGCCGTGACATCACGAGGGGTGGAGCCGTGACGTAACAATGCTCCGGCCCCTGTACTGCCCGTCATTACTTGCAGAGCGAACTCGCTCTGTGCAGTAATGACAGTGGGGTGCCGCAGCGGCATTCCCAGGGGGTCCTCAGCAACGGGACCGCGGCGATCTGACATCTTATCCCCTATCCTTTGGATAGAGGATAAGATGTCTAGGGGCGGAGTACCCATTTAAGGTATACAGATAAGTACCAGGTGACGAGGGCGTACTGTGATGGGGTATACACAAGAGCAAAAGGTTAGCTAAATTTTGGTGCACACTCCTGTGTGCAAGGATCGTGTTCATGTTTAGAAAACCCTGTCCAAATCCTGTGCAGGACCAAAGCAAGGTAAGCAAATTAGTTGTTTTGTTTATATGTTTGTTTGCATTTTAGCCAGAGCAGTGTTCACCTGTATACCTATAACATCTATAATAGTTGTGTTTGGATGTTCTAATCAATGTATATATATATATATATATATATATATATATATATATATATATATATTTATATATATATTTTTTTTTTTTATTGAACCTGGGGGGTTTGCCGTCTCCACAGTTTTAAGCAGGCAATATCTGGATCCTACATAGCCAAAAATTGTAGGCTTCATGCTAGCACAAAGAGAGGCATTATCCATAGTGTAGTGGTTGACCTAAAATGGGATCAACTCATAGTGGCAGGATGGTACAAACTTATTGGCCAAAAGGTATGCAAAGAACCTCTATCTTTTCTCTATAGCAGTATTACAGTTTAAAACGCTTAGCGCTAGCAGTGTGCTTCTGTCATTTTTCTGTCTGAATTTGAATTTCAGCCACAGCAGCATTTAGCTGTAACATCTATAACATTTGTGCATTTATACTATTATCTCTGAATTATTATCATAGGCGTGCGCAGCCTATTGCATTAGGGTGTGCACCCTAAAGCACAAACTCACGCAGCACACGCGTGTGTGAGATATATATACACACACACACTCTTGCTTGCATGCACACATACATAAACATACCTACACTCATAAATATCAATACAAACAAAATGAAAAACTTTATTAAAACTTTTTTTTGGATTGGAGGCTTTTTTTTGGATTGGAGGCTCCATTATACATACACTGTACAGCAATCATACCTCCATTATACATACACTGTGACTGTACAGCAATCATACATCCAATCCATTAATAATGGATTGGATGTATGATTGCTGTACAGTCACAGTGTATGTATAATGGAGGTATGATTGCTGTACAGTGTATGTATAATGGATGTATGCTTGCTGTACAGTGTATGTATAATGGAGGTATGATTGCTGTACAGTGTATGTATAATGGAGGTATGCTTGCTGTACAGTGTATGTATAATGGAGGTATAATTGCTGTACAGTGTATGTATAATGGAGGTATGATTGCTGTACAGTGTATGTATAATGGAGGTATGATTGCTGTACAGTGTATGTATAATGGATGTATGCTTGCTGTACAGTGTATGTATAATGGTGGTATGCTTGCTGTACAGTGTATGTATAATGGAGGTATGATTGCTGTACAGTGTATGTATAATGGCGGTATGCTTGCTGTACAGTGTATGTATAATGGAGGTATAATTGCTGTACAGTGTATGTATAATGGAGGTATGATTGCTGTACAGTGTATGTATAATGGAGGTATGATTGCTGTACAGTGTATGTATAATGGATGTATGATTGCTGTACAGTGTATGTATAATGGTGGTATGATTGCTGTACAGTGTATGTATAATGGAGGTATGATTGCTGTACAGTGTATGTATAATGGAGGTATGATTGTTGTACAGTGTATGTATAATGGATGTATGATTGCTGTACAGTGTATGTATAATGGTGGTATGCTTGCTGTACAGTGTATGTATAATGGTGGTATGCTTGCTGTACAGTGTATGTATAATGGAGGTATGATTGCTGTACAGTGTATGTATAATGGAGGTATGATTGCTGTACAGTGTATGTATAATGGATGTATGATTGCTGTACAGTGTATGTATAATGGAGGTATGATTGCTGTACAGTGTATGTATAATGGACAGGGCCGTCTTTAATTATGATTGGACCCGGGGCAAGCAATTTTTTTTGGTCCCCCCGGTCCCCCACCCCCATCCCACACACACTCGGGATCAGTACAGGATCAGTAATGTAATGTATGTACACAGTGACCTCACCAGCAGAATAGTGAGTACAGCTCTGGAGTATAATACAGGATATAACTCAGGATCAGTACAGGATAAGTAATGTAATGTATGTACACAGTGATCTCACCAGCAGAATAGTGAGTACAGCTCTGGAGTATAATACAGGATATAACTCAGGATCAGTACAGGATAAGTAATGTAATGTATGTACACAGTGACCTCACCAGCAGAATAGTGAGTACAGCTCTGGAGTATAATACAGGATATAACTCAGTACAGGATACGTACGGGGGAGGGGATTATCAGATTATGCATGTGAGGGGAGGATAATAGTGATTATTATAATCCTCCCCTCACATATATGTAACATCTCCCCCTCACATATATAATCTGATAATCCCCTCTTCACATTGATTATCCCCTCACATATATATATATATATATATATATATATATATATATAATATCATACTCAGATTATATGTGTAGGGATTATCAATGTGAAGAGGGGATTATCAGATTATACATGTGAAAGGGAGATGTTACATATATGTGAGGGGAGGATTATAATAATCATTATTATCCTACCCTCACATGCATAATTTCCTCCCTTCTCACATTATATAATAAATCTCCCCTCACATTATATAATAAATCCCCCCCACCCCCACACAATATAATAAATCCCCCCTCACATTATATAATAAATCCCCCCCACACTATATAATAAATCCCCCCTCACATTATATAATAAACCCCCCCCCACACTATATAATAAATCCCCCCTCACATTATATAATAAATCCCCCCTCACATTATATAATAAATCCCCCCCACACTATATAATAAATCCCCCCCTCACATTATATAATAAATCCCCCCCACATTATATAATAAATCCCCCCTCACATTATATAATAAATCCCCCCACACTATATAATAAATCCCCCCTCACATTATATAATAAATCCCCCCTCACATTATATAATAAATCCCCCTCACATTATATAATAAATCCCCCCCACACTATATAATAAATCCCCCCCTCACATTATATAATAAATCCCCCCCACACTATATAATAAATCCCCCCCTCACATTATATAATAAATCCCCCCCACACTATATAATAAATCCCCCCTCACATTATATAATAAATCCCCCCCACACTATATAATAAAACCCCCCCACACTATATAATGAATCCCCCCTCACACTATATAATGAATCCCCCCTCACATTATATAATAAATCCCCCCTCACATTATATAATAAATCCCCCCTCACGTAATATAATAAATCCCCCCTCACGTTATATAATAAATCCCCCCTCACATTATATAATAAATCCCCCCTCACACTATATAATAAATCCCCCCTCACACTATATAATAAATCCCCCCTCACATAATATAATAAATCCCCCCCTCACATTATATAATAAATCCCCCCTCACACTATATAATAAATCCCCCCTCACACTATATAATAAATCCCCCCTCACATTATATAATAAATCCCCCCCTCACATTGTATAATAAATCCCCCCCTCACATTATATAATAAATCCCCCCCACACTATATAATAAATCCCCCCTCACATTATATAATAAATCCCCCCCTCACATTATATAATAAATCCCCCCTCACATTATATAATAAATCCCCCCCTCACATTACATAATAAATCCCCCCACACTATATAATAAATCCCCCACACTATATAATAAATCCCCCCTCACACTATATAATAAATCCCCCCTCACATTATATAATAAATCCCCCCACACTATATAATAAATCCCCCCTCACACTATATAATAAATCCCCCCTCACATTATATAATAAATCCCCCCCTCACATTATATAATAAATCCCCCCTCACATTGTATAATAAATCCCCCCCTCACATTATATAATAAATCCCCCCTCACATTGTATAATAAACCCCCCCCTCACATTATATAATAAATCCCCCCCACACTATATAATAAATCACCCCCACACTATATAATAAATCCCCCCTCACATTATATAATAAATCCCCCCCTCACATTATATAATAAATCCCCCCTCACATTACATAATAAATCCCCACCACACTATATAATAAATCCCCCCTCACATTATATAATAAATCCCCCCCCACACTATATAATAAATCCCCCCTCACATTATATAATAAATCCCCCCCACCCCACACTATATAATAAATCCCCCCTCACATTATATAATAAATCCCCCCCACACTATATAATAAATCCCCCCCACATTATATAATAAATCCCCCCACACTATATAATAAATCCCCCCCCACACTATATAATAAATCCCCCCCACACTATATAATAAATCCCCCCTCACATTATATAATAAATCCCCCCCACACTATATAATAAATCCCCCCACACTATATAATAAATCCCCCCCCACATTATATAATAAATCCCCCCACACTATATAATAAATCCCCCCACACTATATAATAAATCCCCCTTCACATTATATAATAAATCCCCCCTCACATTATATAATAACTCCCCCCCACCCCCCACCCCACACACACTATATAATAAATACCCCCCCCCCCACACACACACACACACACGCACACTATATAATAAATCCCCCCCCACACTATATAATAAATCCCCCCTCACATTATATAATAAATCCCCCCCACACTATATAATAAATCCCCCCTCACATTATATAATAAATCCCCCCCCCACACTATATAATAAATTCCCCCCACATTATATAATAAATCCCCCCACACTATATAATAAATCCCCCCCACACTATATAATAAATCCCCCTTCACATTATATAATAAATCCCCCCTCACATTATATAATAACTCCCCCCCACCCCCCACCCCACACACACTATATAATAAATACCCCCCCCCCCCCCCCACACACACACACACACGCACACTATATAATAAATACCCCCACACACACACATTATACATACTCACATATCCGGCGGTGGGTCCCCTGCTGCGGCCTGGATCCTGGAAGCGGCCGTGTGGGGACTGAGAGGAGCGGGAGACTCTCTCTGCTCCGCTCCTCTCTATGATGCCGCCCGTGACGTCGCACGTCACGTCACGTGACCATCTCCCAGACAGCCATTGCGGTACTGGCTGCCTGGGGATGAGTGACGACGGCGGCGAACATAAAAAGGTAGCGTGCGGCGCAAACCCGCCAGCCTTTATCAGGGCCCATGGGGCAAAAGGGGCGAGCTGCTTTTGGGCCCCCAGGAATTACAGGGCCCGGAGCAGCTGCCCCTTTTGCTCCACGGCCGCGGTGATTAGGGTGTGCCTGGGCACACCCGGCATACCCTGTGCGCACGCCTATGATTATTATGATCATCCCCATTATTCTCACATTATTCTTTCACTATTCCCCCATTTTTATAATCCTCTTATTTTATAACTTTTTTGCACCTTACATCGTTCATTCATTTATTATTATTATTTACATTTATATTTTTAATATTATGATTTATACTATTATTCCTATATTATTATGATTATCCCCATTATTCTCACATTATTATTTTCGCATGATGACTTTTATGTTTGGTGCAAAAATATCTTACAAATATTGTTTACTGTATGGGAGATTTCTTCCATTTCCAAGATTGCTGCCGGGTGCTGTGCACTCCAGTTCGGAGGTGCGCGGCCATTTATCCAGAGGTGACGTTCCCCCGACTCTGGTGATAATGCAACTCTGCATCTGCGCCCAATAATGGTGCTGGCTTTATTGGACCATCCATTTATAAGAGGTATATAAATAGGGTCCTTGTGCCTTCCCACCTCCCAACTCCTGGAGGAAGCAGTGGTCATACGAATCGGAGGGTGAGGTGGGTGAGCATGAGTTGAGGATTAGAATATGCCATTGTAGATTGCCTGTGCACCATATATGATGCCTTACATGGTCAAATGTAGCTTTACATGTATGGCTGACTTATCTTGCCTGGTCCATATTCAGCAACCCACCTTATGAATTATTAATTTATATAGACTTGACATTTAAGGGCCTGTGCAATACATAGTGCCCTATTGACTGTTTCCGCTTATATACATTTCATTACTGTTCCATCTTGTGTCTCCCCACCTGTATTTAAATTTGTCTTTTGTGTCTATGTTTTTATGGGTATTTTCTTGGGATATGTACTGGTTGATTATGTTTAATAAAATAATTATTTAATTATGAATTGGTTTTTGTGATTTTTTTTTAACCAGCTTTTTGGATATTAACATCTATAAAAGTTTTGTTTGAATTTGTTGGCCAATTTTTGTGTTTTGTTGTTGGTTTTTTGTTCTGGCAGCAGCTCTGCAGCCTCGACTGTTGCTGTGACACTTAATGGGGTACTTACAGTGGTCTCTTTCTGCTTATAAGTGGGATGTCTCCCTTTATAAAGGGCTAGAGCTGTATCACTAAAAGAATGCTTTAATATATATGCCATCTTTAACATCCTTGAATGTCTGTGCCATCCTTGAATATCCTTGTGTTTCCTTTGCACTGTAACAATTATGTAACAGTTATGTGTCAATCAGTTTTCCATACATCAAAGATCGCCAGTGCAACAATGTTCCTCAATGTAGCAATCTGGAAACAATATCAGGATACTGTATTTGCTCAGTCAAATAGCGCTGGTTAAAATAGTAAATGCCGGCAATTGATTTAAACTATGCGCATAGAAAAATATTGGAATTCTCTCACCAATCTAGATGTGGGATGAAGATGTTGTAGTAACCGCTCAGTGCATGCTGGAGGCGATGTGTAGCAGCCGACTGTACCCGCTCTCTGGTGGGAGAGCGCACCGCTGGAGTCTCGGCCAACTCCCAATTCTGCGGAGCTTTCGGATGGTGGGCAATGTTCTCAGGGGCTGCTGCGCTTCCACAAGCAGATGCTCCTGAGTGGCGTCCTCGTGGAGATAGCGCGCGTTCCTAGTCTCGGACGGCGCGTTCATGAGCCAGTCTCTGTATGTGATTTCTATGGACTGCAGATAGTAATAGGCATATAGGTGGTCTTAAAGTCTCTAAGGGGGGTCGCTGGACGCGTTTCAGCACCCACTAGGTGCTTTCTTCAGCAGCTTAAGTATATAGGTCCTGGGGGTCCGAGTTGATTCATTATATATGGTTATACTCCGCCTCTCCCAATAATGATGTCACACAAAAAAAGTAAACATTGTAGTAGGTCTTAGGTTGGCAATATTCAGTGAACCAAATAAAGGGGAACACTTACTCAACAGGAACTTATAGTAAAGTTTATAGATGTCTATATAAAAAAACATTAAAATATCTGTATAAGAATGTATATAAGATCTATGTATATAAAAAATATGTATATAAAAATAATAAATAATATATATCTATATAAAAAGTGTGAATATATAAAGAATAAAAATAATAAGAATAAACAATGGAATAAAAAATGGATTCCAAAAAGAGCACTGTGTTGGAAAATAATAATATAAAAGATTATATTGATACAAAATTATATTGATATTAAATTGTACAAATAAATTATATATATATATATATATATATATATATATATATATATGAATAAATCCTGAAGAATAATATGGTAAAAAACACATATGCATAAATAGAGATTATATATAAATAAATGCGTTAATCCTTCCTAAAAGGGATATATGTCTGATAATAGTATTTAATATGAATATTAAATAGTGTAAACCTAAATAATTTAAAAAAATATCTAATTAGGCTACAATAAATTCTAATATAAATTATACACAATATACCAAGATAAATCAATAAATCTATAAAAATATTAGTAAGATATAGTAATAAGATATCAATAAAAAACGGCAATAGAAAACAGCAGTAAGATATGATAATAAAATATAGTAATATCCTAAAAATGAGCATGTCAGGGTGTATTACATATATAATATATTGTTTATTATATATTGTTTATTATCAATTATATATTATTTATTATATTTAGACTGGTCTTACATATTTTATAATTTTATATGATATATACTTTATTAATCTGAAATCTCTCTGACTCTGTGGATACACAAGGGCCCTGTGATCCTGGATTGTCAGTTTGATATTTAATAATTAATATTTTATGATCAATAAACAAACAAGTGTGTACTTTATCTATAGACCTTGAGCCTCAATTATCTTTTTCATTTAGTAGCCTTTTGCAGACACCTTAGGTACAGGTGCCAGTCTGAGCTGCCCAGGTCATTTGTGAAACTTTCCACAAGAGCCTCTCCACCTTTGTAAGATTTGTAAATTACTTCTATTAAAAATTCAATCTTCCAGTACTTATTAGCAGCTGTATACTACAGAGGAAATTCTTTTCTTTTTGGATTTCTTTTCTGTCACGACCAAAGTGCTATCTGCTGATACCTCTGTCCATTTTAGGAACTGTCCGGAGCAGCATATGTTTGCTATGGGGATTTTCTCCTGCTCTGGACAGTTCCTGACATGGACAGAGATGTCAGCAGAGAGCACTGTGGTCGTGACAGAAAAGAAATGCAAAAATATTAGAATTTTCTCTGTAGAATACAGCTGCTAATAAGTACTGGAAGGATGAAGATTTTTTAATAGAAGTAATTTACAAATCTGTTTAACTTTCTGACATCAGTTGATTTAAAAAAAAAAAGTTTTCCACTGGAGTACCGCTTTAACCTCTTAAGGACCAAGGGCGTACAGGTACGCCCTTGGTCCTGCTTTCCTGATATAACGCGGGGTTACACAGTAACCCCGCGTCATGTCGCGGCGGGCCCGGCATCATAGTAAAGCCGGGACCCGCCTCTAATAGCGCGCGGCTAAAAGTGAAACCGAAAGTGGCCGGCTAGCTCAGTCGGGCTGTTCGGGATAGCCACGGCTAATCGCGGCATCCCGAACAGCTGACAGAACAGCGGGAGGGCCCCTTCCTGCCTCCTCGCTGTCCGATCGCCGAATGACTGCTCAGTGCCTGAGATCCAGGCCTGAGCAGTCATGCGGCAGAATCGTTGATCACTGGTTTCTTATGAGAAACCAGTGATAAGCATAGAAGATCAGTGTGTGCAGTGTTATAGGTCCCTATGGGACCTATAACACTGCAAAAAAAAAGTGAATAAAGATCATTTAACTCCTCCCCTATTAAAAGTTTGAATCACCCCCCTTTTCAAAAAAATAAAAATAAACACAGTGTAAATAAAAATAAAAATAAACATATGTGGTATCACCGCGTGCGGAAATATCCGAATTATAAAAATATATCATTAATTAAACTGCTCGGTTAATGGCGTGCGCGCAAAAAAATTCCAAAGTCCAAAATAGTGCATTTTTGGTCACTTTTTATATCATTTAAAAATGAATAAAAAGCGATCAATAAGTCCTATAAATGCAAAAATGGTACCGATAAAAACTTCAGATCACGGCGCAAAATATGAGCCCTCATACCGCCCCATACACGGAAAAATAAAAAAGTTATAGGGGTCAGAAGATGACAATTTTAAACTTATTAATTTTCCTGCATGTAGTTATGATTTTTTCCAGAAGTCCGACAAAATCAAACCTATATAAGTAGGTTATCATTTTAATCGTATGGACCTACAGAATAAAGATAAGGTGTCATTTTTACCGAAAAATGTACTACGTAGAAACGGAAGCCCCCAAAATTTACAAAACTGCGTTTTTTTTTCAATTTTGTCGCACAATGATTTTTTTTTCCGTTTCACCGTAGATTTTTGGGCAAAAGGACTGACGTCATTACAAAGTAGAATTGGTGCAAAAAATAAGCCATCATATGGATTTTTAGGTGCAAAATTGAAAGAGTTCTGATTTTTTAAAGGCAAGGAGCAAAAAACGAAAATGCAAAAACGGAAAAACCCCCGGTCCTTAAGGGGTTAAGGCAATAAGGAGGCGTAAATGAATGTCCAATCCTTTCTGGACTTAACGTCCACACCCTCCTGAGCTGGTCTAGTTACACTGCACTCAGACTGCATGTTCTTGCCTGCAAAACAGATTTTTCTCTTGTCTTTTGTTTATGTTTGCTATTACCTGTGTATCTTGTGTATTTACTTGGCCTGTTTTACTGACTACTCTATTTTGTATTCTGATTTTGTACCACTCTCATTTGGCTTGTTTTAGCCTGATTTTGTGATTGAGCATTCCCTGTTATTGTATGTATTCTAATATGGTTCTAATATTGTGTATACTGTGCTCCTGATGAAAGAGGAGCCCAAGTGGCACAGACATTCAAGGATGTTAAAGATGGCATATATATTAAAGCATTCATTTACTGATAAAACTCTCGCCCTTTATAAAGGGAGACTTCCCGCTTCTAAGCAGAAAGAGACCACTGTTAGTGGGAGACTATTATCAGCATGTAAACATAGTACCATTATCTTGTTTTGTGCTGGAGGTTGTTGTATAAGCAGCAATGTAAGATAGATTCATGTGTCTTATGATATATTAGTAGTAGCAAAAGGAAGAAGTAGCTTGGGGTAGTAGCAACAGAGGTAAACCCTGTGACAGCCTCAACGTGGGGTGGCTGCTACTCGCAGTGTGTATGTATTAAGAAATTCGTATTTACCCTTTACAAGCAACTTTGTCCTCCTTTAGCAGATTATCCCCTTCCAAGCAATTATGTTTGACTCTAGCAGATAAAGCCCCTAAGAGTAGCTGTGTCCATGTTTATTTGGGATAGTACACAGGCATGGCTCATATCAGTTCTGTAAATGGTGTAGTTCAGTCTTTTGGCAGGGGGTTAGGGAAACTTTCACCTGATTCGTGTATTGCTGCCTTGCTGGCCATTGGGAGGCATTGATTACTACATTCATCAGGTTCATGATTCACTTTTGGCAAATTAAAGCAAAAAAATACTAATTAATTCTTCTACTTTATTCTTTGGACCAGCAACTTGATACAAGTGATCTGGTCAAATAAGAGCAGAAGGCTTCACTTCACCCTCACGGCTTGTATGTCCCAGAGAAGAGAACATTCTTACCAGAATTTCATCTCACTCTGCTAAAATTAAAGAAAAAAAACTGTGTCATTTGATAAAAGTCTTATAATTTTACATACTGTGCTTTATTTTTATCATTACTGATACAGTATGCACACTTTAATGTCATTTAATGGCTTTGTTAAATGTGTTGCTAATAAAACTTTTTTTATTTACAAGGTTTGGATGTCTTGCAAGCATATTAATGGGAACATATTTTGTATATGTTTTATAAGGTTTAGTGTTCCTTTAAATAAGATAATGATAGCAACATGGAGGTCAGTAACACTGGTGAGAAGCATCAGTATGGCTGTAACTGTGGTTTTATTAGCAATTGTTTCTTAATTGTCATTTTGTATAATGTAATTTGACTGTAATAACTAACATTTTTAATTGTCTCTCTACTGGACACAAAGGTCACTAAACATTATTGATATGGCTGAAAATAACTTTTTCACAGTGGTTGAATGCATGAGAAAGTTTATTTGGAAGTGAGATTACAACAGAAATTTTAGAGAGAAATAATGAGAAAAAAATAAGGTTTTCCCTTTTAAAGGGGTACTCCGGTGAAAACCTTTTTTCTTTTAAATCAACTGGTGGCAGAAAGTTAAACATATTTGTAAATTACTTCTATTAAAAAAATCTTGATCCTTCCAGTACTTATTAGCTGCTGAATGCTACAGAGGAAATTCCTTTCTTTTTGGAACACTGATGAATCATGAGCACAGTGCTCTCTGCTGACATCTCTGTCCATTTTAGCAACCATGCATAGCAGATGTATGCTAAGGGCAGCATGGTGGCTCAGTGGTTAGCACTGCTGCCTTGCAGTGCTGGGACTTGGGTTCAAATCCCACTAAGGGCAACAATAAATAAAGCATTATTATTACTTTAATAACGTCAGCAGAGAGAACTGTGCTCGTGATGTCATCAGAGAGCATTCCAAAAAGAAAAGTATTTCCTCTGTAGTATTCAGCAGCTAATAAGTACAGGAAGGTTTAAGATTTTTTAATAGAAGTAATTTACAAATATGTTTAACTTTCTGCCACCAGTTGATTTAAAAGAAAAAAGGTTTTCACCGGAGTACCCCTTTAAGGATAGACAGAAAACCTGGCTCTTTACCCAATGCATGGACCTTTTAGGCCAATTTCTTTCTGTCTGTATTAGGGAAGTCTTCTTACAATCGATGTTGCACAAGACTAAATTTTATTTAATGACATAATCTATGTTTAACTTAAAGGGGTACTCCGCTGCTCAGCGTTTGGAACAAACTGTCATGCCCCCTCCCATAGACTTGCATTGAGAGGGCGTGGCGTGACATCATGAGTGGGGGGCTGTGATGTCACGAGCTCCCGGCACCAGCTCCGGCGTTCGGAACAGTTTGTTCCAAAACACTGAGCAGCAGAGTACCCCTTTAAGAATGAATATCTTGTCTAAAGCAATAAGTCTGTCTTAAAAACATCAGCATGTCGCCATCCTAAACCTTCACTAGTTCCCTGGTACGGCATAGGATAAAACAAATAAATCCTACTCTGGATAAATAAAAAAAAAAATGATATAAAAATAACATGTAGTGAGAGATTTATGAAGCAGAATTCAATACATCAGGTGAATATGACATATCAGTAATTGATTATTGGCAAAAACAATATTCATTATTTTTCTTTATCAGAATATTTTTTCGGACTTATGTGTTTCTTCATTTGTAATTGTAGCCACCTGTCGCATGTATTTTGCTGGTGGAATGTGTTTCACAGGAAATCAGATGGTTCATGTCACGTGTGGCCATCCAGTTCTCATTAAGGACTTTCTATAAAAAAGTGGAAATAATAGAAAAGATTAACTGTAGAATCACAACCACAAATAACAGAAAATAAATTAGGGATCATTTACACAAAAATGGCGCTAAGACCACACAATGGCGCTAAGACCACATTTTTCCAGCAGAGTCTGGGGTCTAGAATTTCTGCTGTGGATATTTTGTAGTGTGAATGGCGCAACTAAATACTGGTAAAACCAATGGGAGGCTACTGCACCGTATATTCCACAGCAAAACTCTGGAGCGGAATTCCGCTTTAAAAATGTGTATTATGAATGGGCCCTTTGGCTATATTTACACGGTGGACATACAGACATTACGCTGCAGTGGGGGTCCCATCCCCAATTGGCATTCTGCTGAACTGTGCACACAGAGGAATTTCCGTTGCAAATATTTCTGCTACGGAAATCCTGATTTTCGCACCCGCAGAAAGAATAGACTTGACTATTCTTTCTGTGGATTCTGCTCAGATGATGCATTTCTGAGCAGTCCTAGCACCTGCCAGATTATTTAACCCATTAAGGACCGAGGGTTTTCCGTTTTTGCATTTTCGATTTTTGCTCCATGCTTTTAAAAAATCATAACTCTTTCAATTTTGCACCTAAAAATCCATATGATTGCTTATTTTTTGTGCCACCAATTCTACTTTGTAATGACATCAGTCATTTTGCCCACAAATCTACAGCGAAACGGGAAAAAAAATCATTGTGAGACAAAATATTTTTTTTAAAAAATGCTGTTTTGTAAATTTTGGGGGCTTCCATTTCTACATAGTACATTTTTCGGTAAAAATGACACCTGATATTTATTCTGTAGGTCCATACGATTAAAATGATACCCTACTTATATAGGTTTGATTTCGTTGTACTTCTGGAAAAAATCATAACTTCATGTAGGAAAATTAATACGTTTAAAATTGTCATCTTCTGACCTCTATAACTTTTTTATTTTTCCGTGTATGGGGCGGTATGTGGGCTCATTTTTGTACCGTGATCTGAAGTTGTTAACGGTTCCATTTTTGCATTGATAGGACTTATTGATCATTGATTCATTTTTTCATGATATAAAAAGTGACCAAAAATGCACTATTTTGGACTTTGGAATTTTTTTGCGCATACGCCATTGACCGTGCGGTTTAATTAACGATATATTTTTATAATTCGGACATTTACGCACGCGGCGATACCATATATGTTTATTTTTATTTACACTGTGTTTTTTTTTTTTTATGGGAAAAGGGGGTGATTCAAACTTTTAATAGGGAAGGGGTTAAATGACCTTTATTCACTTTTTTTTTTTACTTTTATTTTGCAGTGTTATAGCTCCCATAGGGACCTATAACACTGCACACACTGATCTTTATCATTGATCACTGGTTTCTCATAGGAAACCAGTGATCCATGATTCTGCCGCTTGACTGCTCATGCCTGGATCTCAGGCACTGAGCAGTCATTCGGCGATCGGAAAGCGAGGAGGCAGGTAGGGACCCTCCAGCTGTCTTTTAAGCTGTTCGGGATGCCGCGATTTCGCCGTGGCCCCGCGTTATAGATCGGGACCGGACACATGACGTTCCAGTACGTCATATGTCCTTAACCCCTTAACGACGCAGGACGTAAATCTACATCCTGGTGATGTGGTACTTAACGCACCAGGACGTACATTTACGTCCTGAGCATAACCGCGGGCATCGGAGTGCTGCCGGCATCATGCGCGGCAGGTCCCGGCTGTGGATCACAGCCAGGGACCCGCCGGTAATGGCGGACACCCGCGATCCCGCGGATGTCCGCCATTAACCCCTCAGATGCCGTGATCAATACAGATCACGGCATCTGCAGCATCACGGTCACTTAACAGGATGATCGGATCGCCCGCAGCACTGCCATGGCGATCCGATCATCCTGCACGGCAGACGGAGGTCCCCTCACCTGCCTCCGCTGCCTTCCGGGAGTCTTCTGCTCTGATCTGCCTTCCCGCAGACCAGAGCGTAAGATGACCGATAACCCTGATCAGTGCTATGTCCTATAAATAGCACTGAACAGGATTAGCAATCGAATGGTTGCTATAAATTGTCCCCTATGGGGACTATAAGAGTGTAAAAATAAAAGTAAAAAGTTAAAGTAAAAAAATATGTGAAAAACCCCCTCCCCCAATAAAAACGTAAATTGTCCCATTTTCCCTATTTTACCCCCAAAAAGTGTAAAAAAAAAATATTTTATATACATATTTGGTATCGCCGTGTGCGTAAATATCCGAACTATTAAAATAAAATGTAAATGATCCCGTACGGTGAACGGTGTGAACGGTATTCCAAAAAAATGTAATAAAAAATTTAATAAAAGTTTTGTATAAGCAAATATGGTATTAATAAAAAGTACAGATCACTGCGCAAAAAATTTGCCCTTATACCACCGCTTATATGGAAAAATGAAAAAGTTATAGGTCTACAAATAGGGGGATTTTAAATGTACTAATTTGGTTAAAAAGTTTGCGATTTTTTTTAAGCGCAACAGTAATAGAAAAGTGTATAATCACAGGTATCATATTAATCGTATTGACCCAGAGAATAAAGAACACATGTCATTTTTACCATAAATTGTACGGCGTGAAAACAAAACCTTCCAAAATTTTCAAAATTGCGGTTTTCTTTTTAATTTCCCCACACAAATAGTATTTTTTTGGTTGCGCCATACATTTTATGGTAAAGTGAGTGATGGCATTACAACGGACAACTGGTCGTGCAAAAAACAAGCCCTCACTAGTCTGTTGATGAAAATATAAGAGAGTTATGATTTTTTGAAGGGGAGGAGGAAAAAACGAAAGCGTAAAAATAAAATTGTCTTAGTCCTTAAGGTCCAAATGAGCTGAGTCCTTAAGGGCTTAAGGGGTTAAATGTGCAGAATGTCCGCCCGTGTTTTCTGGGTGAACTTTCCTTACATTGTCAGCTGTGTGAACCCGGCCTTACTGTCAGCACTGCAACTGCTCTAAATCATGTGTATAACACTCTCGCAGAGAGCAAAACAGGTGGAGCTCTTTTCCATTTCAAAGGAAGCAGGTCAGGCAGAGACCAAAAAGGAGGCCATTCAGGTGGAGCTTTCTTCTCCCTCAAGCAGACTGTATAAGCAGAGCTCTGATAGGACTGATCACCAGTATGGCATTGCACCGAATTATGGGAACTTATTATTATTATTATAATTATTATTATGTGGGGGGCACAGGACAGGGAGCATTAGTACAACTTATGGCAAAAGGGGCATTAGTGCTACTTGAGGGAACAGAACAGGGGGCATTATTACAACTCTGGGGCATGGGAGGAATAATTACAACTTGAGCCACAGGACAGGTGGCATTATTACCACTTGGGGCACAGTATTATTACTGTATGGTATGAAAGCACAGGGGACATTTTTACTATATGGAGGCATGGGGGGGCATTACATGGGGCAAAGAGGGCATTATTACTGAGAGAGTACCCTTGGGGCATTATTTGTGAATGGGATAATAGTAAGGGCATTATTGATGTGTGGGAAGTAGTGTTGCTCACGAATATTTAAAATTTGAATATTCGATGCGAATATTGCATATTTGTGAATTCGCGAATACGAATATTCGTATTTATTTTTATTTTTTTAACCACAGAGCACATTGTAGTGATCTCCTTCGATGGATACATGCAATACCGCTGCGCAGAAGTCCACGACAACGGCGAAACTCACGGAACGCAGCCCTATGATGTCAGGCATAAATTATTAACTATGCTAAATAGCATGGCTGGTATATTTTTTTTATAAGAAAGGTGGCGACCCTACCTGCACACCTGTGTTTCCCAACCAGGGTGCCTCCAGATGTCAAGCTGTCCAGGCATGCTGGGATTTGTAGTTTTGCAACACTGCTATCTGATCTTATACCATAATTTTAAAGGGGTACTCCGGTGAAAACCTTTTTTCTTCAAATCAGCTGGTGCCAGAAAGTTAAACAGATTTGTAAATTACTTCTATTAAAAAAGTCTTAATCCTTCATGTACTTATTAGCTGCATGAATACTACAGAAGAAATTCTGATGATATCATGACCACAGTGCTCTCTGCTGACATCTCTGTCCATTTTAGCAAATATAAAGCAAGGGCAGCATGGTGGCTCAGTGGGTTCAAAACCCACTGAGGACAACATCTACAAATAGGTCTGAGCGCTACATTAATAAAGAGTTATTATTATTATAATGTCAGCAGACAGCTCTGTGTTCCAAAAATAAAATAACTTCCTCTGTAGTATTCAGCAGCTAATAAGTACAGGCAGGATTAAGATTTTTTTTAATAGAATTAATTTACGAATCTGTTTAACTTTCTGGCGCCAGTTGATTTAAAAGAAAAAAGGGGAGGAGCGGCAACCGCACGCAGTCCTATGCGGGAACCGTACTTAATGTATTTCAATGAGCCGTCCGGAGTGAAACGCAGCCTCTGGTTGGCTCATTTTTCGCCCGCATGCAGTTTCCCGACCGGACCTAAAACCGTGTTCAACCCTGGTTTTAGGACCGGTCGGGAAACCACCAACCAGAGGCTGCGTTTCACTCTGGCCGGCTCATTGAAATATATTAAGTACGGTTCCCGCATACGGCAGCGTGCGGTTGCCGCTCCTACCCCAGCCCCTCTCCTCCCCCCGCCGTATGCAGGAACTGTACTTGTAAAACGCAGAGTGAACCCAGTTTATCCTCACTTTTGCTGAAATTACTTCCAACCATATTGCTGCTGGCTCCAGGAAATAATTTGCGTACGGGAGGAGGTATAAGAGGAGAGAACTACAACTCCCAGCATGTCCGAACTGTTATTATCTGATATCAGAGGACGTTACAGGAGGAGGTATAAGAGAACTACAACTCCCAGCATGTCCAGACTGTTATTATGTGATATCAGAGGATATTACAGGAGGAGATATAAGAGAACTACAACTCCCAGCATGTCCAGACTGTTATTATGTGATATCAGAGGATATTACAGGAGGAGGTATAAGAGAACTACAACTCCCAGCATGTACAGACTGTTATTATGTGATATCAGAGGATATTACAGGAGGAGGTATAAGAGAACTACAACTCCCAGCATGTCCAGACTGTTATTATGTGATATCAGAGGATATTACAGGAGGAGGTATAAGAGAACTACAACTCCCAGCATGTACAGACTGTTATTATGTGATATCAGAGGATATTACAGGAGGAGGTATAAGAGAACTACAACTCCCAGCATGTCCAGACTGTTATTATGTGATATCAGAGGATATTACAGGAGGAGGTATAAGAGAACTACAACTCCCAGCATGTCCAGACTGTTATTATGTGATATCAGAGGATATTACAGGAGGAGGTATAAGAGAACTACAACTCCCAGCATGTCCAGACTGTTATTATGTGATATCAGAGGATATTACAGGAGGAGGTATAAGAGAACTACAACTCCCAGCATGTCCAGACTGTTATTATGTCATATCAGAGGATATTACAGGAGGAGGTATAAGAGAACTACAACTCCCAGCATGTCCAGACTGTTATTATGTGATATCAGAGGATATTACAGGAGGAGGTATTAGAGAACTACAACTCCCAGCATGTCCGCGAGTGGCAATTATTTTTGCATGACGAAAATTCGCAATGTTAAAAAAACGGCACAAATATAACGAATATGTGAATTTCACGAATATAGGATGAATATTTGTCCTCATATTCGCGAAATATCGCAAATTCGAATATGGCCTATGCCACTCATCACTTGTGGGGAGCCCAGTAGGGGCAATTTTAGTGTTTCAGGGGTACAGTTGGTTAATTATTAAGGAGGATGTTAGTCATACTATTATGGTACATTAGTCGGAGCAACATACTCTGCAGAGACGAGTCACATTAGGGAGTAATCATCTTGCCATCAGAGGGAGAAGAAAAGAGAAAGTGAATGACTCTGATCAGAGAAGACGTCACCTGTGAGAAATCTGCACTGTAACATAGTAACATGGGGGAGATTTATCAAAACCTGTGTAGAGGAAGAGTGGTGCAGTTGGCAATAGCAACCAGTTCGCTTGTTTCATTTTTAAAGAGGCCTGGGAAAAATGAAAGAAGCGGTAGAATTATTTCCTTGTCGTGGGCATCTATGCCCCTATTGATGCACCCCATGATTTTATTTGCCTTGACAGCAGCTGCCTGACACTGGTCACTACAGCTAAATTTACTGTTAACTAAGACTCCTAAGTCCTTTCCTACATCAGTCGTCCTAAAGTGTTCTCCCATTTAATACATAATCCCAGCCCGGATTTTTCTTCCCCATGTGCATTACCTTACATCCATCAGTGTTGAACCTCATCTGCCACTTTTCAGCCCAAACCTCCAACCTATCCAGATCCTAGTTTCGCGTCATAGCAAGATGCTTCTTCCGGCCAATAGGTATACGCCTACTTGCCGCAGGTTACATGCATTTATATTGGTAAAAGTAGGCGTGGTGACATGATGCAACATACAAAAACAAAACCAAGTGCCAAAACCAATTAAAAACATATTGACAACATTCATACCTATGGAATCCATAGGTATGAATGATAGACAAGATCTGTCTGCTTTTTTGTGAATCCTTTTGCCTCCGTTAGTTTGTACTACATTTTATATGTTGTCAATATGTTTTTAATTGGTTTTGGCACTTGGTTGTGTTTTTGTATGTTGCATCATGTCACCACGCTACTACTTTTACCAATATAAATTCATGTTACCTGCTGCAGGTAGGCGTATACCCGGAAGAAGCATCTTGCTATGACGCAAAACTAGTCGCCTCCTGTGGTTTACCCCGCGTCTTATGGCGTGCGCCCTCGCTCCCCGCGTGTCAGTGACTTTTTATCCTGTCATCCACTGCTGGTGTTCAAATATATGGATACGTTGTTTGCATCAAACTGGGTGAGTGCGACTTTTGTCTTCTTGTTATAAAGTGGATTCCTGCTCCTTGATTGATAGTCTGCACCACCTGGAGATTTCTACTTTACTTAAGTCACTGTGTCAGCGGCCCATCCTCTGCACATTTCAGGGCATTGTGGTTGCAGTAGTGCCGGTGCGTCTGTGCTTCTTTCTCAATTGTAATATATTAAATAGAGTAAGACCCAAGACGGACCCCTGTGGTACCCCACTAGTAATTACTTATATGGACTGCAGAGCCTATGTAGTACAGTACTAGCATCTCCCGCTATACTGTGCAATGGAAAAATATCTTGTATACTAAAACCAATATTATCAATAATACCAGTATACCAGGAGGAATATTATTGCCATACATATCACCATCATACTGTTACTGACCAAATCCTGTATACTGAGACCAATATTACCAAGAATACCAGTATACAGTATACAAAAAAGCTAAAAACTAATTCCCAATCACACCACAATCCACTAGTCAGTGCAGTATAGGTGGAAGAAGCAAAACCATTTATTGTCCAATATAATATTAGATAATAAATAGTTTAGCTTTTTCTACCTATTCTGCACTGACTAGTGGATTGTGGTGCGATTTTTTATTTTTGCTTTTTTGTTCAGCCTTGTCATCCTGGTTGTTCATTGGTAACATACCAGTTCCCTTCCCCACCCTGCACATCCTATGTTGTTGTCTTCGCGCAGTGAGACTGATGGGTGTTTCATAGTATTGTGGCTATCCCACAACCTACCCAGGTGAGCACCTTGTTATATATATTTTCTGTATCACTATTGATATCTGATGTTATTACCTTATGAGGCGGTTCATATTTTTTGTTTTGTTTTCAGTATACAAGGAGGAATATTATTACCAAACATATTACCATCATACTGTCACTGACCAAATCCTGTATACTGAGACCAATATTACCTAGAATACCAATATACAAGGAGGGATATTATCACCATACATCATACTGTTACTGACCAAATCCTCTATACTGATATCAATATTACCAATAATACAAGTATACGAGGAGGAATATTATCACCATTCATATTACCATTATACTGTTACTGACCACATCCTGTATACTGAGAACACTGTTACCAATAATAACATGATTTAAGGAGGAATATTATTACCATGATAGTTACTGGCCAAATCATGTATACTGATCAATATTACCAGTAAAATACCAGTATACAAGGTGGAAATTTACCCCCACACAGGGAGTGATCCACTTTCCCTTCTCTTCTCATCCAGCCCAGACCATCATGATTATTTCTTCTAGCCAAGATCTGTCTCTGAAGAACCTCCAAGACAAACATTTTAGGCTCCGCAGTTTTCCAGCACTTTATAGAGCCCTAAACAGTATTAATGCCCAACCCCTTGGTGTTTCACACAGTAGAGTGGGTAGATAAGTGGGTTGAGGAAGAGTAGGTAGACCACCTCCCTCCCCCATTAGGTAGTTAGGTCACTCTAGTAGGTAGACAAATCACTTCACATAGTTTTCCCAATTACATAGCTGCCCCGAGTAGGAAGGTACTACCTGTACGTAGGTCACCCTGTAGATAGTTACACCCTGTAGGTAGGTTTCCCTGTAGATAGTTGCCCCTTATAGGTAGTAGCCACCTGTAAGTAGCAGCCCCCTGTAGTAAGTAGCCCCTTGTCAATAGCAGCCCCCTGTAGTTAGTAGCTCCTTGTCAATAGCAGCCCTCTGTAACTAGTAGTCATCTGTATGTAGCAGCCCCCGAGGCTAGAAGCCCTCTTAAGGTATCAGCACCCTGTAGGTGTTAGGCCTCTGTAGGTAGCAGCCCCCGTGTAGGTAGAATACTCCTTTTGATAGTTGCCACTTCAACAAGATTAAAAATAATATAAATAAAAAAAAAAACATACTCAATTTCCCACCGCGCAGTCTCCAGCATGTCCTCTCCTCTTTCTCCCCTACTCTGTAGGCACTGATGACATCACTCATCTTTGCCAGAGTGCAGAGGAAAAGCTACCTGGCCTCTTGTAGCTGCAGGAAAATTCAGGTGGCCACAAGAGTGATTAACAAGGTGAGGAGCCAATTTGTTTTTCGCTCAGTTGAAAGTGAGTGTACATTTAACTGTACATTTAAAGGTAAATGCGCCACTGATAGCTGAGATAGTTCTACAGACCAACTAGCCTATTGAGCATATATCCCCACCCCCTCCAGCCCAGCCAGCCCCTGATCCTGCCTCTCTCAGTCTAATACTGCACTAATACGAGGTTTGCCAATGGAAAAAAAAAATTCTTCCTGTCTCTCTGAGTGTGTCAGAGAGAGGCATGTCTAGCAGTCAACGATTTTCACCAAGAGCTACACTACCCAAAAGAAGCCATTGAGAGTATTTAATAGGTTAGAGGAAGAAGCACTTTTAAACCCTCTTGTGGCAAGATACAGTGTTTAATGAGACCACATCTGTAATTATTTACATATCTGCCTGAGAAATAAGTGCAAAGTTTTCTTACAAGCTGACATTTTTGCCGGTGCATTGTTTTTGTTTTATTTTATGTGCATTATTTATTTATGTGTGTATTATTACTATATGGCAGTATTTTATAAGCCATGTATGCAAGTAGTGTAGGAGCAGTGTACTGTAATATTACAATTGAGTACTTTATGACAGTATTTGAGTCTGTCTGAGTTGCTGCATCTTCACAGTAAATAAGTAATTATAATTAAGAAATGTAAATAGCAACTTAGGTCCATTCTATCTAAATCAACTAGATTAGGAGGAGAAAAAAGGGGAGGGATAAAGAGAGGTATTTAACAATTTCTTACTTTGATCAATTGGAGAGTAGCACCATGTTACATCAGGAACACTCGCGTCAAAGCAGCATCCTCTGTTAAAACACTGTCTCTCGGTAATTCCGGGGTCACCACATCGTTTTCTGTCCAGGGGACCCACAGCACACACGATATTGTCTACGAAACAATTATTTGCCTGTCATTAATACTGATGTATGATTATTGGATCTATGTCTGCAGTGTTATAGCACTTACTTTTTGACTGTTTATGGAAGCACCACTTCACATCAAGATTACTGGAGTCAAAGCAGCAGTCTTTGCTTCTGCATTCATGAGGACTAATCCCGGCATATCCACATTCTCTTCTTAGATGAGGAGCTCCACCACACTCACTTGCTATTACCATTAAAAAAAAAAAAAAATTTTTACAGAAAATGTACCATAATATGGGTTGGTTTACAGTATTACTAAATTCTCTACTGTAAAGAATTTGTGCCATGGTATGGATTCATAAAGCAATGTCCATGCATTTCTACGGGCCCATACAGTACCTTCACATACCTTCAGTTTTATATGATAGTAACATAGTTCATAGGAAGGAAGGCAAAAAACCCTCATACTAGAGATAAAAATTCCTTCCCAACTCCAAATATGGCATCAGAATAAATCCCTGGATCAACATTCTGTCCCTATAAATCTAGTATCCATAACCTGTAATGTTATTATTCTCCAAAAATGCATCCAGACCCCTTTTGAAATCTTTTACTGAGTTCACCATGACCATTTCCTCTGGGAGAGAGAACCCCCATCTGTGCTGTTTTTCTTGTATATATCTTCTACAAAAGCAAATGGTAGACTGAGACAAAAATCATAATCAAATATATATTTTATTGAAATTACAAAAAAAAATTCTAAAAACACATAAAAGGCACAAAACAGGGTAGAAAATTGCAACAAAAATATCCCGGCAGTAAAATGGTGCTGTATTATATGTAAACACGCAACAAAGTGAATATATCAAGTAACCGGATCTTATTGCACAAACCCTAAATGGCCCAAGAATATCCGTACATGTTAACTAAACAGTCGGAAAATATATGTGAATACTGACAAAATAAACCATACCCCCTCCTGTAGCCAAAAGAGGTCCCCCCAGAGCTGCACAAGTTACCTGCGGGTCACACAGACAGTTTCCCTAATGCGCGTTTCGCGTTCCGCTTGATCACAGGGACTGGTTATCTTTTATTCCTGACCCTTTTATTCCCATAAGTGTATTTACCTCTTACAGTGAGAATTTCATATATTTTTAAAAGTCTCCCATTTAGTGTCAGTATTCTTGTTTTTCGGGATATTCTCCCAATTTATATTGTTAAGGGCTTAAGGGCATAGTAAACAATGAATTCACGAAGTCTTCAGACCCTTTTACTTTTTTCACTGTGTTGCTATGTTGCAGCCTTGTGCTAAAAATCTTTTTTTTTAATAAATTAAATTTTCCTCCATCATTCTGCACTTAATACCCTAAAAGGACAAAGTGAAAACATAATGTTACAAATCCTGTTTCTAATTTGGTTAAAGGAAAAACTAAAATCTTGCTGTGACACAAGTATTCAGACCTTTTTTTTCAGGACTTAGTTAAATCCCTTTTGGCAGTGATTACAGCCTCCAGTCTTCTTGGCGATGAGATCTCAAGGGGTGCACACCTGGATACAGGGATTTTATGTCATTTTTCACAGTCCAAGGTGAAAAATTCATGGCAAAGGGGCGCCGTCCATAGGACAATTTCGATTTACTGGGCACAAGGGCAGCAGAAGGAACAAATTGCAGTCCACTTGGTAACGCTCCAGGTCTAAAACTTCCCACTCCACTGTCTAAATGTAAGTCTCTGGCAATGTTGGCCGACATTTATCATTGTCTTTAGACAGTTTTTTTGTGTCTAAAAAAGGGGCAAAAAAGGAGCAAGCAGGGTTTTTTGCGCCTTTTTCCCCCCTTTTTATTTACACGTTTCTGCTGATTTTAAGTTGCAATCCACTGATTTTGGCAATACACATGATATGGAAGGATTTTATCAACTGCGCTTTTTTGTGAAAAGGAGCAAAAAAGGCGCAAAGCCACTTAAGTCTCTAAAACTACACCAGCCCAGACATGGGGGGGTATGTAGGAAGGATTTTTCCCTGTTTTTTTTACTGTGATTTGTCTCAAATTTCCTTTTATGTCACTTTTTGTGACAAACAATTGCGCCAAATGGTTTAGAACAAAATCACTGATTTCACTTTGTTAGTCGGGATTTCAGTTACAA
Organism: Hyla sarda; assembly: GCF_029499605.1. Lineage (NCBI taxonomy): Eukaryota > Metazoa > Chordata > Amphibia > Anura > Hylidae > Hyla > Hyla sarda. The sequence goes on from NC_079194.1 coordinate 37,169,663, forward strand.
TCATTCTTTGGTCTGGAATTCATTAATTGCGACTTTTCGATTTGGTGCAAGTTTAGGCGCAAATACCTTCATTTAGGCGCAAATCTACACCATGAATAAAGTGGCAGAGAAAATAGCTACAACAATAGAACGTCCCAAAGTCAGATTTACTGCCTGGAATTCTGGGGTCTGCGCCTTTTGTAGGGCTACATTTGTGCCAAAATAACAAACTTGCGTACGGCAATTAATAATTTTGGCACAAATATGCTCCATTTGACGCAAAAAAAAACATACATAAAATCACACATTGCTACACCATTATTGATACATGTCCCCCATGGTGTAGCTTTTTGGTGTATGTGAAGAGCGAAATTTCAGAAAATGTGACCTGCACAAAAGTTATCAAATGCTCTTTGACCATTTAATACATTTGGTGCTGCTACACATTACCGGCACACAAAAAAAAAGGTGTAGAAAAATGCTTCGCTTACACCTACAATAATAAATGTGGGCCGATGTCTTCAATATTCCAAAAAAACTGGCTTCAGCTTTAGCGCCTCACATCATCATAGCAACAACCTTTCAATCTATGGGGTTCCAATCTCCAAGGGAGGTGATCACCTCAGCTTCTTCAATAGGAACCTTAGGGTCTATTCACACGGCAGAATTTCCACTTCCGGAATTCCACCTCAAATTAAAGCCCATAGACTTCTATGGGATTCCACACTACCATTTATACTTCTGAATTTCCGCTTGCGGAATTCCGCTAGTAGAATTTAAGAAGTGTGAATGGGCTTTAAAGGGGTACTCCACCCCTAGACACCTTATGCCCTATCCAAAGGATAGGGGATAAGATGTCTGATCGCGGGGGTCCTGCCACTGGGGAACCCCGCAATATAGCATGTAGCACCCACCTGTATATGCTTCCGGAAGCGCTGGAGGTTCTGGCTCCCGACCACAGGAACAGAAGATTGTGACGTCACGACTCTGCCCCCGTGTCACGTCATTGCCCCCTCCCATAGACTTGTATTGAGGGGGCAGGGCTTGACGTCACACGGGGCGGAGTCGTGACGTCACGATCTTTCGTCCCCATGGTCGTGGGGCCAGAACCTCCAGTGCTACCAGAAGCATATACAGGTGGGTGCTGCATGCTATATTGCGGGGGTCCCCAGCGGCAGACATCTTATCCCCTATCCTTTGGATAGGGCATAAGATGCCTAGGGGTGGAGTACCCCTTTAATTTGAGTCGGGATTTGAGCTTAGAGGACACCGGGACGGATCTTACCTGTCTCCTCGGTGTCTGCTCCGTCCCAGGATCCCCTGCATGGCCGGCGCTCTCCTTTGTCGTTGTCACATTGTCGCGCACGCCGTCCCGTCATCCAATAGGAGCGGCGTGCGTAGCGACACGATGATGGCGACGGAAAGCGTGGATCCCGGGGAAGAAGATGTCCGGAGCATCGGGGACACCACGGGGACGCGGTGACAGCGATGGAGCGACATCCAGGGCAGCGGTGATGGGTCCGGATCGGCGGGGACACGTGAGTATTACCTCCTATACCAGTGATCTTCAACCTGTGGACCTCCAGATGTTGCAAAACTACAACTCCCAGCATGCCCGGACAGCCAACGGCATGCTGGGTTCAGAATCTTTTTTTTCTAGATTTTGGACCTTTAAAATAGGGTGCGTCTTACATGCAGGTGCGTCCTCTATGGCGAAAAATACGGTATGTGTAACAAGTCCAATATTTCATAAAAAATAACCTTGAAGTGGTGCATTAGCATAGATGGTATTGAGCAGGTGACGGGCAGTGCCTGGTTTCCTCCAGACATGACATTCGGATTGTTACCAAAAATATTACCTTGGGTTCATCGACCAGGGACAATCTAGTTTATTAAACCTTGTGCCAAAGATCAGCAAAATAGTGGTCCATAGAAACCAGATTCCAGCTTTTTAAAAGCAGGAATCTGATTGGCTGCTATGGGCAACTTCTTCACTGCTCCTCTGCAAAAAGTTTGATGAATCTCCCTGCGAGAGAGTTCTTTATGTTCTTCTTAGTAATCTTCAGGTGGCTCTTATGTATCTTTTATTGAGGAGATAGAAGAGACAGGTGCTCCATAGAGTAGTAACGTTGAGATCCCGTGGTGAGATAAAAATATAAATAAATTGCTCACCCTGGGTGGTTGTGCAACTTCATACACAACAATGATGTAAGCATAGAATAATCATAGGTCGACTGCTGCCCTCCGGTAGATATATGGCAATATCAAGGAAAGACTTCAAAGGAACCCAGCTCCACGGCGCTGAACGGCCACAACAGGTGAACCATAAAAGGGAGTTTATTTGACCAGAATGCACCGCGTTTCGCTGCGCATGCGCAGCGAAACTCGTTGCATTCTGGTCAAATAAACTCCCTTTTATGGTTCACCTGTTGTGGTCGTTCAGCTCCGTGGAGCCGGGTTCCTTTGAAGTCTTTCCTTGATATTGTTTTATTGAGGAGAGGCTTCCTTTTGGCCAATCTACCATAATGCCTAGATTGGGGGAGTGCTGCAGTAATGGTTTACCTTCTTACCATTTGCATACAGGGCTTTAGAGCTCAGTCAGACTGGCCATTGGGTTCTTGGTCACCTCTCTTACCAAGAACCTTCTCCCTGATTACTTTGTTTGGTTGGGTGGCAGCTCTAGGAGGAATCTTGGAAGTGATTATTTTTAAGAATTGTGAAAACCACTCTACTCCTAGGAGCTTTCAGTGGAGCTAAATGTTTTTGTACCCATCTCCAGATCTGTGGCTCCACGCATGAGGTGACGCTGATCAAGGATTATCAGGAGAAAAGGGAGGCCTCAGAGCACAATTTCAATTGTCATAGCAACGGGTGACATTTTAGTTTTTCATTTTTAACCACTCAAGGATGCAGGGCATACAGGTACGCCCTTGTGTCCTGGTACTTAAGGCACCAGAGCCCTGTACGCCCTGACGCATTAAGTTGCTTTGAAGCAGTAAGAGCTTTAAAGTACTCATTGCGTATGTCGGGCAGTGGTGATCCTGCTGCTGCCCGACATTTAACCCTTTAGATGCCGTGATCAATACTGATCACAGCATCTAAAACGAAAGTGAAACTTGCCGGTAGCTCAGTGGAGCTCACGGAACCCTCCCACAATGTGATCGTGGGGCTTCTGTGAGCTAAAATGGAAGAGGAGGGTCACCTTACCTGCCTCTTGCCGCTGATCTTTGATCCACTGATGTTTGCTGGCTTATCCAGGCTATATCAGTGGATCACCATAGGCATAGCATTATACAGTGAATGCAATCTAATGATTTCATATATAAAGGACAATGTTATGCATACCAAAAGTAAGCTTTTTTTTTTTTAAGTAGTACAATATTAGAAAAACTATACAAATTGGATATCATTTCAATCGCATCGATCTTTAGAATAAAAGTAATCTATGATTTTTAACCTAAATGCATAGTGCACTGCTTAAAAACCAAACCCCTCCAAAAGTTGCAAAATTACAGTTTTCTTATAAATTTCTGTCCACAAATAATAATTTTTTTGTTTCGTGGCACATTTTATGTCTGCCATTAACCCCTCAGATAACGTGATCAATACTGATCACGGTATCTGCGGAAATGGACTTGAAATGGATGATCAGATCGCCCCGCGGCATGGCTGCGGGGATCCGCTTATTCAAGATGGCGGACAGGGGTTCCTCACCTGCCTCCATCCTTCCTTCTTCTCTGGTCTGCTGTCAGCAGATTAGAGAAGTGTCGACGATCAATTCAATCAATGACCCGGAAAAAAAGGGTGATTGGTGCCCAGCAGGAGTGAGGTGGCACCAGCTGAAGGCACACTGGTTGCGAAACACTGAGAGTTTGTTACCTAACTCAGTATTTCGCAACCAGTGTGCCTCTAGCTGTTGCAAACTACAACTCCCAGCATGCACTGATAGACTTTGCATGCTGGGAGTTGTAGTTTTTCAACAGCTGGAGGCACACTTGCTGTGAAACAGTGAGCAACATACTCTCAGTGTTATGCAACCAGTGTGCCTCCAGCTGTTGCATAACTACAACCCCCAGCATGCACAGACAGCCAAAGGGCATGCTGGGATATTCACACGGGTGGGGGTTTACAGTGAGTTTCTCGCTGCAAGTTTGAGATGCAGCAAATTTTCCGCTGCATCTCAAACTCCCAGTGGGAAACTTACTGTAAACCCCCACCCGTGGGAATGTACTCTAAAAACACTACACTTCACAACACAAAATAAATAGTAAAGCACTACATATATACACATACCCCTACACAGTCCCCCCCCCCCCCCCCCAATACTAATGAAAAACGTCTGGTACGGTTTTCAAAATGGAGCCTCCAGCTGTTGCAAATCAACAACTCCCAGTATTGCCGGACAGCCATTGACTGTCCACGCATGCTGGGAGTTTTTCAACAGCTGGAGGCACCCTGTTTGGGAAACACTGCCATAGGGTAATTTTGGTATCGGAGGCAAGTGTAATTCTTGCATCCAGGTCTAGCCCTATACAAATCCCTAATTTAGGCCTCAAATGCACATGGCGCTCTCTCACTTCGGAGCCCTGTCGTATTTCAAGGCAACGCTGAAGTTGGGGTCTACTCCATATGTTATTGAAAAAAAAAAATTTTTACACTAACATGCTGGTGTTGCCCCATACTTTTCATTTTCACAAGAGGTAAAAGGAAAAAAGACCCCCAAAATTTGTAACACAATTTCTTCTGAGTACGGAAATACCCCGTATGTGGATGTAAAATGCTCTGCAGGTGCATAATAAGGCTCAGGAGTGAGAGCGCACTATGTACATTTAAGGTGGTTTGCACAGGGGGGGCTGATCGTTACAGCAGTTCTGACATAAACGCAAAAAAAAAAACACCCACATGTGACCCCATTTTGAAAACGAAACCCCCCATGATATGTAAAAAGGGGTATAGTGAGCCTTAACACCCCACAGGTGTTTGAAGAATTTTTGTTACAGAAAAAGACCCCATAATTTGTAACACAATTTCTTCTGAGTATGGAAACACCCCATATGTGGATGTAAAGTGCTCTGCGGGCGAACTACAGGGCTCAGAAGAGAAGGAGCGCCATTGGGCTTTTGGAAAGAGAATGTGTCTGGAATTGAAGGCCATGTGCATTTACAAAGCCCCCATGGTGCCAGAAAAGCCCCCCCCCCCCCCCCACATGTGACATTTTGGAAACTACACCCCCCATGGAACATAATAAAGGGTGCAGTGAGCATTTACACCCCACTAATGTCTGACAGATTTTTTTGAACAGAGGTCCGTAAAAATAAAAAATGTAATTTTTCATTTGCACAGCCCACTGTTCAAAAGTTCCGTCAAATGCCAGTGGGGTGTAAATGTTCACTGAACCCCTTATTAAATTCTGTGAGGGGTGTAGTTTCCAAAATAGGGTCACATGCAGGGGGGGGGGTCCATTGTTCTGGTAGCATGGGGGCTTTGTAAACGCACATGGCCCCCAACTTCCATTTCAAACAAGTTCTCTCTTCAAAAGCCCAATGGCGCTCCTTCTCTTCTTCATTGTAGTGCGCCCATAGAGTACTTTACATCCACATATGGGGTGTTTCCATACTCAGAAGAAATGGGGTTGAAAAATTTTTGGAGGCTTTTTCTCCCATTACCCCTTGTGAAAATAAAAAATTTGGGGTAACACCAGCATTTTTGTGAAAATAAATCACATTTTTCATTTTCACGCCCAACTTTAGCAGAAATATGTCAAATACCTCTGGGGTGTAAAGGCTCACTGTACTTCTTGTACGGTCCTTGAGGGGTTTTATTTCCCTAATAGTGTGCAATGTGTTTTTTATTTTATTAAATTTTTTATTTTTTGCTGTTATGATGCCATAGGGGCTTCCTAAATGTGACATGCCCCCTAAACCATTTCAGCAAAATTTGCTTTCAAAATGCCAAATGTGGCTCCTTCTCTTCTGAGCATTTTAGTGCGCGTACAGAGCACTTTGCATCAACACATGGGGTATTTCCACATGTGGAATGGGGTTACAACTTTTGGGGGACATTTTCTCTT